>NW_026988431.1:10000000-11200000 GCF_030222135.1 Aotus nancymaae
AAATCTTAGCCTTGAATCATTGATCAAAGAACACACATTTTGTGCTTTCATATATTTTCTTTTATCCTGAAGCTTCCTCTTCCAAAGAAGCTTCCTGAAGAGGTGTACAGATAAGCAATTCAGAAAGAAGAATAAAATATAAAATTTTCTAGGAAGAGAGCATATTTTTTAGGAAAGCCTTCTCAATTTGATACATGAAAGCCAGTTTGGATCTTGATGAATTATAATCAACATAATTTGCAATTAAGGTATTTGAAAATAATCAACTTAAATAACTCTTGCATAGTGATCAAAATCATGGAGTCTAGCAGCCTGAACTCAAATTCCAGATATGTCATTATTTGTATGGCCTTGACAATTAATTTAAACCATATAAGACATTGTTTCCTCCTGTATAAAATGAAAATAATCATATTTATATTTCAAAAGGTATTGAAGAATTAAACAAGTTGTTTAAAGTTCTTAGCAGAGTTTACATGTAATAATGAACAATCAACATTTAGTGGCCATTGTTATATAGAACTTTGAAGATATCTGGGATAGTAATAAATCATAGAGTCATAATCATATACGTATTTATTATAGCCATGGGTTTGGGTTATTTCTTTAGGGTTTATCATGTAGTAAAAGAAACAGAACAGTAAGAGTAAATCAGTTGGGGTGGGAGGATGAGAAGCAAACAGCTCATGAGGAAGATGAAGAGGTGACTGGAGAAAGGAAAACCAGAAGCTTAGGAAAGAGAGAGTTTACAGAAAAAGGAGATTAAGAGCACCAAAGGAAGTCCAGTAGTCTAGTAAGGTGAGGAAAAAAAATAGTCCATTGATTTTAGTAGTTATGAATGTTATGATTACTTGAAAACTGTGGATAGAAATAGTGTTCTGAGTGTGGATGACAAGTGAAGTTATGACACTTGAGAAGGAGGGTTGGCAGCTAAAGGGGTCACAGGAAAGGTTTTGTTATGTTGTTGTTGTTATTGTTAGTTTTGTTTTTCAAGTGGGAAAAATGCATGTGCTGAATGGCAATCGTCCAGTTTTAGTAAGAGAGTGGCGTAAAGGAGAAAGTGGGTTGCTAGCCCTTGAGGGGACTGATGGGCTGGGATACAGAGCTCCATTTCATTTACATACTCCTTTACTGTTATTCTACAAGCCCAACCATTTACTTCTTATTAGACACCAATATCTGTGCTGGAGACATTGTGGCAAACCAGACATATGTTATTCTTATTGTTGTAGAGCTTCTACTTTATACTCTGGATTTTATTCTAAGTCCAACGAGAAGAAGTTACTGAAGAATTTTAAGCAGGGAAATGATATGATTGTTACACAGCATTATTGAAGCAATAGCTAGTACCACATAGAAATAAAGTAATATGTTAAAGTCCACCACGTGGGAGCAATCAGAAACACGTAAAAATGGGCCTAGGTGGAACTACGGTCTAATAGGGAGAACCTGGCATCTTTGTCCTAGTTCTTTCCTCAGTCTGGGTCCCCCTTTCCCTCAATATTTGCAAGGCTAGATGTTTTTTGTGATTTATTCCAGGTTAAACTTCACTCTCTCAGAAAAGCCTTTCCTAACCTTCAGCTCGCAAGTTGCCCTCTGTCACACACTTTTAATTCTTTAGTTAGAACTGATAAAATCTTCTAATTTTTATTAAAATATTTAGTATGTATTTATTTTTATTGTCTCTCTTTTTCTGTTAGATTCTAAGTTCCATGAAAGCAGGCATTGTGTGAATTTCACCTGCATCTGGAATGAGCCTAGCACATCAAGTAAGTACTTGATAAATGAATATTATGAAGAAATGCATAAAAGCATAATATGATGTAGCTGCAGAAACAGAGACAACCACCAAACACTATGACAACACGGAATAAAAAAAAGTACCGAGACTAAGTGTCATTTATGTATCAACAGAGAAGTATACCAGGGGACATTCTATCTCAGAGAAACTAGACTTGCATTCAATTATTAACTTGTCAAACTGCCAGTAAATAATAAATAGTGGAGATGGGATTTGAGCTCAAATTGAAGTAGGTCCAGATTCCACACTCTTTACACTCCTCCATACTGCCTTTTTTTTTCCTTCTCCCATGGACAGGGTAGTTTTTACTAGCTTCCTAAAGACAAAAGAGCCAACCACCCCCCTGCTCCCTGGGCCACCTCAGCTCAAATTTGGAAGAATTAGATACCCTGAACAGACCAATATCAAGCAGCAAGATTGAAATGGTAATTTAAAAATTACCCCCGCTAAAAAAAGTCCAGGACTAGACAGATTCACAGTAGAATTCTAACAGACATTCAAAGAAGAATTGGTACTAATCCTATTGACACTATTCCACAAGACACAGAAAAAGGGAATCCTCCCTAAATCATTCTATGAAGCAAGTATCACCCTAATACCAAAACCAGGTAAGGACATAACCAGAAAAGAAAACTACAGATCAATATTCCTGATGAACATAGATGCTAAAATCCTTAACAAAATACTAGCTAACCAAATTTAATGACATATCAAAAAGATAATCCACCATGATCAAGTGGGTCTCATACCACGGATACAGGGATAATTTAACACACACAAGTCAATAAATGTGATACACCACATAAACAAAATTAGAAACAAAAATTTACATGATCATTTCAATAATGCAGAAAAAGCATTTGACAAAATACTTCAATGTAATAAAAGCCATCTATGACCAACCCACAGCCAACATAATAGTGAATGGGGAAATGTTGAAAGTATTCCCTCTGAGAACTAGAACAAGACAAGAATGTCCACTCTAACTACTCTTCTTCAACACAGTGCTGGAAGTCCTAGCCAGAGCAATCAGACAAGAGAAAGAAAGAAATGGCATCCAGATCGGTAAAAAGGAAGTCAAACTGTTGCTGTTTGTTGATAATATGATTGTTTACTTAGAGAACCCTAAAGACTGCTCCAGAAAGTTTCTAGAACTGATAAAAAGATTCAGCAGCACTTTGGGAGGCCGAGGTGGGTGGATCACGAGGTCAAGAGATCGAGACCATCCTGGTCAACATGGTGAAACCCCATCTCTACTAACACAAAAAATTAGCTGGGCATGGTGGTGCGTGCCTGTAATCCCAGCTACTCAGGGGGCTGAGGCAGGAGAATTGCCTGAACCCAGGAGGCGGAGGTTGTGGTGAGCCGAGATCGCGCCATTGCACTCCAGCCTGGGTAACGAGCGAAACTCCGTCTCAAAAAAAAAAAAAAAAAGATTCAGCAAAGTTTCTGGATACAAAACTATACACAAATCAGTAGCTTTTCTATACACCAACAGCTACCAAGCTGAGAAACAAATCAAGAACTCAACCTCTTTTATGATAGCTGCAGTAACCAAGGAGGTGAAAGACTGCTACAAGGAAAACTACAAAACATTACTGAAAGAAATCATAGATGACATAAACAAATGAAAACACATCCCATGCTCATAGGTGAGTAGAATCAACATTGTGAAAATGACCATACTGCCAAAAGCAATCTACAGATTCAATGCAATTCCCATCAAAATACCACCATCATTCTTCTTAGAAAGAAAACACAATTCTAAAATTTATATGGAACCAAAAAAAGAGCCCGCATAGCCAAAGCAAGACTAAGCATATAGAACAAATGTGGAGGCATCACATTACCTGATTTCAAAATATACTATAAGGCCATAGTCACCAAAACAGCATGGCACTTGTATAAAAATAGGCACATAGACCAAGGCAACAGAATAGAGAACCCAGAAGCAAATCCAAATACTTAAAGCCAACTGATCTTCAACAAAGCAAACAAAAGCATAAAAAGCATATGTTGGAAACTTAATTCTCATGCAATAGTATGGGGAGATGGGGCTTAATGAGAAGTAATTAGTTCATAAGGGCTCTGCCCTCATAAGTGGATTAGTGCTTCTATTGTAGTAATGGGTTTGTTGTCATGGGAGTGGGTTTCTCTATAAAAAGTATGAGTTTGGCCCTCTTTTTGCATGCACTCTCTTTTTTCTCTCTTTCTCCCACTTACACACACACACACACACACACACACACCCCTTCTGTATGTTCTTCTACCATAGATTAACAGAGAAAAAAAGCTCTCTCCTGACACCAATGCCTTGATCTTGGACTTCCCAACTTCCAGAAATGTGAGCTAATAAATTTCTGTTTATTATAAATTACTCACTATGTGGTATTCCACTATAGCAGCACAAAACAGACAAAGAAAAATTCTAAGTGTTACACTTTCCACCTTCCAAGTCTCCTTTGGTTATTCCCAACCCCTCATCCGTAGATTTTATACTTTGAAAAATTTTGTTCAAGTTACATTTATTTAGTATAATTTCCTCCTTTTTTTTTTTTTTAAAGTGTGTGTATAAATGCCAGTGAGAGCCCATCCTCAGTCTGAGATAAACAGTGGTATATGTGACTTCAACTATAGCAGAGTATCGGCCTCTAAAGGTTAAACACTCATGGAGATATATGACACAGTGACAATCATTTCACCCAGATTTGTATTTGCTTTGAGCATTGTGCAGTTGATGAAAGAGCTTGTACGGAGCCTGGGTGTCTGCCCAGTCCCCATCTCCAGGCAGCACTGTTGACCTCTACTCTTCATTAACCCTTTGATGACTCTTATAAAGGAATTAAAAACTTTATTTTTCATAAATTCATTGTATTTTAGGTTAGTATTATTATCCTGAGTATGCTATGGCAATATATTTTAGAGGTTTTTGGGTGTGCGTATGAGAATTTATGTTAATAGCTATAGTCTGGAGCTAAAAATTAAGGATATGTAGGGGTGCCATTCATTTTCAGTTATAATATATGGCAATTCAGGAGATATATACTATGACGTATCCATGGAGTGAAGTTTCTGTGATCACCTTGGGATTGTTAAAGGTGTGATGTAACTTTAGCCAAAGCAAAGAAAGTTGTCGTTTCAGTTAGCCCATATGGTCTCATTATATGCAAATACAAATGATTCCTAATTGAATTTTTGAAATATTTAAAGTAACTTAAGATTTCTGTTACTATCTTTGGGGACCCTTAGGTAGCAAAAAATTTCAGGTTGGAAACAACTGCTGCCCTCATGGGGATCTAATTACTGTTTTTTGAATTAATGAAATAATATTTTGTCTTTAAAAAGTTCAACTACTTCCTCATTTGGTACAAATCTAAGAGTTCAGTAGAAACACAGTAAATGAGAAAAATAAAAATTTTGACATGATAAAATGGAATATGGGCACATGAAGATGTACTATTTATGTGAGAAAAAGAAAGAAAGGAAAAAGGAAAGGAAGAAAGGAAAGAGAAAGAGAGAGAAAAAGGAAGGGAGGAAGAGGAAGAGAGAAAGAGAGGAAGGAGGGAAGGAAGGAAGAAGGAAGGAAGAAGGTATCTGGAGGTTGAAAATTTATTAGTACAATAAGGTCTTTGGGGAAAATTTTGAAATTGCCGTAGTATAACTACAAAGGAAGACTAAAAAAAGCTAAGACCATAATTTCCCATGGAAATTCCAACCTGAATAAAGAAAACCATTGCTAATTATATTTGCAAGCCACCTTATCTAATTCCAATTTCTGCTAGGTACTTGCAATACATAAGATGCCTGCCAAAAATGCTGGCTGAGAGGAAACAATATTCATGCCAGTGTTAAAATACCTTGCCAGATTTCAGAGGTAATTTTAGGTCACCAGTCCCATGCCAAATACCTTCCCATTTTAGAAAGACTACTAATACATTAGCATGGGGGACATGGGAGAAAGGGTTTACTAAGACTCCATCTCTATTAAAGCTCCTCCAATAGGCATTACTTCAAAGTTAGATTTATTTCTGTGTTTCTCCAAAAGGCTGGAATGAAAATCTGATGGCTAATGACAACTCATTTAGCAGAGTGACAGTTGTTTGATGCTCACAGGGAATGAAGCAAGCATTTTCTGATGTGTGACATACCCTCTTTTAACATCCACACTGCAGAGTATCTTTACTAAAATGAGCATTAGAATAAACCACATTCTATTAATGAAGAAAAATGTTACACCATAAATTAATGGGCTTTAAAAAATGTGAGAGAGCAGAAGGAAGCTGAGAAATAGTATAATGCTTTATTCTTTGTGCTAGGTGAATTGATTCCTACAACATTCAAATCTATGGGATATCTATGCAGTAGGATTTTTGAACCTCAGATACATCAACATAAATCCTTATTTACATTCATTTAAGAATTCATGGGATGATTTGTTATGAGAAATATGGCTTTTTTAGGCTGCCCATCTGTGTGCAAGCACACTCTAACACACAATAGCATTTGTATGATTTAAAATTTAGATAGCAGTAAGTCTGGATTCTGAATAGCTTTTTATGTAAATGTTAATAAAAATGCTAAAATGGATTTTTTTTATTATTGTACCTTAAGTATTTTACTTTAAGTACTGGGATACGTGTGCAGAATGTGCAGGTTTGTTACATAGGCATACAAGTGCCATGGTGGTTTGCTGCACCCATCAAACCATCATTTACATTAGGTATTTCTCCTAATGCTATCCCTCCCCCTGCCCCCAAACCCCCCAACAGGCCCTGGTGTGTGATGTTCCCTTCCCTGTGCCCATGTGTTTTCATAGGTAAACTCCCACATATGAGTGAGAACATGCAATGTTTGGTTTTCTGTTTCTGTGTTAGTTTGCTGAGAATGATGATTTCCAGCTTCATCCATATCGTGCAAAGGACATGAACTCATCCTTTTTAATGGCTGCATAGTATTCCATGGTGTATATGTGCCACATTTTTTTTTATCCAGTCTATCATTGATGGACATTTCATTGGATCCAAGCTTTTGCTATTGTGAATAGTGTTGCAATAAACATATATATGTGTGTGTGTCTTTATAGTAGAATGATTTATAATCCTTTGGATATGTACCCAGTAATGGGATTGCTGGGTCAAATGGTATTTCTATTTCTACATCCTTGAGGGATTGCCACACTGCCTTCCACAATGGTTGAACCAATTTACACTCTCACCAACAGTGAAAAAGCATTCTTATTTCTCCAAATTCTCTCTGGTATCTGTTGTCTTCTGATTTTTTTAGTGATCACCATTCTAAATGGCGTGAGATGGTATTTCACTTTGGTTTTGATTTGTGTTTCTCTAATGACTAGTGATTATAAGCTTTTTTTCATATGTTTGTCAGCCACATAAATATCTTCTTTTGAAATGTGTCTGTTCATATCCTTTGCCCACTTTTTGATGGGGTTGTTTGTTTTTTTCTTGTAAGTTTGTTTAACATCCTTGTAGATTCTGGATATTAGACCTTTGTCAGATGGGTAGCTTGCAAAAATTTTCTCCTATTCTGTATGTTGCCTGTTCACTCTGATGATAGTTTCTTTTGCTGTGCAGAAGCTCTTTAGTTTAATTAGATCCCATTTGTCAATTTTGGCTTTTGCAGCCATTGCTTTTGGTGTTTTAGTCATGAAGTCTTTGCCCATGCCTATGTCCTGAATGGTATTGCCTAGGTTTTCTTCTAGGGTTTTTTAAAAATTGTTTTTATGTTTTTTAATTGTCTTACATTTAAGTCTTTAATCAATCTTGAGTTAATTTTTTTATGAGGTATCAGGGTCCAGTTTCAGCTTTCTGCATGTGGTTATTCAGTTTTCCCAATACCATTTACTAAATAGGGAATCCTTTCCCCATTGCTTGTTTTTGTCAGGTTTATCAAAGATCAGATGGTTGTAGATGTATGGTGTTATTTTGGAGGCCTCTGTTCTGTTCCATTTGTCTATATATAATTTTGGTATCTGTATCATCAGTTTTGGTTACTGTAGCCTTGTAGTATAGTTTGAAGTCAGGTAGCTTGATGCCTTTAGCTTTGTTCTTTTGGCTTAGGGTTGTCTTGGCTATACATATTCTTTTTTAGTTCCATGTGAAATTTTAAGTAGTTTTTTTTCTAATTCTGTGAAAAAAGTCAATGGTAGCTTGATGGGAATAGCATTGAATCTATAAATTACTTTGGGCAGTATGGCCATTTTCACAATAGTTATTCTTCTTATCCAGGAGCATGGAATGTTTTTCCATTTGTTTGTGTCCTCTCTGATTTCCTTGAGCAGTGGTTTGTAGTTCTCCTTGAAGAGGTCCTTCACATCCCTTGTAAGTTGTGTTCCTAGGTATTTTATTCTCTTTGTAGCAATTGTGAATGGGAATTTGCTCATGATTTGTCTATCTGACTATTGTTGATATATAGAAATGTTGGTGATTTTTACACATTGATTTTGTATCCTGAGGCTTTGCTGAATTTGCTTATCAGCTTAAGGAGTTTTGGGGGTGAGACAATGGGGTTTTCTAAATATACAATCATTTCATCTGCAAACAGAGATAATTTGACTTTCTTCCTATTTAAATATGCTGTATTTTCTTCTCTTGCCTGATAGCCTTAACCAGAACTTCCAATACTATGTTGAATAGTAGTAGTAAGAGAGGGCATCCTTGTCTTGTGACAGTTTTCAAAGGGAATGCTTTCATCTTTTGCTTCCTCAGTATGACACTTGCTGTGAGTTTGTCATAAATGGCTTTTATTATTTTGAGATACCTTCCATCAATACCTATTTATTGAGTGTTTCTAGCATGAAGTGGTGTTGAATTGTATTGAAGGCCTTTTTTGCATCTATTGAGATAATCATATGGTTTTTATTGTTGATTCTGTTTATGTGATGGATTACAGATTTATTGATTTGCATATGTCAAAATAGCTTTGCATCCTAGGGATCCAAAATTCGATTTGATCATGGTGGATAAGCTTTTTGATGTGCTGCTGGATTCAGGTTGCCAGTATTTTATCGAGGATTTTCAAATGGATATTCATCAGGGATATTGGTTTGAAATTTTCTTTTTCTCTTATGTCTCTGCCAAGTTTTGGTATCAGGATGATGCGACCTCATAAAATGCATTAGGGTGGAATCTCTCTTTTACTACTGTTTGGAATAGTTTCAGAAAGATTGATTCCAGCTTCTCTTTGTACCTCTGGTAGAATTCAGTTGTGAATCTGTCTGGTCCTGTGCTTTTTTTGGTTGCTAGGATATTAATTACTGCCTCAATTTCAGAACTTGATATTGGTCTATTCAGGGATTGAACTTCTTCCTGGTTTAGTCTTGGAAGGGTGTATGTGTCCAGAAATTATCCATTTCTTCCAGATTTTCTAGTTTGTCTGTATAGAGGTGTTTATAGTATTCTCTGATGATAGTTTGTATTTCTGTTGGATCAGTGGTCACATACCCTTTATCATTTTATTGTGTCTATTTGATTCTTTTCTCTTTTCTTTTTTATTAGTCTGGCTAGCAGTCTATTTTGCTAGTCTTTTCAAAAAACCAGCTCCTGGCTTTATTGATATTTTAAAGGGTATAGAGAGATAAAGTGTCTCTCTCTCTTGAATTTATTTGCCCTTGATTTTCTAGTTCTTTTAATTGTGATGTTACGATGTTGATTTTAGATCTTTCAAGCTTTCTCCTGAGGGCATTTAGTGCTATAAATTTCCCTCTAAACACTACTTTAGCTGTGTCCCAGAGATTCTGGTACACTGCATCTTGGTTTTCATTGGTTTCAAAGAACTTATTTATTTCTGCCTTAATTTCATTATTTACCCAGTAGTTGTTCAGGAGCAGGTTGTTCACTTTCCATGTAATTGTGAGATTTTGAGTGAGTTTCTTAATCCTGAGTTCTAATTTGATTGCAGTGTGTTCTGAGAGACTGTTTGTTATGATTTCTGTTCTTTTGAATTTGCTGAGTATTTTACTTCCAATTATGTGGTTGATTTTAGAATAAGTGCTATATCATGCTGAGAATAATGTATATTTTGTTGATTGGTGTGGAGAGTTCTGTAGATGTCTTTTAGGTTAGCATAGTCCAGAGCTGAGTTCAAATCCTGTATATCCTTGTTAATTTTCTGTCTCATTGATCTGTCTAATATTCACAGTGGGGTGTTAAAGTCTCCCACTGTTAGTGTGTGGGAGCCTAAGTCTCTTTATAGGTCTTTAAGAATTGCTTTATGGGGGAGGGAGGATCCAAGATGGCCGGTTAGGAGGAACTTGGGATTGCAGTTCCGAGAGAAAGAGCAGAGGGTGAGTGAATGCCGCATTTCCAGACAGATTTTTACTGCCCACAGACCAGGATATTCACAGGCAGAAGAGCACCACAGGTCGCCAGTGCCGCTGGTTTGACCGGTGTGGCCACTCAGCCTGCACCCTGAGGCAGGAGGCAGCGGCTCCTTCTGCAGAGTGAGTGAGACGGAGTCCCCTGTAAGCCAGCAAGGGGAGCTGAAACAGGGAGTCAAGCCAGGAGATTCCTGGGCAAAAACACGCCACGAATCTCAGAGCCGCCACTTCAGCTGATGCAACGGCTCACAGGGCAGCAGATTTTTACTGCCCACAGACCAGGAGATTCACAGGCAGAAGAGCCCCATGGGTCACCAGCACCACTGGTTTGACCAGTGTGGCCACTCGGCCTGCGCTCTGAGGCAGGGAGCAGCAGCTCCTTCTGCAGAGTGAGTGAGACTGAGTCCCCTGTAAGCCAGCAAGGGGAGCTGAAACAGGAAGTCAAGCCAGGAGATTCCTGGGCAAAGAAAGCACCACAGGAAACACAACTGAACCTGGGTCGGTCCAGCTCTGTCGGGGAGGGGCGTCCTCCATTAGGACACACCCTGCAGTTCCCAGGGCAATTTGCCATAACCAAGGCAACCCGCCACTACAGAGACTCCGTCACTACAGGGGCGGGCCATCATAGCAGAAGCAGTTCTAACTACACCCATACAAACAGGACTGCAGGGAAGTTCACAAGGAAGCTGGGCGGAGCCCACAGCAGCTCAACAATGCCTCTGCAGGCTGAGTGTGACTAGGCTGCCACCTTGTGGGCAGGGAAAACTACAGCAAGACAGCAGAAAATCATAAAGCCCTAACTCCCTGGGACAGAACACCTGGGGGGAAGAAAAGGGGGTTTATGAGTTCTGCTGCTGCAGACTTAAAATTACCAAAATCAGAAAGACATCAACTACAAAGTCGATAGGTGGATAAATCCACAAAGATGGGAAGAAACCAGTGCAAAAAGGATGAAAACACCCAAAATCAGAACACTTCTCCTCCTACAAGGGAGCACAACTCCCCACCAGCAAGGGAACAAGACTGGATGGAGAATGAGTGTGATGAAATGACAGAATCAGCTTTCAGAAAGTGGATAATAAGAATCTTTCATGAGCTAAAAGAACATGTTCTAACCCAAGGCAAAGAAACTAAGAACCTTGAAAAAAATACTTGACAAAATGCTAACGAGAATGGACAACTTAGAGAGGAATATGAGTGAATTGATGGAGCTGAAAAACACAATACGAGAACTTTGCGAAGAATGCACAAGTTTCAACAGTTGAATTGACCAAGCAGAAGAAAGGATATCAGAGGTCAAAGATCAACTCAATGAAATAAAATGAGAAGGCAAGATTAGAGAAAAAAGGGTAAAAAGGAATGAACAAAGTCAACAAGAAATATGGGACTATGTGAAAAGACCTAATCTACGTTTGATAGGGGTACCTGAATGTGACGAAGAGAATGCATCCAAGCTGGAAAATATTCTCCAGGATATTATCTAGGAAAACGTCCCCAACCTAGCAAGGCAGGCCAATATTCAAGTCCAGGAAATACAGAGAACACCACAAAGATATTCCTCTAGAAGAGCAAACCCAAGGCACATAATCATCAGATTCACCAGGGTTGAAATGAAGGAGAAAATAGTAAGGGTAGCCAGAGAGAAAGGTCGGGTGATCCACAAAGGGAAGCCCATCAGACTCACAGCAGATCTCTCAGCAGAAACCCTAAAACCAGAAGAGAGTGGGGGCCAATATTCAACATCCTTAAAGAAAAGAACTTTCAACCCAGAATTTCATATCCAGCCAAACTAAGCTTCATAAGGGAAGGAAAAATAAAATCCTTTGTGAACAAGCAAGTACTCAGAGATTTCATCACCACCAGACCAGCTTTACAAGAGCTCCTGAAGGAGGCACTGCACATAGAAAAGAACAACCAGAATCAGCCCTCCAAAAACATGAAATGGTAAAGAGCATCAACACAATGAAGAATCTGCATCAACCAATGGGAAAAACAGCCAGCTAGCATCAAAATGACAGGATCAAATTCACACATAACAATATTAACCCTAAATGTAAACGGACTAAATGCCCCAATCAAAAGACACAGACTGGCAAATTGGATAAAAAGCCAAAACCCATCAGTGTGCTGTATCCAGGAAACCCATCTCACATGCAAGGATACACAAAGGCTCAAAATAAAGGGATGGAGATTCCCACACAATAATAGTGGGAGACTTCAACACCCCATTGTCAATATTAGACAGATCAACAAGACAGAAAATTAACAAGGATATCCAGGACTTGAACTTGGACCTAGAACAAGCAAACCTAATAGACATTTACAGAACTCTCCACCCCAAATCCACAGAATATACATTTTCTCAGCACCACCTCACACCTACTCTAAAATTGACCACATAATTGGAAGTAAATCACTCCTGAGAAAATGCAAAAGAACGGAAACCATAACAAACAGTCTCTCAGATCACAGTGCAATTAAGTTAGAACTCAGAATTCAGAAACCAGCCCAGAACCGCACAGCTTCATAGAAAATGAACAACTTTCTCCTGAATGTTGACTGGATAAACACTGAAATGAAGGCAGAAATAAAGATGTTCTTCGAAACCAACGAGAATGAAGACACCACGTACCAGAATCTCTGGGACACATTTAAAGCAGTCTCTAGAGGAAAATATATAGCAATAAGTGCCCACATGAGAAGAAAGGAGAGATCTAAAATGGACACCCTATCCTCAAAATTGAAAGAGCTAGAGGAGCAAGATAAAAAAAAAAAACTCAAAACCTAGCAGAAGACAAGAAATAACTAAGATCAAAGCAGAATTGAAGGAGATAGAGACTCGAAAAACCCTATAAAAAATCAATAAATCCAGGAGCTGGTTTTTTGAAACGATCAACAAAATAGACAGACCACTAGCCAGATTAATAAAAAAGAAAAGAGAGAATAACCAAATAGATGCAATAAAAAATGATAAAGGGGATATCACCACAGATTCCACAGACATTCAAACCATCATCAGAGATTATTACAAACAACTCTATGCACATAAACTAGAAAACCGGGAAGAAATGGATAAATTCCTGGACAGTTGCCTCCTCCCAAGCCTAAACCAGGAAGAAGTCAAAACCCTGAATAGACCAATAACAAGGTCTGAAGTCGAGGCAGCAATTAAGAGCCTACCACCCAAAAAAAGCCCAGGTCCAGATGGGTTCACAGCCGAATTCCACCAGACATACAAAGAGGAACTGGTACCATTCCTTCTGAAACTATTCCAAATAATCCAAAAAGAGGGAATCTTTCCCAAATCATTTTATGAGACCAACATCATCCTAATGCCAAAACCCGGCAGAGACTCAACAAGAAAAGAAAACTACAGGGCAATATCCATGATGAATATAGATGCAAAAATCTTCAATAAAATGCTAGCAAGCCGATTGCAACAGCACATCAAAAAGCTATCCACCATGATCAAGTAGGATTCATCCAGGGATGCAAAGATGGTTCAATATACGCAAGTCTATAAATGCAATTCACCACATAAACAGAACCAAAGACAAAAAACACATGATTATCTCAATTGATGCAGAGAAGGCCTTCAACAAAATTCAACAGCCCTTTATGCTAAAAACTCTCAATAAACTAGGTATTGATGGAATGTATCTCAAAATAATAAAAGCTATTTACAACAAACCAACAGCCAATATCATACTGAATGGGCAAAAACTGGAAGCATTCCCTTTGAAATCTGGCACTAGACAAGGATGCCCTCTCTCACCACTCCTATTCAATATAGTACTGGAAGTTCTAGCCAGAGCAATCAGGCAAGAAAAAGAAATAAAGGGTATTCAATTAGGAAAGGAGGAAGTCAAATTGTCTCTATTTACAGATGACATGATTGTATATCTAGAAGACCCCATCATCTCAGCCGAAAATCTCCTGAAACTGATAAGCAACTTCAGCAAAGTCTCAGCATACAAACTCAATGTGCAAAAATCAAAAGCATTCCTATACACCAATAACAGACTTAAAGAGAGCCAAATCAAGAGGGAACTGCCATTCACAATTGCTACAAAGAGAATAAAATACCTAGGAATACAACTAACAAGGAATGTAAAGGACCTCTTCAAGGAGAACTACAAACTACTGCTTAATGAAATAAGAGAGAACACAAACAGATGGAGAAACATTCCATGTTCATGGTTAGGAAGAATCAATATCGTGAAAATGGCCATACTGCCCAAAGTAATTTATAGATTCAATGCTATCCCCATCAAGCTACCAAAGACCTTCTTCACAGAACTGGAAAAAACCACCTTAAACTTCATATGGAACCAAAAGAGAGCCCACATAGCCAAGTCAATTCTAAGCAAAAAGAACAAAGCGGAAGGCATCCCACTACCAGACATCAAACTACACTACAAGGCTACAGTAATCAAAACAGCATGGTACTGGTACCAAAACAGAGATATAGACAAATGGAACAGAACAGAGGCGTCGGAGGTGACACAGCATATCTACAACCACCCAATCTTTGACAAACCTGACAAAAACAATCAATGGGGAAAGGAATCCCTGTTCAGTAAGTGGTGTTGGGAAAACTGGCTAGCCATATGCAGAAAGCAGAAACTCGACCCCTTCCTGACACCTTACACTAAAATTGACTCCAGATGGATTAAAGACTAAACATAAGACCTAACACCACAAAAACCATAGAAGAAAACCTAGGCAAAACCATTCAGGACATAGGCGTAGGCAAGGACTTTATGACCAAAACACCAAAAGCATTGGCAACAAAAGCCAAAATAGACAAATGGGACCTAATCAAACTCCACAGCTTCTGCACAGTGAAAGAAAAAGTCAATAGAGTGAATCGGCAACCAACAGAATGGCAAAAAATTTTTGCAGCCTACCCATCTGACAAAAGGCTGATATCCAGAATTTACAACGAGCTAAAACAGATTTACAAGAAAAAAACAAACAAGCCCATTCAAAAATAGGCAAAGGATATGAACAGATACTTTACAAAAGAAGACATACATGAGGCCAACAAGCATATCAAAAAATGCTCATCATCACTGGTCATTAGAGAAATGCAAATCAAAACTACATTAAGATACCATCTCATGCCAGTTGGAATGGCGATCATTAAAAAATCTGGAGACAACAGATGCTGGAGAGGATGTGGAGAAATTGAAACACTTTTACACAGTTGGTGGGAGTGTAAATTAGTTCAACCATTGTGGAAGACAGTGTGGTGATTCCTCAAGGACCTAGAAATAGAAATTCCATTTGACCCAGCAATCCCATTACTGGGTATATATCCAAAGGATTATAAATCATTCTACTATAAAGACACATGCACACGAATGTTCATTGCAGCACAGTTTACAATAGCAAAGACCTGGAACCAACCCAAATGCCCATCGATGATAGACTGGACAGGAAAAATGTGGCACATATACACCACGGAATATTATGCAGCCATCAAAAATGATGAGTTCGCATCCTTTGTAGGGACATGGACGAACCTGGAAACCATCATTCTCAGCAAACCGACACAGGAACACAAAATCAAACACCACATGTTCTCACTCATAGGTGGGTGTTGAACAATGAGAACACATGGACACAGGGAGGGGAGCACTATACACTGGGGTCTGTTGGGGGGGAGTGGGGGGGACAGCAGGGGGGTGGGGAGTTGGGGAGGGACAGCATGGGGAGAAATGCCAGATATATGAGAAGGGGAGGAAGGCAGCAAATCACACTGCCACGTATGCACCTATGCAACAACCTTGCATCTTTTTCACATGCCTCCCAAAACCTAAAATGCAATAAAAAAATAAATAAAATAAAATAAAATAAAATAAAATAAAATAAAATAAAATAAAATAAAAGAATTGCTTTATGAATCTGGGTGCTCCTGTATTGGGTGCATATACATTTAGGATAGTTAGCTCTTCTTCTTGTGTTGATCCCTTTTCCATTATGTAATGCCCTTCTTTGTCTCTTTTGATCTTTGTTGGTTTAAAGTCTGTTTCATCTGAGACTAAGATTGCAGCTCCTGCTTTTTTTTTTTCTTTTTATTTGCTTGGTAAATCCTCCTCCATCCCTTTGTTTTGAACCCATGTGTATCTTTGCATGTGAGTTGGGTCTCCTGAATACAACACACTGATGGGTCTTGATTTTTTAATCCAATTTGCCACTCTGTGTCTTTTAATTGGGGCAGTTAGCCCATTTACATTTAAAGTTAATATTCTTATGTGTGAATTAGATCTGTAATTATGATGCTAGTTGGTTATTTTGCACAATAGTTGCAGTTTCTTCATAGTGTTGATAGTCTTTACATTTTGGTTTATTTTTGCAGTGGTTGTTACCAGTTTTTCTTTTCCATATTTCATGCTTCCTTCAGGAGCTCTTGTAAGGCAGGCCTGGTGGTAACAAAATCCTTCAGCATTTGCTCATCTGTAAAGGATTTTATTTCTCCTTCACTTATGAAGCTTAGTTTGGCTGGATATGAAATTTTGAGTTGAAAATTATTTTCTTTGAGAATGTTGAATATTAGCCCCCAGTGTCTTCTGGTTTGTAGGGTTTGTGCAGAGAGCTCTTCTGTTAGTTTGATGTGCTTCCCATTGAGGGTAACCTGACCTTTCTCTCTGGCTGCCATTAACATTTTTTTCTTCATTTCAATTCTGGTGAATCTGACAATTGTGTGTCTTGGGGTTACTCTTTTCAAGGAATATCTTTGTAGTATTCTCTGTATTTCTTGAATTTGAATGTTGGCCTGTCTTGATAGGATATTATCCAGGAAGTTCTCCTGGATAATATCCTGAAGTATGTTTTCCAACTTCTTTCCATTCTCCCCATCACTTTCAGGTACACCAATCAAACATAGGTTTGGTCTTTTCACATGTCCCATATTTCTTGGTGGTTTTGTTCATTCTTTTTCATTCTTTTTTCTCTAATCTTTTCTTCATGCTTTATTTCATTAAGTTGGTTTTTCCGAGATCAGATGAGATTGGGCGTGTTCATGGTGGTATGGCTGTAGACTTAAGTTGGTTTTTAATCTCTGATATCCTTTCTTCTGTTCGATGTATTTGTCTATTGATACTTGTGTATGCTTCATGAAGTTTTTGTTCAATGTTTTCAGCTCCATCAGGTCATTTATGTTCTTCACTAAACTGGTTATTCTAGTTAGCAATTTGTCTAACCTTTTTCCAAGATTCATAGCTTCCTTGCATTGGGTTAGAACATGCTGCTTTAGCTCGGAGGAGTTTGTTATTACTCACCTTCTGAAGCCTACTTCTGTCAATTTGTCAAACTCATTTTCCATCCTGTTTTGTTCCCCTGCTGGCCAGGAGTTGTGATCCTTTGGCAGAGAACAGGCATTCTAGTTTTTGGAATTTTCAGCCTTTGTGTGCTGGATTTTCCTCATCTTCATGGACTTATCTACCGTTGGTCTTTCCTGTTGGTGAACTTTGGATGAAGTTTTTGCATGGTCATCCTTTTTGTTGATGTTGATGCTGTTTATTTCTCTTTGTTAGTTTTCCTTCTAACAGGTCTCTCTTCTGCAGGTCTGCTGGAGTTTGCTGGGGGTCCACTCCAGACCCTGTTTGCCTGAATATTACCAATGGAGGCTGCAAAACAGCAAAGATTGCTGCCTGTTCCTTCCTCTTGAAGATTCATTCCAGATGGGCTCCCATCAGATGCCACCGAGAGCTCTCCTGTATGAGGTGTCTGTTGACCCCTGCTGGGAGGTGTCTCCCAGTCAGGAGGCAAGGGGGTCAGTGACCCACTTGAGGAGGCAATCTGTCCCATAGCAGAGCTTGAGTGCTGTGCTGGGAGATCCACTGCTGATCTGACAGGCAGGAACATTTAAGTCTGTTGAAGCTGCACCCACAGACACCCCTTCCCCTGGGTGCTCTGTCCTAGGGAGATGGGATTTTTATAGACCCTGACTGAGGCTGCTGCCTTTCTTTCAGAGATTCCCTGCCCAGAGAGGAGGAATCTAGAGAGGCAGTCTGGCTACAGTGGCTTTGGGGACCTGTGGTGACTCCACCCAATCCAAACTTCCTGGTGGCTTTGTTTGCACCCTGAGGGAAAATTGACACTCAATCTTCAGTAGTGGCAGATGCCCCTCTCCACACCAAGCTCAAGCATCCAAGGTCAACTTCAGACTGCTGTACTGGCAGCAAGAGTTTCAAGCCAGTGAATATTAGCTTGCTGAGTCCGTTGGGGGTGGGATCCCCAAGCAAAATCTGTTGGCTCCCTGGTTTTAGACCCCTTTCCAGGGGAGTAAAGTGTTCTGTCTTGCTGGTGTTTCAGGTGCCACTGGGGGGAGCAGGGAACAACTCCTGCAGCTAGCTCAGTGTCTGCCCAATTGGCTGTCCAGTTTTGTGCCTGAAACCCAGGGCCCTTGTGGTGTAGGCACCCAAAGAAATCTCCTGGTGTGTGAGTTCTGAAGATCATGGAAAAAATGTAGTATCTAAGCCAGATAGCAATGTTCCTTACTGTAGGGTCCCTCACAGCTTCCCTGGGCTGGGCGGGGAGTTTCCCAACTCCTTATACTTCCTGGGTGAGGCAACACCCCACCCTGCTTCTGCTCACCCTCCATGGGCTGCACCCACTGTCTAAGCAGTCCCAGTGAGATAAACTGGATATGCCACTTTCTGCATTGGCCTCACTTGGAGCTGCAGATGGGAGCTGCAGACTAGAGCTGTTTCTATTCAGCCATCTCTCCTGGGAATCCAGAAATGGATTCTGCAATATCATTTTGACTATCACATTTGATTTTTTTTTTTTTTTTTTTTTTTTTTTTTTTTTTTTTTTGAGACGGAGTTTCACTCTTGATACCCAGGCTGGAGCGCAATGGCGCGATCTCGGCTCACCTCAATCTCCGCCTCCTGGGTTCAGGCAATTCTCCTGCCTCAGCCTCCTGAGTAGCTGGGATTACAGGCACGCGCCACCGTGCCCAGCTAATTTTTTGTATTAGTAGAGACGGGGTTTCACCATGTTGACCAGGATGGTCTCGATCTCTTGACCTCGTGATCCACCCGCCTCGGCCTCCCAAAGTGCTGGGATTACAGGCTTGAGCCACCGCGCCCGGCCACATTTGATTTTTTTAAATGAGGTTTTGGATACTAGTTTGATTTGATTTTTAAAAAATTTAAACTCATCAAAACAGGACTGGAGATGAAAGGATACCGATTACTGACATTTCTGCTGCTCAGCTTGTTACACTGATTTGATCTGTAATCAGAGCCCTGTTTTGTTTAGCTCCTTGAGCGATAACTATTACAAACCTTTTACAATATGTTAAAAGAAATATTTTCATTGAAATTTTATATTTTAGGGAAGAGTAATTTGTTTAGGAATTTACATTTTGGAGAAAAAATTGCTTCTTTATTTTTTAAGACCTAGGATTCCTTTTTGTAGTAATGCACAGTTGGCTACATGAGCATAAACAAATATGAAATCACATACTGAGAGAGCCTACATTAAGAAAGCAAAATAAATTCAATACATAGACAGGAAATATCATTCTATGTCATTCTCTGAATGAAAGAATATGTTTTCTTGTGTCAGAGTTGCCCTGGTTAAAAATAAAAAAAAGCCTAGACTGCTTCTTTGGGCTCTTAATAACTTCTCTTGCACTGAGTCTTCATTCGTAAACCTGAGAAAGTTATGTGTTTTTCTACCTTTCACTGCCTCATTCTTATTTACTCTAGGACAAGATGTTTTTAGAGAATTTTTAATACCAATAAATTGATATGGCCCCTTACTAATAATATAACAACCTCCTTTTTGGGAACCACTAAAAAAATAAAACAAAAGCAAAACAGCAACAACAACAACAAAACTTCCTGCTTTCTATGTCGTGGTGGGAGATCTTTTCTGGGCTTCTTTTGAGAACAGATTCATTCCTTAAGAATAAAAGCCTGGAGGGACCAAAGTCAATAATGTGTGGCTACAGTATCCCTTAAAGAAAGACTTTTTCTTTTTCCGCTTGCAGGAAGTAATTGACTCTTTGAAGTAAAGCCTGTTTATCATGTTATCTCTCTTGTTTTCATAACAATTCTTTTAAGAAAAAGTTTTGTTTGTTTTCTATGACAAATAATAATTGTATATATTTAGGGTATACAACGCGATGTTTTAATGCAAGTATATATACATTGTGGAATGATCAAATTAGGCTAATTAACATATTTATTACCACAAATATTGATCATTTCTTGGTGGTGAGAACATTTAAAATTCTTTTAGCTATTTTGAAATATACAATACGTTGTTATTAACTGCAGTGACCATACTGTGCAATAGGTCACCAGAATTTATTCCTTCTGCTTAGCTGAAACGTTGTACCCTTTGATCATTAACATCTACTTTCCTACTGAACATCCACTCCCCCGACCCTAGCATGAAAACAGTTATGCAGTGATATCTTATTGTGATTTTAATTTGCATTTCTCTGATTAGACTTGTTGAGCATTTTGTCATGTATCTGTTGGCCATTTTTATAAATTTCTTTTGAGAAATATTTTTTCAAGTTCTTTGTCCATTTTTTAATAGGGTTATTTATTTTCTTGCTCTTGAGTAGTCTAAGTTCTTTGTACATTTTGGGTATCAACCTTCTATCCAATGTATGACTTACAAATATTTCTCTCAATCTGTGGGATATCACATTACTCTGTTAATTGTTTTCTTTGGTATGCAGAAGTTCTTTTTTAATTTGATGCAATCCTATTAGTCTATTTTTGCTTTTGTTGCCTGAGTTTGTGATTTTAATCTATTCTTTTTTTTAAGCAATGAGACAAGAGTCCATATTTATTCTTTTGTATGTGGATGTTCAGTTTTTAAATGTGTAGGATTTTTTTTTTTCTGAACTCTCTATCCTATTCCATTAATCCATGTTGTTTTTATGCCAGTGCCATGCTGTTTTGATTACTGGAGCTTTGTAATATGTTTTGAAATCCAGTAATTGATGACTACAACTTTGTTCTTTTAGCTCAAGATGGCTTTGGCTATTTAGGAATATTGTGGTTCCAAATAAATTTTAGGATTGATTTTTCTATTTCTGTGAAGAATGACATTAAAATTTTGACAGGGATTATATTGGATGGGTAGACTGCTTTGGGTAGTATGGCTATTTTGACAATATTAATTCTTCTAATCCATGAACATAGAATATCTTTCCATTCATTTGTATCTTTTTAAGTTTATTTCATTAATGTTTTATAGTTTTCTGTATATGAATTTTTCACCTCTTTACTCCTAAGTGTTTTGTTTTTGATGCTATTTTAAATGAGATCATTTTCTTAATTTCTTTTTCAGATAGTCTGTATTGTATAGAAAAGCTACTGATTTTTGTAGATTGATTTTGTGTATATTTGTTAGCTTCATTTAGTCTAAAATGTAGTTCAAGTTATGGTATGTTTTTGGAGTGGCTGGTACTGGTTGTTCTTTTCTATATGTAGTGTCTGTTTCAGGAGCTCTTGTAAAGCCGATCTGATGGTGATGAAATCTCTGAGTACCTGCTTGTTCACAAAGGATTTTATTTTTCCTTCACCTATGAAGCTTAGTTTGGCTGGATATGAAATTCTGGGTTGAAAGTTCTTTTCTTTAAGGATGTTGAATATCAGCCCCTACTCTCTTCTGGCTTGTAGGGTTTCTGCTGAGAGATCTGCTGTGAGTCTGATGGGCTTCCCTTTGTGGGTCACCCGACCTTTCTCTCTGGCTACCCTTAGTATTTTCTCCTTCATTTCAACCCTGGTGAATCTGACGATTATATGCCTTGGGATTGCTCTTCTTGAGGAATACCTTTGTGGTGTTCTCTGCATT
Source organism: Aotus nancymaae (assembly GCF_030222135.1). NCBI lineage: Eukaryota > Metazoa > Chordata > Mammalia > Primates > Aotidae > Aotus > Aotus nancymaae. Next base: position 10,021,972 of record NW_026988431.1, read on the forward strand.
TCCTGGACTTGAATATTGGCTTGCCTTGCTAGGTTGGGGAAATTTTCCTGTATAATATCCTGAAGAGTATTTTCCAGCTTGGATTCATTCTCTTCGACACATTCAGGTACAGCTATCAAATGTAGATGAGGTCTTTTCACATAGTCCCATATTTCTTGTTGACTTTGTTTATTTCTTTTTACCCTTTTTTCTCTAATCTTTCCTTTTCATTTTATTTCATTTAGTTGATCTTCGACCTCTGATATCCTTTCTTCTGTTTAGTCAATTAGGCTGTTGAAACTTGTGCTTGCTTCGTGAGGTTCTCGTGTTGTGTTTTTCAGCTCCATCAATTCACTCATATTCCTCTCTAAGTTGTCCATTCTCATTAGCATTTCGTCAAATCTTTTTTCAAGGTTCTTAGTTTCTTTGTCTTGGGTTAGAACATGTTCTTTTAGCTCATGTAAGTTTCTTATTACCCACTTTCTGAAGGCTGATTCTGTCATTTCATAACACTCATTCTCCATCCAGTCTTGTTCCCTTGCTGGTGAGGAGTTGTGATCCCTTGTAGGAGGAGAGGTGTTCTGGTTTCGGTTGTTTTCATCCTTTTTGAGCTGGTTCCTTTCCATCTTTTGTATTTATCCACCTGTTGACTTTGTAGTTGTTGACTTTCTTATTGGGTCTCTGAGTGGACATCCTGTTTGTTGATGATGAAGTTATTTCTGTTTCTTAGTTTTCCTTTTAACTGTCTGGCCTCTCTGCTGTAGGACTGCTGAGGTCCAATCCAGGCCCTGCTTGCCTGGGGATCACTTGCAGCAGCTGCCAAACAGTAAAGGTTGCTACCAGTTTCATCTTCTGCTATCTTTGTCCCAGAAGGATACCTGCCAAATGTCAGTCTGAGCTCTCCTTTATGAGGCAACTCTTTGGACATACAGGGATCAGGGAGCTGCTTGAGGAAACAGTCTGTCCTTTATAGTAACTCAAGTGCTGAGCTGTGAGCTCCGTTGTTCATTCAGAGCTGCTGGCCAGGTAAGTTTAAGTCTGCAGCAGCAGAACTCATAAACCCCCTTTTTTCCCCCAGGTGCTCTGTCCCAGGGAGTTAGGGCTTTATGAGTTTCCGCTGTGCTGCTGCCTTTTTTTTTTCTTCAGGGCTGCCCTGCCCACAAGGAGGCAGTGTAGTCACTCTCGGCCTGCAGAGGCTTCACTGAGCTGCCATGGGCTCTGCCCAGCTGCTGTGTGAACTTCCCTGCAGTCCTGTTTATATGGGTGTAGTTAGGACTGCCTTGGCAATGGTGGCCCGCCTCTGTAATGACGGACTCTTTCTGTAATGGAGGGTTGCCTTGGCAACGGCAGGCTGCCTTAGCAATGGCAGACTGACTCCGTAGTGGTGGAGTGCATCGGTAATGGCGGACGCCCCTCCCCCACAACGCTGTACCATCCTGGGTTCAGCTGTGCTTGCTGTGAAACTCTCAACCCAGAGCGTTTCCAATTGCTGTTTTTTTGTTTTTGTCTTTTTTTTTTTTGTGGGGGTCGGACGAGCTGGGCCTGATCACCTGGCTCCTTGCCTCAGAGCCTTTTGTTTTTTAGTTGAATGGTCGGCTCTCTCCCAGGTGTCCTGGTCACCTGTTGAATAGGTGCCAGGATATGTGTGATTTCCCATGCGGCGACCCACTGCACTGGCTGAAACTGCAGCTCTGAGATTCATGGCACTTTGTTGCCTGGGAATCTCCTGGCCTGGCTCCCTATTTCAGCTCCCCTTGCTGGCTAAGTGGGGACACAGTCCCGTTTACTCTGCACTGGGAACCGCTGTGCCTGGGTGCAGGCAAAACAGCCGTGCCAGCCAAAACATCCATGCTGGTGACCCGTGGGACTCCTCCGCCTGGGGATCTCCTGGTCTGTGGGCAGTAAAAATCCGTCTGGAAATGCAGTGTCCACTCACCCTCTGTGCTTTCACTGGGAGCTGCAATCCTGAGCTGCTCCTAACTGACCATCTTGGATCTTCTCTGCCTAGAATCATTCTTAATGAAGGTATCATTTGTTTCTTCCCTGAATACATTATTTTCTGAAATGCTTTATGCTCCTACCACACTGAATTTCTTATGCTACTCTGAACTCAGGCTTTGTTATACTTCATCCTGTGTCCTTGCACATGTTCATCCCTCATCATACTTTTCCTTGTTTTGCTAGCTAAAACAAGAAGAGACCTTAAAGGTCCAGTGCACTTGCATTTTATTAGTGCTACATGACTTTTTTTACACTACTTTTGTATGCCTTTTTATCCCTCAATTCTATCTTTGTCATTATTGATATTGGACAACTCTCTGGCCTTTTTGGTTTTGTTTTGTTTTTGAAAGCATAATCTTTTTCTAAGCTCCCTTATAGGTCCTTGATTTTATCTCCAAATGCCCCTTTCCCTCTGAAGCTAACCATTATTTTTCATAATCTTGGTACTGGCCCCATCTGCCTCTCTGAAGGATGTTATGCTCATATTTATCTTCCTCTCATTAGAATCAATTTTTATTTGCTTTTTCTTGCTCTCAATATTAAAAATCTGAGTTTTTTATCTAAATAAATACAGACTTTTCACAGATCTTCTTGTACTTTGTAACTGTTTATATGCCTTGTATCATTCTTTTTAGCAACCCAAATACATTTTAACTACCCATTTCCCTTGCTTCTGCCTGTACCATTGAATTGAACCCAGTATTTACAATGTCATTATGATGCACTTATAATCAGATTTAAGAGCTTCTACTTAGTCCTCTTGGTTTTTTACATCTCAGTGATATTCTGATTATGTTGGCAATTTCAACTGTTTTCCAAACTTTGCCTTCGCATTACTCTCATTAATGTAGAGTGATTCCAGTTTTTCGTGTGGTTCATCTTCCCTCCATCACCAGGTCTCCTTTCTTCTTCTGTACCTCAACTGTGGGAAATCCTCAAACTTTATTTCTTGACCCTCTATTCTCAAACTTTATTTTGTAGAAGCTACTCTCCTCTATTTCTGTCTTAAATCTTCATCTATAAATCAATTGTTCCCAAATACTAATCTTTTGCCAAATATTTCCATCAGGCTCTAGCCCTTTATTTCAAGCTACCTACAAGAAAGCTTTTCTTCAAATTTCCTAAAAACTAAAAATTTAGTGTAACTATAGCCAAACTTCTCATTTTTGTCCTTAATAATGTCCCTTTTGTCATCATCCTCATTTCAAATTGGGCCACTAGGACTCCTCAAAGTTCAAATGCTTGTAATTAATGACAAAGCCCAGTATATTTTCTGATATGTTTCCCTTTCTGTTTTCATTGCCTTCTCCTTCAATTTTCCTTCCTACAGGAAGACTTCACAACTTCTGTGTCAATTTAGTTGCCTACTAGCTATATTTTCTCTTTTATATCTTCCAGTTTTCCAAAATGATATCTTATCTTTCTCTCATTTAAAAAAAAAATTATCTTTCTCTAACTCTTTTTCCATTTAGTAAACCTATTATACAATTGGACTCTTGTATTATAAATAGACTATTCAGCAATCTGTTGACTAAATCCAAATGACACTATCAGTAATCATCCTCTACTGCCTCCTACAACTGGCCGTATTTTTTACTGTCTTTTTACACTTGCTATATATAAGAAAGTTAATAGTGTTTGTAAAACATCTCAGAAAAATAAGTATAAACATACCTAGCAGGCAGGCTACTAGGTAAATAGAGAGATGAAAATGATAATATACAACTGAATAGACGTCTTTTGGTGACAGACATAATCTCCCTGGCACTTAGCTTTATTCCTCTCTTTGGAAGTTTATGGGGAGCGGGTTTGTGAAAAAAGCTTTGGTTCTGCCTTATTCTGTTATGGTAGTGTTTGGCTTAGCACTCCTGTGCTTTCCTAGAATTTTATAAATTTTATTCTTTCAATTGCTTCCATGAGAATAGAAGCTATAATACCTCTCATCTTGGCTAGGATATCTAGCTTCACTATAAGAGAAAAGCCCAAACCAAAACAAAACTGTAAAGCTGGTTGCTTTGCCGGGAGCTCGGTCACACACCCCCTCCCCCCTTTTTCCAAAATATCGGGCAAACTCGGACCTGCTTGGGCAAGCTCGGACATGCTCAAGCATGTTCCCTTCTCCCCTTCTCGCACAGCCTGGACTTCCCTTAAAGAGCCCAGTAAGCAAACAAGGTCTTGTAATTCTAGCAAATAGCAGCTGAGTCTTTCTAGCCGATAGCAGCCAAGTCTTTCTAGCCAATAGCAGCCAAGTCTTTCTAGCCAATAGCAGCTGAGTAATTCTAATCAACAGCAGCCAAGTCCTGTATGCAAATGAAGGGTTGCAACCTTACCCAGTAGTAGTCCTGCTTTGCCCACACCCTGCTCTCCCACAACCAATCAAGCTCCTTCACTCCCTATAAAACCCCATGCCTCACAGGAGTCCACACAACTTCTCTGGCTCCTCCTGTTGGACTGCAGAACCTCACCCAGGAGCCTGAATAAACCCTTTGCATTGGATCTTCTTGTGCTGGCCTCAGTTTCTTCACTTTAAACTCAGCGAGAACAAACCTTACAAGTGGTGCCGAACCTGGGAGGAGTTGTAAGACCCCTCCTGGGGGAAACTGACTCCTCCACACAAAGCCGGACTGGGGAGCTGCCGTTTCACCACAAGGTAAGACTTCTGTTGCCCACCACCCCACAGTCAGGGAGTCCCTGTCGGAAACCACTATAGCATCAGGGATTCCTGTTGGGAGCCTGGGACTTGAGTCCAGGACTCCAGCTGTGGGTCTGGGACTCCAGCTGCCTGCTGTGGGTCCAGAGCCCTGGCTTAGGACCTGAGTGTAAGAGGAGATGTCCCTACACTCTTGTTCTGTCCCTGTGAGGGTTTTTTAGGGTCAGGAATTTGAGGGAGATGTCTCCACTTTCCTGAACCCTTACCAGTGACTGAGGTGTGGGTACTCAGAAGCCCCATTCAAGCAGCCCTGCCTCACAGGAGAGCCAAACCCCCCAGCTTATACCAAAATCTTTGTTTTGAACTAGCCCATTGGCATAAAAGGCTCCTGTTAAGTAAGAAACTGTATTTTCGGTTTCTTTCTCTTTCTGTTTCTCTCTCTCTTTTTTCTTCTTTTCTTCTCTCTCTCCCTCTCAAAATGGCTGCTGTTCCCTGCTCCTAAGATGGAGGCCACTTCCTGCTCTTAACTTTCTCTCTCTCTCTCACCTAAGATGGTGGCCATTCCTCGCCCTTAAGATGGCGGCCACTTTCCACTTTTAACTCTATCCTTCTCTCTCTTCCTAATTCTGATGCGAGTGAGTGAGTGAGTGAGATTATGTGTAGTCCCATAGCCTAACACCTACGGGGCTTGTGTGGGCCTCAACCCGTGGTTCCATGGAGACTTCATAAGGCATAACGGTGATTCACCTCTGGACTGAGAAGTTCTGGGGTGACCAGGCCCAGGGGTTATACGGGTATACCTTAACCAAGATGCCCCTGAAACATCCCTTCGGGGACGTGGCTGGGAAGGCATCAGACTGGTCTCCCATCTGGGGGCCACCCACCCTTTGTCTGTCCATCTTTTATGTAATACTGTCTTTTATTGCTGCCTGAAAATTCCCTCAACCACCTCCTTCAGGAAAGAATATTTCTGCCTGTGATGAGTGTAATACCTGTTCCCATTCCTTCCTTGCCTCTGACTGCCCTACGAAAGCCAACTATGGGTAAGCAGAACTCCCACATAGACCCCAAGTCGCCATTAGGATGCCTAGTCCAGAATCTACCCAAACTAGGGCTTTCCATAAAAAAGAAAAAGCTGCTCTTCCTTTCCACCGTAGCCTGGCCACAGTATCCTCTAGACAACCAGTCCAAGTGGCCTCTGGAGGGCACATTCAACTTTAATGTCCTGACAAACCTAAGTAACTTCTGTGAAAAGAACAGTAAATGGTCAGAAATCCCTTATGTACAGGCTTTCTGGTGTCTACGTTCCTGCCCCACCCTCTGTTCCTCTTGTGCCACTGCCCAGGTATTCCTAGCCAAGGAAACCTCCTCTTCATCCTTAGCCCCTCCACCATCCTCTTCTTCCTTTTCTGATCCTGACGCACCTGAGGAGCTCTCCTTTCCACTGGCCCAACCCAATAATCCTCCGCCTTATGACAGACCTCAACTCCCCTCAGGTCCTCCACCTCCCAACCCTCCATCTCCTAATCCCAAGTTGGCCTCTCCTGTTAGTGCACACACCTGCTCATGCTGTGTGCTTAACGATGAAGCCCCCCTCCTTTGCCCATTCCATGTGGTCGCCGGAGCAGAGGGCATCATCCGAGTGCATGTTCCCTTCTCCCTCTCCGATCTATCAGCCATTGAGAAATGCTTAGGGTCTTTCTCCACCAATCCTACTGCTTATATTAAAGAATTCTGCTACCTTACTCAGGCATATGACTTAACCTGGCATGACACATATGTAATCCTGTCCTCCACCCTCACCCCAGATGAGCATGACCAGATTTTTACAGCAGCCTGGGCACACGCTGATCAGGTACACCTAACTAACCACCAGATGCCAGTAGATGCGGCAGCAGTCCCTGAGGCCGAACCTAACTGGGACTATCAGGATGGTCGAGATGGCCACCACCACCGAGACCAGATGCTACAGTGCCTCCTAGCGGGCATGCAGAGTGCGGCCCAAAAGGTAGTAAATTATGACAGGTTAAGGGAAATAACTCAGGGACCTGATGAAAACCCAGCCGCCATCCTTGACTGCTTGACTAATGCTATGATTCTCCATACACAGCTGGATCTGACCTCCTTAGCAGGAGCTACAGTCTTAGCTACCAACTTCATCTCCCAGTCAGTGGCTGACATAAGGAGGAAACTTAAAAAGCTGAGGAGGGCCCCCAAACTCCCATACAGGACCTAGTAAACATGGCATTTAAAGTTTTTAATGGCCAAGAGGATAAGGCTGAAGCCACTCAACAGGTCCACTTATGGCAGAAGGTAGGTCTCTAAACCCAAGCTCTTGTAGCAGCCCTGAGGCTGGCAGCCTCCCAAACATCCAGTGGGGGAGGTCCATCGAAACCCTTCCAAAATGGTTCAAGGGCCTGGTTGGGGCCTGTTTCAGATGTGGTTGAGAGGGACATTGGGCCTGAGAGTGCCCCTGTCCTTGTCCACTTCCTGGACCTTGCCCAGAGTGCAAACAGACTGGACACTGGAAGGTTGATTGCCCATCCCAGACCATAGGCCCACTCCCTGTACCTCTATGTGAGGAGCAGGCTGGTCTGCAGGAAGCAATCCCTTCACTTGAATTTCTCGGCCTTCTGGATGACTGATGCAGCCTGGACTTGACGACCTCCATCACCCTTGCCAAGCCCAGGGTAACGCTGCAGGTAGCGGGTAAGTCCATTTCCTTTTTAGTGGATATAGGAGCTATTTCTTCCTACTCAGGGCCTAGCATACCTTCCCAGGTCTCAGTCCTTCTTTACCATTCCTCTATACTCTGAGTCTTACTTTCTCTTTAAAAATCCTTCAGTCAGCCTTCATCCCACTTCTCTACTCAACTCAGCTACTTTGTTTCCTCTTCCATCCCATTCCCCCTCCCCAGCCCATTCCTGTCCTAGACTAATGTATACATTTGTTACACATCAGGAGGGCCTGTCTAACCTTCCACTCTCCAGCCCAGACCTTACCTTGTATGTAAATGGGAGATCAGTAATGATGGCCTAGGGATGGCAAAAAGCGGCCTATGCTGTAGTCACAGATTCAGCCACCCTCGAGGTGTGCCACCTCCCCTATGGGACCACATCACAAAAAGCAGAGCTCATTGCCTTAACCTGACCTCTCATGCTAGCAAAGGGGAAGTGAGCAAATATCTATACCGACTCCAAGTATGCTTTTCTTATTACCCACTGTCACTCTGCCCTTTGGAAAGAGCGAGGATTCCTTACCATAAAGGGGACCCCTATGGTCAATGCTACCCAAATCTCAAACCTCCTGCAGGCTCTGTTACTGCCCAAAGAGGTTGCTGTCATCCACTGCCAGGGGCACCAGGCCCAGCAGAATGCTGTTTCTCGGGGCAATGCAAGGGCAGATGTGGCAGCAAAAGCCTGAACCAGTACCAGACCAGCTCCTGCTCCAGTTCTGTTCCTCACCATGGCTACATCACCAGTTTACTTGCCATTGGAAAAACAGGACATCATATTAAGAGGTGGAACCGAGTCTGATCAGGGCTGGATCTTCCTAAACAATAAGATCGCCCTTCCACGGGAACAGACTCCTAAAATTATTGCTGAAATCCACCAATCCTTACATATAGGGCCCAAGGTGTTGCATTGCTTTGTACAACCCCCTTTTATTCACCAGGTTTAAAACAGACAGTCGAGAAGGTACACAAAACGTGTGTTACTTGTTCTAAGTTATCATCTCAGGGAAGCTTAAGGCCATAGTTTCCCACCCACCAAATGCGTGGCAACCTGCCAACTCAGGATTAGCAAATTAATTTTACTCACATGCCTACTCACAAAAAGCTTTGCTACCACCTAACTTTTGTGGATACCTTTTCAGGTTGGATTGAAGCCTTCCCCACTTCTTGGGAAACAGCAGACATGGTAGCCTCCATTCTTACTCAAGAAATCATCCCTCACTTTGGCCTACCTGCCACCATCCAGTCAGACAATGGTCCAGCATTCATAGCTCAGGTGGTCCAGCTGGTTGCCAAATCTCTCAACATCTCCTGAAAGCTACACATCCCCTACCACCCTCAGTTATTGGGTAAAGTCAAACGGGCCTATGGCATCCTCAAAAACCATTTGGCCAAACTGACCATCGAGGTAAAACTCTCCTGGCCCACACTCCTACCTCTTGGTCTAACCTGGATCTGAGCCACCCCACGGGAACCAATGGGCCTCAGCCCCTTTGTGTTGCTATATGGTCGGCCCTTCCTGGTCTCCCATAATTTTCCAGTGTACCCCCCTCCCTTATCTACCTACCTTCCCTATCTATTTCTCCTTCACCACTTACTCAGGGAGCATGCAGATCGCGCCCTCCCCATCATTCCAGGGCTTGGAGACTCGCACCCAGCAGCACCCCTTCAGCCAGGTGACAGTGTTCTCCGGGAGCTTCAGCCAGGATCTCTCCAGCCCAGGTGGTCAGGACCTCACATCATTATCCTAACCACCCCCACGGCTGCCAAGCTCCTGTGTCACACCCCATGGTACCACGGGTCCCACCTTAAAGTGGCACCTCAAAATGATCAGTGGAAGTCTGAATCCTTGGGCCCCAGTCTCCTCTGCCTCACCCACAGCCCCTGCCTTTCAGCTCCTAACCCTTCAAATTCTCCTCCTAACAATCCTTCTAATATCTCCCCTTAAGGCCAGTCCCTACTATGCCTGGTGGTTCTACTTGCAGGAATCCTGGAAACAAGGTCCCACCACTAAAACCCAATATATATTGCTCAAGTAGATTGCCGGCCCACAGACTGCAAATCCATAAAATTTGAGTTCCCAAAATCCAAGGCCAATACTATTAAGAGCTCCCAGAATAACTTTGGTCTCTGCTTCCTGTATGACCAAACTAAGAATTTTTGTCATAAGTGGAGCACTATCTTTGGTGGATGCCCGTATACATCTTGTGTCATACATAAAACCCCGAAAAGTGAAATACTCTCCATTGACAACCAAGGTAAGGTGTCCCTTACTATTTATGACCCCTGGCATGATCGATGGGAAAAGGGAACTGCAGGTAAAATATACACCAGATTTACAAATAGCCACCCCAGTGGTACATGGCTAATATATAGGTCCTATACCTGTATTGTGCCAGTGAAAATAGACCAACTCAGCTCGTTAGGCAACACCATCCTGCAGAATGAGCCTACTTTAGCTAACCAACTTGGACCCTCCGGCAGTAACCCCCAACCTTTCTCTTGGTTAGCACTAGTACAGCAAGGCATTAATATGTTAAGTTTAACTGAAGCTATAAACTTTACTAATTGCTTTTTATGTGCCACCCTTAATGAACCCCCCTTAGCTGCAGTCCCCCTCCAGACTGGGTTCAACCTGTCATGATCACCTACGGGACCTGACACCACCCTAACAGGGATCCCGCTGTTCAAGGCATACTCCTAAGATCTTTCTTTTGCTACGGAAGGACTGACAGCTCCAGCTGCAACACAACTGTAAAAGTAAGATCCACCCTTTATGCACCTCCAGGAGGATACTTTTGGTGTAATGGGACCCTAACCAAGGTTATAAATGCTTCCCTTCCCTCCCCGTGTGTACCTGTTACTCTAGTCCCACAGTTAAAGGTATATGGGCAAGCCGAGTTCCTACCCTCCTTACGCCTCTCCCTGTTCACCAAAACAAATGAGCTGTCTTTCTCCCAGCAGTAGTCAGCCTCTCTTTAGCATCCTCTTTAGTAGCTGCTGGAATAGGAAGCAGAGCAATGGGCTACAGTGTCACTTCAGCTGCTCAACTGGAAGACAAACTCTGTGTGGCCATTGAAGTGTCAGCTGCCTCTCTGGCCTCCCTCCAGCGACAAATCATGTCACTATCCCAGGAAGAGTGCTGCTATTACATCAATGAATCAGGCCTACTAGAGGAGAACATCAACACTCTCTACCACCTCCAGGAAGACCTCCAAAAAAAGCAAAATACAGGAATCTTGTCCCTAAGCTGGGGGCATCCCATGCTTACCTGGCTAACCCCCATCATCACTCCTATCATTGTAATCTGTTTGCTATTATTAATGGCCTCTTTTCTTCTCAGGTTCCTACAAGCTCATATGTGAGAAATTGGATGAGTGGCTGTTAACCAAATGCTGCTTCATCCCTTCGTCCGATTCATGGTCAAGGCACCAGCCAACTGACCTGTCCCCCTTACTTCGCCCCTACTCAGCAGGAAGTAGTCAGAAAGAGTGGCACCCTTTATCTATCATCAAAAGGTTGGAATGTAAGGCCAGTTGCCTCTCCGGGAGCTTGGACGCACACTGCCTCCCCTTTTTTCTGAAAGATTGGGCAAACTCGAACCTGCTCGGGCAAGCTCGGACATGCTCAGGCATGCTCCCTTCTCTCCTTCTCACACAGCCTGGCCTTCCCTTAAAGAGCCCAGTATGCAAATGAGGTCTTGTAATTCTAGCCAATAGCAACTGAGTCTTTCTAGCCAATAGCAGCCAAGTCTTTCTAACCAATAGCAGCCAAGTCTTTCTAGCCAATAGCAGCCGACTAATTCTAACCAACAGCAGCCAAGTCCTATATGCAAATGAAGGCTCATAACCTTACCCAATAGTAGTCCTGCTTTGCCCACATCCTGCTCTCCCACAACCAAATCAGCTCCATCACTCCTTATAAAACCCTGTGCCTCAGAGGAGTCCACGTGACTTCTCCAGCCCCTCCTGTCAGACTGCAGAACTTCACCCGGGAGCCTGAATAAACCCTTCACATTGGATCTTCTTGTGCTGGCCTCAGTTTCTTCGCTTTAAACTCAGGGAGAACAAACCTTACAAAAACAACTATAATTTATTGACTAAATTTTATTCAAGGCAATTTTATATACTAATTTCACATTAAAAATTAGACATTATATAGGCAATTTGAAAGTAGAAATTTAAGACAAGTAAAGTATAACTGGAAACATGTACTTAGTTTTTTCTGTTTTAAATTTGAGCCCTTTGGCAAGAATTCAAGTTATACAGTTTTTTTTTTTTTTTTCGATGAAGCCTAAGTAGTCTTTAGTCTAAATGATCTTAGATCTAAATGTGTTTACATATGATTTTTAAAACTTAATAACTACATAACCAACTAAAAATTTAGCAAATTCTGAAAAAAGTCCATACAACCCATCCATTGGTGACCTTCGGATTGGATGTTTGAGTGGACATCCTTTTTGTTGATGTTGAAGCTATTTCCTTCTGTTTCTTAGTTTTCCCTCTAACAGTCAGAACCCTCTGCTGCAGGACTGCTGGAGGTCCACTCTGCACCTTGCTTGACTGGGGATCACCCTCATGGGCTGCAGAACAGTAAGGGTTGCTGCTGTTTTCTTCTTCTGTTATCTTTGTCCCAGAAGGGTACCCACCAGATGTCAACCTGAGCTCTCCTTTATGAGGTGTCTCTTTGGGTATATGAGGGTCAGGGAACTGCTTGTGGAGACAGTCTGTCCCTTATAGGAGCTCAAGTGCTGTTCTAGGAGCCTCGTTGTTCCATGCAGAGCTGCTGGGCAGGTACTTTTAAGTTTGCTGCAGTGGAACTCATAACCACCTCTTTTCCCAGGTGCTCTGACCTAGGAAGGTCGGCTTTATTTAGAAGTTCCTGAAGTGCTGCTGTCTTTTTTCAGAGATGTCCTGCCCTGCATGGAGTGGTCTAGTCACAGTTTGCCAGCAGAAGCATTGCTGAGCTGCCACAGGTTCTGCCTAGCTGCTGTGTGAACTGCCTTGGTATTGGCAGACTGCCTCCGTAGTGGTGGGTGCCCTTCCCCCCACTGAGCTGGACTGTCCCAGGTCTAGCTGTGCTTGCTGCAAAACTCTCAATTCAGAGCATTTCAGATTGCTTGTTTTGTGGGGGTGGTACCTGGTGAGCCAGATCACCTGGCTCCCAGTCTCAGCCCCCCACCTTCAGTTGAATGGGTGGCTCTGTCTCCCAGGTAGTCCAGGTGCCAGTTGAAATGGATGCCCAGATTTGTGTGAGTTTCTGTGTGCCAACCCACAGCACCAGCCATGCTGAAAACTTGTGGCACTTGTCAGCCTGGGAATCTCCTGTTCCTACTCGGCCATCTTGGATCCTCCGACACTAGCTCCTCCTGTATTTAGTTTTAATTAAAATATGTTTACCTTCATTCACTCATCAATTTACCATTATTTATTCATTAAATGTGGCCCTCTTCTTTGACAGGAAAAAACAATTTGATTACTTTTATTGAGTTGATTCACTTACTTTGGTTTTAAGAAAGGACCAATTCAGTGGAATAATGATTTGTGATCTGCTGATTTTTCCAAAGCATTTGTGTGTGAAATCAGAATCTGTTCATTTCATTGAAATGGAGTTATGCAGCATATCTTGTTGATAATATAAAATACATTTTATAATAATTACTTTTTATTTTTAACATCTTTATTTTAAGAGCTCACCAATTTTGTTTCCCAAACTGTGTATAGGATTAAATTGATACTGTTTCTATTCAGAAAACAAAGTGTTTATTTTTTACTGGTTAGTTGTCATAATGTTTCATTGTACTTACTGGTGCTGATAACTGGTGTATAAATGTGTTTTAAAATTTGGGCTTATTTAATTGTCTTTTGCTTATTTGAGGGTATTAAATCTTATTTTTCTCAGGCCTTGTTTTCATTAATCTTTTTTTCTGACCTGTATATAATGACAAACAATTATTTCATTTTCTCATTCTTTTTAATCCATTTTGCAAAATTCTTCCTTTTTAAAATATTATTCTAGAGATGTAGACTTGCACAGTTATTTTGATCTAATAATGACTGATCAATTCCCCAGCTCTTTACTGTCAGTTTATTACATTTTCTGGCTCTTCACTGTCAGTTTATTACATTTTAAATCCAGCGTATACTGGATTGAGGCCAAGTAAAGCATTGTTGTGATATTATGATTTTCACTTCTCTGGCTCACTGTTTGTGACCATTCTCCTGATGATGTGTTCATGTTGTGTTTTGCAGGGGAAAATGTATTCACAAGAATATTTTAAATTTACTGCTAGCCATTATTTGCCACTCTTATTAGAGATATTTGCCCTTTGCCTAGTAAAACTTTGTTGAAGATGCTTCCATGAATAATTATTTCTTCCTATACTATTTAAACTCAAAGTTAATCACATACATCTAATCAACTGAGAATAAAATCCCATTTTTTCATCACAGCAATGAGTAATTTTTGCTAAAGGAAGATTTACTGGGACAAGAAAGCATGATCAGTCTAATTTCATCAAATTTATATTTTATGTCTGAGGCATTCCATTCCTTAGGATAACAGTTTCCCAGCCTACCCACTCAAAATGTATTTGTGATATAACTTATATATGCCTAATAATCACACAAACTTTCTTTTAATTACATTAATTTTGGTATTATATGAATTGATTTCCACTTTTGTTTCCCTAACAATTGAGTTTGATTTAACATAATTTGGCTTGCAACCACAGACCAGAAAACATTTACATCATAAATCAGAGATTAATAGTCATAACAAATTTCCTTCTATTATATTAATTCACACTTCCACAGTTTATAAAAACATCTATTTTCCCATTTTCTTGTCAGTACACAGCTTCTTATCTGTACTTGTTGCAGCAGCCTGAAGTTAGAGATCTCTCCATGTTTTCTCCCTTGGTCTCTCTGTGTCTCCATTATGCAAATAATATTTAAATACTTTCTTACCTTGAAAAAATTCAAACAATACACATGTATGCTAGTAAAATACAAATTTCCCCTTCACTGTTTTTCTGGGGCTACTACTCTCAACAGTTTATAGTGAGTGTTTTGTAAATTTATTTTAAAACATGTTTTGTTGATATGTACATTTGTAATTTTTTTACATACACATATTAAACTTTATACATTCTTCTGTCTTTTTTCTTTGCTTAAAAATATTGTAAGGACATGTCTATGTTTAATATTTGCATGTATATTATTATGTTCCCTTTAGATCAACCTTTAGTTTGTTTCCATTTTTTCTGCATTAAAACCTTTAAATAAATGTTCATAACTGGTAATGCTGGGGCAGAAAAATAAAAATATAACTTTATTTGATGTTGCAAAATGTATAAAAAATTTTTATTAATAGTGTAGGTCACTTTTTCTACATCCTTATTTATTTTTAACCTGGTTTATTTACCAGTTTCAGAAAGAGAATCTGAAAATCTAATTTATTTTTTACTTTATGGATTTGTCAATTTCTCCATAATATCAATTTTGCTTCATACATTTCAGGACTATGTTTTCAGAGGTACACATCTATGATTACTCTATATTCCTTGTGGGCTTTTTTATTACAATTTTATGCTCTTTTGTATTCATTAATAATTTTTCTTAAATCTATTTTGTCTAATATTAGTATTATTTTACCAGTCTTTTGTTTTCCTTTGGTTAGTGTTCACTTAGAGTCGTTGCTGTATTAGTCAGCATTCCCCAGAGAAATAAAACTAATGGGATATATATAGATACATGAGGAGATTTATTATGATAATTGTCTCACATGATTACTGAGTTTAAGAAGTCTCACAGTATGCCATCTGCAAGCTGGAGATGCAGGAAAGCCAGTGTTATAATTCAGTCTGAGTCCCAAGGCCAGAGAAGCAGGACAACTGATGGTATAAATTCTGGAGCCTGAAGGGTGGAGATCCAGGAGCTATATCTAAGAGTGAGAGATCATGGCTTAAAAAGAGCTCCCAGCTAAAAAAGAGAGTGAAACAATTTCCTCTGCCTCTGCCTTGTTGTTCTACTTGGGCCCTCAGTGGATTGGATGGTACCCACTTACATTGGTGAGGGTGCCTCTTCTTTACTCAGTTTACTAACTCAAATGCAAATCTCTTCCAGAAATTCTCTCAACGACACATTCAGAAATAACATCACACCAGATATCTGGACATCCCTCAGCCCTGTCAAGTTGACACATAAATTTTACCCTCACATCTTTCTTCTTTATCAACCTCATGTGTGTAGAACTAGATTAATAACAACTTACAGTTACTAGTGCAGTCATCATTGATGGTCCTTTTCATTTTATTTACATAATTCTTAAAATAACTATTAACAATCTTTTATGTATATGCAAGTGTTATTGTCTTGTGTGTACAAGTTACAGTGTATAGTTTTTAGGGTTAGATTTATCATTTATTATCAAACTATCTTTTTGATACTTTTCAACACTTTTGACTGGCTTCTTGTTACAACAAATTAGTTCATCACTGATTTTTACCTAAGAATGTGACTGATAAAGAGCTCACTTCAGGAGCAGAAGTGCTGGTTTTGTCATTTTGCTTTTATTTGCATTTTATTGTCATTGTGCTCTATTATTTGTAGTCTCTTGTTTTCTTGCAGAAATATTTGAAAATCATTTGATCACTTTTGTGAGGATTAGTAAAAATGCATAATTTTAGCAATCCACTTGACATAATAAATCAAAATATGAAAGAATAAATGAGTAAATTGTCAACATTTTGGGGTTGAGAAAATTGTATTATTCTCATGGGATATTTATCTATTACATATGATTAATAAGCATTTGACATGCAAAACTGATGATGCTAGTGTCCATTTGTATATTACAAATATATGTATATATAAAGTATAATTTAAAAATTTATTTTAAATACAAATTACTTTTATTTAGTTTATTTTATTTTCCCTGTTACAATGAATTGGCTAATGTAGTGATTTTTGAAGTATGGCCTACAGACATCTAGAGGCCTCTGAGAACCTTTTTTGAAGGTCTATGAAATCAAAATCATTTTCATAATAATACTAACTATTATTAGTATTTTTTGTTGTGTTGACATTTGCACAAATAATGCATATACCATGGTAGGGCAAACTGCTAGATCTGTAACATGAATCAAGGCAATGTGAAAAAAAGAAAAACTATACTGATAGACATTGTATTCATTCTTGCCAAGCACATACAGAGAAAAAAAAAGCACGTTTTATTTACAAATATCTTGGAAGAAGCATTAAATTATGAATTTTTACTAAATCTTCATGCTTGGTTACATGTCTTTTTAATATTATGTATAAGTAGGAAGTATGCATACAGCACTTCTGCTACATTGCAAGTGTAATTGTATGGCTGTGGCATTGTCGAGAACTGGACTGGCCCCTTTTTTGATGAAATGTTATTTTTTTCTTGAAGGAAACTGGTTATTCAGACTTGGGAAATTGGCAGACATATTCTCAAAAAAGGGTGAAGTGAACTTGTCTCTTCAAGGAACAAAACTGACAGTATTTGTGGCCAATGATAACATTTGAGCTTTTAAGTTAAAATCAGAAGTTTGAAAATGTGCATCCACCACTGTAAACTTGACAGCTTCTCAATACTTAAAGACAGGGCCAGCTACATAATTTACAGGGCTCGGTGCAAAATGAAAACATGGAGCTCCTTGTTCAAAAAGCAGGAAAAGGTGCTAAAACATAAAACTTTTTTTCCATTCCATGGTTTCTCTCTTGACTTGCCATAGTGTTTCATATTTGCTATTTAATGTTGCTCTAAGCCAAAAAGAATAAAATTATATATTATTAGCATTAATTTACTGTTTAAATTGCAAAATGCCAGTTTTACATGCAAATATAAAAACATTTCATTTAGATGCAGAATCACAAATTTGAACAATTTGTATTTCATAGTTCATACATGCATATTTTTGTTAATTCTCACCAGAAGGGTAGAAATCATGCACAACCTTAATTAGCTGTTTTTATTTCATTTCTTGACACTTGCACATTCTGTCAACACTATCTTTAGCTTACTTATGAGTAAGGAAGGACTGAAAAAAAAAAGGCACTAGAAATTGCCCTGTTTTCCCTGTTCTTACTCTCATCATTTTCAGTGAAATTGTTGACTATTATAGGAAAGAAACACCAGTTAGAAAAAATATGACATAATTACCTGTCAGTCCATCTTTCTACATTAGAAACAAGTTCTGGTTTCATTGAAAAGTGTGACCTCTGAGGACTGTTAGTACCCCCATTTAGTTATAAGCTTAACAAGGTAACTGCTATAGTTCGAATGTTTGTCCCCTCCAAAACCCGTGTTAAAATTTAATTGTCATTGTAACAGTATGATCAGGTAGGACCTCTAAGAGTGTTTAGGTCATGAATGGACTATACCCTTATCACAGGATTGAGTTCCTTATCATGAAAGTGGGTTTACTCCCTATCGCTATCTCTTGCCCTCTCTTGCTCTTCTGCATTCCTCCATGGGGTGGACTCATCAAGAGAGCCTTCACTAGATACTGGCCCCTTGATTAGCATACAGACTGGTAAGCTAATAAATTTGTGTTCATTATCAATTGCCCAGCCTGTGATATTCTATTATAGCAATAAAAAAGCGACTAAGACCCTGACCTTGTACTTGCTGTGAATCTCACTAAATTCCCACACATTATGGGCTCACTAGAACTTTGTGATTGCAGGGTGTTATGAACACTAAATGCAACCACACACTGTAAATTTATATAAAGTTTTTGGAAAGCAAGATGTCAATGCTATAAAAAGACATTTAAAAATCTTATCTTAATTCAGGAGTCTAATTCGTGGAAATGTAGCATAAGGAAATGTTGAAATAAAAGTAAAAAGCTATATGTACAAAATTGTTTTTTATTGTATTAATTATTCAATATTGGTGGAAACTAGAATGAATCATTATCCAATGAAGTGATTAAATATTATGCACTCATTAAAATAGCAAAAAGCATATGTAAAATCATGGTAGCATGTTCAATAAGTCAAAATCTTAATAAAAATTAGCACACACTGGGATTAGAGCTGGATAAAATTATTAATTCTTTTGGATAAATATCATTGGGGAGCACATGAAAAATAGAAAAGTTATGCCAGGTAATAGGATTATATTTAATTTGTTTCCATTTTGCTAGACATTCTTTAATATTGCCTTTTTGTGGTAAAACAAACACATAAACCAAAACTTTAAGAGGTTTTCTGAAATAATTACAGCGTAATGCCTGGCATTTCAAATTGAGACTCATGTTGGAGACCTGGCTCTCTCATTTATATATGTGTGATTGTAGATCAGTAACTTAATTTTGTGAACCTTAATTTCATCATCATTTAAATAAAGATTTCCACTAGCTTTTTAGAGCCATGAGATTAATTAAGATGATGTATGTGAAAGTGTTTCTTTTTTTTTTTAACTTTTAAATTAAGGGACACTTGGGTTTGTTATGTAGGTAAACTTGTGTCATGGGGGTTTGTTATATAGGTTATTTAGTCATCCAGGTATTAAGTCTAGTATCCATTAGTTATTTTTCCTGATCTTCTCTCTCCTCCTCTCAATGGTAATTTAATAGGAATAGCATTGAATCTATAAATTGCTTTGGGCAGTAGGGCCATTTTAATGACATACTGATTCTTCTTACACATAAACATGGAATGTTTTTCATTTGTTTGTGTCATATCTGATTCTTTTGAGTAATGTTTTGTATTTTGCCTTTTAGAGATCTTTTCTTTCCCTGGTTAGCTATATTCTTAGGTGTTTTATTATTTTTGTGGCAATTGTGAATGGAATTGCATTCCTGATTTGGCCTTGGCTTGACTGTTGCTGATGTATAGGAATGACAATAGTTTTTTCACAATGATTTTGTATTCTAAGATATTGATGAAGTTGTTTATCAGCTTAAGAAGATTTTGAATCAAGACTATGAGGTTTTCCAGATATAGGATTATGTGATTTGCAAACAGGGATAGTTTGACTTCCTCTCTTCCTACTTGATGGGCTTTATTTCTTTCTCTCACCTAATTTCCAAAGCCAGGACTTCTAATACTATGTTTACATAAGAGTGGTGATAGAGGGCATCTTTGTCTTGGGCAGGTTTTCAAAGGGAATGCTTCCAGCTTTTGCCCATTTAATATGATGTTGGCTGTGGGTTTGTTATAGATGGCTCTTACTATTCATGCTGATATGTTCCTTAAATACCTAGTTTATTGAGAGTTTTTAACATAAAGCAGTGTTGAGTTTTACTGAAAGCCTTTTCTGTATCTATTGAGGTAATCATGAGGTTTTGTCTTTAGTTCGAATCACATTTATTGATGTTCATATGTTGAACCAATTTTGCATCCCAATGATAAAGACTGTGTGATCATGATGGATACCTTTTTGATGTGCTTCTGGATGATTCAGTTTACAAGCAATTTGTTGAGGATTTTTGCTGTAATGTTCATCAAGAATACTGGCCTGAAGGCCAGGCACAGTGGCTCACGCCTGTAATCCCAGCTCTTTGGGAGGCTGAGGTGGGTGGATCACAAGGTTAAGAGATCGAGACCATCCTGGTCATGGTGAAACCCTGTCTCTACTCAAAATACAAAAATTAGCTGGACGTGGTGGCATGCTACTGTGGTCCCAGTTACTCAAGAGACTGAGGAGGAAGAATCGCTTGAACCTGGGAGGCGGAGGTTGCAGTGAGCTGAGACTGCACCACTGCACTCCAGTCTGGTGACAGAGCAAGATTCCGTCTAAAAAATAATAATAAAATAAAAGAATATTGGCCTGAAGTTTTCTCTTTTGTTGTATCTCTGCCAAGTTTTGGTATCAGGATTATGCTGGCCTCATGGAATGAGTTAGGAAGGGGTCCTTCCTTCTCAATTTTTTGGAGTAGTTTCAGCATTAATGGTACCAACTCTTCTTTGTACATCTGATAGAATTCAGCTGTGAATCCATCTGGTCCTGAGCCTTTTCTGGTTGGTAGGCCGTTTACTACTAATTCAAGTTCAGTGTTTCTTATTGGTCTGTTCAGGGATTAAATTTCTTGCTGGCTTAGTCTTGGAAGCGGGTATGTATCTAGGAATTTATTTCTTCTAGATTGCTTAATTCATATGCATATATGTGTTCATAACATTCTCTGATGGTTGTTTGTATTTCTGTGAGGACAGTGGTAATACACCCTTTGCCATTTCTGATTGTGTTTATTTTAATCTTCTCTTTTTTTGTCATTAATCTAGCTACTGGTCGATCTACACTATTACTTTTCTTCGAAAAAAAAAACAACTTCTTAATTCCTGGATCTTTTGAATGTTTTTTCATGTCTCAATCTCCTTCAGTTCAGCTATGATTTTGGCTACTGTTTGTATTCTGCTGGTTTTGGGATTTGTTTGCTCTTGGTTCTCTAGTTCTTCCAGTTGTGATGTTAGATTGCTAACTTGAGATCTTTCTAATTTTTTGATGTGGGCATTTAGTGCCACAAATTTTCCTCTTAACAGGGTCTTAGCTGTGTCCCAGAAATTTTAGCATGTTATATTTTTGTTCTCATTGGTTTCAAAGAACTTTGTGATTTCTGCCTTAATTTCATCATTTACCCAAAATTCATTTAGGAGCAGGTTATTCAATTTATGGTTTTGAGTGAACTTCTTAGTCTTGATCTCTAAGTTGATTACTCTGTGGCCTGAGAGATTGTCATGATTTTGGTTCTTTTGCATTTGATAAGGAGTGTTTTACTTCCAATTATGTTGTCAACGTTAGAGTAAGTGCCATGTGGTGATGAGAAGAACATATTATTTTGTTGTTTTTGGATGAAGAGTTCTGTAGATATCTAATAGGTCCATTTGATTGAGTACTGAGTTTTGGTTCTGAATGTCTATAAATTTTCCATCTTGATGATCTGTCTAATATTGTCAATGGGGTGTTAAAGTCTCCCACTATTATGTGGGAGTCTAAGTCTCTTGGAAGGTCTCCAAGTACTTGCTTTATGAATCTAGGTGCTCCTATGTTAAGTGCATATATATTTAGGATAGTTAGATCTTCTTGTGGAATTGAACCCTTTACTATTATGTAAAACCTTTTTTTTTTCTAATCTTTGTTGGTTTTATGTATTTTTGTAAGAAACTAGAGTTGCAACCCTTGCTTTTTCTGTTTTCTATATGCTTGGTCGATTTTTCTTTATGCCTTTATTTTTAGCCTATGAGTGTCATTGTATGTGAGGTGAGTCTGTTGAAGACAGCATACCAATGGGTCTTGGTTCTTTATCCAGCCTGCCACTCTGTGTCTTTTAACTGTGGCATTTATTTTGTATACACTTAAGGTTACTATTGATGTATGTGAATTTGATTCTGTCATCATGGTGTTAGCTGGTTATTCTGTAGACTTATTTATATGGTTGCTTTATGTGTGGTTTGTGTGCATTAGTGTGTTTTCGTAGTGGCTGGCAATGGTCTTTCCTTTCCATATTTAGTAATTCCTTCAGGGGTCTTGTAAACCAGGTCTAATGGTAATAAATTCCTCAGCATTTACTTGTATGAAGATGATCTTATTTTTCCTTCATGTATGAAGCTTATTTTGGCCAGATATGAAATTATGGGTTAGAACTTCTTTTTTTTTGAGAATGTTAATTATTGGCCTCCAGTATTTTCTGGCTTGTAGGGTTTCTGCTGAGAGGTTCACTGTTAATCTAATGGGCCTTCTTTGTAGAGGACTTGACCTTTCCCTCTAGCTGTCTTTAACATTTTTTCTTTCACTTCAACTTTGGAGAATCTGAGAATTATGTGTCTTGGGATGATCTCCTTGTGAAGTCACTTACTGGGGTTCTCTGCATTTTCTGAAGTTGAATATTGGCATCTCTCTTGAGGCTGGGGAAGTTCTCATGGATGATATCCTGAAATATATTTTCCAAGTTGGCATTCTTCCCATTTCTTTCAGGGACACCAGTGAGTTGAAGATTTTGTCTCTTTACATAATCTCATATTTCTTGGAAGTTTTGCTGGTTCCTTTTCATCCTTTTTTAATTTATTTTTTTCAGCCTGTCTTATTTCAGAAAACCAGTATTCAAGCTCTGAGATTCATTTCTCTGTTTGTTCTATTCTGCTATTCATACTTGTGATTACATTATGAAATTTTTGTACTGTTTTTCAGCACTGTTGAATCTGTTATATTCTTTTCTACACTGGTTATTTTTTTCTGTCAGTTCCTACATTGTTTTATCATAATTTTTACCTTCCTTGCATTGGGTTTCAACATATTCCTATAGCTCAATGATCTTTTTTCTTATCCATATTCTGATCTCTATTTCTGTCATTCCAGCCATCTCAGCTCAGTTCATAATCCTTGCTGGAGAGGTGATGCACTCATTTGGAGAAAAGAACGCCCTCCAGCACTTTGAGTTTTCAGAGTTATCTTGCTGATTCTTTCTCATCATTGAGAGCTTATCTACCTTCAATCTTTGAGGCTGCTGGCCTTCAAATGGGTTTTATTTCTTTTCTTTTATTTGGTGATCTTGTGGGTTTGATTGCAATAGAAGGTGGATTCAGGCAACTGGCTTTCTTTTTGAGAGATTTTATGTAGCCATTCCTTAGCTCCCAACTCCTGGACTGTGTACTCTAACTCTGGGGCACTTGTATTGGGCCTCGAGTTTGTTCTCTGACTCCTTGAGGTTTAGAATTCACTACACTGAGGGAGCTGAGGTGCAGCAGCTATGACAGAGTGCTAATAGGTTCCAGAGTAGTACCCACCTCCCTGCAGAAATGCACCACAGTGGTGGAAGCAAGGAAGCAATGCAGCTGGGTGGGCAGGGGCCGATGATGGAGACTGTGTGCATGGTTGTGCTGGAGGTGGTGCTGGCTTGTGGGTGAGGTCCTGGCAGATTCAGGTCTGGGTGCCTTGTCTGTGTCCCACAAGCAGGAGTGATTTCTCAGGGTGGGGGAGGATCTGCCTTTCTTTGTGCAATGTTAGTACAAGGGAGGGGGTGAGACTTGCTGGTTCTGTGCCCATCAGGGCTTTGTCTGCAATGGCAGGGCAGTAAGAAAAGTGTGGGCAGATTGAACTGCTGTGCCTGGATGGGGCAAGGAAAGCAAAACCCACCTATGCAGACAGGTGCCAGCAAAGCAATGTGGGGAGTTTCCATGGTCACAGGGGAAGCTACTGTATGGGGAGGGATGCAGGTTGGCTGAAGTGCCCCCATAGGGGCAACCTCTCTTGAGCTCTCCAAGGGTCATGTTCTACCAGCACAGAAGCTATTGCTCAAACCCCTAGAGTACCCAAGACTGCCCTGCAAGCAGGCATGGCCAGGCTGGGGTCACAGGAGAGGACAACAGATCAACAGGTGTTTAGATTTGACCAGCTGATGGGCAAGACCACCCTGCAGAGATCAGGTCCAACAGTTCTCCTAGGGCTAAAGTCTTCTTTTGAACTTAAGAAGATGGCTGTCCCTGGCCTCACTCTGCTATAGATGCTCTCACATCAAACCCTCTGATCTCCACATCAGCTGGCTTGCTGCCCCTACCACTTCTCTAAGCAGCTTTATCTGCCAACTCGTGTGACAGTGGTGGTTGAGGGGTCTCCTCCTGCCAGGGTTCCAGAGGCCTGTGGCAAGAGTGGGTTGCTCCTTGCCAGTTCAACTCACCCATTACCCTGGTGCTGTTGTGGTCAGAAAATGAGTTCTGGTGCTCAGTGACCCTGTGCAGGGTTTCCAGTTTCCTCCCCCATCAGCCCAGTTTCTGGGTCTTCCCTCTGTCCACTCTCAATGCCGTCCCTCTGAAGACCTGTTTAAAGCATGCCAACTGTCTCAGGCCCTGTGTGGGAGCTCTTCCACCTGGCTGTGTCCTCCTGCTTTGAAAATGTTTCTTAAAGTCCCTGAAGCATTGGTATTCAGTATATTTTAGTTTACTCTAAAATTAGGGAGAGTTTCTTTTTCCATTTCATGTTTTTAAAATGCTAATAAGCTTCTCCAAAAGGCTTAACATACTGGATGAGAGAAGGTTATACACTTTGGGAACTTTACTTAATAATTCCACTTACTGTTTTCAACATTTCTGACTGCATATGCTTGAATGATTTTAAGTAGTGAATCCATTTTTACCTTCAAAGGACATTTATTGTCCAGTAGGACAATGAAATAGATTCAAACATAGGTGGGTATTTAGTTCAGGCAAAACAATTTGCTTTATCAAAAAAGTAACAATTTTCAATAAACTTCTGCAAGAGGTCTTTTGATTTTAAATTCTTTAAATATTTTGCACTGTACAAATAGTTGCAAATGATTAAAATTCTTTGGTGTTATTTGCAAGATTCTATGGAAACATCTGTAGTCAACATTCTGTTGTAGTGGAAATAGCATGAGAAAGGAATCTGAGACAACTGTATTCTTATAAGTTCAGCATCGTTTCTTTCCTCTTCATCTGTAAAATTGGGGGTTTGTTGCCAATTATTTAAGCTTTCTTAATTTTTCAAATTCTATGATCTCATGGCAATCTATCTATTATCTATCATCATCATTATCTATCTTTCTATATAATGGCTATCATACATTTCTTAACATAGATTAAGAATGCAATAAGAGGTGGTTTTGTTTTGTTTTGTTTTTAGATGGAGATTTGCTCTTGTGCCCCAGGCTGGAGTGTGATGGCGTGATCTCAGCTCACTGTCACATCTTCCCTCTGTATTCACGTGATTCTTCTGCTTCAGCCTTCCAAGTAGCTGGTATTACAGGCAGGCACCACCCATGCCTGGCTATTTTTTTTGTATTTTTAGTAGAGATGGCATTTCACCATGTTGTTCAGGCTGCTCTCCAACTCCTGACATCACGTGATCCACCTGCCTCGGCCTCCCAAAGTGTTAGGATTACAGGCGTGAGCCACTGCGACAGACCTAAGAGGCAGTTTTTACATCCTTTATCAGTCAACAGTGTGTTCACAAATACTGTTGTGGACCTGAAGTAAACCCTGTTAAAAAGGCCACATAATTCCCTTAGTATGATTATCTTGTAGGCTAAATTTCCTCCTTCTATATCTAATAAAGGAAAAAGTTATCTATCTCATTATTGTAGATAAACTGATGATATTATAGCATAACCAAAATCAATCTTTCTTGGGAGAGGAGGGGCTGATATTTATTGAGCAATTATTATATTTCAGGCTCTTTTTAAAAACACTTTACATACATCATTTATATCTAAAACCCAAAGTAATATTTTAGGCAAATACCATTTAATATATAAGGAAACTCTGGAGAATATACTGTATGGTCGCACAGTTAAATAGCAAAATGAGAATGTAAGCCCAGATCCACCTGTGTCTAGTGTCTGAGCCCTCATGCAATATGCTCCACTGCTTTATAAAAGAACTCTACTAAGGAATGTCTCCCCAAGTGTCTATCTTGTTTATAATAATACATTTATAGTTATTCATAGGTGATCTTTTTACAAGCAGAAATAAAAATGTCTGTTTCAGGTTTCAGGATCTCCAGTTTGCCCAGGTAAGAGAATAAACACAGAGAAACAGGAGGCTTTATGACAATTTTTCAAAAGGCACCAGAAATTGGGCATCTAGACTAAAATGAATAATTGGAGCAAAGGAGAATAAGGGGGGAAAGGACAACAAAGATGTACTGAGAAACTGTGCATGTTGAATTATTACACAGAACGAGACAGAAAAAAGATGTTTTCACTAATGATGACTGATAGTTGGCAAAGATTTTTGAAACAAGATAACCTATTCTCCACAAGTCAAGTAACAGGAGCAAGTCCAAATTTTAACAGAAAAATGTTACTATGATAGAGTGCACTAGTATGAACATCACAGATGTAACTGTCTATTGATGTTTCCTGTGACTAAAGCAAGATATTACTGAAGTTGCACGTTCATCACTTTCTAAACTAGATGTCAGAGATCTTAAAACACTTCAAAAGGAAAAGTTCCATCTTTTATATTGTGAAAGAGATAAAGCACACCCCAGGAAATGCAATTCTCTTGAGGATTCTTCCCAAAGGATTTGATAGAGCATAGCATTTCTTATGTGATTTTAAATAAATATCTGTCACAGATGGATATTTAGCTTTTGGGTCCAATTTAAACATAATTCCTTGTGTTAAATACATGTAAGAACAAAAGAGATTGGAATGCAGTTCACTGCCATGAACCTGAATCTTGACAGCAGAGCAGATTTCAATCAGCAGTCTGCAAATAAGTCAATGACACTTCTGTGATACAACTCCATAAGGTATAAGATGGTGAAGGCAATGGCCATGAATTTGGTTCACATGTGGAATGGCGTTTTGGAAGTCATAAACTATACATTTAACTCCATTCATCTTCTTTGGTTTTAACATTGAATTTTTTCTTCTTGACCCCAGGGACAGGTAGCCAGGTTTCTTACCATCATCTCTGGAGAGATTACTACTTTCTATTTCCTTACTTATAGACAATTGAGACGTGACCATAATTTTGTTTTAAACATCTTGGTTTAGCCATACCGTCTTTTTTCTACATGTTACCTTGTCACTTGAGATGTTACTTAGTTATTTAATAGTGGTAGAAAAGAAATGAGATGCACACTAGTTATTTCTTTCTTGCATAATACATTACTCCAAAACTTAGTGGCTTAAAGCAACAATCATTTGTTTTCCTCACAGACTATAACCATCTGGAGTGGTTTGGCTGAATGTTTCTGTCTCAGCATCACCGACAAGGTTGTAATTAGGTGCTGGCCAGGTTTGGAGTCATCTCAAGCTCAGTTGCAGGGGAATCTGCTTCCAAGCCCACTCATTTTGCTGCTGGTAGGTTTCACATCCACAGGCTCACTCACAACATGGCAACCACTTTCTTCAGAGCAAGCAATATGTTAGAGCAAAATAAAATAGGGTTTAAGAGTGAAAAAGTTGAATTAAACATTTACTATCAAACCAAAATGACACATTTTACTTCTATAAATTTAAATCTCATGCCCATTGTGTGTGGTCATAGGTCAGAAGTATCAGAATTATAAACTGTTTTGAGTCATGTGAAAAATTAATCATTGTAAATTGCTTTCAGGTAAATGAGTAAAATAATGAAAGCTGTAGAATATATAGAAATTTGATGATAAAACATAATAAATAGGATACAATATAATGAACTTTATTAGAAATTAACAACATAACAGTGTAACCATGACAAATCCATGGCCTTAAAAATATTTTTTTAAATGAAAGCCAGTCAAAATTTGGGAACTGAGCATTTAAATTAGAAAGTCAGAAAAAAAAGGTCAAACTTGTGGAAAAACAGAATAATAATATTTATAAGGGAAATTAGTAAAATAGAACAAAGCAATTAATATTTGCTGGTTTTGTTTTTCTTTCTTTGAGACAGAGTTTTGCTCTTGTTACCCAGGCTGGAGTGCAATGGTGTGATCTCGGATCACCGCAACCTCCGCCTCCTGGGTTCAGGCAATTCTCCTGCCTCAGCCTCCTGAGTAACTGGGATTACAGGCACGCACCACCATGCCCAGCTAATTTTTTGTATTTTTAGTAGAGACGAGGTTTCACCGTGTTGACCAATGTGGTCTCGATCTCTTGACCTCGTGATCCACCCACCTCGGCCTCCCAAAGTGCTGGGATTACATATTTGCTGGTTTTGTTAAATAAATACAAGAGTCATTCTTCTAAATGAAAGGAAAAACTAATAAACCAAACTACCAGCAAATATAATAATGATTTATACAAAAGGATATTTATTGTGAAAGAGGGATACAGTAGGGTAAGACATGACATGTCTAAACAAAGAATACTCTGAATAATATTTTGTGAAAAAAAGTAGCAGTTCATCTTACAACTCAAGCAATCATACAAATGCTTTTTCTTGAGATGACCATTGCACTTCGGCATGTAACAGAGTACTTTGTGCTTTCTTCTTATTTTAATATATAAATTTTTAAACAGAAGATTATGTAACAGTTGAAATTTAGTAAAATTAATATCCTTCTGGAGGATTTTTTTAATCCTCCAGTGCATGGTGGTGAAGAATACAATGATCACTAGTATTGCTGGATGCTGCTGCCTTGATTCATACTAAGGTGCCAGCAGTTTACCTATTATTCCTTTTGTACCATCAGTGCAAATGTTAGCACAGTGAAAAGACAGATGATAGCTTTTTCTTCTTCTTTTGAAAATGACTTTGACCTCATGAATTGCTTGAAAGAATCTTGGGCCCACCAGGGGTCTGTGGACCATATTTTGAGAATTGTTGACCAAATAAATGTTTGGCTTTGCACGCAAAGAACCAGTATTTCCATAGCAACTTTAAAAAAATTTTTTGCCACAGCAAAGATCAGAAATAATCATCCCCTAGAAAGTGGATAAAAAATTGAATGCTATTTGAACCTGAATCCAAATGCCTAAAAAAATGGAATGATATAAAGAAATTATATACAGCACTAAAAATCCAGTAGACATAGATGCAAACATAAGATGTGAAAACAGAGAAAGATTCATGCAGTATGTCATGAATCTATGTGAAGTTTAAATATTTGCAAAACATACTATGTATTTTTAAGGCATAAAAATGGATAGTAAGTGTCTATAGAAATATATTGGAATAACAATTACCAAATTCAGGTTGGTAGTTACCTGTGTGAGATAGTGAAGGAATTACATTTGCAGAGGAGATACATAGAGGGCTTCAGATGGACATGTACTGCTTTATTTTGTAAGCTGACAGGTCATTGTAAGGGATTTATTTTATCATTCTCTGTAACTCTTTCTATTCTGAAGAATTTCATAATAAAGAGCAGCTTGTCTATAATTCAAAAAAAAGAATACTCTGTAGTATTCATAAATAATTCTTTAAAAAATCCTTTCTTATGAAAACAGTAAATACTTTATGCCAATTTAAACATTTTGATAACTTGCATAGGTCTGATTATTTTGACTACCAGGCAGTATTCAATTGGAATTGCCCAATCAAATAGTATTATTATAGTTAAATAATAGTTCTCTTCTCATAGTATAAATTTAAAAAAATATTTAACTTTACACTTCTGCTTCGTATAGTAGCAGATTAGGTAAGTCAGTCCAAATATCCCCTGGAAGTCAAATAAAAAGCTTGTCAACATATTAAAATTTTTACTTGAAAGCAAGAGGGAGATAGCCAAATAGTGAGGAATTATCAGGCTAGCATGAATTGAAAGATTGAAAATTAGGGGAATTTGAGTTAAATTTCACCTAGGGGTAAGTAAGAATCAACAGGAGGAGCTGAAAGAATAAAAGGATAGATGGCATATTTGATAGCCTCTCAAGGCTAGAGTAAAACCTCTGGGTACCAGGCCCACAAGTGAAAGCCCTGATGCATCTTCCTTATACTAAGTTGGAACTCTGAAGTGCCTCACTGAAGAGTAACTGTGATATAGAAGAAGACAGGCTTTTGCAGGGACTGCAGTTCAGCTTTGTTGGCATCTCAATTTTGAGTAATTCCAGATGGCCAGGTACTTTGAATATAAAAATTTCAATACTTTTGGGAAAAACAAAATATTCCCATTACTCAAACTATTCCAGCAAAGTTTTGAAAATACTAGTGTGCATGGATGTAAGTATGGAAACAATAAGCATTATGCACTACTGGAGGATGGGGGGAGAGAGGCTGAGTTAAAAAAACACTACCCATTGGGTACTATGCTTACAGCCAGGGTGACGGGATCCATACTCTAAATCTCAGCATCAGGCAATATTCCCATGTAACAAATATGCATGTGTACCCCTGTAGCTAGAATTAAGGTTGACATTTTTTAATGAAAATACAATATTTAAAACATGAAATCAAAATGCTAGTTATATAATTAGTAAAAATAACATGACTGGAAACTAGTATCAATAATATAATAACAGAAATAGATCCACTGGAGGAAGTTGTAAATTCCAGGTTTTAAAATAAGTATGCTTACTAAATTAAGAAGTTAAGGGCAGGAATAAAATAATTTGATCTTGAAACTGGGAAAACCACACTGAAATTCTGTAACTGAGAAACATAAACACCAAAGTTAAAAACTCAAATGGTGGAATTAACAGCAGACTAGAGAGAATTTGTGAACTAGATTACAGGTTAGAAATAAATTTCTAATAACAAAACAAGATTATATATAAGTCTGGAAAATATGAAAAAGAGAAAAAAAGATAGAGAGTATGTAGGTTTGCTTATTTGTAATTTAATCCCAGAATAAAAGGAAAGAAAGGATAGGACAGAAATGATAGAGAATATAATTACAAAGAATTTGTTTTTAATTGAGGAAAAGCATCAAGCTTAGAAGCCTACAAATTCTACAAACCTCAAGTAGAAAATTTTAAAAGAAAATCACATGTAGACTTATGATAATTGCAGTATTGAAGCCAAATTCAAAGAAAAAAATATTAATATGGATTATATGTGTAAGGGTTATTGCCAAGTTTAAAATGAGGAAATTGAGACCAGCACAAGAAGATTAAATGTGAATTTATTAAGCTCCCGGGTGAGGTTCTGCAGTCCGACAGGAGGGGCTGGAGAAGTTGTGCTTGACTCCTCTCAGACGTGGGGTTTTATAGGGAGTAGAGGCTTTTGATTGGTTGTGGAGAAGCAGGACGTGGATGGGGCAAGTTGCCATTGGCAGGTAAGTGGGATGCAAAATGCTATTGGGCAGGTTTTGGCAGGGCTTCTTTTCAATTTTGGTGGGGTTCTTCAATGGTTGGCTAGGTGCTGAGTGCAGAGGCTAGTGTTGAGTACAGATTTGCGTGCTGAGTGCAGAAGTGGGCTTGGAGGAGTTTAACTGGCAGGCTAGGTGCTGAGTGCAGAGCTTGGTGTTGAGTGCAGATTTGCGTGCTGAGTGCAGAAGTGGGCGTGGAGTGGTGACATGGTTCTAGGTGTGGAGGGGGGTGGGCGTGTCTGAGCTCCTGGCGAGGTGACCGGCCTTACAATATGAATAAATTATTTTCAGGGAACAACAATTAGAATGATAGCCAAATTTTCAACAGAAACAATAAAGATAGGAAGGAAAACAAATGGTATTGTCAAAGTGATGAAATGAAATAATTTTAACCTATAATTTACTGAAAGCATTCTTCAAGAATGAGAATAAAATAAAGACATTTTCTGACAAACAAAAATGAGGAAATTTGTCAGTGTACCATCACTGAAGAAAATGCTAAAATATTTTTTTCAAGCAGAAGAAAATAATCTCAGATATAGCCCAGAAATATAGGAAGAAGTATAGTGCATCAAGAAGAGTACATAGAAAAGTAAAGGTGAAGTAGTGTTGAAAGTAGAAAACAATAAGAAAGGTGTATTGTGGAGTTGAGCTAATATTGAAAGCATAAAACATTAGGAATGATGTAATGTGGAATTTAAAACATCAAGGTAATTAAAATGTACGACTTAGTGGCATAAGCTTTTGGAAATGGATAACTGGAGTTAAATGATTCTCAGGACTTTCCTTCAAGAGGAAACAAAATAAAGAAATTAATGAGAATTTGACCTTCTGACTTAGAAGAGTGGATGCCTAATAGGCCAATTTATCCTACAAATAACCGCTAAAAAATCTGAAAAACAAATCAACAACAATAAAAACTCAGAGGACTCTGGAGGCTTAACCTTGGTGGTAGATTTTGGATTTGAATAGAAACTTGTAGCAAGTGACTGGAATAAAATGAGTTCCCTGGATTTTGAGACTTTTCCCTGAGAGTGGCCATTGGCATTGCCTTCAAAGCAAAAATAAATGCAAATTTGTGATAGAGAAATTGGTCCTTCTGGCCAAAGTTACTCATCAAGGAAGACCAAACAACCAAGGCTACCAGAAAATAAAGGAATGTACCCAGAAAGCTAAGGCCCAGAGAAAGTGAACCCCAGTGACTCTTGAACCTGTTACGTATAACACAAATTGAAAATAGTGTACATCTGAAGTTTTAAGAATTGATCTGAGATCTGAGCCACCCCTCACCACAGGCATGAGAATTGACAATAAAATTCTAACCAAGTGAATTGCCTGCTGGAACAAAACAATACTCCTTAAAACAATGTAATACAATACAGTGTCTATACAACATAACATTCACAACTCCCCGGAGACAATCTAAAATTACTTGTATGTGTGTGTGTGAGAAAAATGTGGTTTTATTGCAAAGAAAAAGGCAAACAACAGATGACAGATTAGAGATAACCTAGATTTTAAAATTACATAGAGTATAGTGGAGGGTGTGTGGACAAATGAATTTACTATTTTGCAAGGTTTCTACAATATTAATACTCTAAGTACACTGAGAAAAATAGAGGACACATAATAATCACTAGAGCAACCACTTGAAAAGAAAAAGTGCAAATAGATATAGTTAAAAAGCTAAATTCTAGAACACTACAAATAAAAGAAGACAAGAATGGGGAGGGATGAAGAAATATTATACACAGTGAACAAGTAATAAAATGGTAGATCTAAATTTAACCTAATCAATAATGCCATTAAATATTGATTAAAAACACTCTGATGAAAAGGCAGAGATTATTAGAAATAAAGGAAGATGGAACTATATTCTATCACAAAGAGAAGCATATTAATATAAAGAAACAAGTTAAAAGTAATTGATAGAAAAAGATATATCATGCAATAAAAAAAGTAAGCATAAGACTAGTGAAATTATACTAATATCAGATAAAATAGACTTAAAGACAAAGTATTATTAACATATAAGTATTAATAACATAAGGAACATTATTTTATAATGCAAATAGGTGAATTGATTTGGAATGCATAATAATCATGAATATCTATACACCTAATAACAGAACCTTAAAATATATAAAGCAAAAAACAGGATTAAAGGAAGAAATAAATAATTTGATGATCATTTTAAAATCTCCCCCTCTCTTAGAAAATAATAATAAAATATATATATATATATTTTGTTTTATCAGTAAAACCTTGGAGAATTGCCAAGACTGCTAACTAGACATAGCCAGGAGAAATATCTTCCACTGAGAGATCGGGACATTGGAAAGACTGTCAAATGCTGCTGAGCTGATCTTCTGATGGAAGGCATTAAGAGTGTATGCAGAGAGGATGCAGATGCTGGGATGAAGAAGGAGGAAGCTGGGAACCCTGCATGGTGTGGCTGAGCCTCAGGACTTGTACCTAGCCCTCAGAGACTCCTGGGGAAAGGGTGAGTTAACAGGTGAGGAGTGGCCCACTCTTACCATGGACCTTCAGAATTCTGGTAGCAGGAGATCCCCCAACCCCTATCAACACTTGAGATGTTAGGAAAAGCTGCCTAGAGAGGTCATATGGGCAAGACTTCAACCTGTGCAGAGCCCAGAGTGGTGCCAGAACAGCCATAGTGAACTGTAGCCAAGGATGTCCAACCTCCAAGGCTCACAATGCTTCTTTATGATACTGTAGCCTCAGGATGATTGTTAGAGCTAGACAAAGCAAGGCAGTATTGCCTGATGCCTGATCTGTTGCTCTCTTGCTTGCTAGCCTCTCTTGGGGACCCAGCCTGCTTGTGCTTGTTTGAAATACAGCCTTGAATACCAACAGGGATGCTTCTAGGAGCCCTCATCATAGCTCCTTCAATTGCAGACTATGCCTGATTATTAGAGAACTCCAGCAGGCCAGCCCCCACTGACATGTACCAGCCCACCCACAGTCTCACCCCATCACAACCTTCTGCCGCTGCTTTACTGGCATGCATTTGTTCATGGCTGTCTTCAATTGCTGTACTTGCATGAGCCTATACTGTTGCTTCCCCCCAGAATTAGCATGAAGGTTACCTCCTGTGCCAGCACTAATGTGTGCACAGATGCTGGCAATACCCACCCCCAACCAGCAATGCTGCCAGCGTGAATGCATGCAACTCCATCTCTGCCGGTGTACTGCCCTTGCTGTGCTGTCATCACTGGCATAAACATATGAAACAACACCACCTCCCTGATCCCACAGGTGCCCTGCCTAAGCCAACATGTATGCGTCCTGCCTAAGCCAACATGTGTGCACCCTGCCACATTGCTGTGGCTGCTGGTATGCATGGGCCAGCATGGGTCCCACTGCCACCTGCCACCACCCCAGTGAAGTTTTGGCCTCCACCTCCTCTTCATCAGAGTGTGGTGGCCAGTGGACAAGAACATCTCAGCCTCTCTAGTGCAGCAGCTTCCTAACCTTGAGGGGTCTAAGGAACAAAGTTGAGGAGCCAGTACTAGCCCCCAGAGTTAAAACATGCAGCCCAGTGGTGCAGAGCTGAGACTTGGGCTTCTAGAATCTTCCAGAAATGAAGCCAGTTGACTGAACCTATCATATACCACAATCAAACTCCCAGGGCATCAAAGAAAATAAAAGCAAAAATCCCCATACAAAGGATGGTAATATCAAAGATAAGAAAGAACCAGTGCAAACACTCTGGCAACTCAAAAAGCCAGAGTGTCTTTTTACCTCCAGATGATCACTCTAGCTCCTCAGTGATGGTTCTTAACTAGGCTGAAAAGGCAGAAGTGACAGATATAGACTTCAGAATATGGATAGGAATGAAAATGATCAAGATTTGGGAGAAAATTAAAACCCAATCATAGGAAACTAAGGAATACAATAATGCAATACAGGTGCCAAAGATGAAGTGGCCATCTTAAGAAAGAACCAAACTGATGTGATAGAGCTGAAAAACTCCCTTTGAGAATTTCACAATACAATCCCAAATGTTAAAAGCAGACTAGACCATGTTGAGGAAAAGGTCTCAGAGCTTGAAGACCAGTTCTCCAAATTAACTTGGTCAGACAAAAATAAACTAAAAAAAGATTTAAAAAAGAATAAACAAAATCTCCAAGAAACATGGGATTACATAAAGAGACAAAATATCTGATGCACTGGCATCCCTGAAAGCAGGGGAGAGAAAGCAGGCAACTTAAAAAACATATTTTAAGATATTGTCAATAAAAAATTCCCAACCTTGCTAGAGAGTCCAATATTCAAATCCAGCAAATGAAGAGAATCCCTGCAAGATATTATACAAGATGACCATTCCCGAGACACAGAGTCATCTGATTCTCCAAGGTTGAAATGAAAGAAAAAAATGTTAAAGGCAGCTAAAGAGAAGGAACAGATCACTTACAAAAGCAATCCCATCAAGCCAACAGCAGATCTTTCAGCAGAAATCCTGTAAGCTGGGAGACTGGGGACCTAGATTAAGTATTTTTAAAGAAAACAAATTTCACAAAAGAGTTTCATATTCAGTCAAACTAAGCTTTATAAGCAAAGGAGAGGAGAGAGATCCAAGATGGCTGATCACTAGCAGCTCGGGATTGTAGCTCCCAGAGAAAGTGCACAGAATAAGAGGATGCCACACTTTCAGACAAATTTTTGTTACCCACAGACCAGAAGATTCCCAGCGGAGGAGCCCCACGGGTCACCAGGGTGACTGTTGTGGCCGGCATTGCGGTTTTGCCGGCACCCTGGCGCAGTGGTTCTTGATGCAGAGTAAACGGGACTGGGTCCCTTTTTGATAGATGTTTGGAGCTCTGGGAAGACAGTCACCCATTTACCTGATTGAAGAAGGGACTCAAGAGGGAAGCCAGACAGGATTTTCGTGGGCAGAAAAGCACCATGAATCTTAATGCTGCTGTTTTGGCTGGCGCAGTGGGTTGCTCAGATTTCGGAGCTGGGAATCAACAAGTTGGACATCCACTCAGAGACCTAATTTGAAAGTAGGCAATTACAAAGATGACAGGTAGATGAACTTACAATGATGGGAAGAAACCAGCATAAAAAGGCTGAGAATACCCAAGGTCAGAATGCCTCTCCTTCTACAGGTGATCACAGTTCCTCATCAACAAGAGAACAAGGCCTGATGGAGAATGAGTGCGTTCCAATAACAGATTTAGGCTTCAGAAAGTGGATAACAAGGAAATTTAGTGAGCTAAGAGAACATGTTCTAGCTGAATGTAAAGAAACTAAGAACTTTGAAAAAAGGTTTGATGAAATGCTAATGAGAATTGATAACTTAGAGAGGAATATAAGTGAATTAATGAAACTGAAGAACACAATATGAGAACTTCGTGAAGTATGCACAGGTTTTACAGTAGAATTGATCAAGCAGAAGAAAGGATATCAGAGGTCGAAGACAAACTTAATGAAATGAAACAAGAAGACAAGATTAGAGAAGAAAGAGTAAAAAGGAATGAGCAAAGTCTCCAGGAAATATGGGACTATGTGAAAAGACCTAATTTATGATTGATAGGTATACCTGAATGTCATGAAGAGAATGAATCCAAGTTGGAAAATATTCTTCAGGATATTATTCAGGAAAACTTTCCTAACCTAGTAAGGCAGGACAATACTCAACTCCAGCTAATCCAGAGAACACCACAAAGATATTCCTCAAGTAGAGCAACTCCAAGACACATCATCACTAGATTCATTAGGGTTGAAATAAAGGAGAAAATTCTAAGGGCAGCTAGAGAGAAAGGTCACATTACCCATAAAGTGAAGCCCATCAGACTCACAGCAGACCTCTCACCAGAAACCCTACAAACTGGAAGAGAGTGGGGATCAATATTCAATATCCTCAAAGAAAACAATTTTCAACCCAGAATCTCATATCCCGCCAAACTAAGCTTCATAAGTGAAGGAAAAAGAAAATTTTCACAAACAAGCAAGCACTCAGA
The DNA here is from genome assembly GCF_030222135.1 of Aotus nancymaae. NCBI lineage: Eukaryota > Metazoa > Chordata > Mammalia > Primates > Aotidae > Aotus > Aotus nancymaae. Next base: position 10,058,993 of record NW_026988431.1, read on the forward strand.
GATTTCACCACCACCAGGCCTGCTTTACAAGAGCTTCTGAAAGAAGCACTATAAACAGAAAGGAACAACCAGTATCAGTCATCCCCAAAACTTATGAAAACATAAAGAGTATCTCTATAATGAAGAATCTATATCAACTAATGGGAAAAATAGCCAGCTAGCATTAAATGACAATATTGAACTCACAAATATTAATATTAATTCTAAATTTAAATGGATTAAATGACCCAATCAAAGACACAGAGAGATAAATTAAATAAAAAGTCAAAAACCCATCAGTACGCTGTATCCAGATCTATTTCACAAGCAACAACATACAAAGACTCAAAACAAAGGGATGGAGGAAGATTCACCAATTAAATGGAGAGAAAAAAAAAACCAAAAAACAAAAAAACACACCAAAAAAACAGGAGTTGTAACTTTTGTCTCTCACAAAATAGACTTTAAGAGTAACAAAGGCTAAAAGAAACAAAGAAGGACATTACATAATGGTAAAAGGATCAATGCAACAACAGGAGTTAATCATTATAAATATATATGCACCCAATACAGGAGCACCCAGATACGTAAGACAAGTTCTTAATGACTTATAAAGAGACCTGGACTCCCACACAATAATAGCAGGAGATTTTTACACCACATTGTTAATATTCAATGGATCAACAACATAGAAAATTAATAGGGACATCTATGATTTTAACTTAGACCTGGAATAAGTAAACTTAGTGAATATTTATAGAATTCTCCACCCCAGGTCCACAGAACATACATTTTTCTCAGTATCATATTACACCTATTTTGAAAGTGACTACATAATTGGAAGTAAATCACTCTTCAGCATTTGCATAGCATTTCACAGACTTAAATGAAATATTGGTTGGCTGTTTCTTTGTTATTTTCTTCCCTTATTCCTTTCTGTCTCCGTTGTTAAGCACAATTATCGGCATGAAAGAGGTTTTTAATACTTATTTTTAGATTGCATTCCAGCCTGGGCAATAGAGCAAGAATCCTGTTCTCTCTCCCCCTTTTTCTTTCTCTCACTAAAAAAAAAAAAAAAGAGAGAGAGAGAGAGGGCCTCAATGCATGAAGGCTGCTTTTCCTTTGTTGAACATGGAGCCGGATACTTTAGGGAAATAATGTCACTTTCACTGCTCATGAGAAGTTACGATGCTAATTCTGTGACAGCTATGCCTGCTCTTTCCTCTGTCCACGGGTTCCTGCCAGATTATAAAACAAAAGAACTAATAAAACCAGCACTGGGCTAGTCACTTCTATAAAAAAAAAAAAGAATAAAAAAGAAAAAGGAGAAATAAGATCCTTTTCAGATAAGCAAATACTAAAGGAATCACCACGAGATCTGCCTTACAAGAGGTTGTGAAGGGAGTGTTAAATATGGAAAGGAAAGATCATTACCAGCAACCACAAAAACACACTTAAGTACATAGACCATTGACACTGTAAAGCAATTGCACAATCAAGTCTATATAATACCAGCTAAAAACATGATGACAGGATTAAATCTGAACATATCAATATTAACCTGAATGTCAGTGGTCTAACTGCATCATTAAAGGGCACAGCATTGCAAGCTGGATAAAGGAGCAAAATCCATTTGTGTGCTGTCTTTGATAGGTCCATCACACATGCAATGACATGGATAGGCTCAAAATAAATGATGGAGAAAATCAACCAAGCAAATGAGAAATATACAATCATAAAAAAGAATGCAGTCATGTCCTTTGTAGTGACATGGTTGGAGCTGGAGGCCATAAACCTGAGCAAACTAATCAGGACAGAAAACCAAATACTACATGTTGTCACTTATAAGTGGAAGTGAAACATTGAATACGCCTGGACACAAAGAAGAAAATAACAGACAGAGAGGCCTACTTGAGGGTGGAGAATGGGAGGAGGGTAAGGATTGAAAAACTATCTATTGGGCACTATGCTTATTACCTTGGTGACAAAATAATCTGCACCAAATCCCCATAACATGCAATTTACCTAATAAGCCTGCACATGTACCTCTGAAAATAAAATGAAAGTTACAAAAAGAAAAAAAAAAAAGAAACTATAAAAAAATTTGTAGAAAAAATGAGTAAAGTGAATTCAATGTTGGACCTTTTGATTGTTATTAAAATTATGCAAATCTATGTAATTTAAGTACACATTTTGCCAAATGTGGTTTTCAGTGAAGGCTTTCAATATCATGGTATTTTTGTTTTCATCTTACAGGATCTTTTTGAGTAATAAAAATAATATTTTCAAACAACTACAAAAATATATCAGTAAACCTTATAGGATCTAAACAACATGATTAGCCTTCTTGATCTAATTGTTATTTATAGAACAAGAATCCAACAACTTCAGAATATACTTTTCCATTCTAAATCCATGTAATATATTTACCAAGATAAACCAGGAACTTCAGTCAGAAATGAGATAGATGTCATAACTTGATGTTTAAGAATTTATTACCACCAAACAATCACTTTACAAATTGATAAAACCTATATTTACATTTTGAAGTATTTCCTAATATATTAAACTGTTGTTAGGAAAGTGAATTAAATATACTTAAAGTGCCACAGCAAGACCTGTAATCATAGCTGTTCTTTTTTTTTCTTTTAACACACAACCTCATTGTTTAATTAACAAAAATATAAAATTCTAAAGTTGGAAAAATAAATAAAATAGAATCAATTTTACAAACATTTTGAAATGGCACTATCTATGTGATCACATGGAAGCTTATTTATCTTAACATCTAAGAGACACAGAATTCTGTTTTAAACTTTCTCCTGTTCTCAGCACTTTTAGCCTTGAATGATATGCTCTTGGCAGATTTTATTTTGTGATTACAAAACTTACAAAACTTACTGCTTTAATCTTATATTTCAAAATATGATTTGGAGAGAAAATTAATCCTGTTCAAAAAGTATTCTCTTTCCACAGTCACTGCCACTATTCCTTTAACATTTCCTAAAGATCGTTGTTCAGATTTTGATATCATGTTGCTGATTTTTCTGCTTTTTTTTTTTCACTACAGGGAAAGAGAACATTCTGCAAAAGTTTTATGGTCTCCTCAGTTCCCCTACAAATGCAAAAGAAGAAAACTGATTCCTTAAGCTTCTTAATCTCTAGGCTAGCTCCAGATTCTTATTTAGATACAAACACTCATGGTTTTCAGAGACCCAAAGAACCTTAGAAAAAAAGCACTGAGGGATTAGAAAATCTTTTTGAAGGCTACAGTCCCTATTTTGAAAATAAGAATGAAAACACTATCATCACCATCTCTGAAAACTGTACCTGCCCCCATCAATGTGCAGTGCTTTAGTATATGCAATTTCTGTTGGAGACAAAACCCATATACATATTAAGACATAGGCTCAAATTTAACGTCAAAAGCCTTAAATGATTAGCCCAAGTATTAAGAAATGCATAAAAGAAGGTCCTGACATTTATTAGGCACCAAAAATGCTTTTCCATGTACTTTATAATTCTCTAAGATAATATTAGAAACTTTGTTTTAAATATATATTTAATATGCTTATTTTTAAAAAGGTTAAATTAAGTTCAAACATGTGAAGTAGTTTGCCAAAATATACACAAAGACATCAATCCGACCAGTTTTTGTTCCACCCATAGTCATCAATTGCAGACTTCTTAAATAATTTTGGACCAATTTTGTTTGGATTTATTTTCCTAAAACTCTTCACTTTGTTGTTGATCTTTAAAGGATTGCAGTTGTTGCTTTTATTAAGATCATTTAAACCTTAGCCTAGGGATCTATCTCCTCCTGGAGAACCATCACAACAGAGGCAGGATTTGACTTCCAGCAATTAAAGCAGGCCAGAGCTGCGTCCCTTCAGTAGGTAAATGTTATATCAGTGGAAGGCAGCAATGTGGCCGCTGCTTGTTTCACCCACTCAGAGACTTTCAGCTTAATCCACAGCAGTGGGCAAAAGGATTGCTCAGTTTAATTGGTTCCGTAGACTGCATTATTTAAGGAATAGCAAATGTTGTTTGGGGTCTATGTGAAGGGAAAAAGAAAAACAACTGCTGCAAAATGGGAATACAACAATTTCATATTCACTTCCCTGAAATATAGAGAGATTAATGACTCTGTGCCCATAACATAGTTATACTCCTAAAAAAAACATAGTTGATATGTATGCCAATACCTTTTTCTAGTGTAGTTTACTGCTTTTACTAGTGGAAATAACATAAGACTTAAAGCTGAAGTTCTAACCCTGAATCCTGGTTCTGCCTATAATTACTTATGAGACTTTGGGCAAGTTATTTCACCTCTCTGGGTTTTTCTTTCTACATCTTTGAAGTGAATATTGTTATACTGGTATCACAGGGTAATTTGGAGAACTAAATGCATAAAAGTACATAATATTGCATTGTAAGCCATAAAAGAGTATGCAAGTTGTCATTGTTTTATACTCATATATCATTAAACATTTAATACCATACCCATGCAGTAATATGCCAGTGGTTCCCAAAGTATACTCTACAGATATACTCAGTGCCATAAACATTCTCTGAAAAGTGAGTGTTGGAACTTTTTGGCTCTAATATATGCATTGCTATAGTCCAAATGTGTTCTTCAAAATTCATGTGTTGTAAACTTGATTTCCAAAGCAGCAATGTTGGAAGGTGGGGCCTTTCAGAAGGTGTTTAGGTCATGAGGATTCTTCTCTTATGAACTGATTAATGCCTTTATAAAAAGGAATTGTGGGAGTGGCTGCTCTCTCCTCTGCCCTTCTGCATGTGAGGACACAGTGTTCATCTTCTCTTGCTTTTCCATCATCTCCCACACAAGGATTCAGCCAGAGAGCTCTCACCAGATACAAACTCTGTGGTCTTGAACTTCCCAGCCTCCAGAACTGTGAAAATTTCTATTGTTTATAAATTACCCAGTCTGTGGTGTTTTGTTATAACATCACAAATGAACAAAGATAGTCATTGAGCCTTGCTAAATGCTCTTCTCAATTAAAAATAAAATATGGCTCATAATTTTCTGTTTTAGGAGCCTGATAGTAATACAAAAGGCCTTATTTAATCCTTTGTATTCAGATTTAATTTCAATAGTATAAGTGTAGTCTTTTCCAAGACAGGTCATTCTCATGCCCCTTTATTTTCTTGCCTTTTCCTCTTGAGTCTCAGCCTGTACCATGGCACCTCTTTTCAAGGTAGATACATACAGTACAAGGAATAATGATAAAGGTGAAATAATTTGATATTTCCTAGTCTCAGAAGAAGAATAAAAAAGAGCAATTAAAGCTGCAGTCTACTGATTTTTTAATTCAAACAGCTCAATTTATTGTTGGATTCTTTTTACAGCATTTTCAATAATTTTCTCCAAAGCCATTTACGAGACTTTTGTAACTTCCCTCATTTTCTCAACTCACTTCAATCTAAGGTCTTTACATGATAAGTCTGAAAAATATTTATTTTTGTGGTAAAGATCTTTTTTTCTCTTTTTAGAAATATACTCCTGCTTCTGAAACTAACCTGGCAACCTTTCAGAGGTGAAGGACAGAGCTCAAAGGCCATGACAGATGGTTTTCATTTTTTTATTGAAAAATCAACACTCTACTTTGAATTTACTATAGACATGCCATGTGTTTACTGGTTCTAAAGTTGAACTACATGTCTCTGCTTCTTTGTACAGTGTCACATTCAACATTCTACAAACTTGGACAACTCCAGCTGGGACATACTCCAATCCTAGAGTCATAGGTTCTTAGAGATAAAAGTCCAATTGTCTTATTACATTATCTACCTAGAAAGATGTTGCATATTTTCAATGCCTTTTAGTGTCTTTCCTCTGATATCCCCTGAAGTTTTAAAGAAAGTGCCTATTTTGAGTTGTGACTAAAAAGCTGAGAAAGTGGACTCAAATTTTGAGATTAAATTCAGCTAATATATAGACCCACACTAGGCAGATCTTATGTTGATTCCTTAATTTACATATTTATTTACTTCATTAAACATTAATCTCTTTTTTAAAGCACCATTTTGTGCAAGACCCACAGGAGAGTTGGCTTTTACCTAGATCCAGAATAGCCTATTTCCTGCACACTTTGTTCCCTTAGGCCCATCCTGCTCCTCGGGATAAATTAGGCACAGTACTTTTTCTACAGAGGTCTTCTCTGAATTCTTTTCAGCACAAAGTTCCTGAAATGCTCAATCAGAGCTGATATGCAAGAAGCAAAAACGACCACCCCTGCCCTAGCCAGTAATGGCAAGCATATCTGACAGCTATCGAGCTGCTGTGCTAAGCATTTCATAGAGTTTATTTCAATGAATTTTCACAATAACCCTACAATGCAGGTACTATTATCATTCCTTTCTTGCAAATAAGGAAATTGAGCTCAGAAGAGTTAAATACTTGACTACAGTCATGCTGCTATTTAATAGTGTAGCTGGGATTGAACCCACACAGTTTGAGTTTAGAGCCAATACACTGGGAGATTGTGCTGAGAAAGTTTTTTAGATCTGAGATTATCAACATAAAGACCTACTAGTTCATATACAGGTGGCACTGGTGAAAATGCAGTTGACTGAAAAATCTTGAGTTCCACTTTCAATTCTGACATTCAAACTGCATGTTTCTTAAAAATTACAGTGGTAACAAATTATCTCTATCATGAGTTTTAATAAACTTATGAGTGAAATGAGATAAATCAGATAATACATATCAGAGAGTTACAATAGTGAATAATAAATATGTAGTGGAAACAATACAAATGAAATTGTTCTCCTTTTTTCCTAAAGTCATAGGGGATGAATGAAGGTTACTTATCTTTCTCTTCCTTCTTCCTTAGTTTAGTAAACAAATTTTTTCTCCTTCTGGACATTTTTTTCAGTTGGCATAGTTTTTGCTCCTTGTTGGGATAATGGGAAAGAGACTACCTTGTGGAAGATGGCAGTAAGATTTGTCATCTTTGTAGGAAAAGCCACAATCACTATAATGGATTTTTTTCCTCTTTTGTGTAAAGGCTTGATACCTGTAAAATGTATATTCTTCTGCGGTCAGTAGAAGTTGATGTTTTTGTCTGCCATTTACATTTTAGTGTAAATTGAAACTTCTGTGAAATTATCTTTTGGAGGCCAAGATTAGAATGCCTTCATTATTATTAAGAACTTGGGTGGAACTGATATCCAAGATGGCCAGTTAGGAACAGCTCAGGATTGCAGCTCCCAGTGAAAGTGCAGAGGGTGAGTGGATGCCACATTTCCAGATGGATTTTTATTACCCACAGACCAGGAGATTCCCAGGCAGAGGAGCTGCAGGGGTCACTAGCTTGGCTGTTTTGCCTGTGCCCCGGCGTGGCGGTTCCCAGTGCACAGTAAACAGAACTGAGTCCCCTCTTAGCCAGCAAGGGGAGCTCTGGGGAGCTCTGGGAACCTCTGGGAAGGCAGAGTTGCTCATTCCTCTGACTAAAAAAAAAGGGGGGGACTGAAACAGGGAGCCAGTCCAGGAGATTTCCAGGCAAAAAAGAGCCACAAATCTCAGAGCCGCTGTTTCAGCTGGCAGAGTGGGTCATTGCACGGGAAATCAAACAGATCCTGAAGCCTTTCCAACAGGCACTCAGAACACCTGGGAGAGAGCCGACCGTTCAACTGAAAAACAAAAGGCTCTAAGACAGGGAGCCAGGTGATCAGCCCTGGATGGTCCCACCCCCACAAAAACAAAAAGAAAAACAAACAAAAAAAAAAAAACAGCAATTGGAAACGCTCTGGGTTGAGACTTTCACAGCAAGCACAGCTGAACCCGGGATGGTCCAGCTCTGAGGGGGAGGGGCGTCCACCATTACCTAGGCACTCCACCACTATGGAGGCACTCTGCCATTGCTGAGGCAACTTGCCATTACAGACAGAGTCCATCATTACAGAGGTGGGCCACCATTGCCGAGGCAGTCCTAACTACACCCATATAAACAGGGCTGCAGGAAAGTTCACACAGCACCTGGGTGGAGCCCACAGCAGCTCAGTGAAGCCCCTGCAGGCAGACAGTGACTAGGCTGCCTCCTTGCCGGGCAGGGAAGCCCTGGAAAAAAAAAAAAAATAAGGGCAGCAGCACAGTGGAAACTCATAAATAAAGCCCTAACTCCCCGGGACAGAACACCTGGGGAAAAAAAAGGAGTTTATGAGTTCTGCTGCAGCAGACTTAAATGTACATACCCAGCAACTCTGAATGAACAATAGAGCTCACAGCTCAGCACTTGAGTGACTATAAAGGACAGACTATCTCCTCAAACAGCTCCCTGACCCCCGTATATCCAAAGAGTGACCTCATAAAGGAGAGTTCAGACTTACATTTGGCAGGTATCCCTCTGGAACAAAGCAGAAGAAGAAACTGGTGGCAACCTTTACTGTTCTGCAGCTGCTGCAGGTGATCCTCAGGCAAGAAGGGCCTGGAGTGGACCTCAGCAGTCCTACAGCAGAGGGGCCAGACTGTTAGAAGGAAAATTAAGAAACAGAAATAACTTCATCATCAACAAACAGGACGTCCACTCAGAGACCCAAACAGAAAGTCAGCAACTACAAAGATGACAGGTGGATAAATCCACAAAGATGGGAAGAAACCAGCGCAAAAAGGATGAAAACAGTCAAAATCAGAACACCTCTCCTCCTATAAGGGATCACAACTCCTCACCAGCAAGCAAACAAGACTGAATGGAGAATGAGTGTGATGAAATGACAGAATTCAGGCTTCAGAAGATGGGTAATAAGAAACTTCCAAGAGCTAAGAGAACATGTTCTAACCCAATGCAAAGAAACTAAGAACCTTGAAAAAACATTTGACGAAAATGCTAACGAGAATGGACAACTTAGAGAGGAATATGAGTGAATTGATGGAGCTGAGAAACACAGCACAAGAACTTCACGAAACGTGCACAAGTTTCAACAGCCGAATTGACCAAGCAGAAGAAAGGATATCAGAGGTAGAATATCAACTCAATGAAATAAAATGAGAAGACAAGATTAGAGAAAAAAGGGTAAAAAGGAATGAACAAAGTCAACAAGAAATATGGGACTACGTGAAAAGACCTAATCTACATTTGATAGGTGTACCTGAATGTGACGAAGAGAATGAATCCAAGCTGGAAAATACTCTTCAGGATATTATCCAGGAAAACTTCCCCAACCTAGCAAGGCAGGCCAATATTGAAGTCCAGGAAATACAGAGAACACCACAAAGATATTCCTTAAAAAGAGCAACCCCAAGGCACACAATCATCAGATTCACCAGGGTTGAAATGAGGGAGAAAATGCTCAGGGCAGCCAGAGAGAAAGGTTGAGTTACCCACAAAGGGAAGCCCATCAGACTCACAGCAGATCTCTCAGCAGAAACCCTAAAACCAGAAGAGAGTGGGGGCCAATATTCAACATCCTTAAATAAAAGAACTTTCAACCCAGAATTTCATATCCAGCCAAACTAAGCTTCATAAGTGAAGGAAAAATAAAATCCTTTGCGAACAAGCAAGTACTCAGAGATTTCATCACCACCAGGCATGCTTTACAAGAGCTCCTGAAAGAGGCACTACACATAGAAAAGAACGACCAGTACCAGCCACTCCAAAAACATACCAAATGGTAAAGAGCATCAACACAATGAAGAATCTGCATCAACCAATGGGAAAAACAGCCAGCCAGCATCAAAATGGCAGGATCAAATTCACACATAACAATATTAACCCTAAACGTAAATGGACTAAATGCCCCAGTCAAAAGACACAGACTGGCAAATTGGATAAAAAGCCAAAACCCATCAGTGTGCTGTATCCAGGAAACCCATCTCACATGCAAGGATACACAAAGGCTCAAAATAAAGGGATAGAGGAAGATTTACCAAGCAAATGGAGAGAAAAAAAAAGCAGGAGTGGCAATTCTCATCTCTGATAAAATAGACTTTAAAGCAAAAAAGATCAAAAGAGACAAGAAAGGACATTACATAATGGTAAAAGGATCAATGCAACAAGAGGTAACGATCCTAAATATATATGCACCTAATACAGGAGCACCCAGATACATAAGGCAAGTTCTTAAAGACTTACAAAGAGACCTAGACTCCCACACAATAATAGTGGGAGACTTCAACACACCATTGTCAATATTAGACAGATCAACGAGACAGAAAATTAACAAGGATATCCAGGACTTGAACTCAGACCTGGACCAAGCAAACCTAATAGACATTTACAGAACTCTCCACCCCAAATCCACAGAATATACATTCTTCTCAGCACCACCTCACACCTACTCTAAAATTGACCACATAATTGGAAGTAAATCACTCCTCAGCAAATGCAAAAGAACGGAAACTATAACAAACAGTCTCTCAGACCACAGTGCAATCAAGTTAGAACTCAGAATTCAGAAACCAACCCAGAACTGCACAGCTTCATGGAAACTGAACAACTTTCTCTTGAATGTTGACTGGATAAACAATGAAATGAAGGCAGAAATAAAGATGTTCTTTGAAACCAATGAGAACGAAGACACCACATACCAGAATCTCTGGGACACATTTAAAGCAGTCTCTGGAGGAAAATATATAGCAATAAGTGCCCACATGAAAAGCAAGGAGAGATCTAAAATTGACACCCTACCATCAAAATTGAAAGAGCTAGAGGAGCAAGATCAAAAAAACTCAAAATCTAGCAGAAGACAAGAAATAACTAAGATCAGAACAGAACTGAAGGAGATAGAGACACAAAAAACCCTTCAAAAAATCAATAAATCCAGGAGCTGGTTTTTTGAAACGATCAACAAAATAGACAGACCACTAGCCAGATTAATAAAAAAGAAAAGAGAGAATAACCAAATAGATGCAATAAAAAACGAGAAAGGGGATATCACCACAGATTCCACAGACATTCAAACCATCATCAGAGATTATTACAAACAACTCTATGCACATAAACTAGAAAACCTGGAAGAAATGGATAAATTCATGGACACTTGCCTCCTCCAAAGTCTAAACCAGGAAGAAGTTGAAACCCTGAATAGACCAATAACAAGGTCCGAAGTCGAGGCAGCAATTAAGAGCCTACCACCCAAAAAAAGCCCAGGTCCAGATGGGTTCACAGCCGAATTCTACCAGACATACAAAGAGGAACTGGTACCATTCCTTCTGAAACTATTCCAAATAATACAAAAAGAGGGAATCCTTCCCACATCATTTTATGAGAGCAACATAATCCTGATACCAAAACCCGGCAGAGACTCAACAAGAAAAGAAAACTACAGGCCAATATCCATGATGAACATAGATGCAAAAATCTTCAATAAAATACTGACAAGCTGATTGCAACAGCACATCAAAAAGCTTATCCACCATGATCAAGTAGGATTCATCCTGGGAATGCAACACTGGTTCAACGTACAGAAGTCTATAAATGTAATTCACCACATAAACAGAACCAAAGACAAAAACCACATGATTATCTCAATTGATGCAGAGAAGGCCTTCGACAAAATGCAACAGCCCATAAAGGGCATAAAGCTAAAAACCCTCAATAAACTAGGTATTGATGGAACATATCTCAAAACAATAAAAGTTATTAATGACAAACCAACAGCCAATATCATACTGAATGGGCAAAAACTGGAAGCTTTCCCTTTGAAATCTGGCACTAGACAAGGATGTCCTCTCTCACCACTCCTATTCAATATAGTACTGGAAGTTCTAGCCAGACCAATCAGGCAAGAAAAAGAAATAAAGGGTATTCAAATAGGAAAGGAGGAAGTCAAATTGTCTCTATTTGCAGATGACATGACTGTATATCTAGAAGACCCCATCGTCTCAGCCCAAAATCTCCTGAAACTGATAAGCAACTTTAGCAAAGTCTCAGGATACAAAATCAATGTGCAAAAATCACAATCATTCCTATACACCAATAACAGACTTAAAGAGAGCCAAATCAAGAACGAACTGCCATTCACAAATGCTACAAAGAGAATAAAATACCTAGGAATGCAACTAACAAGGAATGTAAAGGACCTCTTCAAGGAGAACTATGAACAACTATTCTATGAAATAAGAGAGGACACAAACAGATGGAGAAACATTCCATGTTCATGGTTATGAAGAATCAATATCATGAAAATGGCCATACTGCTCAAAGTAATTTACAGATTCAATGCTATCCCCATCAAGCTACTAATGACCTTCTTCACAGAACTGGAAAAAACCACCTTAAACTTCATATGGAACCAAAAGAGAGCCCGCATAGCCAAGTCAATTCTAAGCAAAAAGAACAAAGCGGGAGGCATCACACTACCAGACTTAAAACTATACTACAAGGCTACAGTAATCAAAACAGCATGGTACTGGTACCAAAACAGAGATATAGACCAATGGAACAGAACAGAGGCCTCGGAGGCAACACAACGTATCTACAACCATCTGATCTTTGACAAACCTGACAAAAACAAGCAATGGGGAAATGATTCCCTGTTTAATAAGTTATGTTGACAAAACTGGCTAGCCATATGCAGAAAGCAGAAACTGGACTACTTCCTGACACCTTATACTAAAATTAACTTTAGATGGATTAATGACTTAAACATAAGACCTAACACCATAAAAACCATAGAAGAAAGTCTAGGCAAAACCATTCAGGACATAGGCGTAGGCAAGGACTTTATGACCAAAACACCAAAAGCATTGGCAACAAAAGCCAAAATAGACAAATGGGATGTAATCAAACTCCACAGCTTCTGCACCACAAAAGAAATAGTCATTAGAGTGAATCGGCAACCAACAGAATGGAAAAAAATTTTTGCAACTTGCCCATCTGACAAAGGGCTGATATCCAGAATTTACAAAGAACTAAAACAGATTTACAAGAAAAAAACAAACAAGCCCATTCAAAAGTGGATGAAGGATATGAACAGACACTTTACAAAAGAAAACATACATGAGGCCAACAAACATATGAAAAAATGCTCATCATCACTGGTCATTAGAGAAATGCAAATCAAAACTACATTGAGTTACCATCTCATGCCAGTTAGAATGGCGATCATTAAAAAATCTGGAGACAACAGATCCTGGAGAGGATGCGGAGAAATAGGAACACTCTTACACTGTTGGTGGGGGTGTAAATTAGTTCAACCATTATGGAAGACAGTGTGGCGATTCCTCAAGGACCTAGAAATAGAAATTCCATTTGTCTCAGCAATCCCATTACTGGGTGTATATCCAAAGGATTATAAATCGTTCTACTATAAAGACACATGCACACGAATGTTCATAGCAGCACAGTTTACAAGAGCAAAGAGCTGGAACCAACCCAAATGCCCATCAATGATAGACTGGACAGGGGAAATGTGGCACATATACACCATGGAATATTATGCAGCCATCAAGAACGATGAGTTCGCGTCCTTTGTAGGGACATGGATGAACCTGGAAGCCATCATTCTCAGCAAACTGACACAGGAACACAAAATCAAACACCACATGTTCTTACTCATAGGTGGGTGTTGAACAATGGGAACACATGGACACAGGGAGGGGAGCAGTACACACTGGGGTCTGTTGGGGGGAAATAGGGGAGGGACAGCAGGGGGTGGGAGGTTGGGGAGGGATAGCATGGGGAGAAATGCCACATATAGGTGAAGGGGAGGAAGGCAGCAAATCACACTGCCATGTGTGCACCTATGCAACAATCTTGCATGTTCTTCATATGTACCCCAAAACCTAAAATGCAATAAAAAGAAAAAAAAAAAAAAGAACTTGGGTGGTATCAATATGAAAGGAAAAAAAGAGAAATTATAAGTGGTAGAGACTCAAAATAAACACATCACTCACTTCTGGTCATGCCTGACTTGGCCCCACATCCATAGCTGCCTGGCCTGAAGATACAAATGAATGATTACAAAACATACATGTATCTTTGGTAGATATTGTAAGGTCGGCTGCCTCGCCTGGAGCTAAATGGACACACTTATCTCTCCCCGTGTCGGCCTCTCCATGCTAACACACTTATCTCTCCCCATGCCAGTCTCTCTATGCAGGCTCCACACACCCACTCCTGCATTCCTCACTCAACCCCTTCAAAATTTAAAAAGCCCGCCAAAGATTTTTCCAATGGCAACTTAACATTGACCTCCCCAGCCGGTCAACCCACCAGTAGTCCCACCTGGCAACCAATGGTAGCTTGCCCCATCAGCACCTTGACTTCCCCTCACCAATGAAACTGTCTGCTCTTTGTTTCCCTAGTGATCAATCAAACCCCCTCACCAATGAAACTCACCAATGAAACTGCTCTTTGTTTCCCTAATAATCAATCAACCCTCCTCATCAATGAAACTGTCTGCTCTTTGTTTCCCTAAAGACCAATCAATTACCTCCACTCCCTATAAAACCCCACACCCTGAGAAGCCCAGTGTGACTTCTCTGGCCCCTTCCCGGACCACAGAACCTTGCCTGGGAGCTGAATAAATTGGATTCTCATTTTCTCACACTGGCCTCAGTTTCCTCATTTTGACTCGGCAATATACCTTACAGATATAACTGTGGTGCATAGCATAGATATGAATGGTGTGGTATTTTAAGGTTGGAGAGACAGAAAAAGGAGGCTTAGTCTGGGGTTGTACTTAAATATACTTCAAAATTATGCCTGATTTTGAGTCTGACATCATTTTCAAACGTTAGCTGCCTATTGCCAAGCTTCTGGAACAGTCTTGGGGTATACCTATGGGAAATGACTTAATATTGGTAAGCATTCCTTTATCTCATTAAGATCAATTTATAACCCAGTGGTTTAGGAGTCCTTCTAAAGGCTAGTTTCAAACCTAGTAAATATTAAACTTCTTTATAAAAGAAACACTCATTGCTATACAAACCATCATTAGTCATAAGCCTTGCCCAAGTAATGAAGTGGTGATGTCAATGAGGAATACTCAGTGCTGAAGGAAGAGTGGGCAAATAGGGCTTAAGTTGAAGTAACATGGGTTCAAATGCCAGGTTTTCTATTTTAAATCAGTGGGAAGCCTGCATTATTTAACTCCCTGAACATCTATTTGTTAAAAAGATATTTATGCCTTTTTTTCCTGATGGTTCAGAAGACTATATTAGAAGAGCATGCATGTGAACATGCTTGGTATACTAAGATGACATGTTCTGGTCCTGGCTAACTATACTTGAAATTTCCTGTTCTAGTCCAGAGGCATCTGGTATAGAAGTACTATAACAGACATTTAAAAAATCTCTTTATGACCTAGTGGCTTTCTAGGAAAGGGGGTTTTACCTGGTAGCTGAATTCAGAAAGCTCATGATTGGTGCTAGTATCTTAAAGTGATATCTTAACAGAGCACCACGAAGCTCAAGTTCCATGTCTGATGTCCCTGTTCCTTGACATTAGGACCACCACTCATTGTCTGTGGAAACCTGGTGGTTCTTCTATCACTTATCTTCCTACTCGGATAAGCTACATTATGGAATGGAGATGCTGAACTGGAATTCAGGAAATTCAAGTTGCAAATTATAGACAGCCTTCTGGGTCTTTAATTTTTTACTTTTAAGATGTGGAATAGGGAGGAATGGTGACAAAAAAAATGTTCTTTAATCTAATTTTTAACTCTCCGACTCTTTCTCTTTGATCTTGATGCCTTTTGATCTTCCTAACTCCCCACCTTTCTACCTTTCTTGGTATGTCTAAAAAATTGGACAATATTTTTCTTTTTTTTGTTACTTAAGATCTTGACTTTCTTTAGAGAAAGGTCACTATATCAATGTGAAATAGAATATTATGACTTCTAAGCCCATCTTGTTGCAAAAATATTATATTGTGGCTAAGACTATATAGAGTCTTCACATTTCTTTCCTGTGATGCCATGTGTGAAAATACAATTATTTATTTTAATTATGTATTCAAGTAGAAGAATGCTTCTCCAAATGAGAACTCCCCTAATGAGAATTATCACAGTTTTAAAAACAAGCCTTTTCTATGCCAGTTATGCTATTTTCCTTTGTTGATGATATTCAACATTTTCTACTCTAGAGGTCAGTATAATGTTAAAAATGAATTTTTTTTTTTTTAATCCATGGTACGATCTTAGAAACAAAGTCCTTAAAACAAATCCCACATAAAATAGAAAAAACAAAAAGAAAAAGAAATCTCTAACCACAGAAAGATACTTGTGAAATGACGATCATCCAAAGCAGAAAGTCCCGGGAGAATTAAACAATGATTGAGGTTGGTAGATGAATCAGGTGCACAAAATATTTCTTCAAAGTTATGTAATCTTGGGAACAACAATATATAACCAGTAGAATGTGGGAAATAATACAAGAAAAATGCAAAACAAAAGAAAGCCATGATGAAGCATTAGATAGAGTGGGAACAAATATTTAAGGACATTTTAAGAAAGTCACTTTTTTGATTCTAGAGGTGCTTCCATCATACTTAGATGACAGCAATAGGAAATTAGAGAAAGGAAATACCTGCCTCTACATTTGGGGTATCTACACTTTATAAAAATCACTGGTCTATTCAAATCCTTATTCAACCCCGACCTTTTCATGCTTAGCTAATTACCTTGCCTCCTCCATCTAGAAAACCAAAGTCATAGCTGTAATATCCTCCAAATCTTTCTTAAGTGTATTCTGTGAGCTAGTTTATATCTGCCATGAAACTCACTGCCTTCCTATCAGTACCAGAGGAAAGGATATCTCACTTTTTGTTTAAATCCAAACCCTGACTGTGTCTGAGGCCACATCTCCTCTCACTCCTGCCAAGATTTGCTCCATTAGATACTCAGTTCCTTCAATTAATCTTTCATTTTCCCCTACTCTCACCTCCTCACCTGTTCATTCTCCTCATCCAATAAACATGTTTGAGCATTGCTTACCCCTAAAAGGGAAAAGAAATTAAAAAACAAAAATAAAAAAGAGAAAAATACTGTGTTTGCATCTTCATTAAGCAACTGTTTGATCTTTCTGTCTTTTTCCTCCAAATCTCTAATAAGAACAGTTTATAGTTTCTTCTAATTCACTCTTCAGTTTACTGTAGTCTAGGGTTTGGCCTTATCATTCCTCTGAACCTTGCCTTGCTGAGTCACCAATGATTTCCTAACTGGCCAATCCATTGATATTTTTAAATCCTTGATTTATAGGACTTTTTTTTTTTTTTTTTGCCTTTGCCATGGCAATTAAATCATTTGTCTTGAACTTTCTAATCCCCTTTCTTTGGTGACATTTTATTCTCCTTCTATCTATACACTGGTGGCCTTGCCAAACTTGTTCATCAGCTGACCCTTTATTTATGATAGCCTTCATATCACTCCTATATTTGAAAGTCCTCAGTAGCTCCCCATCGCCAGATAAAATCAAACTCCTTAGCATGACACAGCAGGCATTCCCTAAACTGGCACCTTGCCTAAGTAGTACTTGAGCGTAAAGTTATAAATGTTTGTAAAATGAATATATATATAGAGAGAGGTAAATAAAAAGAGTTCTAAGATTTTAACATTTGCAACTCATCTGGGTCTTAGTGTTTCCATGTGTTTATTCAAGTTTGGACCAGGCATTATAGTTGTTTTTATTTTCTTGGAGAAATTAAGACTCTGAATATTTGGTTGGTATAATGTCATAAAATATAGCTATAGTGAATCAGTCTAATCTACCCTCTTAATATTGGATATGTTACGTTTTTGTATATAGGTCTTTTGGGAGGTACTTACCTCCTTTAATGAGACATGATTAAGTTTTGGATGTGGAATCTCTTTTTTTGTCATTATCATAATAGTCCAAATATTTTCTTGAAAAATAAAAGACTAATAATGTTGCATTTATTGAGCTTTACATTTGGTTGAATATTGAAAGTGATTATTTACATTGTAGCTTTTGTGTATTGTTTGTAGTCTGTCACAACTACTCAACTCTGCCCTTGTGCAAAAGCAGCCATTGGCAATATATAAAAAATGAGAGTAGCTGTGTTTGAAAAAAACTTTATGAACACTGAAATTTTAATTTTATATAATTTCAATGTGTTACAAAATTTATTCCTCTTTTGATTTCTTTAATTGTATAGGAAAGAAAAAAAAACCATAGACTTGCAGGTTGTACAAAAATAGGCAGGAACCAGGTGCGTATTGAGTCAGTGGCCTGGAATCAAATCTGGACTCTAACATATGCTAGGACTTTGACAAAACAATTCACCTTTCTGAGTTTTTTCCTGGACTTTAAAATGGAACAGATAATATCCACTACACAGTGTTTGATGAGGATTTAAAGATAATACATGAAGATATGCCAACATGATATTTCCAATAATAGAAAAATCCATATCTGAGTTATTTTTGTCTTACCTAAAATCATGGTAACATCTGGTAGAGAGAATAAATATTCACTCTCCTCTAGCATATATAGCAATAGAATAGACCTTTTAAATATAATTAAACCCATTATGTTTTCCTTAACATTCATCGGGTTTTGCTCTTCTGAGTATCCTTCAACATTCACACATAGTTATTTCCCATTTTTCATTTTTTTTCATTCTGTAATATTCTTCCATTTCTTTGGAGAATAGTTTACTGGGTGATGTGTGAGATGTGAAGCACAAGTTACTGAGAAGCTTTATAACTTCATTTTTGGTTTAGAGCAGTGGAATGGTCAACTGTAATATTTTCTCTACTTTGAAAGGTTTTCTCTTATATTTAAAAAAGTAATTGTAATTTTTATCACTTTTTGAAATGTTTTCTGATCATGTTAAGCTTTTAAAATAAATTTCTATAAGTATCTTGAACAAGCACTTCATTTAAGAACAATGGAATGGCAACATATGACCCCTGAGTTTCTATGAAACTTACAGGGCACTATTTATCAGGAACAAACTATTACACTCACTTCTGAGTTTCTGTAAAACTTATGGAGCTCTCACTAGGTAGGCTTTGCTCCACCTTCACTTTGTTTTCCTTGTCTCTTACTCTCTTTCCTATCATCTTTCCTCTAGATCATAATAGTTTAACTTGTGCTTATGTCCTTAAAGCATTAATTGTAGATAGACAACCCCCTGGCTCAAAGACTGAATATTTCACAAAGCTTTCTTTCTTCAAACTATAGACACCGTAGTGACTCTGTCCAGAAATGGTTGTCATTTGCACCGCTGTGTTTTCAGTGACTTCAGAGAAACTAAAACATTTGAAAAGGAGAGAGAAAAGGGCAATCAAAAATTGAGGCTCAATGGCTTTGGGATTTACACCTCCTCCTCAACCCTGAGCATCAGACTCTCATAGCCAGCTACCAATAAACTTTTCCAGCTGGAAGTTCAAATATTTGATTGTTGTGTATCTTGCTATGTGAAAGGCCCAGTATTCATCACAAGTATTCAAAACTCCAGTCACTCACACACTATCTCTTGTTTGCAGAACCTCCCTAGCAATTTCTTCACTGTCTGCCCCCTGCCTCACTATCATTTTCTTTTTCTATCCTCTTCTGCCAGAACAGCACCTAATACTTCTGCAAAGCCTTACCTGACCTCAGCCCTCTAAGGCTCCAAATACAAATTAGATGCCCTATTCGATGTTTTACTGCATTGTACGGCAAGCATTGGTTAACTGGGCAGCGCCCCTACTGTACTGTGAACCTGGATGGCCAAATTGTGCCTTTTATTTCCAAACCACTAAATCCAAGCACAGACCAGACCCAAAGCTAGACACTTGTTATTTCTAACCTTGATATTTTTCCTGAGTCCATATAAATGACATATCCAGAGAGGCAATTGCATTAGTGTGTTAATGATCCCTTCATCATTGACAAGACAGAGGTCCGGTTCAAATGTACTTTCTAATTGCTTGATTTGGACAAACCACTCATTTTCTCTGTGTTTCTGTTGATTCTTCTAAATAAAAATAATAGCACTTACTTTGGCTTAAACGTAGATCTATTTATCTAAACAACAGATTACATGCAAATGCAAGATGTTTTCATTATCATCTGGTAATTTTTTTTTCCTTCTAAGAGAAGAGAATGAGGGAGGAGGTTGTGTTGTGAAAGATACACACAGGTTCTTTTAGAGCTGGAAGAGAAATTGAAGTTAAATCTGCCAATCTCTAAAGTTTACAGATGGGAAAAGTGAGATCCAGTACAACACAGGATTGCTGGAGTCCTGTGGACCATGGGTAGCAAAGCCAGAAGTGCTTTCTGGCCAGTTCCCAGGCAACTATAATAGCTGGTTGCTTCTCCTAGCAAGATTAGCAATGAATCCTAGGCAAATAAATGTTTAAAAAGTGCCAGTGATTCTTTACCTGCCAACCAATTTCCAGGGCTAGAAATTGGCCACTCAGGGAAGGGACAGTCTTGTGGGGGAATCTTACTACTGGGAAGCTTCCTGACATGGAGGCACCATTAACATTCAGATTGTTTTCACAGAGGGTAGACTCTGTTTGGTCTGCCAAAGAGAGAAGGAGGAAGCAGCACAATTCTGATTTCTCCTGTTTCCAGCTATTCTTCGTGTCATGTTTACAATGCAGGGGGTGAATAGGACAGACTGGCATCTCTCCTGATGCCACCTCCCTCCCTGGAGCCCCCCACCAAGACTCACTGGCAGTCCTGTGAGATGAAGATTTTATGCTGGTATCCTGGCCAGCTTCCATCTGGCCAAAGGTATTTTATCTAAATAGTTCCGAGGTGCCTATCTCTGCAGTATTGAAGTGCTCAATTAGATATGGCCTAAGTCTCTGTAGCATATCAGTGTGCACTGCTGAACAGCTGCTGCATTCCAACCGAGGGTGAAGTCATCTCTATATATAGAGCATGGCAAGCTATTTGGAACTGTGGCAGATTTAAGCAGGCAAATGCACACCTGAGTTACAAGTCAGTCACTTGCCCGTAGTGACAGAAGGGTCTGGAAAAGTCCTTACTACATTAAGGGGCAACTAGCAAGAAGACCACAGGGTTTCTTTTTCAGCTATATATTTTTTCTGTACTTTACAGATTCCATTTTTTTTTTAAATCAACTCCACAAATAGTAAAAATCATGGTCTACAAAACTGACTTTATTTTCTCCCACAATTTTCTCTTGTGATTATTTATTGATAAGAAATTTGACATATATTAGCTGGTATTCAGGGGAGTATTGTCATGCTTTAAATAGCATTGTAGGAATTAATTCATTGTGTACTTGTTCATTAATGTCTGTCTTCCCTAATAGACTGTAAGCTCCTTGCTCTTGGCAGAGGAGACTGGAATAAACATGTAAGTTATGACAATTTATAACCTTCTTGGAGGGTGATGCTCTGGTTCCTACTAAAAGACCATAATTATTGCTCCTCCCAAAGTGATTTGGAAATCTACCAAATTTTTGGGTTAGTTCTGGGAGATATATTGCTATTAATGTGGTGACTGATACCTGTTATTGGAAGGATCCTGGAAGGTCATCTAGATCTCTACCTCATTTGAATAAACATAAGTTGCTTTGACTTGGGTACAGGAGGACAGGGACAGGACAAATAGCTAATTGTGCAAAGATGCCTGGAAATGACTCAATCACTGATTACCTGTGTTAATATGGAAAACTCACAGAAGCACAGTGGGCTGAAGTTCTAAAAAAAACAAAAAATAGAGATAGCAATCCCCACTCAAATTCCATCCCTTTAAGGGTTATAGGGAGGATCTCCTTCAGAAATATGTCTGAAAATGCTACACAAATTATATCATACTCAGAAATGAGAATCATGTTTTTATATTCATTACCCATGTCTTATCTGTCAGAAAAGGTCAGATGGTCACAAGAGCATTCCAACTCGGTCAGCTAGAGGCAACAGCTCCATTTCAGCTATTTCTCCTGGAGCACCTGTAATGGTGTATCAAGTAAATAGGCAGGTGAGAGAGAGACTCCTGGGGAAGTCCAGTTTCTGGCTTCTGGTATTGCAAATGTGGAAAATAAAAAGTTTTTCTTCAGAGTTTCCTTTCTTGTTAAAGAATAAACAATAAATGTTAGAAATAACAGTTTCTTTTAAAGAGTAATTCATTTCAGAGCTTTCTTGTTTTTTTTTTTTCTAATAACTTTTTGTTAAGCTTTATCTTGTGTAGCTGTTAGATATAAAAGAATAAGTGCATGCTATGTCCTTGTACTTTAAGGTATTTTTTCTGGGCATGCTCAGGCGTGTCCCAGCTCACAGCCTATGCCTTTTCCTTATTTAGAAATGTTATTACTTTTCTAAGTCCTTTCGCAAGCAACTTCTTCTTTTCCTTTGTTCTCCATTGCCTTTACTTATTAAAGAAAGTTTTAAGTTATTAGCAAATCAGGTTCAGCATAGACTGTGAAGTCCATCTCCAACCAACAGAGATAGCACACAGCAGTAAAGACCTAATGCATAAAGGATAAATATTTCTACTTTTCCTTTGTTCATTGTGCTCTTGTGGCAGGATTGCTGACAGGTAGCACCCTTTCTATGGAAAGTAAAAATTACCTTGCTGAGAAATTTATATTCAACTGCTACTTCTTTTACAGTACCAAAAATTTACATATAACACAAATCACCTGAGCAGATAGTCACTGAGACTTCCTCTCAGCTTCCTTCACTCTGCCCCTCAGCAGGTAGTGACTGCATCTCATTTCATGATATCAGAAGCCATCAAAGGTCAAAAAGCACCTAAATGAGGAACACTGGACTAGAACATTCCATTTAAGACCAATGCCCTGTTTATCCCACAACTCCTTTATCAGTTATTAAACCTACAGCATGTCTGTCAGAAGATAAATTACTTCATGGGGTTATATGCTGTCTTTGCTGTCAGGACTCAGAGTTCTATATGATGAATTTATAAACTGAACTTTGACTTCTATGAAGCAAGCAAAATGCAAATCCTTGCCTACTGCTGACTTGTGGGACATGCCTAGTTTTTCACTGATTGGTCATTAAATTGATCCAGGGTGATGTAAGCTCATGCTACAAGAAATATGAATTAAGGAACCCAAAGCAAAGAAGATTTCTCTAGGTGAACAACTTCCTTAAATCGGTTATAAAATCCTGCCATGGGTCATGAAACTCTAATCTGTATAGAGAATAACCCAAAGTAGGTGAATGCCTTGTTAGTGCTAATACTTCTTTTTTAAGTTCCCTGAAGGTATAGGTGACAGCAAGTAAGTCCTTGATGTCCCTTAATTTTTCTCATTCCCACCTCTGTCAGTATTCAACCTATGGATGTTTTTCCAAGTCACCTAAATTGCCAGTCACAGGCAAGAGTGGGTGGAATTGAGCTGACTACCTATTAACTTCAGTCTGAATTGAATATTTCCATATTGCTTTAAAATTCAGAGTTCTTTCTTATGCATTCCCCCCTGGGTTTCCATGCTCTATATATAAAAAGGCAATGTGACAAATTCCTTTGCCAAGGCTTGGATGTTGGGAACTCAGTTTTTATTTAATCATGGTGCTGAGTTCCTGTTTGGCCTTGTATATGCTATTTTACATTTCAAATATTCTATCTGTAAAGGCTGAATGATAATTCTTACCGATCTCGCAGGGAGTTTGGAGATGATGGATTATTTAGTGTTGTAAAGAGCTTTTGGACACACTGAGTGCTAAATAACTGGTATTAATAGACTTTCTCAGAACCAGTTAAGTGTACTGCAAAACATTGAAGCTGAAACATTGGCCAGCTGACCTGTTTTGGCATCAGATTTCCTGAGGTTCTCTTTCCATAGCACTTACTGAGTGATGATTCTCTGTATGTGTAGTAATAAAAGGAGTCTGGGCCATTAACTTGGGCTGTTGAAATACTAGAGTTCTTTATTTCTTGTCCTATTTTATTTTATGAGAACACGATTCTAAACCATCATATTAGTAGAGATTTCATTATATAATAAACATGCCTCAAAAGAACTATTTTATTATGAAATGTGCTAGGTTTTTTCTTATGATAGCCGATGGTTGGGGTAAGAGGATTGCTGCTCAATGCTAAGTTTTGAAAGCAAGCTAATTGTCTTTGAGGTTTACCACCTCTGTGATGCTGACTGAATCTCTGACATTTGGGGGAAATTCTTCCTCTATTTGGATAGATTATTTTGCTTGTTGTCCAAACATGTTCAATTTCTATGATGAGTCAGGTCCTAGGTTAGGGCACAAATATAAAATCTATATCACTCATGCTGTCTCTATTACAAAGGACTTTATAATATTAGGATAAACATTTAGTGATAAATGAAATACAAGATGAGATATAAGCAGGGTATGGTATGAATGTAAATAAGGTAACTATTGCCTCAAGGAATCAGGAAAGATTTTCTAGATATTGGAGGCATTTAAATTGAGGCTTTCAAGAGTACCATTTGCCAGGTAAAGAAAATGGATGAGAAATGGAACATTTTTCTCTTTGCATAAGGTGAAGCAAGTATACTGAACGTTTTGGCTTTACTACATCATTTGCTGATAGGAAATGAGAGTGGTGCATAGATTTACCTACTGAGTTCCACTTAGGCATTCTGTAAGGGGCCCTTTTAACTTTATTGATCACAAACTAATATCTCTTGCAAGAAAGGCTTCTCTTTTGGAAGTACTCTGCAACACAAGCTTACTTGGCTTTTCAAATGAGTGGAGGAAAAAAAGACAGTGGCTCTTGAGGGTCCATTCCCCATATAATCCAGAATTGCTCTTGGTCATTATCCCTGTCCCTTGTGCTTCCAAATGCTGTCAGCAAGCCCACACTTCCTCCAATAGAAAGCAAGTACTTTCTGTGGGCTTGCTGAGGAGCAGCCCATTCACTATGAGGTTATTCAATTTTGTGTATGAGTGCAAGTAGCAGGGATTCATAGAGAGCTTGGAGATTATATATGATCAGGTTTTTTTTGATGAAAGACATGAGACAGCTACCAAGATATTACGTAATTCTCTTTGGGATTCGTTAGTCTCCAAGGGACAGATATAGGAGAGGCTGTTTAGGCAACCTTCTGCTACTTGCAGAGGGATGTAACGTTATAAATATAAACTAGGGCTTCATTTAATTCGGCTTATTTTGATTATACATACTATGCCAATTACTATGCTAGGTATTTTCACATATTATCTCATTTCCACATATTTATAATAGCTCAGAATGGTTAGGTATTATACTGACCTTATAATCTTATAAATTCTTAAAGACAACATATTATGTATCTAATTTTCTCCTTATTGTTGGTATTGGGGATGGATAATTTTCAAAGTGGTGTTATCCATCTACTTGGAAATTGGTGTTCTGCTCTGAAGAATCCTGGAATCCTTTCCTTTTCTGGCATTCTAGATGACTTTAAAATGTACCACAGAATCCATTTTCTTTTGTTGCTGTTTTTGTATACTTCTTCACTTTATGACTGTAAGCTATCTATATCAGTACATTCACTTCATCTTATATTCCTTGTAATATCTAATGAGACACATAGTAAGTATACTGTTTCAAAGTTATCAGCATGATTTTTGACAGAACATTATGGGAATTACATATTAGGTTGTCAGGAGTGTGAGGCTGAGTTTTGCAAAACCACTGAAATGTTCTAGTTTTCTATCTTGCATAGCAAATTGCCACCAACTTAAAGACTTAAAACAACATAGATATATTATCTCTCAGTTTCCGTGGGTCAGAAATCACACATAGCTTAATTGGATCCTCTGTTTGGGGTCTCGCAAGGCTACAGGCAATGTGTCAGCCAGGCTTTGTTTCTCTCAGAAGTTTGGGGTCCTCTTCCTAGTTCATGTGGTTGTTGGCAGGATTCAGTTCCTTATGGGTGTAGTACAGAAGTTCCCCCTTTCCTAGCTTGTGGTCAGCTGGAAGCCACTCTCAACTTCTAAGTCTGCCCACAGTTTCTCACCACATGACCCTCTCACAGTCTCTTTCACAACATCTTAGCTTAATTCTTCCAAGACACAAAGAGAATCTCTGCAGTCTACCAGTCTACTAAGATGGAGTCATATATATTGTAACACAACTATGGGAGTGACTGTCCTTTCACCTTTGTCATATCTCATCAAGTAGATGAAAGTCACAAGTTTTTCCTGCACTTATGGGAGGGATTATATAAGACCATGCATATTAGGGGTTATTTTAGGTTATGTCTACCACTTTAAGGGTTAGATTTAGAGGAATGCTTATATACGCCTAATGAGCAAATGTCCCTAACTCCCATTCACCTGGGCTTGATATAATCTAATATAACAAAATAACAGTTGCATTAATGGTTATATACTTGTAGGTGTCAGAAAAGAAGATAGTCATGTTTAAGTAGATTATTTAAAAGGAGCTTACGGGGGCTGGACCTCAGATTCAGAGCTACCAAGTGGGGGTAGAAAAAATCCTTATTACTAAAGATATAGAAGTGTCATTCTCAAATCTGAAAATGATACACATTGTAGCAAGTATATTCCAGGATGGAATCACAGGAATTAAAAAATAAAAAAGATATTGATGGGTTGAATATATACCAAAACCAATAAGATACAAATCAATGGGAATAAGTGAAACATCTCCACAAGTATGCTTAGTTTGTTCCCTACTTCCCACCATTAACCCCAATTCTAGTTCCTATAAAAGATTATTAATAAAATAAATACGGAGAAGATTAATTTTTGGAAGAAAAATTGGTGCCAAATATATGAATGACATTATATAGCATCTGATAAACAGAATCACAGTGACCAGATAAAGGCTTATAAGACTCTCTCTGATACCTGTTCTGATTATACCCCTCATCTGGAGAACTCTGCTGGAACAAGTTCAAAGAAAACCACATCTAAAGAAGAATAAACCAAGCTTCCTGCATTGGAGGCATAGAAGAATTAGGGGTCATTAGTGGAAATGATATGTGAGATGTGTCCTTGAAAAATGTCTGAGAAAAATTAGGATATGTTGTCTGGAGATTTAAAATGATACAAAATATTTGAACAGGTTGCAGGTAAGGAAGGAATTGGTTCATTTGGGCTGACCCAGTGGATGTTGACCAGGTAGGTTGGTTTTTGATGGGAGCACTCATCAGGTAAAGTTTTGGAGGCTATTGAAATGGAGATTCCTGGAATGAGAAGGAAGGTCTGTCTCTTTTGATGCCACAGTTTTTTAATTTCATGGAAACAAAAGGCTCTGAAGGGTAAGCTATGAATGAAGGAGCTTAAATCTATTAGAAAAAGAAAACAAAATAAAAGAGAATGACAAATGAGATTCAGAAGAACCTTTTAGATTAGGAGGAAATACAGTCCTGGAGCACAGACAAAGATGGATGATGAGTGGAAGAAAAACTTTGAAATCAAGTCATCTGGAGAAATCTGTTCAGAGAGCAGACGCTTACCCAGACAGGGCAAAGCCAAGTACAGGGTGGTTTCACAAGCAGAATCCAAAATGCTACCAATGACATTTGGCTTTAAGAGAAGTATCTCTAACCAACAAATAAAGAATAAATTTTGCTTTGCTAGAGACTACAATTGCCGAAAGTAATAGCCCTTGAATAAGCAATAGTGGAAAATAAAAGGAAAGTTATCAATGATTGTAAAACCTAGACCTCTGGGTACATATAAGAGAAAATTTGCATACAGCTTGTTTTCCAAGTTTTTCTGAATTGTTATCAGATGGCCTATATACATTAAAGAACTAACGGGCCACATTTTTCATGAAGGACCACTGAGGAGTGAGCAACAGGACCCTGTACAAAATTTTTGAAGGAGTGGTGTCTTGTCATCTTTCTAGTGGGAAAGGGAGAAACCCAGCAAGAGAACCCTGTTTGATGACTTCTCTTGGAAGGTTTTCCCATGATTTTCTGGAACCACAGAAAAGCAGCTAACGTTATGTGTCATGTCAGAAAAAGGGACAATATCTTCCCATGATTTATTTATTTAAGTTGGCTTATATGTCCTTTCAATTTGCTACCATAGCACCTGTGCTTGCATACATGATGGCTTTTATCACACTGGACTTTTGGCTTGTCTGCCTCTTCCGCCTGAGAGCTTCCTGGGGACAAAAAACCATGTTATTTTGTCTCTAGCCCTAGCATTAACCATGTATTTGATGCACAACAAATGTTTTCTAAATAGATTAATAGTGTTAACACATCAGAATTCTATAAATCCAGATCTTTTAAGTTGTGATGTTCCTATCAGAATACTAAATACAAAGAACCTACTGCTCTGACCAGAAAGAGCATTATAAACATGATTAGAGACATAGAATCCCAGAACTTAAATGAATTCACATCTATAGTTAGACATGAGGTTAACAAAAATTGCAAAAACGATGTCAGAAAATTCTCAACAATTCATGAAGAACTCATTTGTCTATTCAACAGACTACTGTGTTCAACAGACAGCCTACAGGATGCCAGAGATTTCTGATGCATAAAACAAGACTCTTGTCCAGGATATGCTTTCAGTCTAAAAGGAGAGACAAATATGCTTAACAGATAATTCCAGAACAGTGAATAAAATGTTCATATAGATTTGCACAAAAGGTTTTTTTGAAAATAGGGGAAAGAATGACGAAGTCAGTCTGGAGTTGGAAGGGGTGGGAGGTAAGGCTTCACAGAGTCTCTGATAAACGTCATTACCTAATAGGAAGAGCATTTTATGTGAAGACGAGAATGTGCAAGTGAAATGCATATGAAAATGAGAACATGCAAGAGGCATAAAGGATCATAGAGTGGCAGTAGGCACTAGAAGACTAGAGAGTCTATGTGGAAAGAAGGATAGGACAGGAAAGTGGTGAGGAATAGGTGGTGATGTTCTTTTTGTGCCATTCTAAAAAGTTAGAGCTGGGTAAAAAAGAAAAAGTCTTACGACAGACAGTCTGAGGAAGTACGAAACTTTTTAAATAGTAATACAGTGCAGCTGCTGCTCCCAGACTGATTTAAAAGTTCAAATTTGTACTCCTGAGATAACAAAGCAAAACTTTTTTTTTTTTTTTTTTTTTTTTTACTCTTTGTATAGAACCTGTTGTTGCTAATGTAAATAATAGAACTAGAGGTTGGATTTACTCCCTGAATAATTATGAAAATAATCAGTTTTCTGTCTTCCTCTGGTCTTGTACCCCAAGAAAGGAGAAGCAAATGTAGAAAAGCCCTCAACTTCACCAGCACTATTTTGCCATACATTTAGAACCCAGAATTTCTTTCCTTTTGCCTCTCTGTTTATTGATAAATAGTGATTTTCAGTACCTATATGCTAGACCTTTTACTTCGATAATCTCATTTAATTCTCATGTCTCTCAGTAAGATGGATTCTGTAATTTGGGTCTCATTTAAAACTTTAGGGCATGTGAAATCCAGAGAAGTCAAAAAAATCACAAAAGGATAGCCCAAGGCACAAGGGTCAACAGCCAAAACATGAGAGACAAAGAAGCTTCAGGTATGGAAAGCAATGTTTCAGGATTCAGGACTTATGGAAAGGAAGCACACTCCAGGCTCCAGTGCAGAGCAAAGAGAAAGGGCTCTGGAGGAGTGCCTGGAATGTTCACAGTTGCGTGTGACTTGTTTTGTCTTTACTTTTTTTTTGTTTTTCTTTCTCTCTCTCTTTTTCTTTCTTCTTTCTTTTCTTTTCTTCTTTCTCTTTCTTTCCTTTTCTTTTTATTTTTATTTCTTTCTTCTTCTTCTTTTTTTTTTTTAGACTTGGTCTCACTCTGTTGCCCAGACTGGAGGCCAGTGGGGCCATCTCGGCTCACTGCAACCTTCGCTACTTGGGGTCTGGTGATCCTCCCACCTCAGACTCCCAAATAGCTAGGACCACAGGTATGCACCATCACATCTGCCTAATTCTTTTGTATTTTTTGTAGAGATGGGTTTTCATCACATTGCCCAGGCTGGTCTCAAACTCCTGGACTCAAGCAATCCCTCTGCCTTGACCTCCCAAAGTGCTGGGATTACAGGCATGGACTTATTTAGTTTTATGCCTCACCTGTGGCACAGGACAGGGACAGAATGAGGAATGAAAATAACAGAATGAATACATTTAAATACCCCGCAAACATTAGCATATTAGTCAGAGTTCCCTGGTGAGACAGAAACAACAGGATATGTGTATATAAGGAAAGGGAGCTTATTAGGAAGAATTGACTCACACAATCATAAGTTAAAGTCCCCAATGGGCAATCTGCAAGTTGAGGTGCAAGAAGGCCGGTGGTGGATCAGTCTGAGTCTCAAAACCTCAAAAGTAGGAAAGTTGACAGTGCAGCCTTCAGTCTGTAACCAAAGGCCTGAGCACCCCTGGCAAACCACTGGTGTAAATCCAAGAGTTCGAAAGCTGAAGAACTTGGAGTCTGATATTCGAGGGAAGAAAGCACCCAGCATGGGAGATAGACAAAGGCCAGAAGACTCAGCAAGTCTGCCCATTCTACTTACTTCTGCCTGTTTTATTCTAGCCTCACTGGCAGCTGATTAGATGGTACCTACCCAGATTAAGGGTGGGTTTGCCTCTCCCAGTCCAGTGATTCAAATGTTAATCTTCTTTGGCAACACCCTCACAGACACACCCAGGAACAATACTTTGCAACCTTCGATCCAATCAAATTGACACTCAATATTGACCATCACAGTTAGGTTTAAATTTTTTTGCTGGTATGTAATGTTCATTTTTAGGAAGGAAAATTTAAGACAGAGGTGTAAAGTTCTAATTATTAAATTGTATGAAACTATGAGCAAAACTTTGAGAAAGTTCGAAGAGGCTGGAGTAAAGAAGAGCGTATTCTGAGAGTCACTGTCATGACCAACACGGACAAATGTCTTTGTTTGTATATAACATGGGTCCGCAAACTAAGCCATTGGGCCAAATTCAACCCATGACATGATTTTTAGGGCCCCCTAGTTAAAAATAATTTTTAGATTTTTAAAGGGTTGTAAAATACACACACACACGCATACATACACACACCCCCCACATAATATGGTACAGAGGCTGTATGTCACCTACAAAGCTGAAAATACTTACTAGTTGGCACTTAACAGAAAAAGTGTGCCACCCCTGGTCTGTATAGTAGCCTCTTGTAGAGATCACATGGCTTATCCCCACCCATCCAGCCTGACTTGACATAAGCCTTCCCATTCCAGGGCTTGTTTCTGCGCTCACTTGTTCTACAGTATTGTTCCACAGCCCATAAAGCAAATCAGCAGACTCCATTTCAACTCTTAATGGATTGTGAGGACATGAAAACCACTAGTGCAAATGAGGCCCTTTCTGGGAGTCCCTGCAGAATTAAACAGCCTGTGGAGACCAAACCACCATCCTTTCATGTTGTGAGGTAGCACTTCACCAAGACCTTTAGAAGTTTTAATTGCTGATGCCTTTTCCTAGAGATAAACAGGAACTGGTGCTGTCAATTTGCCACTTCTAACAGTACTAAAATCATGAAGAATTCATAGGAAGCTGCTGTAAATGTCATGCATTTTCAAAGAAAGCCTTTAAATCAATTTTTCAAAGTAATGTATACAAATCAAAACTCATGGGATTTACATAATATTCTTTTTCATTGATCAAGAAACTATTATTGATGCTTACATTACTTCTGTTTTGAAATGCTAGTCAATAATTATATATATCAATAGTTCAGAAATCAAAAATGATTTAGAAACTTCTCTCTCATTTCATGCTTATGATGATAATAATAATGACAACAGTATTATCACCGTATATTTATATGAAAGTTTATAATTTTTTTGAGCATTTCATAGATATATTTCATTGAATTCATATAATGATGATAAACATAATGACCCTATTAGTTATGAATGGCAGCAGCTGGTCCTAAATCTTTCTCTTCAGTAGAGGAAACTGTACTTACATTAAATAATAAAAAAAAAAATCCAAGGTCATCAAGCCAGAACATGGCAGAAGAAGGAAAAAATAAAATTGTTTATCCTTCTGACCTATGGTATTTCTACCATGCCAACATAATACTTGCCTAATATGTAAAGACTTAATGTTTACAAATTGTCATTTCAGAATTATAATGATTAAAAATGCATAAGGACTATAATAAAATGTTTAAAATGTTTTAAGTGATAGCCATTACTACTCCACAACTTTGAGCAAATTCTACAGACCTAAAAGATAAAAGGTAGATTGTAAACATAATCCAGGTAGACCTATTCCAATTATTTGTACCTAGCAAATATTTTTCCTTCTGCCACTTCAGTCCTTCTAAAGATAGAAAAACAATCCTTCATTACTTCCCTGGCTGGGTTCCTTCTGAGCTAGTCATCTTCCTCACAATCACCTAAGTCTGTGATCCTAGCTTAAGAGATTCCTTTCCAATAAACTTCAAAATCCATTTTTATATCCTGTCAAATTCCTTTGGAATTAGTTTTTGAGTTGACTGTTCTGTTCTGTGTTTAATGGAAAAAGCAAATATAAAATAAATTATCAATTCAAAAGTTAAAATGAAAATTATTATATTACTATTTTAAAGACTACCCAGTTAATTAAAAATAAAATTATTTTCAACAAAATATTCTAGTAATCAATTGATATTAACAAAGATACACTTGAAAGATGAAACACGCTCCTTTAGCTTGGAGAAGCTTGTCATTACCCACCTTCTGAACACTGCTTCTGTCAATTTGTCATACTCATTCTCCATCCAGTTTTGTTCCCTTGCTGGTGAGAAGTTGTGATCCTTTGGAGGAGAAGAGGTGTTCTGGCTTTTGGTGACTTTAGCCTTTTTGTGCTGATTCCATCCCATCTTTGTGGATTTATCTACCTTTGGTATTTGAAGTTGGTGACTATTGGATGGGGTCTCCAAGTGGACATCCCTTGTGTTGATATTGAAGTTATTTCTTTCTGTTTGTTAGTTTTCCTTCCAACAGTCGCCCCCTCTGCTGCAGGTCTGCTGGAGTTTGCCGGAGGTCCACTCCAGACCCTACTTGCCTGGGAATCACCTGCGGGGGCTGCAGAACAGCAAGGATTGCTACCTGTTCCTTCCTCTGGTAGCTTCATCCCAATAGGGTACCTTCCAGATGTCAGCCAGAGCTCTCCTGTATGATGTTTCTCCCAGTTAGGATACACAGGGGGTCAGGGAGCCATTTGAGGAGGCAGCCTGTCCCTTAATGGAGCTCAAGCACAGTGCTAGGGGATCCGTTGCTCCCTTCAGGGCTGCCAGACAGGGACATTTAAGTCTGCTGAAGCAGAATCCACAACTGCCCCTTTTCCCAGGTGCTTTATCCCAGGAAGGTGGGGGCTTTGTAAGTCCCTGACAGGCTGCTGTCTTTTTGTTCTGAGATGCCTGGTCCAGCAAGAAGGGAATCTACTTGACAGCAGAGGCCTTGCTGAGCTGCCATGCTGGACTCTTCCCAGCTGCTGTGTGAACTTCTGGACAGCTTTGTTTACACAGGCAATGTTAAAAACGCCTACCAGAGCCTCAGCAATGGCAGTCGCCCCTCCCCACAGCAAGAGGTCGAACGTTCCGGGTTGAGCTCAGACTGCTGTGCTGGCTGCAAGAATTTCCAGCCAGTGGATCTTAGCTTGCCAGTCTTTGTGGGGGTGGGAGACACTGACTCAGCTTCTTGGCACCTTGGCTTCAGCCTCTGTTTTCAGGGGAAATGAGCTGTTCTGTCTCGCTGGTGTTCCAGGTGCCACTGGACCACCCAGTTTTGTGCTGGAAACCCGGAGCGCTGGCATTGTAGGTGCCGAAGGGAATGTCCTGGTCTATCGGTTGAGTAGACCATGGGAAAAGTGCAGTATCTGAGCTAGAATGCCAGAGTGATCAGAAAAGTCTCTAATGGCTTCCTTTGGCTAGGAGAGATTGTTCTTCAGCCCCTTGCACCTCCCAGGTGAGACTATGACCCACCCTACTTTGGCTTGTCCACCTTGGGCTCTTCCCACTGTCTAACCAGTCCCAATGAGATGAACCTGGTACCTCAGTTGGAAATGTGGAGATCACTCATCTTCTGGCGTGATCTCGCTGGAAATTACAGACCAAAGCTGTTCCTAGTCGGTCATCTTGGTGAAAGTCCGACAGAGCATGTTCTAACCCAATGCAAGGACACTAAGCACCTTGGAAAAAGGTTAGATGAAATGCTAATGAGAATAACCAGCGTGGAAAAGAACATAAACAACATGTAAAGCTGAAAAACACAGAATGAGAACATTGTGAAGCATACACCAGTTTTAATAGCCAAATCAATCAAGGGGAAGAAAGGATAAGAGAGATTGAAGATCAACTCAATGAAATAAAATTAGAAGGCAAGATTAGAGAAAAAAAGAGTGAAAAGAAATGACCAAAGCTTCCAAGAAATATGGGATTATGTGAAAAGACCAAATCCATGTTTGATCGGTGTACATGAAAGTGATGGGGAAAACAAAACCTAGTTGGAAAACACTCTTCAGGATATTATCCAGGAGAACTTCCCCAGCCTAACAAGGCAGGCCAACATTCAAATACAGGAAATAAGGAGAACACCACAAAGATACTCTTCAAGAAGAGCAACCCCAAGGCACATAATCATCAGATTCACCAGGGTTGAAATGAAGGAAAAAATGCTAAGGGCAGCCAGAGAGAAAGATTGGGTTACCGCAAAGAGAAGCCCATCAGACTCACAGCAGATCTCTCTGCAGAAACCCTACAAGCCAGAAGAGAAGGGGGTCAATATTCAACATCCTTAAAGAAAAGAACTTTCAACCCAGAATTTCATCTCTAGCCAAATTAAGCTTCACATGCAAAGGATAAATAAAATCCTTTACAGACAAGCAACTGTTGAGAGATTTCATCACCACCAGGCCTGCCTTACAAGAGCTCCTGAAGGAAGCACTAAACATGGAAAGGAACAACCAGTATGAGCCACTGTAAAAACATACCAAACGGTAAAGACCATCGACACAGTGAAGAAACTGCATCAACTAATGGGCAAAACAGCCAGCTAGCATCAAAATGGCAGGATCAAATTCACACATAGCAATATTAACCTTAAATATAAATGGGCGAAATACCCCCATCAAAAGACACAGACTGGCAAATTGGATAAAAAGTCAAGACCCATTGGTGTGCTGTATTCACAAGACCCATCTCATGTGTAAAAACACATGTAGACTCAAAATAAAGGGATTCAGGAAGATTTACCAAGCAAATGGAGAGCAAAAAAAAAAAAAAAGAGCAGGAATTGAAATCCTAGTCTCTGATAAAACAGACTTTAAACTGACAAAGATCAAAAGAGACAAAGAAGGGCATTACATAAAGGTAAAGGGATTAATGCAACAAGAATAACTAACTATCCTAAATATATATGCACCCAATACAGGAACACCCAGATTCATAAAGCAAGTTCTTAACTACCTACAAAAAGACTTAGACTCCCATGAAATAATAATGGGAGACTTTAACACCCCACTGTCAATACTAGACAGAACAATAAGACAGAAAATTAACAAGGATGTCCAGGACTTGAACTCAGATCTGAACCATGTGGGCCTAATAGACATCTACAGAACTCTCCACCCCAAATCCACAGAATATACATTCTTTTCAGCACCATATTGCACTTATTCTAAAATTGACCACACAATTGGAAGTAAAACACTCCTCAGCAAATGCAAAAGAACAGAAATCAACAACAACCAGTCTCTCAGACCACAGTGCAATCAAATTAGAACTCAGGATTAAGAAACTCACTCAAAACTGCATAACTTCATAGAAATGAAACAACCCAGTCATGAATGACTACTGGATTAATAATAAAATGAAGGCAGAAATACAGATGTTCTTCAAAACCAATAAGAACAAAGACACAACATACCAGAATCTCTGAGACAGATATAAAGCAGTGTCTACAGGGAAATTTATAGCACTAAATGCCCACCAGAGAAGAGAGGAAATATATAAAATTGATACCCTAATGTCATGACTAAAAGAACTAGAGGAGCAAGATTAAACAAATTCAAAAGTTAGCAGAATGCAAGAAATAATTAAGATCAAAGCAGAACTGAAGGAGATAGAGACACACAAAAAAAACCCTTCAAAAAAATCAATAAACCCAGGAGCTGGTTTTTTGTAAAGCTCATCAAAATAGACTGACCACTAGCCAGACTAAAAAAAAAAGAATAGAGAGAAGATTCAAATAAATGCAATAAAAAATGATAAAAGAGATATCACCACCAATCCCACAGAAATACAAACTACCATCAGAGATTACTACAAACAACTCTATACAAATAAACCAGTAAATCTAAAAGAAATTGATAAATTCCTGTACACTTACACCCTCCCAAGACTAAACCAGGAAGACGTTGAATTCCTGAATAGACCAATAACAAGGTCTGAAGTTGGAGCAGCAATTAGTAACATACCATCCACAAAAAGTCCAGGACCTGATGGGTTCACAGCCAAATTTTACCAGAGGTACAAACAGGAGCTGGTACCATTCCTTCTGAAATTATTCCAAACAACAAAAGAGGGAATCCTCCTTAACTTTTTTTATGAGACCAACATCATTCTGATACCAAAACGTGGCACAGACACCTGAAAAAGAAAATTTCAGGCCAATATCCATGATGAACATTGATGCAAATATCTTCAATAAAATACCGGCAAACCAAATCCAACAGCACATCAAAAAACTTATCTGTCATGATCATGTCGGCTTCATCCTGGGGATGCAAGGTTGGTTCAACACACCGAAATCTATAAATGTAATCTATCAGATAAACAGAACCAAAGAAAAAAACCATGTGATTATCTCAATAGATGCAGAGAAGGCCTTCAACAAAATCCAACAACACTTTATGCTAAAAACTCTCAATAAACTAGGTATTGAGGGATCGTATCTCAAAATAATAAGAGCTATTTATGACAAACCCACAGCCAATATCATACTGAATGGGCAAAAACTGGAAGCATTCCCTCTGACAACTGGCACAAGACAAGGATGCCCTCTCTCACCACTCCTATTCAACACAGTATTGGAAGTTCTGGCAAGGGCCATCAGGCAAGAGAGAGAAATAAGGGGTATTCAAATAGGAAGAGAGATGTCAAATTGTCCCTGTTTGCATATGACATGATTGTATATTTAGAAAACCCCATTGTCTCAGCCCAAAATCTCCTTAAGCTGATAAGCAACTTCAGCAAAATCTCAGGATACAAAATCAATTTGGGAAAATTGCAAGCATTCCTATACACCAATAATAGACAAACAGAGAGCCAAATCATGAGTAAACTCCCATTCACAATTGCTACAAAGAGAATAAAATACCTAGGAATACAACTAGCAAGGGATGTGAAGGACCTCTTCAAGGAGAACTACAAACCACTGCTCAAGGAAATAAGAGGACACAAACAGATGGAAAATCATTCCATGCTCATGGTTAGGAAGAATCAATATCATGAAAATGGCCATACTACTCAAATTAATTTATAGATTCAATGCTATCCCCATCAATCTACCAATGACTTTCTTCACAGAATTGGAAAAAAACACCCTTAAACTTCATATGGAACCAAAAAAGAGCCCACATAGCCAAGACAATCCTAAGCAAAAACAAACAAACAAACAAACAAAAAACCCACAAAAATGGAGGCATCACACTACCTGACTTCAAACTATATTACAAAGCTACAGTAATCAAAACAGACCCAAAACAGAGATATAGACCAATGGAACAGAAGAGAGGCCTCAGAAAGAACACCACACAACTACAACAATCTGATCTTACACAAACCTGACAAAAACAAGCAATGGGAAAAGGATTTCTTATTTAATAAATGGTGTTGGGAAAACTAGCTAGCCATATGCAGAAAGCTAAAACTGGATCCCTTCCTTATACCTTATATAAAAATTAACTCTGGATGGATTAAAGATTTAAACATGAGGCCTAACACCATAAAAACTCTAGAAGAAAACCTAAGCAATATCATTCAAGACATAGGCATAGGCAAGGACTTCATGATTAAAATACTAAAAGCAATGGCAACAAAAACCAAAATAGACAAAAGGGATCTAATTAAACTCCAGAGCTTCAACACAGCAAAAGAAACTATCATTAGAGTGAACCAGCATGCAACAGAATGGAAAAAAAATTTTGCAATCTACACATCTGACAAAGGACTAATATCCAGACCCTATGGAGAACTTAAATTCCCTATTGAAAGGTATGAACAGACACTTTTCATAAGAAGACGTTTATGCAGCCACCAAACATGAAGAAAAGCTAATCACTGGTCATTAGAGAAATGCAAATCAAAACCACATTGAGATAACATCTCATGCCAGTTAGAATGGTGATCATTAAAAAATCTGGAGACAACAGACACTGGAGAGGATGTGGAGAATTAGGAACACTTTTTCACTGTTGGTCGGAGTGTAAATTAATTCAACTATTGTGGAAGACAATGTGGCAATTCCTCAAGGATCTAGAAATAGAAATACCATTTGACCCAGCAATCCCATTACTGAGTACATACCCAAAGAATTATAAATCATTTTACTATAAAGACACATGCATATGCATGTTTATTATGGCAGTGTTCACAATAGCAAAGACTTGGAACCAACTCAAATGCCCATCAATGATAGACTGGATAAATAAAATGTGGCACATATACACCATGGAATACCACGCAGCCTTAAGAAAGGATGAGTTTATGTCCTTTGCACGTATGTGGATGAAACTGGAAACCA
Source organism: Aotus nancymaae (assembly GCF_030222135.1). Taxonomy (NCBI): domain Eukaryota; kingdom Metazoa; phylum Chordata; class Mammalia; order Primates; family Aotidae; genus Aotus; species Aotus nancymaae. The sequence continues at coordinate 10,097,575 of NW_026988431.1, forward strand.
TCATTCTCAGCAAACTGACACAAGAACAGAAAACCAAACACCGCATGTTTTCACTCATAAGTGGGTGTTGAACAATGAGAACACATGGACCCAGGGAGGAGAACATCACACACCAGGGCCTGGGGAGTGGGGTGTTAGGAGAGGAGGAATAGCAGCGGGTGGGAGGATTGGAGAGGGATAGCATTAGGGGAAATACCTAACGTTGATGACAGGGTGATGGATGCAGGAATCCACCACCATGGCATGTGTATATTTATGTAACAGACCTGATGATCGGCACATGTACCCCAGAACTTAAAGTATAATAAATACATTTTTTTTTTAAATGAAAAAAGTTGAACTTTAATGTATCTAAACTTAGTAGGGAAAATGTTAAAGGAATGGTTTACATGCTGGCTGCAAAATAAAACATCCCATTTTCAACTGTATATTAAAAAAAGAAAAGAAAGAAAAAAGAGCAGCCTGGAAACATAAGAAAAGAAAGAGAAAAACATTTCTAGGTGAGGCATTTTTTGTAGTACTGATTTTCAGACAGAAGAATGTTCATAATACTGGTCTCCACATTTCTTGGATATGATCAACAGGTGAGTTTAAAGAAAATAAGATAAACTCAATTCCTCTTGAAGTAAATTATCTTTGCTGTGTTTCATGAACCGTTATTTTTAAATAAATGTTACTTTTCTGAACAAAACAATTTTTAATGTATAAAACTTAGAAAACAGAAAAACATAAAAGAAAACAATTACTATCATATTAATTACCTTATTAATACTTTGTTATCTTTCCTAGTATTTTGGTAAAAAAATTACATATATATAATATTTTTATATTTGTGTTTTATATATTTATATGTTATATGTATGGTTATATATATATAGTGTGTGTGTGTATATATATATATATTTGTTTTGTTTTGTTTTTGCACATACTGGATTGAGAGAATTACTACTGAGGTTTTTCTAGCCAAATGGCAAACCTTGATCCAAACTAAGCTGACACTAGGCTCAGTACGCAGGACTAGACTCTGGACCAGACTGTAGACTGCCCAAAACAGAGAAGAGACCCTCAAAGCACAGCTCCATAACACATGCCTACCAGCGCCATGACAGTTTACCATTGCCATTGCAACACCCAAAAGTGACTGCCCATTTTCTAGCTAATTCTGAATAGCCTGCTCCTTAAGCAGGAGCAGTCACAATGCTCTAACCCTGCCACTGCCTCAATAAAGCTGTTTTCTTTTACCACCAGCCAGCTCTTGAATTCCTTCCAGGATGAAGTCAAGAAACTGCCTGCATCAAAAGCAATCCAATTTTCTCTTGACGCTTTGAAAAAAAGAAAAAAAATTAAGTCATGTGATGGTAAGCAGATGAAGCTAAGAGTTAGCTCCCACCTGTTGGATCCTCAAAACTGTCTTTTGAGTCTGATTCATCAGCTGCCCTCTCTGTTTCCTCCTTCTCCTCCCTATGCATCATGTTGTTTGGTTTAAGCTAAGTAACATTTTTTCTTATGTAAAATATTCAAAATGTGATATAAGGCTGGGCACGGTGGCTTACACCTGTAATCTTAGCACTTTGGGAGGCCGAGATGGGTGGATCACTTGAGGTCAAGAGTTAGAAAACAGCCTGGCCAACATGGTGAAACCCCGTCTCTACTAAATATATATATATCTGATTGTGACAGTGGGCACCTGTAATCCCAGCTACTCCCGAGGCTGAGGCAGGAAAATCACTTGAACCTGGGAGGCGGAGTCTTCAGTGAGCCAAGATCGTGACACTGCACTCCAGCCTGAGTGATTATAATCTACGTATCTCAAAAGGGTTTAGTTACATTCAGTGAAAAAAATGCTTTGAATCTTTTGGAGACATGTCTTATTATGACTTTGGGTAACCAATTGCTGTAGGAATTATTTCTACAATTTAGTGTTCTTGATTTAGCATACAAATTTAAAATATAATGTAGTCATATTAAGATATGATTCAGATATAGGTGACAGGGGGATGGAGGCAGCAAACCACCTTGCCACATATGTACCTATGCAACAATACTGCAGAATCCACACTTGTACCCCAGAACCTAAAGTACAATAAAAAAAATTTTTTTTTTTTTTTAAGATATGACTCAGGGCCAGGTGCGGTGGCTCACGCCTATAATCCCAGCACTTTGGGAGGCCAAGGTGGGTGGATCACGAGGTCAAGAGATCGAGACCATCCTGGTCAACATGGTGAAACCCCGTCTCTACTAAAAATACAAAAAAAATTAACTGGGCATGGTGGCGCGCGCCTGTAGTCCCAGCTACTCGGGAGGCTGAGGCAGGAGAATTGCCTGAACCCGGGAGGCGGAGGTTGCGGTGAGCCGAGATCACGCCATTGCACTCCAGCAATGGGTGGAGTAACAAGAGCGAAACTCTGTCTCAAAAAAAAAAAAAAAGATATGACTCAGAAACTCAGAAACATATTTTCCTGTTTTCTGGGGTTTTGTTTCTGTCTCCCATGTTAAGAAAAGACTACTACAATTAAGGTATCTACTCAAAGGCATACGTCATTGAGGTATTTGTTGAGGCTGTAGTCAGTGGATATGATACAGCATTCATGTTGAATTCAGCCATTTTATATACCAGTACAGCTACCATATTTAATTTGTCAAATAACTAGTAGAGGTAACAAAAATCCTATCACAAAATAAATTATAGGATAAATTTTCAACAAATTTTCACATTGGTGTTTTTAGATAATGACTATAATCTGATATGAAACAGAAAGGGAATCCATAAAAATCTAAGAAAAACAAAGAAATCAAGATTAAATGAAAGACAATCCCAGGTGAAAATGCACATACAGATACATATCCATGTCACTTATTTGCATAGAAAATGGAGATAGATTTGGGATGAGGTGGCGTCCTTTGGTGGTATTATTTAGACTCAAAGTTGTAAGACTACAGCAAGTTAAATCCCTTGTATCTGAGTTTATACTTTGCTTTGAGCCCTGGGGCTTAGGCAGGTCTATTGCCAGGCACTCTCCTGTTGGTTTAAATCTCAATTCACCTCCCCTTTCATTCTTATTCTTGTACCGCAGTTCTAGTAACTGGAGTTTTTGTCTCCTAGCTCGTTATCTGAGGCCCTATTCTACACCTTCCTGATACTCAATCTCTATTAGATGTACTCTAAAAGCCTCTGGCCTTGCCCTTCCTCATCCAGATGACTGTATTTCTGCTGCATGCTTATCACAATAGAAGCCCTCTGTCAGCCCACCCAAAAGGTCTTCTAAGAACAGTGTTGCCAACCTAGTGTCCACTGATTCTTCACAATGAAGGAATCTTGCAATTTTATCTTGGTTCTTTGTTGTTTAATTTTGCATGTCAACTTTCAGGCCAAACTTTGTCTAATAACAGTTATAAACAATTGCAATTAAGTGCCATGTAATGACATTTTTGTCAATGACATACCTCATGTACAACAGTGATCCTGTAAGATCATAATATTGTGCTTTGACTGTTTATTTTCTGTGCTTAAATATGGTTAGAAACACAAATGTCATGTTAAGATTGCTTATGGTATTCAGTGCAGTAACATCCTGCATGGGTTTATAGCCTGGGAACATTTGTACCATGTAACATAAGTGTGTCATAGGTTATACCATATGAGTATGTGTAAATACACTTTGTGTTATTTGTGCAATTACAAAATTGCCTGATGATACATTTCTCAGGACATACTTCTGTTGTTAAATGGCACATAACTATATACACAGGTCAATACTTAAGACAGACTCAGTGTCTTCTTCCTAGTTTGATTTAGAGTTGTCTCCGCCTACTCTATCCAGGAGTTATGAATAAGTCACATAGCTCTTTGAAATGTGATATGGCTTAAGAAAAAGAGAGAAGAGAGTAGAGGGAGGAGAGAGAGTTTTTATCCTCTGACTTTAATTATGACCATGAAAATAAGTGACTTAACTACTTAGAATAGAATATTATGACTGCCTCTTCAAGGCATAATATATTATTTAGACTTTGAGTCTAAATAATACCACCAAAGGACGCCACCTCATCCCAAATCTATCTCCATTTTCTATGCAAATAAGTGACATGGATATGTATCTGTATGTGCATTTTCACCTGGGATTGTCTTTCATTTAATCTTGATTTCTTGAATGATTGCATTCAAGACAATGCAATAATTTCAGCTTCGTTGCAGATAGTAAGGTAGATAGACAGCAGATAGGTAGACAGACAGATGCATACATACATATAAACATACATCATACATAAATACATAGAAAAATAGGTTGATTTTTTTGGGTAGATGAATGGCCAGATAGATGATATGTAGATGACAACTAGCTACACAGAAAGGTATAATCAAGGATGTTGGTATCTCTGACTTCCTATCAGTTCTGCTCATTTCCTGTTCTACACTGTTGCCTCACAAGACAGTTTGCAATGATTCTTAAACTATTTAGTAGCTATCCTAGTATCCACAGAGGTCAAGAGCAACGAACAACATGATTTGATTTTTCTTGAGTTATAGGTTCTTTTCTGTTTTTATGTACATACTATACACAGATATGCATTTGAAATGGTTAAAGAATCATTTGAAAGTGAAATGTTTGAAAATATTTTGAACTTTACATGAAATAGAAAGCTGGTAGCATGGTGAAGCCCAAGGAGAACTAGACTTTGAATCAAGACACTTGAGTTATTCCAGCATTACTACTAACTAGCATTATGACCTTTACAATTGACTAAATGAGTTTTCTCATTTATAAAAAGAATTGTCCTCAAAATATTACATAAATTTTGACATTCTGTGTTTTCTACTAATTGATTAATATTCTAAAGTGTTGTTATAAGACTTCAGAAATGAAATAACCTGAATAATATCACTATTTCAGGATATATTTTAAAATATATTTGATTTTGTACATATTATTTGTATTTTGTGTTAATTGTACTCTACTTTCCCTGAATATAATCTTGATGTGGAGCTGGGGTTGTCCATCATGCAAAAAAGAAATTTTAAATTTAGATTTGACTTTCTAAAATACGCTATCAATTAGAATCACACAATGCTACATAATGATATTTCCAACAGATGTTATGAAAAACATAGTACTATAGCTACTGAATATTCAAGCACATATAGTGCAAATCTTGCAAAATTCTTAGTGACACTTTGAAAAAAATTAGAATGTTTATAAGAAGCAATACAAATTAACATGAATTCTTTGTTCCAAACACTACAGAAAGAAATATAAGACTTTTTATAGTATGTGTATAAACTGTATAATAAGCTGATGTCTTTAATTTAAGGTAAACAGAAAAGTATATGATGTCAGTAGCATCTGCACTTCAATTTTTTTTCTAACACTAGTAATGAAATTTCACTGCTCCATTCACATTCTCTTAGGCAATCTTCCTTATGACAGAATTATGACCACAGATTGCATTCTTGGGACAAGGAAAAACATCATCATTTAGGAATGCAATCAAATTCATGACTTTCTAGGTGCAACATGTTCTAACTAACCCAATTAAGTAGGTAAAGGAAAACTTAGGATAGAATATACCCTTGACATTCACAGTGGTACATCCTGAGACTGCGGCAAATCCCTAAATTTATAAACACTATTGTTATTAAATACATTTTCTTTCACAAAATGCAGTAAAGTGAAACAAAAAATAAAATAAATATTGTTTATTTTGTCCTCCTCTCTTTAAACTATGGAATTCCTATTTATTCTTCATCTCCCAGCTTTTCCATGGAGAAATTTCCTAGCCAATGACTAGTTTAGATCTCATAGTTTTTTAAAAATCACCTAATCTTATAATTATCATTGCTTGTTACAAATTTCTTAATAGCTGCTCTAGAATCTCAGTTTTCTTAAATTCATGATCAAGTCAGCACTGTTCTAACACTCCTCACAGAGTTGATTAGTAGGTTTTTTGGATGAACAGATGAATGACCCCACAGTATGTATGTGATTTATTTATATCCTTCTGAAAATTGCGATAAGTAATTACAAATAAAATTAAGTTGAGATGCACCTGCTGGGCAGTAGCTAGGTCAACTCACTGGTAACTGACTTACATCTGAGCATCAGTCTTAGTACACGTAGTATTTTTCAGAGTTTTGACCAAAAATTTTATAAATTTGTACAAATCGTGTTCCTCGTTGAGAGCCCATGAATAGTTAAAACTGTGATCATCATATGTCAGTGTCTACAACCTATTATATGAAAGCATGGTTTCACCATTTACTAGTTTTGTGGTCATAAGCAAGTTGTTCAGCCTCCAGAGACCACAGTTTCTTCACCTGCAAAATGAATATTATAATTCTATGTTTAAATTCCATGTGTTATTCTCAAAATTTGAATAAATTAATTTGTATGAAAATTTCTTGAAGAGCACTCTACAACTGCATGATGTTTGCATAAATTGTGATTAGAGCATGATGCCATAGTTATTTCAAAGAGAGTGGTAGCTGCAATGTTGTCTGCTTGAAGAAAGAAAAGTCTCTGTTATTTCATATCTATTTCATTCCAGTTTTCAGCAGACTACTAATACAATCAATAAATCTATAAAGAGACTTGTGACACAGAACAGTGATACAGGTTTACCTGGCTGAGAGCCATGCTAAGAGGCAGAACTTGTCACAGGCTTGCAGTTCCAAAGGTTTTGAAGGAAGGAAAACTTCCTTAGAAATACAATACTACTGTTCATATTAAAGATGGTATCTCCCATGGCATCAGTTTTTTACTAAGTACAATCCTTTTTAAAAATTATTTGAACATTTTTTTGCAATAAAGTCAAATGCAAAAACCAATTTACTGTATATCCCATAATCAAATCATTTTTCAAGCGAGTGCCCCAAATTTCAGGAGGCTTTGAAAGCACTACCAAAGTGAAATGGAACAGGTGAAGTTTTTGATGTCAGCACGGGAAACATTTTCATTGTTTTTTTCAGGCACAAATAGAGTTGCATAGTAATATGTAACTTACTAAATATATCCAGGTTAAACTCATGCTGTTTAAGTCACCGGGATGACTATAGTTTAGTGTGTATCAAACAGTTTGAGAAAGACATCAAGGAGCATAAGTTCCCATAGATATTAGAGTCAGAGTTCTGTTTAAATGGCTTTAAAAACTAGCTGTGGTTTCTTAGGTAAACTAATTAAACTCTTGGGGCTTTGTGTTGTTTTGAGAAAAAAATGCCAGGTATGGAGTCTGTACTGTGTTCATCCCATAGCAGGAGCTCTTGTTAATTGTGTGTACTCTGGGTCAGAAATCGTCTTTACAAAGACCCCATGTCCTGTCTTCACGTATCCACTTGCTGGTTAGACAAAGCCATCTACCACTAAACCAAACACCCGAGCAATGTAACTTATTATTGCCATGCTAATCTATCACTAAAATAGTATGTCTTTAGTTATAATATTGTTGCTATGGAGTGTGACACAGTAGTGGCTGAGGCACTAATTAAACTGAATGCTAAGGCACAAGAGGCTAGGTAATGCATATGACTTCAGGAACCTTGGAAATATCCCTTATCCATAGATAATCCTGGATTTTTTTGCTTACCATTTTTGTTAGCATTTAAAACTCAACTGATACATTCAAGTATTCTTCTTGAGAATGCAAATACCCTGGGAGGATGTCCCTACAGAATGTTTTCAGTACAAATCAATAATCTTAGAGCTGGACACAGTGGCTTACACCTGTACTCCCAACAGTTTGGGAGACCAAGGTGAAAGGATCACTTGAGTCCAGGAGTTCAAGCTAGCCTGGGACTCATCTCTACTGTGTGTGTGTATGTGTGTGTGTGTGTGTGTGTGTGTGTGTGTGTATTTTAATGATCCTGGTGTTATGGCACACACCTATAGTCCCAGCTACTCACACCCCTCACTCTAGCCAACAGAGGGACACTTCGTTTCAAAAAGAAAATAAAAGAATCTTACAGCAGGATTTGATAGGAACGTCAGAAGAGCTATGTGCTACAGGTATATGGCCATACGGTAGGAAGAGGGGAGCCTGCCTACTGGAGCATCAGGGCAAAGTATAGGAGGCTAGACAGGCAATGGAAACTCACTTTTCTAGCAAATCCCAGTTAACGTCTATTACCAATAGTCCTCCAATTTCATAGCCATGTGACCTGGGAGACATTATATCCTTTTTGGTGTCATTTTTCTTGTCCTTAGAATGGGAATAATAATGCCTATTCCATAGGTGATTGTGAGAATTAATTAATACCTCTAAGATGATTAGAATTTTTATGGAAAGTTTATTTTTGACAGCAGTTGTTAAGCCCTCAATATGCCCTCTTTAAGAACTGTTTTCACATCGAAATTACTAGGTAAATAAAGTCCTGTTTATCTTTAATCTTTGGTTTCCAAGGCTAATTACTTTTGTAACTACGTTTAAGAAATGTTAGCAGATAATAGTAGACGTCAGTTCATTAAAGTGAGTGATATCATAGAGATAAAACTTTTAAGGAACATCATCTGCTAATTTATTGATTTTTGTCAGGCATTATGTAGTTACCAGATTTAGCTAGCCATACACATTTTTTTCTGAGATGGAGTCTTGCTCTGTTACCCAGGCTGGAATGCAGTGGTGTGATCTTGGCTCACTGCAACTTCCACCTCCCAGATTTAAGTGATTCTCCTGCCTCAGCCTCTCGAGTAGCTAGGACTTCAGACATGTGCCACCACACCTGGCTAATTCCTGTATTTTTAGTAGCAGTGGGGTTTCACCATGTTGACAGGCTGGTCTTGAACTCCTGACATCAGTTATCTGCCTGCCTTGGCCTCCCAAAATGCTGGGATTACAGGCATGAGCCACCACAGCCAGCCCACATTTTTTTTAAGTGAATATATTTTGGTATTTGATAGTAGGTCACCTACACTTGAGCAGCTGTCACCTTCTCATATAAATATACTGAGACAATTCCTTCTGTTGTTTTTGGGAAAGAGTTCATAATACATACTGATGAGAAGTCATTAACTGGGCTTTTCAGGTGGTGTGATAGCCAAAACACTTTCTTAAACAGAAAGATCAGTGTTTGTTGTTATAAAAGCCTAAAAATAAAATTGTCAGAAAAAAAGATAGCAAAATTAGCCGATGGTTGATATTCATGACTTGGAAAGAACAGCAGAGGCTGGTTCCTATTCTTTCCTTATCTTACAGCTCCCTAACAACAAAACAAGAAAATGCACAACTAAAGTAGTTCAAACATAGCAAATCCTGCCATTCAAATAGAGCAGAAAGGTACATATTGAGGCATGAAGCAACCAGGTACAAATTGTTGAAATTATATATGTATTGCAACTACTTTTAATATACATTAGTTGACATATATATAAAATTCCATTTTGGGTGGCTTTAATGATTTTTGTATCTTCAAAGTTTTTATTTATTCACTTATTTATTGATTCACCCATTCATAATGAAACATTTATTGATCTAGAAGTTGCATGTGGTAATGAATATCCTCAAGGAATCCATAGACTGTGAGAGGAGACAGACATACTAGATAGATAAGAAAATTCAAGGTGATTAGTGATAAAGAAAAAGTACAAACAAAAGTTGGTTCATAACCATCTGATCTTTGACAAACCTGACAAAAACAAGCAATGGGGAAAGGAGTCCCTGTTTAATAAATGGTGTTGGGAAAACTGGCTAGCCATGTGCAGAAAGCAGAAACTGGACCCCTTCCTGACACTTTACACTAAAATTAACTCCAGATGGATTAAAGACTTAAACATAGGACCTAACACCATAAAAACCCTAGAAGAAAACCTAAGCAAAACCATTCAGGACACAGGCGTAGGCAAGGACTTCATGACCAAAACACCAAAAGCATTGGCAACAAAAGCCAAAATAGACAAATGGGACCTAATCAAACTCCACAGCTTCTGCACCACAAAAGAAACAGTCATTAGAGTAAATTCGCAACCAACAGAACGGGAAAAAATTTTTGCGATCTACCCATCTGACAATGGCTGATATCCAGAATCTACAAAGAACTAAAACAGATTTACAAGAAAAAAACAAATAAGCCCATTCAAAAGTGGGCAAAGGACATGAACAGACACTTTACAAAAGGAGACATACATGGGGCCAACAAACATATGAAAATATGCTCACCATCACTAGTCATCAGAGAAATGCAAATCAAAACTACATTGAGATACCATCTCACACCGGTTAGAATGGTGATCATTAAAAAATCTGGAGACAACAGATGCTGGAGAGGATGTGGAGAAATTGAAACACTTTTACACTGTTGGTGGGGGTGTAAATTAGTTCAACCATTGTGGAAGACAGTGTTGCAATTCCTCAAGGGCCTAGAAATAGAAACTCCATTTGACCCAGCAATCCCATTACCGGGTATATATCCACAGGATTATAAATTGTTTTACTATAAGGACACATGCACACGAATGTTCATTGCAACACAGTTTACAATAGCAAAGACCTGGAACCAACCCAAATGCCCATCGATGATAGACTGGACAGGGAAAATGTGGCACATATACACCATGGAATACTATGCAGCCATCAAAAACGATGAGTTCGTGTCCTTTGTAGGGACATGGATGAACCTGGAAAGCATCATTCTCAGCAAACTGACACAAGAACAGAAAATCAAACACCACATGTTCTCACTCATAGGTGAGTTTTGAACAATGAGAACACATGGACACAGGGAGGGGAGTATCACACACTGGGGTCTGTCAGAGGGAAATAGGGGAGGGACAGTGGGTGGTGGGGAGTTGGGGAGAGATATCATGGGGAGAAATGCCAGATATAGGTGAAGGGGAGGAAGGCAGCACATCAAACTGCCATGTGTGTACCTATGCAACAATCTTGCATGTTCTTCACATGTACCCCAAAACCTAAAATGCAATTAAAAAAAAAGTTGGTTCATAGCAGAAGGAAGACTCTGCCTTGGACTAGATAGTAGCTTTGAGGAAGGCTTTGTTGTGGAAATGACATCCGAGCTTTTGATGTCCTGTTCCATGGAATGGTTTACACTGCAGTCTTCTGACTTTGAAGTGGGAGTTGGGCATTTCTGCTTGCTTCTTGATTCTTATTATTTGCCTCTAGTTTGAACTGGATAACTGTTACTACCACAGGGGGGAGAAATCGGTAAGAACTTAATACCTCTGGTACCCTCACTTCATATTGGGAAGATGGAAGGTGAAGTTCCGATTGGTGAAGGATTTGCCAACAAGTAGAATCAGGGCCACATTAGCTAAGATTTCTTGTCTGTCACTCCAAAGCTCTTTGCCTTCTTCCATGCTGTTTTCAACTTTTCCCTTTGGTTTTCTGAAAAGCAGCTTTGGTAAACAATCTGGAAACAAGATATAGCTCTTTGATAGTTTTTTGTTTGTTTATTTGTTTTTAAACATTGAACAATTTCAAATCTTGCAGAAGAATTTTTTTTCTTACCTTCACTGCTTTTATATTAGGAAAGTATACATTCACTCATTTTTTAACTGTACAATTTTTTATGCAAAGAAGGTAAGTCTAAGAGAGCAGATGTAATGTGTTCAATGCCACACAGTAGTCAATGAAATGCGTGTCCAAGCTGGGAAGGTCTTTATCTAAGATCTGCACCTTTCGACTTTATTCTCCTGCCTGTTTACATCAAGATGTATTGCATGGTTTCTGCTCTGCTATTAAGGATTTTATAATCTAGTAGAAAGACACAAATAAGCAAATGTAATACAAAGAAAAGAGATAAAATCTCCCATCATAATCCATCGAGAGACAAAGGAAGAATTTCGATAAGAGTTCAGGGAAGAAATGTATATTTGGAATGGGTTTGAGGAAAACATGGTGCTTGCACTGATGTTTTAGGAATTTATGTCATTGAGACATGTAGATGGCATGAGAATGGTAAAGGAGATTCTAAAATACTCTAAACACAGTGATTGTATGCACAGAGGTCTTCAATTATGACGTGTGAAATGAGCAGCTCATTTTGAGTGGCACTTCGGTATACACAAAGGATGTGTGGAAGACATTGGTAGAAGAAACAATGGAACAAATTTATGGGTAGAAGAAATAATGGGACAATTTATTGAACGTGCAGGTAAGAATTTGGACATTTTGTCATATGCTATGGAGAGGCCGGTAGCTAGCCAGAAGAGTGGAGTGATCCAAATTGAGCTAGATTTTTTTGTCTCTAAAATAAGTCATTTTATCTAAAATCACTTTTTTTTTAAGATAGAAATTTCAAAAACTATTTTTCTGGGATCTACTTTTTAAAATATTTTGGTTCATCCAATCAATATGCACTTTAAAATATTTTTCCTGTTTAGTTTTGTTTTTCTTTTGAGACAGGGTCTCACTCTGTAACCCAGGCTGGGGTGTAGTTGGGCTGCAATCATACCCAACTGTAGCCTCGACCTCCCTGTCTCAAGTGGTCCTCACAGCTCAGCCTCCCGAGTAACTGGGGACATAGGTGTGTGCCACCACACCCACCTAATATTTTATTTTTGTGTAGAGAGGAGATCTTGTTATGTTGCCCAGGCTTCCCTGTTAATTTTAAATTTAAGTTTCAAGCTATTATTCTCAGAAGGACTCAAGTTGTGTTTATAGCACGGAAGGAGACAGTGAGTCAGCAATTATGTTGTCAAGTCAACTAAGAATTGTAATTTGGTCCACATTATTTTACCTGCATTTAACTTAGTTTTTTAATGATAAAGAAAATAAGAATCACGATATCATTCATCTATTAAATAATAATCTTATTATCTAATTTTATGAGGCAGACAGAATGAAAAAAAGTATGTGGTTCTTTGTGGATGATAATAAATAAGAAGCAGCATTTATTGAGTGCCTTCTATAATACGGTCTTGTGGGATAAACTTCACCTATGCTGAAACTGGTTTTCTTGATAATTCTAAAAGGTGGTATTATTGTTGTTGTTGCAAATAAGGAAGTGGAGATCCAGGAGGTTAATTGATTCATCCAATTCTCACTGCCAGTGAGTGGCAGAACTGGGACTAACATCCCCGTGAACCTGGTTTCAAAGGCATAGCTTTAGTCACTTCTTCAACCGGCCTCATAGCATCACATTGTATCTTCTGTATAATGCATAGGGCTATCTTCGTAAACACAGGCTATTTTATAAAAGGCTGAATTCTGTCTAACAACCCAATTTTTACCACTTTTTATATGTTTAAATTCCATGTAAAAGAATTATCTTAGTGTATAGCCATAGTCAGATTTTATTTGACTGTTGTCACTGTAAATTTCTAATAAAACAGAAGGCAGAAGTAACTACAAGTTTATAATCTTTGAGAGATACCAGTATATATTTTAAAACCACTTAACTTGATGTTACAAGAAACCTCAGATTGAGTTTGAAAATATGTATATTGTTATGCCCTGTGGCATTTTCTGACCTGTCATGATGCCACTTAGTTTGAAAATTGCTATTCATAGATGTTGAGAATATTTCTGCTGAATAAAGAGGCCATTTTGGAAATGTGTGGAGGTTAATATTATGCACATGAAACTGCTCAGCTTTCTCACACCCTGTCAGATCTGAGCAATTATTCTACCATCTCACTGCCTGTCCCCGCCCCCACACCATTTCCTTAAATTGCTATGGAAATTAAATCGTGAAAGACACTCTTCTTGCTAAGATGCCTCCTTCAGAATCCTTTCCGCTTTGCCCTAGCTAATTTGGAATAGAAAATCATCCCACATTTCCATGGAATTTAACAAGGCCTGGGGCCATCCCTGAAAGGCATAATATGCCTGACATCTGTGTTCCAGCATCATGTTGCATCAAAACAATTCATGATGCTCAAATGAAAGTAAGCATCTTATTGTATTAACTCAAGTATTTAACAAGCGAACTACAGTCACTTTCTATTCTCTCATCCATAGACTCACATCCCATAAGGACAGTCATAATTGTAACATGCCCAATTCACATTACATTATTTCAAGATCACATTGATATAGTAAATATATTTTCTATCATTTTGTTCATTTTTTTCCTCCAATCGGTGTTATGTATAGCACAACCGAGGATACCAGAGATTATTTTTAAAGTCTTCATTTGAAGAGACTAGATGTCTCATTAATGGAGTCAAGAAGCTTACTGAGAACTTGCAGGATCTACCCCTTTGCCAGTCCTCGTCAGCTTCAGAATCCAGGTTATTAGTCAGGCCTGTTCTGTGGCCATTATAGGCAGCCAACAGTGTCTTAATCCAAAGTGTTGAAATAAGCATTGGAAGCCGAACATTTGGGCAGACCACTTTTTATCACTAATTTTATAGGCAAGACACTTTCTGAAGTTTTGGAAACTCTCAAATTTGCTCCTTTTACGGTAACTGGTAGTACATTCTAGTTACTAAATACTAAAATGATCTTGAAACTTTAGATACAGGCTCCATATAACATACCCTTCTGCCTCAAACAACCCAGGTACCATATGTAAGAAAGAGCAAAGCAACTATAATCTAAATATTAAAGATGTCTGTGAATGTAGAGAAATTGGGACCATCGGGCTCTACAGCTACATAAGATAAACAGTTGTATCAATGAGATATTGAGTGCTGTGTATGGAGGAATTGAGTAGTAATGGAGCAGAAGGGCCACTTAGGAAAGTAACTCAATTTGGACAATGAAAAATGAGAGTATAGGATGAGGCAGATTTTCCCAATTGTCTCTCAAAACCAGTAACTGTCAAACATTTGGCAGGTGCAACACTTCATTTTTTTTTTTTTTTTTTTTTTTTTTGAGATGGAGTTTTGCTCTTGTTGCCCAGGCTGGAGTGCAGGGGCACAATCTTGGCTCACTGCAACCTCCGCCTCCCAGGTTCAAGTGATTCTCCTGCTCCAGCCTCCTGAGAAGCTGGGATTACAGAAGTCTGCCACCACGCCCAGCTAATTTTTTTGTAGTTTTAGAAGAGATGGGGTTTCCCCATGTTGGCCAGGCTGATCTCGAACTTCTGACCTCAGGTGATCCACACACTTTGGTCTACCAAAAGGCTGGGATTACATGCATGAGCCACCGAACCCAACCTTGTAGGTACAATAATTTTATACAAAATATTTCTTCCTCTGGGACGGTGGCAGAGTTAGGTGCTCTCTGAGGTCCAAGTTAAAAGTTTCTAGTTTCAGTTATGACTAAAAAATAATGTTAGTTTCCATAAATACAGTGTAAAGAAAAGTGAGGTTAGGTAATGGTTATCTTTGCAGCTTAAATCACCAGTAACCATTTGATCCTGGTAGTTTGGAAATAACTCCCATCAAATTGTTAAATTTTGGCCTTGTAAAACTAGAGCTTAGTTTACTTAAGGGTTCTTTCCATTTCAGCTGGATTCTCCATAGTCTTAATTACATCCATTATTATTTCTTTTTGTATTTACTTTCTTTATGTTCTTAAGCAAAACACACCAAACTTCAGTGCATTTCAATACTTGCATTTAAGTCCACTGAATGCAATCAGCTAATAATAAAGATAAGTCAGGCCAGTGTGGTGGCTCACACTTGTAATCCCAGCACTTTGGGAGGACAAGGCAAGCGGATCATGAGGTCAGGAGTTTGAGATCAGTCTGGCCAACATAGTGAAACCGTGTCTCTACTAAAAATAGAAAAAAAATTAGCTGAGTGTGGTGATGAGAGCCTATAATCTCAGCTACTTGGGAGGTTGAGTCAGGAGAATCGCTTGAACCCAGGAGGCGGAGATTACAGTGAGCTGAGATCATGCCACTGCACTCCAGCCTGGCTAGGTGACAGTATAAGACTCTGTCTCAGGAAAGAAAGGAAGAGAGAAAGAGAGAAAGAGAGAAAGAAAGAAGGAAGGAAGGAAAGAAAGAAAGAAAGAAAGAGGGGATAGAAGGAAGGAAGGAAGAAAAGAAGGCAGGCCAGCCAAATTGTGACAACGTATAATTCACTCTCCTTTAAGTCTCTCTCCTATAGCAGTCTCCCATCCCTAATCAGAGAACTTTCATAATTGCATCTGTCAGGCTTTCAATAATAGTATGAAAATAACTGCTCATTTTCTTTCTGGAAGACCAATACATGCCTTTATTCTATAGTTGGCAAATGTTTAGTAGTGGAGTTTTCAGCCCCTGCAAAGACTTTTTCCATCAAACGCTCACTGTTGGGTAACTGATGTGAGTCCTGAGCAGCCAAAACTTGGAGCTAATGAGCACTCCAGGATTTGTCATGCTGGTGTTCATCCAGCAAGATAGTTACAGAGACTCATGATTTATGATTTCACATCCTGGTCTCTTAAACTGAAATTGAAAACAAATGTGAATAGATTTTACCACTTTTTTAGTACTTGCACAATGAACAAGAGACTTGTGGGAGGTTTTGTTCTCTCTGACACAGCGTTTTTTGATGATACTTCACGGGAATTGTGTTAGGGAAAAAACCAAATATCAAGGTTTATACATACTTTCTTATAGCTAGAACCAAACCTTTTTTTAGTAGACCTGAAAAGACTATAACTAGAATGGAATGAGGGGCATAATAAAGAGAGTTGTTATGTGGAATCTTAGTAATGGAACCAGTTTTACATTACTCATTTATTAGTAAATATTAATGGCAATTTTACAATTATTTTCTCATACTCTTCTTGATTACCATGACTTTTTCTTGCTACGAATGTCCAAATTGAGACTAATTGCCTTATTATTTTTCTTCATTTCTATGATTTTTTTTTATTTTGACTTGGTTATATTTATGTTACCAAAAAATTCTAAAATTCGTATTTTATTTCATATTTGAGGGTACAAGGTAGGAAGAGGCTGATATCTGCAGTCTATTTTAGCTTTCTGAATAATTCGTTTTGTATATTTGGGAATATTGTTTCAACTCCCTAAGCCTCAGTTTCTTTAGCTGTAAAATAAGAAGTTTGTAACATGAGAACTCTAAAAGTTTTCTGAATGCTTACAATTCAGAAGTCTATGTTGAAGAGTTTTGTTTCACTCTACAGTATTTTATGCATGACATGATGGAAACCCCGTAGCTTAAAAGTAATTATAAGCCTTCTTCCAGTGGGTAGAAGGTTTACAAATACATAAAACAGGAGACACGATAAACTAGAAGAGAAAGTGACACGCACAGCTCTTTCTGTCCCTTATGAGTAAACATATATATATATATATTTTTGTAAGAGAGTCAGGGATAAATTCTAACTATAATGAGAATCACTTCCTTGCATTAATTAATATATATTATAAATTGAGCCTTTTTAAAATAAATATTCCTCATTTCAATATTATGGTATAGTAAAAAAAATATTGGATCAACTTTTCCCACATTTGTTGCTTATGTTAGGGAGTGCTGCGAAGGGAAGAGCGTGGTCTCTGTAAATAAGGAAGTGGGGAAGGGAAGTGCTAGGTAGAGGCTGGTGTGGTCCCTGGACAGGGCTCTACACCCATGGACGTAGGTAGGACAGGCACTTCTGCCGTGGCGCCCAAATGTGGGCATTTTCCAAGACCACCTTGGCCTGCCATGCCCCCATCCTGGGCCTATAAACACTGCCCACGCCCCCCCAGACCCTAGCAGGCAGGCAGAAGCTGTTGGATAGTGGAGGAACACATTGACGGAAGAAGATAAGTGGCTGGACATCCGGAAGACACTGAGGGGAAAACGCCAGCAGGAGAGCACACTGACAGGTAGCAGACCGCGCGCAGGCCATCGACCAGCAGCAGGACGTGGAGTTTGGCTGGGGCAGTGGGAGGGCAGCCTGGGCCACCGACTGGCCCAACTCCAGGGGAAAACCACCTTCCTTCTGGCTCCCCCATCTGCTGAGAGCTACTTCCACTCAGTAAGACCTTGCACTCCTCCAATCCCAGGTGTGATCCGATTCTTCCAGTACGCCAAGGCAAGAACCCAGGATACAGAAAGGCCTCTGTCCTTGTGACACGGTAGAGGGTCTAATTGAGCTGGTGAACACAAGCCACCCATAGAGAGCAAAACTAAAAGAGCACCCATAACACATGCCCACTGGGGCTTCAGGAGCTGCAAACACTCACCCCTAGACACTGCTGTGGTGTGGAGCCCCACAGCCTGCCCGTCTGTATGCCCAGCCTGGAGGTTTGAGCAGCCGGGCACTGAAGAAGTGAGCCACACCCCCATCGCACGCCCTACCAGGGGACAAGGGAACTTTTCTTGTTTCACTTAGAGACCTATGTGAACTCCACTAAATCACTTAAATATACTTCTGAAAAGCTTATGTTATGACTTACAAGGATGTATGTGATAAATCTGTAGTCTGGATTTGGAAGCCAGGAAGACCTGGGTTAAAATCCTAGTTGTTGTTGTTCTAAGCTGTGCGAACTTGGTTAGAATACTGAAATAACAAAGGTCACCACTGGTCCTTGGTTTTATAGTTAGTAAAGCTTCAGTAGTCTAACAAAATAAAAGTCATCACTCAACAGTCAAGTGCATGTATTCCTAGTAAGAAGGCTGCCTATCGTCTGTGTACGAGTAGAGGAATTTACTTCTTCCACCTTGTAGCTTTACCATCCAAACGCCATGGAATCCTCTCCATTCAAACCCAGGGAAAGACAGACAGCAGAGCAGCCTTGTTTTCTTCATTACAGTTTTGCCCTGAAGGTCGTCTGCATCAGGGCAAACTTCCACACTTTGTTCACATTTTTCTGTTGAGAATCAATATATGGTTATTTTTCAATGCAAGGAAGGTTAGGAAATGTAGCCCATGTCTCACCAATGGCTTAGAACCATTCCAGAAAGGAAAATGTTTTTTGGACAACTAGTAGAGGCTTCAATGTATTTTCATTATCCACTTTTCGCTTCTCCTGATTACAGTGCTATCTTTCAAATCTTAGCAGAGGAATGAGAAGAAATGTGAAAAGAACTCTTAACAGGTAGAATCACTTCATTCTCAAATATCGCATTCTGATATCAGATCTTGGTAACTGAGCATATATTAATATTTCATAAATGCTTGAAAAATACTGTGGACCAGAAGTATTTAGGGATACTGAAAACAATAACCTTTTTCTTTGAAAATGTTTCTGACATATCATCTATTTTATTGTTACAACAAAATAATTTCTTAATTCATAATTTCACAAATCATTCTGCATTTATCATCTTTATACTTTTTTTGTAAAGTTTGCTTTTCATCCATGTACTCTTAGAAGTAAATTGACAAATAATGTTTCAATCTTATATGAATAAACTCAGAGGCATGGTACATAATGATTTTCAGATGTTTCTGAGCCAAAGCTGTGTTGGTGCTTTATTTAATTTTTTTTGGGGGGGGGTGTGGGGGGTATGTCACAAGAACATAATAGGCTTCAAAGATTTTTATCACATTTCTTATGGATTACTGCATACAAATAAAACAGCCTTTAGCCTTCAGCTTTGTGCTGTTTTCAAGGAAATAAAATACCCTTTGTTATTCCATGGAAGTTGTGTTTTAATTTCTCATTATTGTCCACATTGTAGTTGTCTGTGGTATCTGTTAGTACAAGTCCAGATGGCTGAAATATAATTGATAAAAGCCTACCTGAAACGTTCATCTCAGAGGCAAGCTTTACTCTTAAACATGTATCTAAATATTAGGAAGAGTCAACTCCCAGCCTATATCTACTTTCAGTTGGAACATACCATGCTGTTTTTGCCA
The DNA here is from genome assembly GCF_030222135.1 of Aotus nancymaae. Classification (NCBI taxonomy): domain Eukaryota; kingdom Metazoa; phylum Chordata; class Mammalia; order Primates; family Aotidae; genus Aotus; species Aotus nancymaae. Next base: position 10,117,207 of record NW_026988431.1, read on the forward strand.
ACTGTGGGACTGTCATTCTTTTCTGTATTCATTCATACTGCCACTGGCAAACTGATCCTCTGAAAGAGACAAGATGGGGGAGGGAGATGCTTCCATGCTGACTTCTCCACTGCTAGAACTGCCAGCAGGAACATGTTTGATTCAATTAAATTAAACAAGAATTTATTGAACACAGTCACTGGGGTAAATACTAGCAAGAAATAAAGAATAATAGAACATGGCCTTTTCTGTAAGGAGTTCATTCTAGGTGAGGTGATAAACACGAACAATCACACTCTTCTGTTAAAAGAGCTATAATATGAGTGCTATGGAAGAGTACCATCAAATACCAAAATGTGAAATAAACAAAACCCCAACACTATTGGCACAGTGAGAATATTACTACACCCCAGCAGCATGGCAAGGCCAAAAGTAATAAATGTTGGAGAGGATTCGGAGGAAGGAGAACTCTCATACATTGTTGATGCGAGCGTAAAACGACACAAAGACTTTGTGAAAAGGTATGTCTGTTTCTTTTAATATACAACTACTCTAATGCCCAGTAATTTTGCTTCAAAGCATTTACTCAAGATACATGAAAAAACATGTTCCTAAAAAGACTTCTACAAGAATGTTTAAAGCTGCTTTGGGTACACTAGAAGTCTCTCATTCGAGAATAGTTAAACAATGAATTACTACTACTCAGCAATGAATAGCAATGTACTGTTAGTACACCCAGTAGTATGAATGTCCCCTGAAGACATTTTGGTGAGTGAAGACAGCTTTGTACAAATGAATCCACACTGCACTAACCCATTTATATGAAGTTCTAGAACAGGCAAATATAATCTACATGGAAAAATATCAGAACGGTGGGTGACTCTGGGTGCATGGAGGTGGGATTGACTGGGAATAGACATGAATAAACTTTCTGGAGTGGTGGGAAGGTTCTACATCTCGATAGACATTTGGGTTATGTAAACATGCACTTTTGTTGAAATTCAGTTAATTTACCTGTCAAATTTTGCATTTCATTGTATATAAATTTGATCTCAAAAAAATTTCTTTTGAATAATACAACATGGCCTTGTCTGTAAGGTGTTCATTCTAGATGAGATGACAAATGTAAACTAACAATTGTAATCTGTTAAAAGGGCCGTAATATGAATGGCATGGAAGATTACCTTCTAATATCAAACTGTAAAACAAAACCCAACACTATTAGCACAATGAGATATTACTACATGCCCGGCAAATATTACTACACAGCCAAACAAATATTAAACTTCTATTAATGAAATTCATAACAAAGTTTTTAGTGGGAAGCAATTTACATCAGAATGCATCAAAAATAAGATTAAGGAAAGGGTTGAGTCATAAATAGACATGATAGAACAAACAGAGTTAAAATATTCGTGGTATTATATAGTGGTACATATATAGGTGTTCACTGAAACATTTTTTCGACTTCACTATACGTTTAAGCACTTTTATAAAAAAAAATAGTTGTCATAAAGAGAGTAGAGCAGAAATGTTCCCATTTTTTTCCACCTATGTCAGTAAGTCTCTCATGAGAACTAGTTCCATCACTTTTGACCTTTTTCTCTTCAGTCCTTTCCTCTATTGTCTTTGTTTCAATATACAAGCTTGCTTATCCTCCCAGCATTTAAAAAAAATTATCCCTGAATCTGGTATCTATTCGAACTACTTTTGTTTTCTCTCAGTAAAATTTTTGTTAGAGTGAAAAAGTACCTAAATGTGCCTTTGTGCCAGCTTCCCGTTCTCACCCCCAGGCAGTTTGGAGTTCATCTTTATTATTCATTGAAGCTGCTCTCTCCACGGTTTCTAAAAACCACCTAATTGCCAAATCCAATGTTCCTTACTCAGTCCTCATCTGTTGCGTTTGAGGTCACAGCAACAAGCCGAGGCAGCTGGTTTGGCTCAGAATGTTATTATGGTTATAAAATGACATAACCCACTGCATTCTGCTTCCTGTGACAGACAAATAAATCAATAACTAAAAGCTGTTCATGGAAGTTACATTTGAGTATCTCCTAAACACATTTTTTCCTGCTTCTCTTCTTCGAATATTTGCTGCTGCTGACCATCTGCCACTGGAAAACCACTCTTCTTCCAGTTTCTATGATTTAGATGTTAGTTCCTAATCTTCCTTCTTTGTTTCTCCATTTGCAGGCCACTAGCAAGCTTTTATTGGATACCCCCTGTCCTTCGTTGTTTAATTTCCACTTTTAAGTGAGTATGCTTCATTATTTTAATGGCATCTACAAGTATTTTTAAAATAGTGTAAGATGTTAAGAATTAAGGCTCCAGACAAAGCAGATGTGGCTGGGTCTATCCACCAGCAGCCCTAGCTTACAGGTTGGAAAATATTGTAGGTTACTTTTGGACTAAAGATAATTCTGCTTACTGCACTGAAGGATGATTTTTAAATATCATGTAAGCAATAGATTACGTTTTTAAAGTTTGACATTGAACCTCAATACATAAAAGATACAGACTAAAGCCAAACTACTCTGGTGGCGAAAGGGTGGGAGAGGGTGAGAGGATCCATCTTTGCCTTTGATTTTCCATAGTTCTTCACCGCTACCAAGGGAGGTTCTCATGGTTTTCTTCAGTGCTCTGGCACAATGCTCTTTAAAATTTGTGTGCCTATTAATAACCAGAGAATTGCATAAAGATTCTGATTCAATAAGTCTGGGGCAAGGTCTGGGAGTCTGCACTTCTAGCAAACTCCCAAGTGGTGCCCGTGCTGTAGGTCCACAGTCCCTGGATTTTCTCTGAACCAAGTTTGAAGTTAAGTTTTAAACTTATTATATTCTAGAGAACATTGCAATTGTTTCATCCTTTAGGGGATCATTATTTGTTTCTTCAGAGAGTAAGTAAGATATTTTATTCTTTATAATGCATGCCTATTCCTCTACAGTATTTTTAATTTTGAATATTCCACTTGGAATTGTACATTGGCCAGGCAGAATGATCAAGGAGATTGGATCTTAAATATTATTTCAGTAATCAAAGTTAGTAAATAGAGGAGGATGACCTGGAGCCAGTAAAGAATAAGAACAAAAATGAAATCAAAATTCCTCAAGACAACTCAAACCATATTTGGAACTGGTCACCTGCAGTCTCAGTCACAGGAAAGCACCATAGAGGCACCATGAATAGGCAGTTAGTGACTCCACCTAGTTGCAGATATTTCTTCCCTGTCTTACCATAGAAACGAAGAGAATCTGTTTAGTGGAGAATATCTCTTGCAAATAGACTCCACAAGTCAGAAGTAGGGCAAGTGACACCAGAATAGTGAAATCAGTAGAGCTGGTGGATTTTATATACGTGTTACAGTGCTATACAGTCTGGTTCTGTGTTCCTACCCAAATCTCATCTTAAATGTACTCCCATAATTCCCACATGTTGTGGGAGGGACCCAGTGGGAGATAATTAAATCATGGGGACGGTTTCCCCCATTCTGTTTTATGGTAGTGAATAAGTCTCATGAGATCCGTTGATTTGACAAGGGGAAATTCATTTCACTTGATTCTCATTCTCTCTCCTTGCCTGCCACCATCCATGTAAGACATGACTTGCTCTGCCTTGCCTTCCACCATGATTGTGAGGCCTCCCCAGCCACGTGGAACTGTAACCCTAGAAACCTCTTTCTTTTGTAAATTGCCTAGTCTTGGGTGTGTCTTTATCAGCAGCCTAAAAATGGACTAATACACAGAGCAAGGACTTTTTCACCTCCTAATCCTAATAGGATTGTTCCCCAACTTGACGTCTTCCTCTTCTTTTTATATGAACTTTTCTCTTTTATCTGCATCTCCATTTAAAATCCTACATATAATAGATGACTTCCATATCTGTATCTTCCACTGTGGTCTTTCTGAAATCTTTGCTTCTATTCCAAAAGTTATTTATTTATTTCTATTATTTATTCATTTATTCATGAAACGTAAATACACAGGCTTAAGGAGAGAGAAAATATAAACCAATCCTTAGAGTTTCTGCGGGGGAAACAGAAAACTCGGTAATTATAATTCAGTGTGTAATTGTCAGTCCCTAGTTTTTTAACCTTTTGAAACTCACGCTTTCTTTCAATCTCTAGATAAAGTGGTTTTGGCCCTTATTACACCCACTATAGAATGTTTAGTGATGCCCCTGCCTCCAGTTTTTGAGCAATTCCATGGCTATCTCTTATGCCTGAATAGTGCTTATTCTAAATTCCTTCTTAGTGTCAAATTCTCCATTCTATAATATCATCTTCCCTCCTGCAGCTACTGTGTTGTTTCCACATATCTTTGTCCTAGGAATGGTTTACTGCCACTTTTATTTCATATCCTGAAGCTCTATGAACACAGATCTTGCTAGTAACAGACTTTTTACACAAGAGTTAGGGATAATGGAAGGGAACTAGAGAGCCAAAAGAGGACACAGTGAGACACTGGTACATTGCAGGCATTTTCTCACTGGTGTCTTTCTCCATACGTCACAGGCTGCTAGCCCACAGTCAGGGGCCTCCTTTGGCCCATGGTGCTTTCCCTTTCTAGAAGTCAGTCCCCAACCGCCACTTCTCTCATCACAGTACAAGAAGAGAAATAGAGCTTCTTTTCCTATTTTCTCTCTTCTGACCTTGCACCAGGTATCTGAATGGCAAAAACCACTAAGTTTTTTCTCTGCTATCACACCACAACAATCAACATAGAAGACTTCTGTGACTGAATGTATGGGGATTTCCCCTGTACTAACAAGCAAGCAATGAATTCTGCAGTGGATACTAGCTAGGTGTCCTCCAATTAAATTCTGACATTATCTACTTTGAGACAACATCAGATCCCACAGGTTGTGGGCTCAGTCCTACCCAGACTGCCCATCACAAGCTGCTGGTTGTTTCACCTGTGCTTCTGATCAATGGGCCATAAATAGGGGATCTCACAACCCTCTTCATATGTTTCATTAATTTGATAGACCAGCTCACACAACTCAAACAGTTACTTACATTTCCCAGTTCATTGTAAAGGATATGATATTTGAAAGGATACACTTAAAGAGATGCCTGTGGTCAGCTATGGGAAGGAGCATGGCACTTCAATGCCCTCCCGGGGTTCACCACCCTCCAGGAACCTCCGCATGTTCAGCTACATGGAAGGTCTCTAAACTCTGTCCTCTTGGGTCTCTTATGGGGATTTTGCTGGACAGGCATGATTGAGAATTGTGACTGGACAAAAGGCACATGATCTAACATAACAGGCTGAGTAGGGAAACCCAGCAAGGCCTGTCTATTCAGGTTCTTCTTGGCTTTTCTGTGCAGCATTCCTTCCTCCAGGGTATGGAGTGGGACCCTTTCTGAAATAAAGCTCTTATGACCTCACAATCAGACAAGGTAGATCACAGCCAGCTCCAAGATGGAAAGGCAGAGAAGATTAACGTTCTGCTTCAGGAGAAAAGTAGCAGGTGAAAGGAAGGCATAAGAAGGTCAGAGAGAGAGATTTTCTTTTCTGAGGCCTGCTTCTGAGGCTAAAGGCACCCAACATTATAACAGAAGAGTGTGGCAAGGGCCATGGGAGTTAGGAGCCAGGAACTGTGGATAAAAACCAATATTTACATTATAATATCACAGGGGCATCTCTTTCACAATCATTAAAGTTCTATCAAGGTGCCTGCATTAAAAAAAAAAGAGAGAGGACTTATTTTTCCTAAAAAGAATTTCTTTTTAAGGCAATTACTTTAAACTTAGTATAACTTTTTTCTAATCCCACAAAATGTGTGAAAAATGTTTTAAAAACAACAGTAAAAATGAAAATTCAATAGCTACCCATGACAGAGGGAAATCTCAGAAACATTATATTTAGTATTAAAGGAAAGTTAGAGAAAGAGGTTATTTCTTTTTCTGAAAACTAAAAACGAATTTTAACAGTATATTGTATAGTCAGACATACAGATGTGCTAAAATTATTTTAATGTTTATCTTGAAAAAATACCTTTGAGATGCAAAACAGGACAGTGTCATCTCTATGGGTGGGGAAAGGCAGTAGGATGACTTGGGGCAGGAGACTGCGGGTAGCTTCAATGCTGATGGTGATCTTCCAGTTCAGTAATTGCGTAGGACTAATAAGGTTTTATTTGAATGCTTCATAAATGCTGCATGTAGTATGTAGGTTCTTTCCAAAGTGATATGATGAGGTTTTCACAGAGTTCTCTGATCCCACAGATATTAAATTCAGATTTTGAACAAAGGATGAGAGGAAGCTCCAAGAGAGGATGGTTTTTGAGATACTAGTAAAAGGCCAAAGCCATTTCTATCCACATGGACCTCAAACTCATATTTCATTCTCCTTCAATCCAAACAAACTTCTCCTATCTATCAAAAGCTGTGTCCCTAAAATATCACTAAAGTTAACCATTCTAATAAGACAAAGCTGTTTATTGCTTGCTGTGGTAAGAGAGAGCATTACTCCAACAATCTTAGTGGCATCTTAGATGGTGGAAGAATGCCTTTGGGATATTTATTGAGATTCTGAAGTTTGCTGTAAGACTGATCTTTCAATGTGGAATTGGGGTATGGGAAAGGTATGCTTGGTTAGGATTAGGGAAAGATCATGATTAGTAGTGTAGAACTGGTAGACACAGAAAATGAAGATTTTGTTGCAAAGGTTCACAGAATCTCAGAGTGTAAACCGTTGTTTGATGCTTTCTATTGAAGACTTGAAGTTCCCACAATATGCAATAAAGTAATTTATAACATTTATTTTCTTGAAATACTAAGGCTTTGTTGGTGAGGACAGTGGAATACTAAAGTCATGTCAGTATAGATAGTAGGCTGTGTAGATGGCTTCAATTTAATTCATATTCCTTCTATGTTATTCAAAGACCTCATTAGTTATCCAGTGAGGAGAAAGAGATTAAATTTAGAATCAGAAATTTTACATCAGCATTCTGGTTCTACCTTTAGTAACTTTGATGAACCTCTTTAAATTTCTATTTTGATACTTGCAGAATGAGAGGGGGGACCATATTTCCCTTTAAGGATTAGCTCTGGAATTACATGGGGAAAGATAATTAGCATTGCATTATATTTTACCCTCGGTCCCATCCACCCCCCACCACCTCTAAACCACTCAGAAATGCAGCCCTGAATGCAGACACCACTTCCAAAATGGTATAATGTAGGTAAATTTCACATTACAATGTTCAAAACTTTTAAAATAATGATAAAAATTATGAAAAAAAATTCCATCTACTTAAAATTTGGAGCAAAATTAATCCAGAAATTGATCTTAGATTTAAATTCCACCTGAAATTTGGCATTTCTGCCAATACACACTACATATTCCATATTATAATTGACTGAAATTCTGTGTATCTCTCTTCTTGATTTGCATATGTGTGTGTGTGTGTGTGTGTGTATGTGTGTGTGGAAGGGCTCTAGGATTCAGAATGAACTAACTCTGCTTCAGTCATGCTTGATGGGAACTGGTGATTCAACTGTTGCAAGACTTTGAAAGTGTTCATTAATTCAGGCTTAATTAATGCAGAAAGACAATTAAAACTTTTATGGAGTATATGTCATTAACATGAATGCCATGCATTTATTATACTATAGAATACTGAGATGAATACAAATGAATTCCAACTACCAATAACTTAGAAAGTTAGCTGTAGATGTACAATGTGCCTCAAGTTACTGAATGTACCTTATGTTGCAATGTACCTCATGTTACTAAATGAGATTTGAAACTACATTTTATATCAAATCCTAGGCTTATATACCAGGTTCTAGCATTCAGCAGAGCCAGAAGTTTGCCATGGCAACTGCTGCATCCTTTTTTCCTATGTAAAGCAACAGACTGACAAGAAAGAACCATTCTCAGATGCTCTTCCAATTCATATATAGCTAGATTTTTGTTACTGTTTATTTCTAATGCATAATTTAGATAGTATCCAAAAACTTTGTTTTTGTTTGAAATTTGTAATCAGCATGCTGATATTATGCCCTTAATTAAGAACATTGTGCACAATTTTCACAATTTTTTATTGTGACAAAATACATATAACATAAATTTATCAATTTAAACATTTTAAAATGTCAGTTTGGTGCCATTAAATGCACTCGTATTGTTGTGCAGCCATCGCCATCACCATCATCTATCTCCATAACACTTTTCGTCTGGTAAAACTGAAACTCTATACCCAGTAAACAATAACTCTCCATTCTTCCCTCCCGCTAGCCCTTGGTAACGATCCTTCTACTTCTGTCTCTATGATTTTGATTACTCTAAGTACTTCATATAAGTGGAATCATGCAGTATTTGCCTTTTTTTAACTGACTTATTTCACTTAGCACACTGTCATCAAGGTTCATCCATGTTGTAACATGAGTCAATATTTTCTTCATTTTTAAAGCTTCATAGTATTCCATTGTGTATGTATACCACATTTGGTTTATTCATTCCTATGTTTGTGGACACTTGGGTTGCTTTCACATTTTGGGTATTGTGAATAATGCTGCTAGGAACATAGGTGTACATATATCTCTTGAAGAGTGAATTCAATTATTCTGGGCATACACTCAGAAGTGGAATTGCTGCATCATATGGTAATACAGTTTTTAATTTTTTGAGGAACAACCACACTGTTTTCCAAAGTAATATTACCATTTTGTATTTCTACCAACAGTGCACAAGAGTTTCAATTTCTTTGTATTCTCACCAACACTTGTTACTTTCTACTTTTTTGATAGTAGTCATTCAAATGGGTGTGTGGTGATATCTCCTTGTAGTTTTGATTTCCATTTCCCTAATGATTAGGAATGTTGGGCATCTTCTCATGTGATTCTTGCCCATTTGTATATCTTCTTTGGAGAAATGCCTTCTGAAATAGTTGAACAAGTCCTTTGTTTATTTTTTGCTCAGGATGTTCATTTTTCTGTGCTGAGTTTAAGAGTTCTTTAAGTATTCTGGATATTAATACCACATCAAATACATAATTTGCAATGTTTTCCCCATTTTCTGGTTTACCTTTCTACTCTGATACTTCTCTTTCATGTGCAAAATTTTGAAGTTTTTCTTAAAGTCTAATTTTTTGATTATGTTGGGGTATTTCCTTCTATGCCTAATTTATGGAGAGTTTTTATTATAAAATAATTTTAAATTTTGTCAAATGCTTTCTATGCATCCATTGAAATAGTCATATAATTTTATGCTACATTGGTTAATGTGATGCATTAAAATAATTGAGATTCTGTTAATGTCACGTGACACATTTATTGATTTGTATATATCTAGACATATTTGTAATTCAAGCGTAAATCTCACTGGATCATGACGTAAGATAATTTTGGTGTGCTGCTGAATTTTTTTTGCTACTATTTTGTTGAAGATTTTGCATATGTGTACATCAGTAATATTGGCCTTTCATTTTCTTTTCTTATAGCATCTTCTTCTGGCCTTGGTGTTAGGACAATCCTGGCAATGTAAAATATGTTAGAGTTTCAGAAGCATTACAATTAATTCCTCTTTAAATATCTGCTAGGATTGGAAAACTTACAAGTATGTGCAAATTAAACAACATATATGTACAGGAATGTATTTTTAATTTGTGCATATTTATGAGTTTTCCAATTTTCATCCATTATTGATTTCTTGTTTTACACTATTGTAGTCAGAAAATACAATTGATATGATTTCAATCTTCCTAAATTTTTAAGACACATTTTGTGTCCTAACATATTATCTATCCCAGAGAATATTCCATGTGCACATAAAAATAATGTGTGTTCTGCTGCAGTTGGATGAAATGTTCTCTACACATCTGTTAGGTCCAGTTAATCTATAATATTATTCAAGTATTTTCTTTTCTAATAATTTTCTTTCTAATGATCTATTCATTGTTTGAAGGGGGGTATTGAAATCTTCTACTATTAGGGTATTACTGTCTATTTCTCCTTTTTTTCTGTTGTTTGCTTTATTTATTTAGCAAGAGGATATAAATATATACATATGTATGCATTCATCACTATTGATAGTTAATTCACCACTATTGATTGATAATCTTTAATCACTATGATGAATGCATACATACACATATATTTACATCCTCTTGAAGTATTGACCTCTTTATTATATATTGATTTATTTGATCTCGTGACAGTTTTTTATTTAATTTCTATTTTGTCTGTTATAATATAAGCACTTCTATTCTCTTTGGTTACCATTTATATAGAATATCTTTTCATCTTTCCAGCTGTGTCCTCAAAACTAATCATAGGCAGTATATAGCTGGCCACTGGTTGCTGTTGCTATTTTTTAATCCATTCAGCTACTCTGCCTTTCCGTTGGAAAATTTGATTTATTTGTGTTTAAAGTAATTATTAATAGGTTACGATTTATTATTGCCATTTTATTGTTTTCCTATTGTTTTATAGGCCCTTTGTTTCTTTCTTCCTTTTGCTCTCTCTCTCTCTCTCTTGCTCTCTCTCTGTGTGTTATTTGAGGACTTTGTTTGTAGTGATATGCTTTGATTCTTTATCTTTTACATAAAGATTACAGGTTTTTTTCTTTGTGGTTACCATGAGGCTTACATAAATATCTTATAGTTATAGCAGTCAATTTTAACTTCGACCACATATAATAACTCTACATCTTAATTTCTCCCCTCAAATTCATGTCATTGATGTCATAATTTCATTTCTTTATATTGAATATCTGTTAAAAAGTGCCATAGATATGATTATTTTTAATACTTTTGTATTTTAACTTTTATATTAAATTGATCTATACACCACCACTATAATATTAGAATATTTCAAATTTAACTATATTCTTATTTTTACAAGGAATTCTTAACTTTCATATGTTTTCATGTGGTTAGTAAGCATCATTTTATTTTAACTTTCATTTCCTTTAACATTTCTTGTAAGTCAAGCCTAGAGATGTTGAACTCCCTCAACTTTTGTTTTCCTGGGAAGGTGTTTCTCTTTCCTTCATTTCTGAAGAACAGCTTCATTAAGCATAGATTTCTTGGTTGATAGTGTTTTCTTTAGTTCTTTAAATTTATTATCCTAGTTCTCACTGGCCTGCAAGGTTTCTGCTTGGAAATCCATTGATAGTATTGTTAGGGTTCCCTTTTATGTGATAAGTCACTCTTCTTTTTTTTTTTTGCTGCTTCTAATATTCTCTCTTTGTCTTTGACTTTTGAGAATTTGATTTATGTGTCTCAGTTAAAATCTCTTTATTTTTAATTTATCCTGGTTTTTTAGGTTTCTCTCCAGATGTTCATTTTCATCTCCTGATCTGTAATGTTTTCTGTATCTCTTTAAGTAACTTTTGCCCCTTCCTCTTTATCAGCCTCTTCTGAGATTGATTTCTATGATGTGAATATAGGTTTGCTTGATGGTATCCCAACACAGGTTTTCTCCACTGTTTTTTATTTGTGTTTCTTCTTGTTCCTCTGACTGGGTAATCCCAAATGACCTGTTTTAGAGCTCACTGATTCCTTCTTCTGCTTTATCAAGTCTGCTGTTGAAACTCTGTTTATAATTTTTTTAGCTTATTGTGTTCTTCAGCTCTACAATTATGGTTTCTATCTCTGTTGAACTTCTAATTTTGTTCATGTATTGCTTTCCTGTTTTCATTTAGCTGTGTATCTTTGTTCGTTTTTAGCTCATTGAGCTTCTTTAAGTTGACATTGTTAATTCCTCATCAGGAAGTTTGTAGAACTACACTTTTTTTGAGGTTGATTACTGGTGTTTTAGTTTCTTGGGTGATATTATATTTCCCTGATTATTCATATTTATGGCGTTACATTGGTGATTATGTATTTGAAAAAATAGGTACCTCTTTCAGTCTTGACAGACTGGCTTGAACAGCACTACTCAAGTAAGCTCATTCAGAGATTCTGGGCAGATGAACTGGCAGTCTATGAGTAGTTTTGTTGCTAGATTCCTTGGAAAGACTGGCCTGGTGCCTGGATCAGCAGCAGACGGTGCTTGGTGCCTGTGTCCACAGGGGCTGGCATAATGCCTGAGTCCATAGGGCATGTCTGGAGCCTGGGTGCACTAGGGTAGATGTGGCATCTAATTGGCATGAGTGAACCCAGCACCAGAGTCCATGAGAGATATCATGTCACTGAGGTGGGTCTTGGGCCTGAGTCCACAGAAGTGGATCTGGAACCAGGTGCTGTGAGGGCTGTCCTGTTGTCTGGGTGGGGCTGAAGTCTGGGGCCATGGAAGCATGCGTAGATACTGGGGCCAGAGTTCAGCTTCATGCTGGATTTACTGGGACAGATCTGGTGCTGGGGTCTGCAGCAAAGTTAAGTGTTTATTTCTCCTTTCCCTGTGCAAGCATGTCTCTCATTATACTGCAGTATGTGGGCTTGGGGAAGGAATAATGCAGGTAATATAAAACAATTCTTTCTATCCTCTTCAATGTGTCTTTTCTTAGTTCAGTGCTGCACCTAGGTGCCATAATCTCTCATTTGGATTCCTTAGCTTTTGTAAAGGCACTTTTGAGCATAGCTAGTTGTTCAAATTGATGTTTCTGTGAGGAAAAAATACTGAAAACTCTTATTATGTCATCTTATGATGTCACTTATTTAATCTATAAATCGTTTGAAGATAGGCCTGAGTTTTATATTTTTATATCTCATATAAATGGCACTAGATCTCACTTTTTTTTTCTTTTACATTTAGTTAAATTCTACAGAAGTTTGTGTTGGCAACATACTATGTTAGGAAGAGCCAAGACAAATGGGATGGTAATATTTGAGAAGATTGACATTTAAAAACTAAAACAAAATACACTAGAGGAAAATATACATGTGGAGGCAAGTACAGTAAAATAGTTTGCAAAATTGGAAGGTTTCTAAAACTAAATGCATTGAATGAACTAGAGATCTGTAAATTGGGTATATCAGCAAGTTTGGGTAAAGAATATAGTTATATCACCGTTTTTTTTTTTTTTTTTTTTTTTTTTTAAGATGGAGTCTCACTCTGTCACCCAAGTTGGAGTGCCTCTTTGAATGCTGTTTTTGCTCTGGTTCTGAAGAGATTAGCCAGAGGAGCTGTCTAGGTGGGATCCAGAGGAATACTAATGAGCAGAAGGTAAGGCAACATTGTATTTCCTTCTAGGTTGCTGAGACTAGGCCTCCATAGAAGCACAATCTAATAATAAATCACTAAAATTCTCCTGATATACTTTACTGAGTCATTCATTAACCTCAGATTTAATAGTAGGAGACGAGGAGTCATATTGTATCACAGAAGTTGGCAAAACTGTGACCTGCCTGCCAAACATTGCCTGCAGCAAATACATAAGTAAAATTTTGTTAAAACACAATCACACCTATTTGTTCACATCTTGTCTCTGCTGCTTTTCTAATACTACAACAGTAGAGTTGAGGGGGAGTGAGCAAGATTGGATGGTCTGTAAAGCCTGTAATAGCTATCTGGCGTTTCACAGAAAAGGTTGCTGGTCCATGTTCTAGTCTTACATATTTCTCTTTTCTTCAACAATGCAGACAAAATCCTGCAATCCCATAAAAGTGATGAAATAATACTAAAGTTCTAGTTCAGATGTTGTCTGATGGTTTACTAAGTACAAATACTCAGTAGTTCATGAAAACTGTATTACACATAAGAAGCCACCAGAAACACATCCTAGGCTATTTCATGTTGCAATTGCAAGGTGTTTGGATAAAATGAAGATTATCCAGGTGCAGTGGCTCACACCTATAATACGAGCACTTTGGGAGGCCAAGACGGGCAGACTACCTGAAGTCAGGAGTTTGAGACCAGTCTGGCCAGCATGGTACAACCCCATCTCTACTAAAAATACAAAAATCATCTGGGTGTGGCGGCATGTGCCTGTAATCCCAGCTGCTGGGGAGGCTAAGGTGGGATAACGGTTTGAACCTGGGAGGTAGAGGTTCTAGTGAGCCAAGATGATGCCACTGGGTGACACAGTAAATCACCCAGTGGCACCCAGCCTGGGTGACACAGTGAGACTTCATCTCAAAAATAAAAAAAGAGTATTACAGGGAATTTTTACAAAGAATTCACAGCTCAGGCAGTTTGAGGGGGTAATTACCAATAGATAATTGATAATTATCTGTTTTTAAATTTATTATTATCATCTATATTAAAGCAAGGTATTCAAGTATAATTTCCTTATCCTAAATGTTGTGACTTTTTTTAGTGACAATGTTATTTTTATATTTAGTTTTGTAGGATCTTCCCTATCTTATGCAATATTTATTTCAAGTATAAATGTAAAGGGCCTTCATAAAAGTTCAACAAATTTTCAAGAAATAGCATTATATCCCTACTGCTTCAACTTCTGAACCTTCACTGTCATCTATATCATAAAGTTACTGTGAGGATTCAGTTAATGTATACAAGATGCCAAAGACATTGCTTGACAGTCTCTATCATTCAGTGTACAGTAGCTAATTTTTTGTGTTTTATTTTATTTTATTTTTGAGCAAACATGTTATACAATGTAATAAATACACATAAATGATATGGTGACTGGGAAAACAGCTTCAGGGTAGTTAGTTGGCTTCTAGGGAACAATTTCCAGGTGGCGATTTCAAATCTAAAACTTAGCTTACTGTCTTTACCTTTTCCCATTTATTTCTGAGGTAAATATGGAAAGTCACCTGTCCCTTGCAATAGGGTTGGAATATTAAAATATGAAGCAAGATATGATTCTAAGTAACATTAGTTCCTGAGAGTGTGTAATTTACGTATGCCTTTGAAGGTTTGTATCTTCAAACATGTGCAGTAGAATTCCTGCAGGCTACTGTCACAGTCTCTGTTTACTGCAGGAGCAAACTTGTTTACCAAATTCTCAAATGAAAAACAAGATGTTCTTGTGCGGGATTTCTGAGAATTGCAGTTCCTGTTTCATCCTGAACCTCAGATTTTTCCACCCACATGGAGTTTGGAGAGTCTTACAACATGAAGTTCAAAACAGAAACATTAATCGCCTCCACACTTTAATGCCTTGTTTTTCTCCACCACAAAAATGTTTACCCAGGCTGAAGTACCTTTTCTCCTGAGCCCAGACTTGATATTCACTTCGTCAATCTCTGCTTGTTAAATGGTTTCTTACAATTCTTGGGTATGTGGATATGGTTGCAGAAAAGAAAAATCACTTAAAGGGTGAGCCGAAAATTTTAAGTGATAGTGCATAAAAGCTTTGTTATCGTTAAGGCTTGTCTTCTGGTGCATGGAGCCAAATAAATTACCAAGGCAAAGAAAGAAAGAAAGTCGTCTCTGATTTAGTGCCCAAAAGTTTTTATAATGCTTTAAGTCTTCCAGTTGCTAGAAGCATTTTCTGTAGCTTTGAAGCTATTTATCAGGTTTTAATTTATCCTTATATTTAGACTGACATTCCCATTAAATTAATTAGAGGATGTGTAATATGCCAACCATATACTATGTGAAAGTATTGTTACTCAGGCCTATAAAGTACCTAACAGCCAAGCAGAATACTCACTGCAAATGTCTCATAGAATGTTACCTGGGAGAGTAATATATATTTTTTCAACATTCATCGGAGTAGATAAGCTCTATAAGGAAAGAATGTTCAGAAGCAAAGGATCCTTCACTGGAAAAGAGGTACCAATAAACATATAATAAAGGAAGACAAGATATGAAGATTTTAGATTGTCAGAAGAGGAAGTGTTTATATGCAAAAGGAAAATGTAAAATATAACGACTCATTGTGTAATATTCCTTACATAAAAATAAATCTACTTGCCATTACGTTATTTTTCTAATGTAGATATTAGACATATGATTCATAATTTTCTAGTAGTCATTAGTTAAGTATGATCATTTTCTGCCAACTCATCCTCTGAAAGAAAGCTGTTCTACAATAGGTCCCAGCTAACACATCACCCATGCTATGGTGCCTTCTCTCTGAAACTTGTTAGCTGAATTATTTTGTACCTCCATTGACTTTTCCTGTAGCACTATTAAAGCATCAATTATTCTATATTGTGATTCATTTGTTCATCTATCTTGTCCTAGTGTCTTCCCCCACCCTGCCTTAAAATGCATGCAATTCAGATATTTTATACACTTTCTTAATTTACTGGAGACAGCATTCTGTTCCATTTGGGCACAGATCCTGCAGATGAGCCCTAGACCAATTGCAAAACAATTACATGAATCGTACTTGAAAACTACCCTAATTTCCAGGTAACTCTATTCTCTTTGCCTGCTCAGAACATGCTGTACTGATGAGATGCACACAGCATTATGCAACTAATTTAGACTGTAATTACTGTTAATTTCATCCTCTTATTACTGCAAAAGCAATGCTGAAGTTCAAAAGACACGGCTTTAGTCTACGTCTATGCCACGGTTCTGTAAATTTCCAGCCCTGTAATATGGTGAGAGATTTTGCTTAAAGGGAAGTTTAATTACCTTAGAAGACCTCAAGGAACTGTCAGATGCCAGACATTGGTTCCCTGTTTCACTCAAAACAGCACAGAGGGATTTAAAAAGGAAGAAAGTAGAATATTATAGGCAGTTGCTACCTAGCAGGATAAATAGACAGTACACTTGACTCCTTTTCCAGCTGAACTGTAAAAATTATATAATCTCTCCCTTGACAGAGATTCACCAACTTAGTCTGGCAGTCTTTGGATAGCCTTGAACTTAGGGTTACTTGTAAGGATAAATAAAAATTGCATGTGATGTGGATTGATCTTTGATCCTCATTCCAAAGCCTTGCTCAAAGGAAGGAGGAGATACTTTTATCAAGGAAAAATAATGCAACTTTTCAAGGAGCATTTTCAATGAAGAAAGATCCTGATGTTGATCAAGTCAGAGGCTTCTGCAGATTTATGCAGAGGAGATATTTGTAATAATACTTACATTTTAAAGTATATTTGAAACTGAAACTTAAAATGACTGAGATAAATATTAATACTTTGTTTGGGTACATAACCTACTAAATTACTTTATCTCTCTTTTGAGGATATCACATCTAAGTAGCACAATTTTCACTGTAGTATTGAAAGTAGAGTTGGGAATAGATGTGAGGACTCCCTTCTCTTTGAATGCTTAACCTAAGCTTGCAATTAACTAATACGCATCCTTTTCAGTGGCTAAGAAACAGATTTTTAAGATTGTGCAAAAATGTACATATGGTGGTTTCTGAATGTAATCGCTATTTAATATGCATATGCAATTGAACTATTTTAGGCACCAGCTCCTTCTGTCAATCTTTCATCACTTCTGCTTTCATAAAGGATCCATTCTGGATCACCTTTGGCTTCACATTAGATATTCACAGACATAGGCACTACTGTGTTAGTTTCATCATGTATAAAAATACCTGTCATTTAAATCTTAATGAATGCACACAAACAAAAAAACTTACACAGTACATAGACACTGTTTATAGCCAATGTTTATGGAAGTGGTATAGCAACACCATTATGCAGGACAGAGTTTAAGGACATCTGACTATTGTTTCATGGCCAGTAAGTGGTGGAGCCGTTACCAGATGGAGCCTGTGAGTGGGTCTTTCTGGATCGCATGGCTTTAACCACTATGATGCAGTGTTTCTCATACGGCATGTAATCAGATCTCCACATCAAGATAAACACTCTGTCAATTTTCTTCCTGCTTTAATTTTGATAACATTTATTTAATGCATACTTAAACAGACATAAATGTAGAGGGAATTCTCTTAAAACCCTTCAGTGAAGCTTTCTTACTCTGCCCCATCAAACCTGCTCTTGATAATGACATTGAATACCTTCATGTTGCTAGAGACCAAGGTCATTTCTTAATTCTCATGTCACTTGTATTTGGAATCAGCATTTAACATAGTTTATTTGTCCATTCTCCTTAGAACACTTTCTTCACTTGGCTTTGAAGACAGCACACACTCCTGATATCCCCCTTACCTCACTGGTCACCTCCCAGTCTCCTGTACTATGAATCCTCTTCTTCCAACCAGTTAATGTTGAAGTTCCCAGAACTCAGAACTCAGCTCTCATCTCTTCCTTATCTGTCCTTACCCATAAGTGTGTGTACAAGCCATTGATTTGTGAAATAGTTTCAAACATATATCCAACCCAAGCCTGTTTCCTGGATTCCAGACTTGATTATTCACCTGTCCGCTTGACAGTCCCACTTAGATGTAGGGTACACAACTCAGACCTAAGTCCAGACTGACTCTTTTCACCCCAGACTTGTAGCCTTCATCATCTCAACCAATGGCAACTCCTCCCTCCAGTCACTCAGGCCTTAAACTAATCCCCTTGTATTCTTATCGCCTGCATATGATCCATCAGTAAATCATATTGGTTCTACTTTTAAATATGCCCAGAATTAAAGCACTTCTCACTCATTATCCTGTTGTCACTCTGGTCTAAGAAGTCATCATTTCTCACCTTCTTAGTGGTCTAATATGACTTAAGTCAGATTATGTAAACATCTGCTCAGAATTTTGCAAGAGTGTTCATTTCTCTTACAGTAAAAGCAAGGCCATTAGACAGATTTGCACAGACTGATGTTATCTTCCCTTCTCCTTCCCAATCCTGAGCCAATCCATCTTCCTCTCCTACTATTTTCTTTGTTCATGACTCACTTGCCCTAGCCACACTGGTTGTCACGCTATCTTGCAACATGCTGGGCATGTCTCTCTCCTAGGGCTTTTGATCTTCCTCTACTTGGCATCCTCTTGGCTTCTTCCCTCACCTTTTTAAACTTATCAAACTTCACCTTCTCACCCCTGATCTTCCTTACCCTATTCTAAGATGACATGTTATTCTACAGCATTATTCCCTCTACTATAGTACATATCATACCTGTGAATAAAAAAAGTTTATGTTTTATTGCCCAAGATTCACAAAAGCAAGGACATTTGATTGTTATTATTGCTTGTTGATGCAGTCAGGTACCCTGGAACAGGTGAAATAAATGACTGTTCATTTATAAAATGATTCATTTTAAATACTGGCACTAAGTATGTGATAAAAGTTATTTATGATTTCTTGGCTTTTATAAATGAGAATGTTTTGGAGTTATCTTACCCCTTGAGAAGCCTAGGAGACTTAAGTTGTAGATCACAATATTTTTCTAAAAAGTGAATCTTAAAATGCAAAGTATTACAGTATCGTTTGTTTACAAGAATATTGACCAATGTTAGGGTTTCAAAATAAGAGAATTTGTCAAATCCCCCATATATCTACTTCCACCTGTTTTCCTCTCTTCAAAGTTTGCCCATCTCATCTCATCATGCTGGGAATTTGATGAGATTGTATGTTCTTCATTCTCTTGTTAGCAAGAATAGTTCTCCTAAAATGGTGTAATAGACTAACTTTTAAAGAAAGCATAAAATGTGGATGAGGGTTAATTTTGTCTCCATTTTCGGAGCCATTCACTTTTAAAGGGGAATTGAATGTGGACTATGGAGGCAATACAAAGAGACTGTGGTGAAGGAAGGAGTCTTCCCTTCTAGGGGGAGTTTACTCTGCTTAGATGATCAAATCACCTTCTCCCAAGACCCATCCGGAAAAGCAGCATTTACGAGAACAAATAGGCAAACATTTGAGACATTGTTTACAACTTTATCTGGATTTTATGCAATATTTTTATTTTATATGTAAATTTACCCTGCTTTGTCTGCTTGAGAAGATAACCTTGATGAAAGAAAATGAGTGGCCACCCACTCTAACAAGATGGAAATTATGTTAGTTGGCAGTAGAAAGTTATCTAATGGCAGAGAAAGTGATCATGTCTCCTGAAAGATGCTTTATAACGTCCTTAAATCTATCACACTTTGGCAAGTGAACTCATCATATTGCTAACTGCCTGTCACCTGGGAACTACTTAAACATCAATTGAGATTAAAATTTTAGAAGCTGTTCATATTCTGAGGAACACAAAAGCAGTTGCCAACTGTTTAGTAATGCAAAAAGAACCTAACCCAAAGATAATAAATGCAAATGCATCTTAGCTCATGTCCTAGCCAACTGATAACGTTTTTTCATGTGAATCTATCACCATGGTAACTACAGTATAGTAAGACTGTCTCATGTTCTCATTAGTGCAGACATTTAAGAGCAAAACCAAAGTCCTATTATTTATGTAGCTGTAATGAACATCAACAACTCAGGAAAGCCTTATGCTTAGTTATGGGTAAATTGTTTTCTAGGGAATACTGAAACTTCTCTTTACCTTTCTTCTAAGCTTCATTCTTAAATTTTAATGAAACATCCCTTAAACTAAGGCACAGAGTTGGAAGGTGTTTTATACAAATATAGTCATTTCAATTCGATACACACTTGTGAGTTTCTATCATGCTCCAGGAATCTTATCAAGTGCTGGGGATGCAGTAATAAATGGCATGGTCCTTTTTCTCAAGAAACTAAAAACAGTGAGAGACTGATACAAATTTAATAATTATAATTCAATATAATATTTTCACCAATAAAAGCATATCCATGATCTAGTGGTAGTACATGGGAAAGAGAAATTAACCAAAACATTAGAGATGGCTTCGCAGGGAGGACAAAAATGACTATATTTGGAAGAATCTGTGGAGTTTTATTTTGTTTTTGGTGGCTTGTCTTTTAATTTTGGAAAGAAAGAAAGCAAGGGAGGAAGAAAGGAAGGAAGGAAGAAAGAAAGAAAAAGAAAGCAAGAGAGAGAGGAAGGAAGGAAGAAAGAAAGATAAAGAAAGCAAGAAAGCAAGAGAGAAAGGAAGAAAGAGAAAGAAAGAAAGAAAAGAAAGAATGAAAGAAAAAAGAAAACAAAAAGAAAGAAAGAAAGAAAGAAAGAAAGGAGGGAGGGAAGGAGGAAGGAAGGAAGGAAAGGAGGAAAAAGAAAAGAAAAGGAATGAAGGAAGAAAGAAAACATGAGATAGGAAAGTCACAGAAGTCAAAACTAAAATTTATGGTAATGAAATATGTATAGAGGCGCAGAACATTTACAGCATACCAATTATATGGAATAACATGTGCCAAGTACCTCGATACATCCAAAGATGAATGAGATGTGTGCCTTTTATTCACTTTTGCGTTTTACTGCAAGACATGTGGAAATAATTACTTTAAAAGGCCAGGCAGAATAGCATAGGGCGATAATAGTCAGAAATGTAAATTGCGGTGGGACTACACTATCTATTGAAAGCTGGAAAAAAGCTATGGACAAGAAATGGACAAGAATAGATAAGGCTGGTATACTAGAGGTAAAATGTTAGTGTCTGCTTAAGTCTAAGCTCTTGATACCTTGGATTCCAAAGAGCCTTTCTACTTGTGTTAGAGACACACACATACACACACACACACACACAGTCATTGTATTCACGAGCTCTTCCAAGCCCAGGAATTCCTTGTTACCGTCCACATTGCTGCCTTCTTATTAAATATCTGACATTTCTGGAACTTCTTGTTCTTAAGTCTTAGTTCCCATTATTTTCTTGTAGCATTTGGATTTGTAGTTGACCTATTTCATGATCAAGCTCAGAGATCTCCAAGACGACTGATAGCTACGATCCACGTTTGATGTACCATGGGTATCTCTAAAAGATACTACCTCTAAAAAGAATTCTGGAACCTGTGCTAGAGCCCAGCAGTCATTCTGGGGGACAAAGAATAACATGATATAGGAAGGTAACACTATTTTGTACTTTCTTACAAAGATTGTTTGGTATAGTTTTCCCCTTTCCTTTCATCTTTCCTTCCTTTTCAATTAACTTATTAGTAACTTTTTCAAAAATAAAACATTTGCTCCCTCACAAAACTTAATGAATCAAAAACTTAAGAAGTATTTCCAGACATGCATTTCAATATACTAAATGTTGTGCAGACTATTCTGATGCCGTAGAATACAAGAGGGCTACCTTAACAGCCACAATACATCACTCATTAAAATAACAATCACCAAGACTAAAACCTAAACCAATGTGAGTGTGATCACATAGACTCACCAGTTTAGCTCAACTTTAGTTTCACATTTGAATCACTGCGAGTTTAAAATAAAACATGCCAATCTGATTATCTGATTTATGTTAAATCAAATTCTGCAGGATGACGTCTGGGTTTCACACTTTAAATAGCTCTAATATGCAGTCAGGATTGAGAACCACGTATCACCGAACCTCTGTTCTTTGAGCAGTCTAGTGATTACCTGGGGACCTAATTTGAACTTTTTGGGTGGGTCAGATACAGATATGAGAAGTTTGTAGGGCCAGAATAGATGCTTTCAAGATAAAATGATTAAGAAACACATCTATCGCAAACGTTATTGGATAATTGGATGGGAATTTGTTAAAGTAGCCCAAACAGACTAGAGAGACAACAATACTTTCATGTACTAGGCAGTGTTATTATATGAGTCCTGCCCATCTTTTTAATGTAGAAGACCTGTAAGAGACTATATAGAATAATGGAAATAACTTTTATTGAGAATACAGAAAATTGTTTATAAACCTAATACTCTCTCTTCCTGTGACTTTGGGAAGTTATTTAATTATTACATTTCCATGTTTTAAAAGGAAGGTGTTGAACGATGACAGCTAAGCTTTCTTAGCTCTAAAATACTAATTAAAGACAATATCTGTAAACTACTGGTATTGGAAATGGTTCCTAAATTCTTGAACTTTTCAGAGTTTCCATCATCAAGTCATTCTGAATGCTAGTCTATTACAATTTCAGTTTTCCTGTTTCATTAGCCAGATTGTAATTTAAATTTGGTTGCTCAAATAGGAACTTAATTTAAATTCAATAAGACATTTATTACATAATATTGCTATCCAAATGTCATCTACTTATTTAAAACATATTTAATGAAGTTTGTCATCCAAGTAATTACTACAAGATATTGCTTAAACTAGAAAATATGTACATGTAAATCATCTTTTTTTTTTTTTTTTTTTTTTTGAGATAGAATCGCACTCTGTCACCAGGCTGGAGTGCAGTGGCGTGATCTTGGCTCACTGCAACCTCCACCTCCTGGGTTCAAGTGATTCTCCTGCCTCAGCCTCCCGAGTAGCTGGGACTACAGGCATGCACCACCACACCCACCTAATTTTTGCATTTTTATCAGAGATGGGGTTTCACCATGTTGGCCAGGATGGTCTTGATCTCTTGACCTCATGATCCACCTGCCTCAGACTCCCAAAGTGCTGGGATTACAGGCGTGAGTCACTGTGCCCAGCCTAAATCATCTTTTAAAATAGAATTATGGCAATTAGACTAATGTCTTTACATTTACTTTAAAAAGACTTTGATTCATCTAGACATTAACTGGTCCAAACATATCTGTTTTATAACATTTAAAACTGATATTTATATAACATTGTTACCAAAATCTAGTAGTACTAACAACACGCTTTGTGGAGAGAAAATATGACACAGGACAGAGGCTCTGGTTTTCAAAGTCAGGTCAGAACAACCTGGATTCAAAGCCCAGATTTGATGTTTACTAGACAAGTAAACTTAAATATGATTCTTAAATCACTGTCTCTTTTTTCTTATGAATAGAGATATTACCTCTAACCTTACAGAGTTGATAGTTGCACATTAAATAAAATTTATGTGACATACCCAGCATACATAGTAGACCAAAAAAAGGGTGTAGCTATTATTATTATTATCTTTATTATTGTACAAAATCTACATTAAACAAAAACAATGCTAAACTTAAGGAAAATAGCTCCCAGCCTCGCCAGCATCTATTGTTTCCTGACTTTTTAATAATTGCCATGCTGACTGGCATGAGATGGTATCTCATTGTGATTCTGATTTGCATTTCTCTGATGATCAGTGATGTTGAGCTTTTTTTCATGTTTGTTGACCATGTAAATGTCCTCTTTTGAGAAGTGTCTGTTCATATCCATTGCCTACTTTCTGATGGGTTTGTTTGTTTTTTTCCTTGTAAATATGTTTAAGTTCTTTGTAAATTCTTCCTATTAGGCCTGTGTCAGATTGGTAGATTGCAAAAATTTTCTCCCATTCTGTAGGCTGCCTGTTCACTCTGATGATAATTTCTTTTGCTTTGCAGAAGTTCTTTAGTTTAATTAGATCCCATTTCTCTATTTTGGCTTTTGTTGCAATTGTTTTTGGTGTTTTTTTCCATGAAGTTTTGCCAATGCCTATGTTCTGAATGGTATTGCATAGGTTTTCTTCTAGGGTTTTTGTGGTTTTGGGTTTTACATTTAAGTCTTTGATCCATCTTGGGTTAATGTAAATTAGTTCAACCATTGTGGAAGACAGTGTGGTGATTCCTCAAGGATCTAGCTCCAGAAATACCATTTGACCCAGCAATCCATTTACTGAGTATATGCCCAAAGGAATATAAATCATTCTAATGTAAAAACACATGCACACATATGTTTATTGTAACACTATTTACAATAGCAAAGACAGGGAACCAACCCAAATGCTCATCAATGATAAAGAAATGGTTAAAGAAAATTTGGTACATATACATCACGGAATACTATGCAGCCATAAAAAGGAATGAGATCTTGGCCTTTGCAGCGACATGGATGTAGCTGAAAATCATCATCCTCAGCAAACTAACACAGGAACAGAAAATGAAACTGCATGTTCTTAATTACAAGTTTAAATATAAATACAAACTTACATTAACCCAAGATGGACCAAACTCTGAAATGTACAACCCAAAACCATCAAAACCCTAGAAGAAAACCTAGGCAATACCATTCAGGACATAGGCATTGGCAAAAACGTCATGGCAATCTTAATCGTAAGTGAGAGTTGAGAACACATGGACACAGAGAGGGGAACAGCACACACAGGGCCTGTTGGGGGGTAGGGGACGAGGGGAGGGAATTTAGAGGATGGGTCAATAGTGCAGCAAACCACCATGGCACACATATACCTATGTAACAAACCTGCATATTCTGTACATGTATACCATTTTTTTAGAAGAAATAAATCTAAATTTTAAAAACCATATCAATAAAGCTTATTAACTATTAAAATATAAAGAAAATAGCTGGCTCATGATGTTTAAAATATAATTTTTGGTGTGTGTGCACTTGTGTGTTCAATTCATTTATTAATTACTTATAGTACATGCCCAAGAAATATTTATGAATTGATTATTCAATCTGACTTATAAAAATCTTTTAGCTCATTATACCATAGTTTTATTTATTTGTTTATTTTTTGAGACAGAGTCTCCGTCTGTCACCCAGACTGGAGTGCAGTGGCGTGATCTCGGCTCACTGCAAACTCCACCTCCCATTTTCAAGTGATTCTACTGCCTCAGACTCCTGAATAGCAGGGATTACAGGTGTGTGCCACCTTGCCCAGCTAATATTTGTATTTTTAGTAGAGATGGGGTTTCATCATATTGGCCAGGCTGGTCTCGAACTCTTGACTTTAGGTGATCCACCCACCTCAGCCTCCCAAAGTGCTGGCATTACAGGTGTGAGGCACTGTGCCTAGCCGTGATATTTATAAAGTGATATTTCTCAAGGCAAATAAAACCTCTACATTGTTTTGCAATTCGGATTTTCATAAAATAGTATTTCGCAAAGTAAAACACATCTAGTATTTTTTTCTTTTTTTCCTCTTTAAAGTACCAATGAACTGTTTTTACTTACAATTGTTTTTCCCTTTGTCACAAAGTATTTACTTCATATGCAAAATACATTCTCCCCTCTCAGGGATCTTAGATGTTTTATTATTATTATTATACTTTAAGTTCTGGGGTACGTGTGCAGAACATCCAGGTTTGTTACATAGGTATACACGTGCCATTGTGGTTTGCTGCATTCATCACCCCATCATCTACATTAGTTATTTCTCCTAATGCTATCCCTCCCCTAGCTCCCCACCCCCGACAGGCCCAGGCGTGTAATGTTCCCCTGCCTGTGTCCATCTGTTCTCATTGTTCAACACCCATTTACAAATTTAATTTCCAATTTCTAATTCCCATCCATGGAAAATGCTTCACTACAATTACTTGATTTCTGAACACCTTTCCTGAATAATTTTCCTGAATTATTGAATTAGTTTATCATTCTAAGTGTATAGATGAGAAGCAGAAATTTCCTGAATTACTTTCTCATTCTCAGAGCATGGAAGAGAGGCAGAAACTTTTTTTATCAGGTAGCCTCCTTTCCTCTGAAATCAAAAAATCCTTTTTGGGGAATAAGAATTACATTGCTCTTTCCTACAACCACTATGCGTCAGCATTGAGAAGACAAATAGAAAAAGAAGTAATTTGACTTCTGGAATCTAGTCACTATATACGTAGGCAGATTACAACTGAATGAAAAATCAAACATCTAATCAATTGCCTGCTTCATTTGAAACATGATGTCAATTACCATGTCCTGACACATTTTATTTCAGAGAGATATCAAAATTAACTGATAACAGCTTTTATTCATGTCTGTTAATTAATTAAAAAAATGAATAGAGTTCATGCTATTTGTTTATTCATGTATCGCAAATGTATGGAGCTTTTACTAAACTGTTAAGCTGTCACTATAATGCAAAACAACTAGTCTAAGCTGGAGAGAGGTGGTTGGGTTTTGGAGTGAAGGAGTTGAAAATATAAGATCTAATCTTTGCTCTTCTAGAGTCTTGTGGTTGAAAAAAACCATATAACTGCAGAAAGACATATCAAGGGAAATGAAACATACAACAAATAAACAACACAACTTGATCACCATATGATGACAGACACATGGCTTGTATTTGATTTAGTTGGAGCTCAATGTTCATTTGTAGAACCTAGGAAGATGACACTTGCAAGGCAATTTGAAACCAGGCTGTGTAATCCCTTAAATCACTCACAGTTAAAAAGCCCAGCCTTCAAGACTAAGCTTTAGTAATCAAAGAAATTACCCTAAGTATAATTAACTGCAGAAAGAACCATATCCTTTTTAAGTATAATTAACTGCAGAAAGAACCATATCCTTTTTTCCTGTAGATAAGGCAACTGACTGATCTTCAGCATTTTGCAATACTTAATATTGAAGTTACACACTAACTCAGGCCAACAGCCAACCTTCATGCCTACATATAGCTTGAAATAATCCTGAACTTTTTATTATTTCTAGAATTCAGTTCATTCCTCTGTCTGTAATGCCAATAATTGCATTCCTAGAATTCAGTGTTTACTTTTTAAAAATAAAATAGCTCTCCATATTATTTTGACGTATGTAAGCCACAGACTGGGGTGTTTGGGAAATGCCAGTCTTTTATATACATATATGTTTCACACATACTACATAAACACATACATAAGACTTGAATAGATAATTGCTAAAAGTATAAAGCTGTATCTGGAATTCCTGTAAGTAAATGATTTTTCTAGAAAAGATTTAATAATAATGCCTTCCAGAGCTATATCTCCCAAGAATGTTATATATCATACTTCAAATACTATATTATCCACTAATTCTTAGGCATTTGACAATCTTCTGATTAAATCTTTCTCTTTCTCTCCTTTTGGTGGGATCTAAATTAAAATATTGACAGAAGCAATTTCAGAAGGGAAAATGGAAAATTACATAAGATAGTTCAAGCTGCATGCATGTCTGTGCATTTGCATGATTAACTTGTCTGTTTAACTTGTATGGTACAAAATAAGTAAGAATTTCAAGCATCTTTTTACTCCAGACTATGATTTTGGCAAGGCAGAGAAAAAAGATTTTACTATGTAAAGTGGTAATGTTTTATTTGGTAATATTTTATGTTATCATGTAACCATTTGCAATATAATTGCATACATTCTTGTAATAACTTCTTCAGGACAAAAAAGGTAATTACTAAATCAGATTAAAAGCACCTGATCCTTAGCATCCTTAAGAATAACACATAAACTACTAGTTATGTATCTATATTAATTCATCCATTTGTTCTTTCAACAAACATGTAACCAGGGACTCTGGTGTGCAGGAATTATTACATAGACCAAGCCTGTCATGAACGGAGATATGGGTCATAAGGTTCAGCAACTGATAAATAAAAAATATTAGATTCAAGAAAACCAAGGAAGAGTCTACGGGCCAACAGTATGGCTTGGCAATAATTTCAAAGATTCTAGGTCTCCACTGCAGCCTGGCCACTCTCAACTAAAAATGAGAAAGCAGCAGAGCACACAAAAAACATAAGTATGCGAGGTGACGGGTATATTAATGAGCTTGATGTAATCAGTGTGTTATGTATACTACTATGTCTAACCTCACATCGTGCTCCATAAATATATACAATTATTATTTGTCAATTAAAATAAAAAATAAAAAGAAAAAAAACCCAAAACAAGGAAATAAACAGAAGACACTGAACTGATATTATATGATCTTGGACAAATGGCTCAACTCTTCTACTCCCTCAGTTTCCTTTGTCTGCTGAATTAGAAAATATCCCTTAATTCATAATTGTAAGAGGGATAAAGTTGGATACTACACATGAAAACAGTATGTAAATGATGAAATATTCCTCAAATATAGATTGTCGTTTCTGATCCTGTTTTATCTTTAAAATTGGTATTTAGGAACTCGAGGGACCAAATCTCAGCAGGCATCAGATATGTAGAAAGTCAACCTTTGTAGGAATAAGTGAAACAAAGATCTGTCTTGGTGAGAGCAGAAAAGTGGGCAGCATTGTGAGGAAGGACATATAGATGACAACAATTCTTATCATGTCAGAAAATAAGTATTCACAAGGCAACATAGAAGCAGAAGGCAGAGAATCAGTTTATCAAACCTTTTTTGTTTCTTTATCAACAGCGACTTGGAAGACCTATCAGTTTGTCAGTGCATTCATTGAACTAAATGCTTAAAATAGTCCCTTCAGACATAACAAAAGCATGAACAAAATCAGTATTCTGGCAGTATTAGTGGCATTCGGCTTGACAAGCTGTGTGGGAAGCTACTTGTCAAGGCCCCGTGATAATGAAAATGGCTCTCTTCACATTACAAAGATATTACTTATCTCCTATAGTTTGAAAAGCTATAAAAATTCTTACACTTTTCCTATTTACATTCTAGTCTTCAACACACGTTTAAGTGCATGACATTTTGTTTCTGCTATTCTTGTCAGAATATGGGAAAGGACGTGTGGGTTGCTGTTACTTTTTGTTTTAGGAACAAGTCAAAACGTGGTTGCCTGTAACTTTAAAATACTTGGTAAAACTTTAAACTTCTTAGTTGTGACTGTTGACCACGGTTTCCTCATTCTTGAGACAATGATAACAAATTTCAGGTGTATTTACTATGACACTGATAAGGAGGCTTCCAGATACCGGGCTTCTGTGAAAGCAGAGTCTCGCCAGGAACAGGGGTGGAAAAGGGCACCTCCTAGTTTATTTGAAAGTAAGCAGCCTAAGGAACAAAGTGTAGTTAATGTTTCTTAAAAGCAAGATCAAAGGAATGCACCCATGAAAGGAGCTTTACTCTTAGTGTCTTTTGGTGAATTTTTTTTTTTTAGGGGAAGGGTTTTTGTTTCACATAGCTACCATTCCTATGTGGGTGAGAATTGCATTGTATGAAAGAATTATCGTTTAAGTCAGTGCCTCCCAGATAATCTTTGTACAAATTGCTACTGTTTCTTAATAATTCAAGCTGTGAAAATCACTGGCAGAAATCAATACATAGGTAAATAAATTTTAAAAATGATTAAATAAGTCTTACTTAAATCTACCCATTTTCTACAAGAAAAGTAAACTTAGTCATGAATGCACTAAGGTTTTACTAAAGCGACTACATCTTATTAGATGCTCACTAAGTGCCAGCTAACTCAATAGATTATTTGTCATTTATTTATTGCTGCATTGAATCCTAAAAACATACATATGGGGTAGCACAAGATAAGGACATAGGAATTGAGGACAGAATTTGAGCAAGTTATCTAGAGTTATGCAACTTCCTAATTGTAGACTAGTAATTTGAACCTAGGTTGCACTGACAGGATGAAACCACACATTAGCATCTGTATGGACTTATAAGAAGATTATAGCAAATTCTGTTAACATTATTCTGCATAGCACACAATTTTAAAACAGTAAATCATATAGATAAATGTAAGCCCTTTCAAGTTGTTAATATTAGTTAGAATTTTAAAATTTACATTGGTATCTAGACACACACACATACTATTTAAACAAATACAGATAAATCTTATATTCTTTTCAATATCCATTCTTCTTCCTTTCACAGAGACAGTGATTATCGGTGTATACAGTGTCCCAGTCCATTGTCATATTTGTAAATCCATAACCAATTAAAGCATATTTTTGTACATGTACCTAATAATGTTTACACAAATATCCTGTTTCCCTGATTTTGTTTTGCAACTTTGTTTTAAAATTTTTATTTCACCTTATATTTCTGAGATTTCTCCATATCCATTATTATTTTAACTGCTAAATAGTTAATACTGCATGGTGTAAACACTCCACTAAATTTTTTTAATTTCCTTATTGTAGCCCTATCTGTTTTTTTTTTTTTTTTTTCCAATTACAAGCAGCTGCCATGAATATCTGTATATGCACTTCCTTGTTCATCTTTGTGCTTCTCTAATGCATGTAACTTGGAACCGGAATCATTAGGTCACAACATAGGTAAGTAAATTTTAAAAACAATTATTTAAAAAGTCTTACTTTACTCATTTTCTACAAGAAAAGTAAACTTAGTCATGAATGCCCTAAGGTTTTACTAAAGTAACTACATCTTATTAGATGCTCAGTAAGTGCCAGCTAACTCAATACATTATTTGTACAAAGATTATCTGGGATGCACTGAGTTAAATGATAGTCTTTCATACAATGCACTTCTCACCTATATAGAAATGGTAGCCATGTGAAACAAAAAGCCTTCCTCTAAAAAAAAAAATACTCCAAAAGACACTAAGAGTAAATTTTAAAATGTACTAGATATTGCTAAAATGCTCTTTAAAGTGTGTAAATTTATACTGCTGCCATTATTTTACAATCTGATGAGTGTGACAGGTTACCTTGGATTTTCAGCTGTCTTTTTTCCTGGTAAATAACTAGAGATGGAATGGCTGGGTCACGTGGTCCTTGCACGTTCAACTTTTTAAGAAACTGCCAACTGTTTTTCAAAGTGATTGGACCTTTTACATTCTCATCGGGAATGTAATTTCTCCACACTTCCCCTAGTTCCTCAGCACTCTCACTGACATGAGATATGTCAGTAATACGTAGTAATATTAAATTGTAGTTTTAAGTTGCCTTTTCTGATGGCAAATGATATTGAGCATCTTTGTGTATTTTTTTAGAATTTATTTTTCTTTGACATTTTACCTGAGACAATTGTAGATTCACATGCAATTATGGGGAATAACATGAGGAGATCCCTTGTATTATTTGTCCAATTTCCTTCAGTGGTAATATATTGCAAAACCATAATACAATAATGCAACAGGGATATTGATATTGATATAGTCAAGATAAAGGATAGTTCCATTATCACAAGGATCTTTTGTGTACCATTTGATAGCCAGACTGACTTTCTTCTCATTCTCACCCCCTCAACAACCACTAGTCTGTTATCTCCTCCTATAGTCTTTTTGCATTTCAATAATATTATATGCAAAAGCTAATAGATGCTGGAATTGATACCTGGGTGACGAAATGATCAATGCAGCAAACCACCATGGCACACATTTACCTATGTAACAAACCTGCACATCCTGCATGCGTACTCCTGAACATAAAATAAAAGTTGGAAATTTAAAAAAAGAAAAATAAATAATAAAATAAAATATACTAAATTCAAAAGGTAACAATACACATTGCAGAAGAAGAACTAAAATTATATGGATGAAATCACACAGTATGTAACTTTTATATTAATTTATTTCACTGTATAATAATTTTCAGGAGATCCACCTAGGATATCACATGTATCTGTAGGTCATTCTTTATTGCACATTGTGAATATGCTACAGTTTATTCCTTCATCATTGAAAAGAAATCTGGGTTTCCAATTTTGAACTATTATGAATAAATGTGCTATAAACATTTGTGCATAGGTTTTTATGTGAACTTAAATATTTGTTTCTCTGGGATAAATGCCCAGGAGTGCAATTTCTGGGTCAGATGGTGGTTGCATGTTTAGTTTTATAAGAAACTGCTGAAGTGGCTGGGTTTGGTGGTTTGGGTCTGTAATCGCAGCTACTTGGGAGGCTGAAGTGAAAGGATTGCTTGAGGCCAGGAATTTGAAACTAGCATGAGCAACAGGCATTCAAGAGTGCATTGAGCTATGATTGCACCACTGCATTCCATCCTGTGTGACAACAAGACAAAGAAACAGCTGCAAGACGGCTGATGAGACACAGCCAGGAGGAACATCAACCACAGAGGGGACATTGGGAAGACTGGCACGCTCCTAGCAGATCTTCAGAAGGAAGACATGGAGAGTAGACAAAAAAACCAGATGCTGTGCTGGAGGAGAAGGAAGCTGGGAACGCAGCATAGGGCTACTGTGCACCAGCACTCATTCCTGACCCCAGTGATTCCGGGGGAATAAGTGAGTTTAACTAGCAAGAAGCAATTCACTCTTCCAACAGACCTCTGGAACCCAAGCAGGAGAAGACCATTCCACACCAAGTATACTTGAGTTGGCAGAGAGACCAGCTTAGAAAAGTGGCAGCTGCAGGACTGCAGCCAGTGTGGAGCCAGAGGGCTTAGTGTGGGAACATCTGTAGTGGAGCAGAGCCAAGATTGCCAATCCCTGAGGCTCAAATTGCTCCCATAGCAGACTTTAGCCTTATAACTGTTGGACCTGAACTCTGCAGGGTGCCCTTGCCCATAAGACAGGGATGGTCCAACCTGAATATCCCTTGGTTTTCTGGTCTTTCCCAGGGCCCTAGCCTGGCTTCACCTGCTTGCAGTGCAGCCTCAGGTGCCTGAAGATTGGTGGTGGGGGTTATCTTTTGGGTGCCTGCATCATAGCTCTGCACTGGCAAATCATGCCTGACTGCCAGAGAGCTCTAGCAGAGCAGTCCCTGCAGACACGCACCAGCCCACCAGCACCCTCCCACCACTGCAGCCTCCCCCATGTCATTTTGCCTGCAGGCATTCACCCAACAGCCACCCCCTACACCACTTTATTGCCACATGTGTGTGTGGTGGGCCTTGCCTCCTCTTCCTTGCCAGCACATGAGGGCCTGCACCCTACTGTGCCAATGCTGCCAGTGTGAGTGCACCCCAACCCCTCTTCCTCCACTGCATCATCACTGGAGCACTGGTGAACACGGAGCCTGCTCTCAGCTGCTAATGTCCTGCCTCTGGCCAAAACTATGTGACACTAGGCATGGAGAACAGCAGATCTGCCACCACCCTCAGTGGCCACCATTGCCCGTATGAATGTGCACAGAGGAGGCACACAGTCCAGCAACCCCCAGCACACTGCCCCCATGCTAACACCATGACTGGCACACATGTGTGCACAGATGCTAGTGGGGGCCCCTTGCCCTGCCCCTGTGCTGTGTTGCCACTGCCACTGCTGTGAATTTTCACACAGGGGCTGGTACACTGCCACCACTAGCACCCCGTTGTAGCTAACACGTGTGCACCCTGACAGCTGCTGTTGTTGCTGCTGCTAACACATGTAAACAAGGATGGATATTGCTGCCACCATCCTATAAAGCACTTTGGCTGGCCCAACCCATCAGAGTGTCATGACCAGTGATATGGGAGCATTTCCACCCTTTCAGCACAGCAGGTTCCTAACCTCTAGGACCAGAGAACAATGGCAAGGCTGGATTCCAGTCCCTCAGAATTACAGTAGCCCAAGAGGCCTGAACTGAGCTTTGATCCCCTAAAATCTTCCAAAAATGAAGCTAGTTGGATGAACCTACCTTATACCACAATGATACTCTCATGGGCATCAAGTAAGATAAAAGAAAAAGAAATTCAAAGGACAGCAGCTTCACAGATTAAAGAAACACCAGCCCACAAAAATAAAAATAAAAATAAAACAGGGCAAGAACTCTGACAACTCAAAAAGCCAGAGTGCTTTATTTCCTCCAAATGACTGTACTAACTCTCCAGCAAGGGTTCTGAACAGGGTTGAGGTGGCTGAAATTACAAAAAATAGAATTCAGAATATGGACAGGAGTAAGATCATTGAGATGCAGGAGTATTCAATGTTGAAACCCAATCCAAGGAAGCCAAGAATCACAATAAAACAATACAGGACTTGATAGACAAAATAGCTATTCTAGAAAAGAACATAACCAATGTGATGGAAGTGAAAAACACACCACAAGAATTACATAATGCAATCGCAAATATTAACAGTGGAATAGACCAAGCTGAGGAAATAATTTTCAAGCTTGTAAAATGGCTTTTTAATTAGCTGGGTGTGGTGCTTCATGCCTGTAGTCCCAGCTACTCAAAAGGCTGAGGCAAGAGAATCGTTTGAACCCAGGAGGCAGAGGTTGCAGTAACCTGAGATTGTACCACTGCACTCCAGCATGGCAACAGAGTAAGACTCTGTCAAAAAAAAGAAAAAAGAAAAAAATGGGCTTTCTGAAATAAGACAGTCAAATCAGAATAAAAAGATGAGAAGGAATAAATAAAATCTCTGTGAAATAGGAGTCATGTAGAGATTACATCTACAGCTTATTAACATCTCCAAAAGAGATACGGACAATGGAAGCAACTTGGAAAGTATACTTGATGCTGTCATCCATGATAACTTTCCCAACCTAGCTAGAGAGGCCATCATTTAAATAGAGAAAATGCAGATAACCCCAGGAAGATAATTCACAAGAAGATCTTCACCAAGTCACACAATTATCAGATTCTCCAAGGTCAAAATGAAAGAAAAAGTGTTAAAGGCAGCTAGAAAGAAAGGGTGTCACCTACAAGGGGAAACCCATCAGACTAATAGTGGGATTCTCAGCAGAAACAGTACAAGCCAGATGAGATTGAGGGCAAATATTAATCTTAAAGAAAGGAAATTCTAACCCAGAATTTTATATCTGGCCAAACTAAGCTTCATAAGCAAAGGAGAAATAAGATGTTTTTCAGAGAAGCAAATGCTGAGGAAATATGTTACTACCAGATTTGCCTTATAAAAACTCCTGAAAGAAGCACTAAATATGGAAAGAAAAGACCATTATCAGTCACTACAAAAATACTCTTAAGTACAGACTAGTGATACTATTAAGCAACCACACAAACAAGTCTGCAAAATAACCAGCTAACAACACAATGAGAAGATCCAATCCATACGTATTAATATTAATCTTGAACATCAATGGGCTAAATTCCCCAAATAAATAGGCAGAGTGTCAAGTTGAATAAAGAAGTGAGACTTAATGGTGTGCTGCCTTCAAGAAACCCATCTCACACACAATGACACACATGGGATCAAAATAAAGGAATGGAGAACAATCTATCAGGTAAATGGAAAACAGAAAAATGTAGGAGTTGCAATCCTAATTGCAGACTAAACAGACTTTAAACCAATAAAAATTTAAAAAGATAAAGAAGGATATTACATAATGGTAAAAGGTTCAATTCAACAAGAAGATCTAACTATCCTAAATATATATGCACCCAATACAGGAACACTCAGATTCATAAAGCATGTCTTAGAGACTGTCAAAGAGATTTAAACTTCCACACAATAATAGTGAAGATTTCAACACTCCACTGACAGTATTGAGGCAGATAATTAACAAAGATATTCAGGACCTGGACTCAACATGAGACCAAATGGAACTGATAGGCTTCTATAGAACTCTCCACCCAAATCCAACAGAATATACATTCTTCTCATTCCCACATGGCACCTGTGCTAAAATAGACATAAAAAATGCTCAGCAAAGGCAAAATAACCAAAGTCATACCAACTACTCTGAGACCACAGCATAATCCAAACAGAAACCAGGACTAAGAAAATCACACAAAACCATGCAATTACATGGAAATTAAACAACCTGCTCCTGAATGACTATCAAGTAAGTAATGAAATTAAAGCAGAAATCAAGAACTACAAACCACTGCTCAAGGAAATAAAAGAGGACACAAACAAGTGGAAAGACATTCCATGCTCATGGATGGGAAGAATCAGTATTGTGAAAATGGTCATACTGCCCAAAGTAATTTATAAATTCAATGCTATTCTCATAAAGCTACAATTGACTTTATTTACAGAATTAGAATAAACTACTTTAAATTTTATTTGGAATAAAAAAAAAGAGCGCATGTAGCCAACACAATTATAAGCAAAAAGAACAAAGCTCGAGGCATCATGCTACCTGACTTCAAACTATACTACAAAACTACAGTAACCAAACAGCTTGATACTGGTACCAAAACAGATATATGGACCAATAGAACAGAACAGAGACCTCAGAAATAACACCACACATCTACAACCATCTGATCTTTGGCAAACCTGACAAAAACAAGCAATGAGGAAAGGATTCCTTATTTAATAAATGGTGCTAGAAAAACTGGCTAGCCATATGCACATAACAGAAACTGAACCGCTCCCTTAGACCTTATAAAAAAATTAACTCAAGATTAATTAAAGACTTAAATATGAAATCCAAAACCATAAGCAATACCATTCAGGACATAAGCATAGGCAAAGACTTCATGACTAAAACACCAAAAGCAATTGCAACAGAAGCCAAAATTGACAAATAGGATCTAATTAAACTAAAGAGCTTCTGCTCAGCAAAAGAAATTATCATTAGAGTGAACAGGCAACCTACAGAATAGGAGAAAATTTTTGCAAGCTACCCATCTGACAAAGGTCTAATATCCAGAATCTACAAGGAACTTAAACAAATTTACAAGAAAAAAAAAGATCAAAAAGGGGACACAAGACACAAACAGACACATGAACAGACACTTCTCAAAAGAAGACATTTATGTGACCAACAAACATATGAAAAAAGCTCATCATCACTAGTCATGAGAATTAGAAAATCTCAAATAAATTAATAAATTTTTGAATACATACTCCCTCCCAAGAAAGAACCAGAAATAACAAGCTCTGAATCAGTAACAAATAGCCTATCTACAAAAAAAAAAAAAAAAAAAAAAGCCCAGGATCAGATGGATTGACAGCTAGACTCTACCAAATGTACAAAGAAGAGATGGTACCATCCTGAGACGAGGGTTACCACTGCAGAAGTCTGACTTGCAGATCCTGACTCAATGATGAATGAATAAATGCACTCTCACATCATTCAGTGATTCAAGTGGGTTAGGGATGGTCGTTGGCTGCTTTCAGAGGGCAAAATGGAACCAATCAGCCCAGACCCTCTGTCCATCACACTTTTATTCATAACAGAGGTTCTAAGTTAACACACTTGTGGATAATTAACGTGGTTAAAAGAGTGGTTTTATGACCAATATAAGCTTTAGGTTCTGGGTCCCACAGTAAATGCTATTAACAGGTAATTCTCCTTTGATTTTCCCTGGATAGACCATCTGCACAAAATTAACACGTGTAAACAGAGTGGAGACAAATGGGTGTGGGGTAAGGCCTTTGATCGTCTCTAGCTCTCCCTAACTTAATATAATCCACCTTCGGCCTGCCCCAATAAAACCATTCAGCCTTCCAAAAGGTTTAAGGTTATAATCTATAGCTTTCCCTAAACATTTTCCATAATATTTTGCCAACCACCCTGAATGAATCTCAACACCATCCTCCTGAAACTATTTCAAAAAATGGAGGAAGGATTTGTTTCTGACTCATTCTATGAAGCTCACATCATTCTGATACCAAATCCTAACAGAGACACAACAAAAAAAGAAAAAGGTCAATATCCTTAATGACCATGGATACAAAAATCCTCAATGAACTACTAGCAAAGCAAATCCAGCAGCACATCAAAATGCTCATTCACCATGATCAAGTAGGATTTAACCCTAGGATGCAAGGTTGGTTCAACATACACAAATAAATAAATGTGATTCATCATATAAACAGAACTAAAGACAAAAACCACATGATTATCTCAACAGATGCAAAAAAAAGGCATTCGGTAAAATTCAACACTCTGTCATGTTAAAATTCTCAATAACCTAGGTACTGAAAGAACATACCTCAAAATAATAGCCATCTATGACAGACCTGCAGCTGACATCATACTGAATGGGCAAAAGCTGAAAGCACTCTCCTTGAAAACCGGCACAAGACAAGGATACCCTCTCTCATTATTTCTATTCATAGTATTGGAAGTCCTGGCCAGAGCAATTAGGCAAAATAAAAATATAAAAGACGTCCAAATAGGAAGAAAGGAAAGCAAGCTATCCCTCTTTGCAGATGATGTGATTGCATATCTAGCAAACCCATAAATCTTAGCCCAAAAGTTCCTTTGGCTGATAAATTTAGTGAAGTCTCAGGATACAAAATCAACACAAAAAAAATCACTAGTATTTCTACACATGAACAACAGCCAAGCTGAGAGTCAAATTTGGAATGCAACTTTATTTACAATAGAATAAAATACCTAGGAATGCAGCTAATCAGGGAACTGAACAATCTTTACAATGAGAATTGGAAGACACTGCTCATATAAACCAGAGATGGCATAAACAAATGGAAAAACATTCCATGCTCATGGATAGCAATAATCAATATCATTAAAGTGGCCATACTGCCCAAAACAATTTGTAGATTTAATGCTATTTCTATCAAATTACGAATGTCATTCTTCACAGAACTAGAAAAAACTATTCCAAAATTCATATGGAACCAAAAAAGAGCCTGAATAGACAAGACTATCTTAGAAAGAACAAAGATGGAGGCATCATGTTCTGAACTTCAAATTATACTACAGGTCTACAGTAACCAAAATAGCATGGTACTGATATTAAAACAGACACACAAACCAATGGAACATAATAGAGAGGCCAGAAATAAGGCCACACATCCACAACCATCTGATCTTCGACAAAGCTGACAAAAACAAGCAATAGGGAAAGGAATCCCTAGTCAATAAATGGTGCTGGAATAACTGGCTAGCCATATGTAGAAGTTTGAAACTGGACTTCTTTCTTACACCATATACAAAAATCAACACAACGTGGATGAAACACTTAAATGTAAAAACCTAAACTATACAAAGCCTAGAAAGCAACTTAGGCAATACCATTCTGGACACAGGAACTGGAAAAATTTCATGACAAAGGCACCAAAAGCAATAACAACAATTGACATAATGGGATCTAATTAAACCTAAGAGCTTCTGCACAGCATAAAAAACTATCAACAGTGTAAGCAACCTACAAAATGGGAGAAACTTTATGAAAACTATGCATCCAGGAAAGGTCTAATATCCAGTACCTATAAGGAACTTAAACAAATTTACAAGAAAGAAACACAAAAAACCTCTTAAAAATGAGCAAAGCACATGAACAGACACTTTTCAAAAGAAGATATACATGCAGCCAACAAGCGTATTAAAAAAAGCTTAATATTACCTAACAGTAGAGAAAGGCAAATCCAAACCACAATGAACTATCATGTCACACCAGTCAGAATGGCTATTAAAGTACAAAAATAACAAATGCTGTTGAGGTTCCAGAGAAAATTGGTATGAGAGCTCCACTATGTTGTTTTAAGCCTTGAACATGATACATTACTCCATGTATTTAGATTTTTAATTTTTTCTCAATGTTGTACAGTTTTCAGCATACAACATCTAAACTAGTTTGGCTAGATTTTAGACCTAAATTTAGAGCTAAATACTTCATTTAGCTAAATACTTTATTCAAAAATTCCTATTAGATTTCAACCTAGAGGATATCTTATAAATGATATTACATATTTAACTTCAGTGTCCATGCACTCATTATTGGTATGTGGAAATACAATTAATATTTGTATATTCATCCAATATTCTGTATCCTTGTTGAACTTGCTTGTTAGTTCTAGCAGTTTTTCTGTGTAGATTCCCTGAGATTTTCTGTCAACAATAATGTCATGTATAAGTAAGAATAGTTTTATTTATTTCTTTCTAATCTGCATGAATTTTATTTCATTTTCCTGACCTGTGGAATTGAGTAGAACTTCCAGTGATATTCTAAATAATGATGGCAAACTCAGGCATTTTTTGTGTTGTTTCTGTTCTTAGGAAGAATTTATTTAGTATTTCTTCAGTAAGTCTTATGTTAGTGGTATGTTTTTTATGTATGTGTTTAAGTTGGGGGAATTCCCCTCTATTCCTGCTTTTCTGAGAGTTTTTATCATAAATCAATGTTAAATATTTATAAATAATTTTCTATATTTGTTGATTTAATTTTGTGATTTTTCTTCTTTAGCTGATTACTGCATTAGCTTATATTGACTTAATTTGAGTATTGAACCTGTCTTGCATGCCTGGAATAAACACCACTTAGTAATGTTGTATAATTAATTTATAAATTGTTGTGTTCTATGTGATAAATATTAAATAGTAATACTAATGATTTATGCACCTATACTAATGAGGAACGTTGCTTGTCATCTTCCTTCCTTTCTTTATCTTTACTCCCTTTGACTGTTGTTTATTTCGTTTTGGTACCAAGATAATGCTAGCTTTATAAAATGAATTAGAAAATAGTCTCTTCTTATATTTTCTGGAAGATTGTGTAGAATGTGTTAATTATTTAAATGTTTTGTAAAACCTTTCATCGAAACCAACTGGTCTGGAATTTCTTTTGGAGGAGTTTTTAAATTACAAATTTGATTTCTTTAATAGAGCTCTTCAAATTATCTGTTTTAAATTGAGTGAGTTATAATAAGTTATATTTTTTAAAGAATTTTGTCTAAGTTGTCAGATTTATGTGTGTGGAATTGTCCACAGGATTCCCTTATTTTCTTTTTGATGACTTCATGGCCTTCAGTAATTCTCTTTGCTTCACTCCTGATATTGGTAACTGTTTCTTCTTTTTTTTACTTTGTCAGTTTTGGTAGAGATTGGTCAATTTATTCATCTTTTCAAAGAATCAGTTCATTATTTCATTTATTTTTCTCCATTATT
The DNA here is from genome assembly GCF_030222135.1 of Aotus nancymaae. Classification (NCBI taxonomy): domain Eukaryota; kingdom Metazoa; phylum Chordata; class Mammalia; order Primates; family Aotidae; genus Aotus; species Aotus nancymaae. The sequence goes on from NW_026988431.1 coordinate 10,158,178, forward strand.
TTTATCAATTGTATTGATTTATTATATTACCTTTATTATTTCCTTTCTTCTGCTTGATGTAGGTTTATTCTGCTGTTTTTTTTTTCCCTAGGTTCTTGAGGTAGAAGACTGAATTATTAATTTAAGACTTTTCAGTTTTTAAACTGTATTTAGTGCTATAAATGTCTTTCTCAGCACTATTTTACTATATATTTCACACTTTGATAAGTTGTGTTTTAATTTTAATTGTGTTCAATGTATTTTTAAACTTTGAGTTTTCTTCTTTGAGTCATGGATTACATAGGGTATGTTGTTTTGTATTCAAATGTTTGAAAATTTTTCTGTTATGCTTATATTATTGATTTCTAGTTTGTTTCTATTGTGGTTGGAGAGCATACTCCTTTGAGGTTTGTTTTATGACCCAGTATATGACACATCTTTGTATATGTTTGGTGTGAGTATTAAAATAATGTGTATTCTGTGGTTGGTAGATTGTTTTATAAATGTCAGTTAGATCCTGTTGTTTGATGGTATTTAATTACTTTGTATCTTTGCTGATTATATATTTGTTATATAAATTATTGAATGGAGAAAGTTGAAGTCTCCAACTATAATTGTAGATTTTTAAAATTTCTTCTTTTAGTTCTATTAATTTTTGTTTCATGTATTTTATAGCTCTACTGTCAGTACATACACATTTAAGATTACAATGTCTTCTAGGTGAATTGACACTTATTATTATGCTCTATCCCTCCTCTGTCTTTGGTAACTTTCTTTGCTCTGGGGTCAACTTAATCTGGTATTGACATAGTTTCTACTTTCCTTTGATCAAGTTTATGTGGCATATTTCTTCCAATCCTTTAATTTTAATCTCCCTATGTTGCTATATTTCAAGTAGATTTCTTCAAGACAACATATAGTTGGAAGATGTTTTTTCAATTCACTTTTTAAATATCCATCTTTTAATTGCTATAATTAAATTATTTACACTTAATGTAATTATTAATATATTAGGGCTTAGTCTGCCATATTTTTTCTTTCAGAGTTCCTCTTCTGTTTTCTCCTTGCTTCTTTACTTTAGATTACTTTGATATTTATATAATTTTATTTTTCATTTATTTATATTGCTTTCAAATTTGTCTCTTTTAATAACTTTTTTTAGGTTTCCCACTTGGCTTCCACTGACACCTAAGGAAGTGTGGGATGGAAGTTCCAGATCCCTATGTAGTCTTCACTGACACCGTGGTCAAGGTGGCTTCCTTATCACCACCTTGACATTCACCTAGGCCTCCTGTGACACCATCCCATGAAGGTACATTATATTGACATGGTAATGGAATTCCAGTCTCCTCACATGGTCTCAGTCTCCACTAACACTGGAAAAAGTGAATGTTGCTTTGTTATTGGCTTGTAGAAGTATAAATTTTGACTTTCTATGTGACCTTCTCTTACACCAGCTTGATAGGGTGTTGAGGTCTCATTACAACTTCCTAAAGGTGGAAGTCTAGACTCCTCACTTGGCCTTTGACAGAATATAGATAAGGCCACAATGTTTTCAGTGGTGTTTAGTTAAAGTAGAGTGGTTATTGCCTAGAAATTTTCTGTCTTCTTAGGCTGCCCTATTTCTAGTTCTTTAGCTTAAAAAAAGTAGGCTTTTTTGGGAGGCTGAGGCGGGTGGATCACGAGGTCAAGAGATCGAGACCATCCTGGTCAACATGGTGAAATCCCGTCTCTACTAATACAAAAAATAAGCTGGGCATGGTGGCGCGTGCCTGTAGTCCCAGCTACTCAGGAGGCTGAGGCAGGAGAATTGCCTGAACCCAGGAGGCGGAGGTTGCGGTGAGCCGAGATTGCGCCATTGCACTCCAGCCTGGGTAACGAGCGAAACTCCGTCTCAAAAAAAAAAAAAAAAAAAAAAAAAGTAGGCTTTTGTTGGGATTTTTTTTCCTTTTTTTTATTTTATTTTACTTTAAGTTCTGGGGTACATGAGCAGATCTTGCAGAACTGTTACATAGATATACACCATGCCATGGTGGTTTGCTGCCTCTATCCCCCCCATCACCTACATTGGGTATTTCTCCTAATGTTATCCCTCTCCAATCTCCCCACCCCCTGCTATCCCTCCCCTAGACCCCCACCCTCCAACAGACCCAAGTGTGTGATGTTCCCCTCCCTGTTTCCATGTGTTCTTGTTGTTCAACACCCACTTATGAGGGAGAGCATGTGGTGTTTGGTTTTCTATTCTTGTGTCAGTTTGCTGAGAATGATGGTTTCCAGATTTATCATGTCCCTGCAAAGGACATGAACTCATTCTTTTTTATGGCTGCATTGTATTCCATGGTGTATATGTGCCACATTTTCTTTATCCAGTCTGTCTTTGATGGACATTTAGGTTCCTTCCAAGTCTTTGCTATTGTAAACAGTGCTGCAGTGAACATACCTGTGCATGTGTCTTTATAATAGAACAATTTATAATCCTTTGGGTATATAACCAGTAATGAGATTGCTGGGTCAAATGGTATTTCTATTTCTAGATCCTTGAGGAATCACCACACTATCTTCCACAATGGTTGAAATAATTCACACTCCCACATTCCATGCTCATGGTTAGGAAGAATCTATATGGTAAAAATGGCCATACTGCCCAAAGTAATTTATAGATTCAATGCTATCCCCATTAAACTACCATTGACCATCTTCACAAAACTGGAAAAAAACACCTTAAACTTCATATGGAACCAAAAAAGAGCCCACATAGCCAAGATAATCCTAAGCAAAAAGAACAAAGCTGGAGACAACATGCTACCTGACTTCAAACTATACTACAAGGTTACAGTAATCAAAACAGCATGGTACTGGTACCAAAACAGAGATATAGAACAATGGAACACAACAGAGGCCTAGGAAGTAACACCACACATCTACAACCATCTGATCTTTGGTAAACCTGACAAAAGTAAGCAATGAGAATGGATTCCTTAATTAATAAATGGTGTTGGGAAAACTGGCTAGCCATGTGGAGAAAGCTGAAACTAGACCCCTTCCTTACAAAAATTAACTCCAGATGGATTAAAGATTTAAACATAAGACCTAACACCATAAAAACCCTAGAAGAAAACCTAGGCAATACCATTCAGGACATAGGCATAGGCAAGGACTTCATGACTGAAACACCAAAAGCAATGGCAACAAAAGCCAAAATAGACAAATGGGATCTAATTAAACTTAAGAGCTTCTGCACAGCAAAATAAACAATCATTAGAGTGAACTGGCAACCAACAGAATGGGAAAAAATTTTTGCAAGCTACCCATCTGACAAAGGGCTAACATCCAGAATCCACAAAGAACTAAAACAAATATACAAGAAAAAAACAAACAACCCCATTAAAAAGTGGGCAAAAGATATGAGCAGACATTTTTCAAAAGAAGACATTTATGCAGCCAACAAACATACAAAAAAATGCTCATCATCACTGGTCATTAGAGAAATGCAAATCTAAACCACATTGAGATACCATCTCATGCTGGTTAGAATGGCAATCATTAAAAAATGTGGAGACAACAGATGCTGGAGAGGATGTGGGGACTTTTTTTTTTGGTCTGTGCCTGTTGGTATGTCCAGATTGCTTGCTTCTTCAGCCCAAATTCTGGAATATATGAGGCAAAAGAGAAGACCTGGATAATTTATCACCATTTCTGTCTTTGTCAGCTCAGGCTGCTATAACAGAATATTATAAACCGAGTGGCTTAAACAACAAACGTTTATTTCCCACAGTTCTGAAGGCTGAAAGCCTGAGATCAGGGTGTCAACATGGTTGGATTCTTGGTGAATGCCTGCTTCCTGGTTGACATGTGGCTACTTTCTCACTGCATCTTCACAATGGCTGAGAGCAGAGAGAGAAAGCAAGCTCTTTTATTTCTTTTCTTAGAAGGGCACTAATCCTATCATGACAGTTTCATCTTCATGGTTTAATTACCATTCAAAGTTCTCATCATCATGATGGGGATTAGATCATAGTATATGCAATTTGGAAGTGGGGGACACAAAAATTCAGTCCATATTTCTGTCCTCAAGTACTGAAGTGCCTGGCTAATCTGTCTTCTTCCTTCTACCTTTCAGAGTCCTTTTAAGTTTCTTTTCTATGTAACTCCCAGGGTACCTAATTGTATTTATCAGGTTAAAAAGGGAAAAATTTATCTATTTTATCTTCCAGAGGTGAAAGTTCCAATTTACATGTGTGTATTTGCTATTTATATGATAAATGTTTGGTGAAATGTTCAAATATTTTATCCATTTTTTAATTCATTAGTGCTCCATTGTTTACTTTTTAAGAATTCATTATATAATCTGAATACAAGTTATTTGTCTTATATATGTTAGCAAATTTTCTGTCAACGTGTGACTTATCTTTTCATTCTCTTAAAAGTACTTTTGAATAGCAGTTTTATGTGCTGATGAAATTAATTTTCAATTTGTTTTGTATGTGTCATACTTTTGGTGTTGTACTAAAGAAATCTTAGCCTATTTTAAAGTCAGGCTAATTTTGTTTGTTTTTTTTTTTCAAAGAAATTTTAATGGTTTTAGATTTTGCACTTAGATCTATTATCTATTTTACATTTACTTTTTGATATGGTATGAGGTATAAGTTGAGGGTCATTATTTCATATTGATATCCAAGTAGTCTAGTATTATATTTGTTTTCATTGTTTCAAAAGTTAATTACCCAGAAATGTCAGTCTACTTCTGAACTCTCAATTCTGTTTCATTAATCTATTTTTCTATCTTGATGCCAATACCACACTATTTTTTATTACTATACTTTATAATAAATTTTGAAATCAGCTGTTAGCCAGTTAACATTGTTCTGTTTTTCAAAATTATTTTGACTATTCTCTGTCTTTCATATTTTCATATGAAATTTAAAATTAAATTATCTATAATTTTAGTTACCACTTGTTTTTATATACATAATCAAACACACATACATATAGAAAAACAAACAGACACAGTCACAGAAAGAAGTTTAATTTATATTTACCATCAGTATAAAACTGTTTTTTTGTTTACTATTGTAACTTGAATTTGACACTTCTTTTCTGAGTTTATTTTCCTTTTTACAGATATAAATCTTTTTGTAGTTCTTTCTGTGACAGTCTATATATTATAAAAATATCCTAGTACTTAAATAACAGAATATGTTTTTATTCATTCTCAAAATAAAATTTTGCTTTACATAGAATTTCATGTTGATGGCTAATTTTAATTTGCAGTTTGAAGATTTTTTTTTACTCTTTTTTGGAGATTTTTGCTACAGGCAGGAAATCTACTTAACACTATATCATCAGGGTCTAGAACCCACCTAGCAATTTGAATAGAAAATATTTAATATATAGAATGCTTAACTACCACAGAAAATGGGAATATCAAATAATTGAATGGTGAGAAGTAAAGAAGAATATAAAAAATATGGGAATAGTGAATATAAGACATATTTGCTAATGTTGGGGCTGAGATAGGAACTCAACAAAGAGGCTTTCCTTTACCCTCAGGGTTGAGATCCAGACTTTGTTGAACTGGGCAACTACTGACTCACTGAATGACAGATGTTTTGGTAGTGTCATGCTAGTAGAACTTGCCAGAAATGCACCCTCTAAGGTGCAGAAGAAAGCTGTTCATGAGGAGTCACAGCATCAGCGACACTCTGCTATGGACCATATGTATAGTAAAGATTTAACCTTACCAAAGAGAAATCTGGCCTTTGCCCTTTGCTTATGGGGGATGCATTCTGCAAAATTTGGTATGTCCTGCCTGAACAAAGTATCTTACCACATCTGATAGTCTAACAGTGTGATTTATCGTAGAAACTTTAGGCCATGTGATAACAGCTTGACTTCTGGAGGAGCTAAAAACTAAAGTGGTTAACTATGTCTCTGTTACTGAGCTCCAGTAAAACCTGTGGACACCAAAGCTTGAGTGAACTTTCCTGGTTGGTGATTTTCCCAGCATATTTGTACATATCATTGCTGGGAGGAATTAACGTGGACATGACTTCACTGGGAAAGGACAACTGGAAACTCTGCTTCATGTATCACTTCCCTTGGCTGATTTTAATCTACATGGTTTTGCTGTTATATGCCATGTATTAGTCCACTCAGGCTTCTGTAAGAGAAAGCCATAAACACTGTGGCTTAGGTATAACAAAAATTTATTTCTCACAGTTTTGGTGGCTGGGAAGTTCAAGATCAAGACACCAGCATATTCAGTGACTGGTGAGGGCTCAGTCACTGGGTCATAGATGGAAGGCTATCTTCTCACCATGTCCTCACAAGGTGGAAAGTGTGAGGGATCTCTCTAGGGTCTCTTTTATAATGGCACTAATTCACTCAGCAGGGTTCTACCTCATAACCTAATCACATTCCAAAGTCTGTACCTCCTAATGCCATCACATTTAGAGATCAGGATTTCGAGAGAGAGATCCAAGATGGCTGCTCACTAGCAGCTCGGGCTCCTAGCTCCCAGTGAAAGCACAGAGAATGAGAGGACGCCACACTTTCAGACGAATATTAGTTGCTCACGGACCAGGAGATTCCCAGCAGAGGAGCCCCACGTGTTGCCAGGGCGACTCTTGTGGCCGGCGCGGCGGTTTTGCTGGTGCCTTAGTGCGCCAGTTCTTGGTGCAGAGTCTGGAGATTCCCGGGCAGAAAAGCACCATCAATCTTAACACCGCTATTTTGGCTGGCGCAGTGGACTGCTCAGATTTCGGTGCTGGGAATCAACAAGTTGGACGTCTGCTCAGAGACCTAGTTAGAAAGTCGGTAATTACAAAGACAACAGACGGATAAATATATAATGAAGGGAAGAAATCAGCATAAAAAGGCAGAGAATACTCAAAATCAGAATGCCTCTCCCTCTACAGGGGATCGCAATTCCTCATCAGTAAGGGAACAAGGCTTAATAGATTACGAGTGTGTTCCAATAACAGAAGCAGGCTTCAAAACGTGGGTGATAAGAAACTTCTGTGAATTAAAAGAACTTGTTCTAACCCAATGCAAAGAACCTAAGAACTTGAAAAAAGGTTTGACGAAATGTTAATGAGAATGGACAATTTAGAGAGGAATATAAGTGAATTGATGGAGCTGAAAAACACAACATGAGAACTTCGCGAAGCATGCACAAGTTTAAACAGTCGAATTGATCAAGTAGAAGAAAGGACATCAGAAGTCGAGAACCAGCTCAGTGAAATGAAACGAGTAGACAAGATTGGAGAAAAAAAGGATAAAAAGGAATGAGCAAAGTCTCCAGGAAATATGGGACTATGTGAAAAGACCTAATTTACGTTTGATAGGTGTACCTGAATGTGATGAAGAGAATGAATCCAAGTTGGAAAATACTCTTCAGGATATCATTCAGGAAAACTTTCCCAACCTGGCAAGGCAGGGTAATATTCAACTCCAGGTAATATAGAGAACACCACAAAGATATTCTTCAAGAAGACCAGCCCCAAGGCACATAATTGCCAGATTTATTAGGGTTGAAATGAAGGAGAAAATACTAAGGGCAGCCAGAGAGAAAGGTCAGGTTACCCATAAAGGGAAACCTATCAGACTTACAGCAGATCGCTCAGCAGAAACCCTACAAGCCAGAAAAGAGTGGGGACCAATAGTTAACATCCTTAAAGAAAAGAACTTTCAACCCAGAATTTCCTATCCAGCCAAACTAAGCTTTATAAGTGAAGGAAAAATTAAATCCTTTGCGAACAAACAAGTACCTAGAGAGTTCACCACCACCAGGCCTGCTTTACAAGAGCTTCTGAAAGAAGCACTATACATATAAAGGAACAACCAATATCAGCCTTTCCAAAAATATATCAAAAAGAAAAGAACATTAACACAACGAAAAATTTACACTAACTAATGGGCAAAACAGCCAGCTAGCATCAAATGCTAGTATTAAAGTTATATATATTCTAATTGGATAAAAAGCCAAAACCCATTGCTATGCTGCATCCAGACCCATCTCACATGCAATGATACACAAAGACTCAAAACAAAGAGAAGGAGGAAGATTTATCAACCAATCAGAGAGTAAAAATAAACAAATAAAAAGCAGGAGATGCAATTCTCACCTCTGATAAAGTAGACTTTAAAGTAACAAAGAGCAAAAGAGGCAAAGAAGGACATTACATAATGGCAAAAGGATCAATGTAACAAGAAGAGCTAACGATTTTATAGATCAACGAGACAGAAAATTAACAAGGACATCCAGGACTTGAACTCAGACCCGGAACAAGTAAACTTAATAAACATTTATAGAACTCTCCACTTCAAATACATAAAACATACATTACCACCTCACACCTATTCCATAAGTGACTACATAATTGGAAGTAAATCACTCCTCAGTAATTGCATAGCATTTCATAGGTTTAAATGAAATATTGGTTGGCTGCTCATTTGTTATTTTCTTCCCTTATTCCTTCCTGTTTACATCAAGTATAATTATTGGTATAAAAGAGGTTTTTAATACCCATTACTAAACTGCATTCTAGCCTGGGCAAGAAAGCAATACTCCCATTCTCTCTCTCTCTTTCTCTTCCTTTTTCCTCCTCTTCTTTATTCTTTTTCTTTCTTTCTTAAAAAAAAAAAAAATAGAGATCAGGATTTCAACCTGTGAATTGTAGGGGGACAAACATTCAGTTGATGGCAAATCATCATAATTAGTATAATAGCTTTCAATGAGTTTTAAGAGTCCTTCTAGTGAATTATAAAACTAATAATAGTATTGGTGACTTTCAAACTTGCAATTGGTATAAAAAATAAAGGTGGTCTTGTAAATTGTTCCCTGGCTCTGCACCACCCAAGAAGGATGCCAAAAGAAGCTGCTGGCTGCTGGCTGCTGCTGACAACTGGATACTGCAGAAGCTGTGTTCTGGTGAAGTCATCTGTAGCATAGAAACCCAGTACTGGAGAAGCTGCCTTCACTGAACTGCAAAATCTGGGATCCAAGCAGGGAAGATGTAGCTGATGCAGGAGTCATGTTCTGGTGAAGTAACCCATGTTTGTGGCAGGAGTTGGGCATGTACTGCCTGATGGGAGAGTACACGGAACTAGAAATAAAAACCTCTACTTTTTAGTGTCTCTCCAGTATCCCTTACTGACAAACTTTAGCGTCATTTCAGTGGACAAAGGCAAAAATGTAAAGGGTCAAACTACGTTTTTGCATAGCAGGTAATAAAGGGTAAATTTGGAGCTGAGCAATAATAAACAGAGAGCTGTCATTGTAAGATTTTAATTTCTCTCTAGTGTAGGCGTCTGTCTTCTTTGATGAGTTTTAAGGTTTTTTTTTTTTTTTTTTAAATAGTCTACTGTTTTACTATAATGTTTCTAGGCTCCTTCTTATTCCTATCCCTTCTTTTCTTTCGTCCTTCCTTGTTGACTCTTGCTTGGCACATGGGAAGTTCAATATGAGGGTACATGCTTTCACTTAACTCAAAAAATACATAGGTACTATCCTTTTACTTCAGTCTTATTCTTTCTATTTATTTCTTTCTAGGACTGCTATTAGAAGAATTTAAAGCTTCTCTATCTTCAATGTCTCTTAAGTTTTCATTTATTTTTTTCTAATTTTTTAATCTGTGATGCATTTTGAAAAATTTTCTCAGTTCTTGATTCCAGTTACTTTTTTTTCTTCCTATGAGCTAGTCTACTATATGTAGTCAAGTGATATTCATGACTACTTTTAATTAAACTTTGAATTAGTTCATTTTCAAACCACCTACTCATATTTATATATCTAATCTTGTTTTCTTCAATGCCAGTCCTTATTCACCTATTAGAGATTTTAAAAACACAATATATTCACTTTTTGGTTTAAGCCTGTTAGATTATTGCTGTGGAATGTTTGTAGAGCATTTTTCTTTCTTATGTGCTGTATTATTTTTGTTTTAGTGTTGGGTTTAAAATACCTTTTTTTTTTCAGTGTTGAACCTTTCTTCAAGATAATTACTGATTTGCTTCAATCTTTACTCATGGAAGCTGATGTTGTAAACAAGTTCTTATTATTATTTAAAATTTAGTTTGAATCTCCAGTTGCAAGTATAGAGCAGTATTTTTCAATCTTCTTTTTTTCCCCATAGACAAATCAATTTATCTGAATGCATGTGGGAAACTCCAGTAATCAAATATCTAAACTTTCTTTATGAAGAAGAAGAGAATGCAGCTAAGATTATTTTCCACATTACCTTTTTATCTTTAGTAAATTCTAAATGCACATCCTCCTTTGCATCACAATTCTAAGGAAAAAAGCTTATGAACTATTGTCTAAAGATTATTGAGTATTTTACAAAAAAATTTTGCTAAATATGTATATATGCTTAGTGTATTGACATAACTGAAACATTCTGAAATCCCTGGATGACAGGCATCCCATTGAAATATGTGTAGATAATTATTCCTAGGGAATCACTTCAAGACAGGCAATTTTTCAGATGCAAAGTGTTCAATTTAAAATTAAGTGTTGAGGGAATAGATGTGCACAGATATTTACAGAATATTTTACATATGATATTATGGAAGAGTTTATAGAAGATGTTAATGAAGCTTCATTTCTCAGTGTTACATATTAGAGAAGGAATAATTGCAGAAAAAAAAATCTGCAAAAATGGTGTGACCAAAATATTTAACAAAAAAAAATTAAGCTTCTATTTAATCTATTATATCGATATGTTTTTCTCATTGGTGCTTTGTGTGAACATTGTATTAATAGTTCTGCAGTCTGTTTAGTTAGAAAAGCTGATGGCAAACATGTACTGTTATATAGCCTTGGGACAAGATAAAGAGGCAGGTGCTTTTTTCTGTCTGACAAAGAGGGAAGCTTCGTCTCAGTTTGAGAACTCTCACATAATAAAAAGACACATTTGGTCATTAAGTATGAGACTCCTAACTAGAAAATTAGTTTCAACTGGAAATATTTTTAAAAACGGAATTTAGATATCAGCTTCATAATCTTGTAGTCTAAGTCATAATCCCTTGATTGGACCAGGGTAACAGCTTCCTGTTTTCTGTTATGATACATATTCTTTCCTCATTGTATCATCTCTCTTCCAAGAAAAATACTATACAGAATTGGGTGTTTATTATCACAGTTTTATGCATTTCTTGATAATTTTCTATACCTATATGGATACCTACATTATATGTAGTTTTGCTAGATATGTTTTAAAATTTGATTTGTGGAGCTTGTTTTTTGTTTTTTGTTTTTGTTTTTCTTATTATTATGCTTGCAAGATGTATTTATGGTGACCCATAAAATTACCCCTAAATTTTTTATTTTTCTGCTATATATTATTTTTATGGGTATAACATAATTTATTTATTCCCATCCATGATGTTTCTCTACTGTCAACAATACTGCAATAATTATTCTTATTCATATGCCTTTGTGTACTTATGCAAGAGTTTCTGTTCATATATACCTAGAAATAAAATTGTGGAGGGGAAGCATGTGTATATCTTAAATTTATCTGATCTTGCAAAATTGTTCTCTAAAGTGGTTTTACTGATTTACTTCTGACAGTAATATGTGAGTACCATTACTCAACATCCTAACTAAAATGTGATATTGTCAGATATTTTAAGTTTTGCTAATCTGATGGGGACAAAAAAGTAATCTTACTTTGGTTTAACTGAATCTCCTTGAACATTAATGAATAACATATAGCACAAATGGATAATCTGTTTATTGGCCATTTTATTTTTCTCTTCTGTGAACGTCTGTTTAAGAGTTTTGGGGCTATTTTTCTTTCACTAGTTATTTTTACAAATTTTTTAAATATTTTTCTCCTAGTTTGGGACTTGCCTTTATACATTTTATAATATCTCTGGATGCAAAAGTGTTCTAGAACATTTTTGCATCCAGAGATATTATAAACAGTGCATAAAAACAAGTCCCAAACTAGGAGAACATTGCATAAAGACAATAAATTAAATTAAAATTTAATTTATTTTAATCCTTTCTGTGTCTTGTTTTCTAAGGTATTCTGAGAATAGATAAGTATTTTCATTTGAAGGAAAAAATGTTTTCATTTCTTCTTTTACTTCCTTTTAATCCCACTGGTATTGATTGTGTGTATGTGTGCGTGTGTGTGCACGCACGCACGTGTGCATGTGACAGAAGAATTCAAATATGTATGTTTTCCACTATGGCATTCACTGAAAAAGTAAAATGAATCCTAACATTTCATTTTTGTATAATTATTAATTAACCTTTGTAAATATGTCATCCTTGCCCAAAAGTTAGAATTTGCTCTTGAATTACTACAGTTTTAGTATATTGCAAGTAAAATCTAGAAATGGAGTAAAACAAACATATTAAATGTGGGTGAGCATTTCTAACATCATCTTGAAAAATGATGAATAGTATTTTAGTCAGAAAAACCATGTTTATTCAAAATATTTTATCTAATCAGAATTATTGTAACAACATAAAATGTAGAAACATTGCTTGCCTCTTAGACCATTTCTCCCCATTAAAAATTACTTCAATCCTGATCTCCATTAAAAATTGCTTCAGTCATATATTTTTTAATAATTAAGATAAAGAAATATCCTGTAATTCACAAAGATATTTACCATTTCTGGTGTTCTCTGTCTCTGAATATCTGATTTTCTCTCCATTTTCATATATATTTATATATATATTTTTTTCAGCCCAAAAGAACTTTCTCTTAAAATTTCTTCCAGTGTAGGTATATTGATGATTAATTCTCTGAGTTTTCCTTTAAATAAAATGTGTTAATTTCTTCTTCATTCTTGATAGAAATAAGGGAGGACACAAACAGATGGAAACATTCCATGATCATGTTTAGGAAGAATCAATATCATAAAAATGGCCATACTGTCTAAAGTATATAGATTCAATGCTATTCCCATCAAACTACGATTGATCTTCTTCACAGAACTGGAAGAAAAAAACACCTTAAACTTCAAATGGAACCAAAAGAGCCCACATAGCCAAGACAATCCTAAGCAAAAAGAACAAAGCTGGAAACATCACACTACCTGACTTCAGACTATACTACAAGGATATAGTAATCAAAACAGCATGGTACTGGTACCAAAACAGATATATAGACCAATGGAACAGAACAGAGGATTTGGAGGTAACACCACACACCTACAAACATCTGATCTTTGACAAACCTAACAAAAACAAGCAATGGGGAAAGGATCCCCTGTTTAATAAATAGTGTTGGGAAAACTGGCTAGCAATGTGCAAAAATGACCCTTTCCTGACACCTTATACAAAAATTAACTCCAGATGGATTAAAGATTTAAACCTAAGACCTAACACCATAAAAACCCTAGAAGAAAACCTAGGCAATACCATTCAGAACATAGGCACAGACAAGGACTTCATGACTGAAACACCAAAAGCAATGGCAACAAAAGCCAAAATAGACAAATGGGATTTAATTAAACTCAAGAGCTTCTGCACAGCAAAATAAACAATCATTAGAGTGAATGGGCAACCAACAGAATGGGATAAGAAATTTGCAATCTACCCATCTAACAAACGGCCAATATCTAGAATCTACCAAAATCTAAAATAAATACACAAGACAAAACAAACAACTCCATCAAATAGTGGGTGAAGGATATGAACAGACACTTTTCAAAAGAAGATATTTATGCAGCCAACAAACATATGAAAAAATGCTTATCATCACTGCTCATTAGAGAAATGCAAATTAAAACCACATCGAGGTACCATCCTACACCAGTTAGAATGGCAATCGTTAAAAAATCTGGAGACAACAGATACTGGAGAGGATGTGGAGAAATATGAATGCTTTTAACTGTTGGTGGGACTGTAAATTAGTTCAACTATTGTGGAAGACAGTGTGATGATTCCTCAAGGATCTAGAAATGGAAATACCATTTGACCCAGCAATCCCAGTACTGGGTTTATACCAAGGATTGTAAGTCATTCTATTATAAAGACACATCTACAAATATGTTCATTGTGGCACTGCTTACAATAGCAAAGACTTGGAACCAACCCAAATGCCCATCAATGACAGACTGGACAAAGAAAATGTGGCACATATATACCATGGAATACTATGCAGCCATAAAAAAGGATGAGTTCATGTCCTTTTCAGGGACATGGATGAATCTGGAAACCATCATTCTCAGCAAACTAACACAAGAACAGAAAACCAAACACTGCATGTTCTCCCTCCTAAGTGGGTATTGAACAATGAGAACACATGGACATGGGGAGGGGAACATCACATACTGGGGTCTGTTGTGGGGTGGGGTCCTAAGGAAGGGATAGCAGGTGGTGGGGAGATTGGGGTGGGATAACATTAGGAGAAATATCTAATGTAGGTGATGGGGGGATGGATGCAGCAAACCACCATGGCATGCGTATACATATGTAACAATCCTGCAAGATCTGCACGTGTCCCCAGAACTTAAAGTAAAATAAAAAAAAAGAAAAAGAAAGAAACACATTTTATAAGGCTGTAACTGCCACAGACAGCAGTTTCTTAGCTCAATCTGGGCAATGTTGCCTCTTGCCATGAATCAATTTTGCCTCTTGCCATGAATCAAAAAGTTCTTAATAGCATCTAGAATGGTGAAACTTTTTCAAAAGGTTTTGAATAAATTCAAAATATTTGAATTTCAAAATGGCAAGAGGCAAAATATCAACATTAATGGGAGGTTGGAAGAAGTTGATTCCAATCCGTATGGATGACATTGAGAGGTTCAAAACTTTAGTGGAGGAAGTAACTACAGATGTGGTAGAAACAGCAAGACAACTAGCAGTGGAGCCTGAAGATGTAACCAAAATCCTGCAGTCTCCTCATAAAAGTTTAACAGATGAGTAGTTATTTCTTATGGACAAGAAAAGAAAGTGTTTTCTCAAGATGAAATCTATTCTTGGTGAAGATGCTGTAAACATTGTTGACATGACAACATGAATGGTACATAAAATTAGCTAATAAAGCAGTGTCAGGACTTAAAAGAATTGGTTCCAATTTTGAAAGAACTTTTACTGTAGGTAAAATGCTATTAAACAGCGTTGCATATTACAAACAAATCTTCTGTGCAGGAAGGGTCAATCAATGTGGCAAAATTAATTGTTTTATTTTTTAAAATTTGCACTGCCACTGCAATCTTCAGCGACCACCACTTTGACTAGTCAGCATCCATGAACACTGTTGAAACAAGACCCTCCACCAGCACAATGCTAAGACTTGGTGAAGGCTCAGATAGCATTTTTTTCTAGCAACAAAGTATTTTTAGTTATAATATCTATATTGTACATGCTATTATACAGTTAATAGATTACAGTATGGTATAAATATAACTTTCATATACACTGGGAAACCAAAGAATTTGTGTATCTCACTTTATTGCTATATTCACTTTATTGAGGTGGTCTGGAACTGAACCCAAAATATCCTCAAGGTATAATTGTATTTAAAATGTTTTTCTCCTTTTTTCCAGATTAGATAGATTAGTTTTTTCCAGAACTTGACCATGTTCACTAAACTTCTAGCTCACTGATTTTTTTTCTCTATAAGCCCAGCTAGTGAAATGTAAATTTCTAATATTGTACTTTTTCTTTCCAAAATTTCTATTGTTTTTTTATACATAGTCTATTTTTATGATATTTTCTATATTTTCCACTCATTACAAGTGTATTTTTCTTTACCTTATTGGACGTTTATTTAAAGCACCTGCTTTAAAATCATTGTCTGATAATTCTCACTTCTGATCATGTCAGAGTTGAATTTGTTATCTTTTCCTCTGACAAGGGCTTATGTTTTCTTGTGCATAATTTGGATTTTATATTAAACATTATAAATGTTATACTGTATAGACTGTAGATGTATTCCTCAGAAGAACATTAATTTTTTTTGTTTTTGCGGGCAATTAACTTGGTCAGGTTCAGACTGCAAACTCTGTCTCACATGCACTGGATGGATTTCAAATCTTGGTTCCATTCTTTTATACTTGGATGGTTACTGGTCCTGTTCCTCATGCATGCACAATTCAGGGATCAGTCAGAGGCTCAAGCAGAGTTTATACACACAATTTGGAGATCCCCTTTTCTAAATCTCTCCTTTCTGTGATTCCTTCCAATTCTCTATTATCTCTGGTTATCAGCTTCATTCCCTGATTTCTTTGGACAGAAAGATGGAGTGTTTTCTATTAGAATATCAGAATTTCTGATACTGAGCCAAGGCCATCAGAACAGAAAACATATACCATTTCATTCTGTTTCCTAATGGCAACTTCCTTTCGGAATCTGTTTGCCTTGTTTCTCCTCCAAAGCCCAAATGGTGTTTTAATATTTTGTTCAGAGTCCAAAGTTGTTATCAGCAGAAAGGCTGTTGGAAGTCTTTGAAGCTTACTTGGCTGGCACAGAAGGGCATCAACATTTGTTATAAACCATGATGAAGCATTGATATAATAAGGATTTTTTAAATCAAATTGAAATTACTAATTCGTATACTTTCTAGATAGGAATATAGTCATCTTGGTAACCTATTTATTTATTCTGGAAAATCCTACATTTTTTCAAAACATGTCTGAAAATCCTCATTTTGGAATTGTCTTGAGAGCCTGTGATATATTTTTTAATCTACTGAGAATTATCATTTATCTAAATATTAAGTGTCATTTACCTCAAGAGAAAATAGTCAAAAATAGTTGGCATTAAATAAATAAATTTATGGTTATAGACTGCATTGTGTTACCCAAATTCATATGTTGAAGCCCTAACCCCCAATATGACTGTATTTGAAGATAGAGCCTTTAAAAGCGTTAAGTTTAAATGGGGTCATAAGGGTAAAGCCCCCATCCTCTGATAGGACGTGGGTCCTTATGAGAAGACGAGCAGACACTAGGTTTGTTTCTCCTCATGCACACACAGAGAAAAGACCATGTGATCACACAGAGAGAAAGTACCATCTGCAAGACAGGAAGCAAAGTCTCACCAGAAACCAATCCTGCCAGCACTATGCCCTTGGACTTCCAGCCTCCGGAACTGTGAGAAAATACATTTCTGTTTAGAACATCCCATCAGTGATCATTGTTTAGGGCCACTGGAGTGGACTATGATACAATTACCTAACTTATATCATGTCTTGAAAGTCAAAACCACTGTAAGTATGTAAGACAACAACAAAAAATAAACTTAGAGAAGGTGATAAAGAAATACAAAAACATTTTGTATCATGGCAACATAGTTAAGTCAGCAGAGCATGCTAATGAAGCACATTTAACAGGCACAATCTCCATTATGACTGATCTGGGCATTGGAGAAAAGAAGCAGCTTCATTATTTTATAATTATATCTTCTACATTATTTATCCTTCTGGTATTACTTTGTTATACTACTCCAAAATGATAACTTCAATTTTGTTTTACACTGTGGAATAGTTGTTAAAAAAAAAGAGAGAGATCGGTTTGTAGCTTTGCCAGTTTCAGCTCCTCTCAAGCTTTCAACATGTGTGAGTTTCTTAAAATATTTTAAGCAGATATTTATTGCCATGTTTGGAAACCCTTTGACCCTAGGGTGAAAAGATATTATTTATTAGGTTTAAATCTGCAGGACTGTCAGGAATCCACAAGAGAAGTTACTTATAGAGTTTAGAAGAGATAAGAAAATAATCACTCATTACTCTGCCATCTAGCAGCTGTGACCTCAGTGGTGGGTGTTTGTATGTGTGCGTGTGTGTTTCAATTTGCTAAAGGAATGGAACAGTAAATCATCAACAATAACAGAAGGATCAATACTCTCCCTCACCTCTTTTGTGAGATCTGGAGCATGGCCTGAATCTGTCAGATGGAATTAAAGGACTCAGAGTGTCAGAGAGGATGCCAACAAATAGACCTGCCATACTGTCCATTAACAAAAGCCTCAGATCACTGGCATGGCCATTGTTCCCACTTTAAAAGGGGGACATTTGGGACCTTCCACCTTTTAAATAAAGGTGGTCTGGTTATTTACAGAAAAGATTAGTCGCATTTCTAACTAATAAAGTGCACACTAATTCAGGGATAACATTGAATAAACTCTGTGGAAAGGAGGAATCATTGTGTTTTACCATGAGGGGGGAAATAACATTTGATCAAATTCAGATAGCAGAGGTTACTGTGAAACATAGGAACATGGCCCATGGCTTGCTTGAAAGTTTCCATCACGTGCGCAATCTTTCCTTTAGTAAAGGCTAATGCCAAAGGCTTTTGGGGTTCTTTTGTCTTTGTACAACAACAACAGCACATCATGCATCTGGCCAATTGAACAGTGGGATACCACAGGGAGAGCTTCCATCCCAGCACCAGCTGGTGATGATTTTATGGCTACCAGCATGAGGATTGATAGCGTCCATAAATTCACATCCAGCTAGTATATCCACAGATGCCATTCTTACTACTATCTTGAAACTTTGCTAAATTTTAGCTTGAGAAATATCCTGCAGCAGTGAATTCTGAAAGCTGATTATGCACCACATAAAAAAGTCTTTTTATCCATTTTCAATCTGCTGCCTTTTGAATTTCATCCAATTTCTGTTCTTTCTCAAATTAAGGTGAATGGGAGTATGGTATATAATTAGGCCATGTTATACTATTTATTACTTCATTCACCTTAATCTTATTATCTCTGCAGACATACTAGGTCAATTCCAGCAACATTTGAACAGAAAATGTGGTTAATATGAAATGAACTGAATATAACTAATAATATATTTGACTGAAATAAACTCTAAATTGAAAAAAAAAACTGTTATAGGAACTTTATTCTGTTATTAACACTGGCAGGCATTTTACAGGCACAGGGCTGGTAGCAGGGTATCTCTGTATTTGTGAAAAGCTACAGAAACATGCGGACATAACTATAGATCCTCCATTCACTTTGCATTAATTATAGATGATTAATAGGTTACAAATTTTTAATTGTACAACTGAAGGCTTCCAAAGAATGAACCTGTAGCAGACATTTGTAATAAATCAAATGTGAGTTGTCAGCAAGTTCTAATCCTTGGCATTTCTAGAATAAAATGTTAGCAGGGAAATAAATTGAAATACTTTAAAGAACTATAATATAAAGCATATAATAAATGCCTATATAGCCCCATAATAATAATAGATATAGCCTGTTCTTCACCTGAAAAATTAAAGCAATATTTTGTACATAATATACATTGTGCTTATTATATACATCAAATGCATATAATCTAGGGTTTCACATAATTCTTCTTTCATCTATAATAACATTTTAGATCATACGCTTGTGAGTAAGCTACACTGTAGATTATCTGTGGAGTCCCAATGCTCTGATTTTTAAGCTGGTTTGTTTTTCATCCAGCAATTTTCAGCAACATTAATATCATTCATTCTCTCTCTCTCTCTCTCTCTCTCTGGCTTTGTCTCTCTAATTTTCCCTACCCTTTTCCCTCTCTCCCTCCCTTCCTCCCTCCCATATACTATGTGTATAGCATAACAAAATGCTATATACTGGTTAGCTCATATACAATGGAAATTTATTTTTTGCAGTTACAAAGACTGGAAAGTCCAGATCAAGGTACCTGCAGATTTAGCATCTGGTGAGGGCCCACTTCCTGTTTCTCATTGTAATCTCACATGAAGGAACAGTAAAGGAATCTCTCTGGGGTCTTTTTGATAAGGGCACTACTCCCATTCATAAGGAAACATCACGAATGGAAGATTAAGGTTACTTAATTATGATTCTATTTCTACCATTAATATTGTTTCTTTAAAAATACGTATAAATAAAAATCTGCCAAACGTCTTGTGTGTATTTCTCTATATTTCACATGCTTTTCTTAGACTAAATTAATCCAATGGAAATTATCATGTTTAAGCATATAGCTATATTACATTATATATTATATTAATTATGCAAATGGAGGAGAACTTGTGTTGTGAACTATCCTCATTATATAGATAAAAGTGCTTGTTTGGTTGGGGAAGGCGAATAGATGAAGAACATGGGCATTTTCATATTATGCCATAATATGGGAAAAACACATCTTGCACAAGTTCAAATTCAAACTTGACCCTATGATAACCAATGTTCTATACTCTATGTTGTTCTAGACTCATGGTGGAATTTCCCTCTTATATCCCATTATTTTCTAATGTTTGGATATATTATGTAACCTTGGGTGTCCAGTATCTTCTCCATCTTCAACTCTACGGCTCTGTTAAATTATTTAACTTCCCCTTTCCTTTACTGTCCATTTTTTGTTCTGATATTTCCCTTCTGCATGTCAATTCCTATACCATTTTCTGCACATGGTCAGCTGTCTTTGAGTGTCAGTTGTTTCTGAATAGAAGTCAGTATTCAGCTAAATTTTTGTTTCCCTTTATGCAATGTGTCATTTTTCTTTGGCTGCTTTCAAGATTTCCTCTTTATATTTGGCTTTTAGTAGTGTGAATGGTGCACTTGTAGGTATTTGTTTGTACTTACTCTGCTAGGAGCTTTCTAAAATCTTTGTACATTTAGGTCATTCACCAAATTGGAGAAATTTTTGGCTCTTATGTTTTCAAACTTTTTTTTTTCTGAACTCCCCTTATGACTCTAATAACATGTATTTCATATCTTTTGGTATCATCCCACAGACTCATGAGGTACTATTTAATTTTAATCTTTTCCTTCTCATTTGCACTTTTTCAGATTTAATTTCTATTGCTGTATGTTTGTTATTTTTTAAAAAAATAAATTACCTATCTCAGGTATTTCTTTATTTTTTAAATCTTATTTTATTTCAATAGTTTCTGGGGAACAGGTGGTATTTGGTGACATGAATAAGTTCTTTAGTGGTGATTTCTGAGATTTTGGTGTACTCAACAGCCAAGGAGTGTACGCTACACCCAATATTTTGTCTTTTTTCCCTCACCCCCTCCCACCCTTTCCTCCAAGTCCCCAAAGTCCATTATATCATTCATATGCCTTTGAATCCTCATAGTTTTGCTCCCACTTGAGAATATATGACATTTGGTTTTCCATTCCTGAGTCAGTTCACTTGGAATAATGGTCTGCAGCTCCATCCAGGTTGCTGGGAATGCCATTATTTCATTCCTTGTCATTACTGAGTAGTATCTATGATGTATATATACCACATATTCTTTATTGACTCATTGGTTGATGAGCATTTAGGCTGGTTCCATGTTTTTGTAATTGTGCATTGTGCTGCTATAAATATGCGTGTGCAAGTGTCTTTTGTATATAGACTTACTTTCCTTTTGGCAGATACCCAGTAGTGGGATTGCTGTATTGAATGGTAGTTCTATTTTTAGTTCCTTAAGGAATCTCTATACTATTTTCCATAGTGGTTGTATTAGTTTAAACTCCCAACAGCGTGTAAAAGTGTTTCCTTTTCACCACATCCTCACCAACTTCAGTTATTTTTTTTATTTTTACATTATGGCCATTCTTGCAGGAGTAAGGTAGTATCTCATTGTGGTTTTGATTTGTATTTTCCTGATAATTAGTGATGTTGAGCATTTTAAAATATGTTTGTTGGCCATGTGTGTATCTTCTTTTGAGAAATGTCTGTTCATATCATTGGCCCACTTTTTGATGTGGGATTATTTGTTGTTTTTTTCTTGCTGATTTGAGTTGCTTGTGGATTCTGTATATTAGTCCTTTGCCAAATGCATAGATTGTGAATATTTTCTCCCACTCTGGGGTCATCTGTTTACTCTGCTGATTATTTCTTTTGCTGTGCAGAAGCTTTCTAGTTTAATTAAGTCTTATCTGTTTATTTTTGTTTCTGTTGCATTTGCTTTTGGGTTCTTGGTTATGAACTCTGTATGCCATAGACTCTACGTCTAGAAGAGTTTCAACAATATTATCTTCTAGAATTTTTGTGGTTTCAAGTCTTAGATTTAAGGATTTGATCCATCTTGTGTTGATTTTTGTATAAGTGAGAGATGAGGATCGAGTTTCATTCTTCTATATGTGGCTTGCCAGTTATCCCAGCACCATTTGTTGAATAGGGTGTCCTTTTCCCACTTAACATTTTTGTTTGGCTTGCCAATGATCGGTTGGCTCTAAATATTTGGTTCTCTTTCTAGGTTCTCTATTCTATTCTATTAGTCTACATGCCTACTTCTATTCCAGTACCATGAAATGGGAAACTATAGCCTTGTAGTATGGTTTGAAGCTGGGTAATGTGATGCCTCCAGATTTGTTATTTTTGCTTAGTCTTGCTTTGGCTATGCGGGCTCTTTTTTGGTTCTATATGAATTTTAGGATTTTATTTTTCTAGTTCTATGAGGAAAGATGATGGTATTTTGATGGGAATTGCATTGAATCTGTAGATTGTTTTTGGCAGTATGGTCATTTTCACAATATTGACTCCACCCATCTATGAACATTGGATGTGCTCCCATTTGTTTCTGTCATCTATTATTCTTTCAGCAATGTTTTGTAGTTTTCCTTGTAGAGGTTATTCATCTCTTTGGTTAGGTGTATTCCTAAGTATTTTATTTTATTTTGCAGCTGTTGTAAAAGGAGTTGAGTTCTCAATTTGATTCTCACCTTGATAACTGTTGGTTTATAGCAGTGCTACTAATTTGTGTACATTGATTTTATATCCTGAAACTTTACTGAATTCATTTATCAGATCTAAGAGCTTTTTGGATGAGTCTTTAGGGTTTTTTAGGTATACAATCATATCACCAATGAACAGTGACAGTTTGACTTCCTCTTTACTAACTTGGATGCCCTTTGATTCTTTCTCTTGTCGAATTGCTCTGGCTTCAACTTCCAGTGCTATGTTGAATAGAAGTGGTGGAAGTGGGCATCCTTATCTTCTTCCATTCTTAGGGGAAATGCTTTTATTTTTTCCTCACTCAGTATAACGTTGTCTATGGGTTTGTCACAGATGGCTTTTGTTACCTTGAGGTATGTCCCTTTTATGCCAATTTTGCTAAGGGTTTTAATCATAAAGAGATGCTGGATTTTGTCAAATGCTTTTTCTGCATCTATGGAGATAATCATATGATTTTTGTTTTTAATTTTATTGGTGTATCTTTGAATTCACTGATTATTTATTTGGAAATTTCCATTCTGTTATGAAGTATGTCCATTTAATTTTTATGTTAGATACTGCATTTTTATTTTCACTTCTGGAAATTTCATTTTGTTCTATTTTATATTTTTATTTCTCTGCTATTTCCTATTTTTGCATACATTGCAAGCATACTTTATCTCATTTAGTATATTTAAAATAGATGCTTTAAGACCCTTGTCTGGTAATTACAACGTCTGCATTATTTGAGGCTGGATTCTGTTGATTTTTTTTCCTTTGAAAATGGGTCATATTTTTCTGGTTTTAATATATCATGTAAGTTTGAACTGCATGCTGGATATTATGAATTATGTATCTAAGAGAATTTATATTTTGATATATTCCCATAAAGGAAATTCAAACTCCAAGTAATGATTTCAGAGTTGGGTTTTTTACTTATGTGTTGTTTTACCTAACTAGGCTTCTTGATAGCTGCCTCTTGAATGTGTAGTTTAGGAGTTAGGCAGAGATTCAAGCAGAGCTTGCAGAATTTATTTCTCTATCTGTTGCTCTCATGTTTCCAGAATTTTCCACTTCACTTTCCAGTTACTACAGGTGCCTTTTAATTCTGTTTTCTTGGTCCTCAGTAATCTGGGTATTTTTTTCTGGTTTTGGCAACTTTGCATGTCAACTGTGGCCTGCCTTTAGGCTAAAAGCTATAAAAAATGAGAAACACATTTTGTATTATTTCTTTCTTCTACATGGTGATTGTCCTCCAGTATCTGGGCATTTTGTTTTCTCTCCAGTGCCTTCAGAAATTGTTTTCTATATTCTAACCATAGCTTATGCTTGTTATTTATGAGACTTTGATGTGATTTCTACCAAAAGTAGAAATTTAGCAATGTTTTCTGAAACAAATTCATTATGCAGTCTGACTCTTCTATATTCTACAGGTGGAATAACTGCTCTGAGGAGATAGATTATGAATTGTCACAGAAAAATGCTGCTAGGATACCTGGGTTTTCCTTCTTGCAGCTGAATCAAACTACCAGAGCATAGACTGCTTGTTATCATCCATAGTCTGCCAGAGACATTAAAAAGGAGTCTAAACTTTGCTGTTGAAATTCTAAAATAATTTCACATCCCTTGTTTGAATAAGGGAGAATTAGAATATCACCTTTGGATTACCAGAAGATAGAATTTTTGATTGTCATAATGCAGGCAGGGGGTAGGTTTAGCCTATGCCTTGTATCTCAAAGGGTGCTCATTGAGGACTCATATTAGAATCATCTGGGGTATTCATTTAAAAGGGAGTTTTCTAGCCCACCTTTGACCTGCTGTATAATAACCTCTGCAGGTATCTGCATTCATATGCAGGTGATATCTACATTCATTAAAGTTTGAGAACAACTTCTCTGTTCTAGTGGTGGGGGGTGGGTTCTTAAGCCTGGCTGAATATTAGAATCACCTGGGAAGCTTTTAAATATTACAGATTCCTGAATCATTCTTAGGGTTTTCTCTTAATTGCCATGCTTGGGACACAGGCATTGGTATTATTTAAAGCTACTTGGGTGATTTTAAAGAGCTTGAAGTGTTGAAAAATCACTGCTTTTTTTTCTTTTTTTTTAATGTTTTCAAAAAAGGATGTGTACTTTCTTTCTTCTTCTTCTTTTTTTATTATACTTTAAGTTCAGGAGTACATGTGCAGATCTTGCAGGATTATTGCATAGGTACATACCGGCCATGGTGGTTTGCTGCCTCCATCCCCCTGCCACGTTCATCAGGCATTTCTTCAAATGTTATCCCTCCCCAACCTCCCCACCCCATACTATCCCTTCCCTACCCCTCCCACCTCCAACAGACCCCAGTGTGTGATGTTCCTCTCCCTGTGTTCATGTGTTCTCATTGTTCAACACTCACCTATGAGTGAGAACATGTGGTGTTTGGTTTTCTGTCCTTGTGTCAGTTTGCTGAGAATGATGGTTTCCAGATTCATCTATGTCCCTGCAAAGGACATGAACTCATCTTTTTTATGGCTGCATAGTATTCCATGGCATATATGTGCCACATTTTCTTTATCCAGTCTATGCTTGATGGGCATTTGGGTTGGTTCCAGGCCTTTGCTATTGTAAACAGTGCCACAGTGAACATACATGTGCTTGTGTCTTTATAATAGAACAGTTTATAATTCTTTGGGTACATACCCAGTAATGGATTGCTGAGTCAAATGGTATTTCTATTTCTAGATCCTTGAGGAATCGCCACATTGTCTTTCACAATGGTTGAACTTACAGAGCCAATAGAGTGACTGCTTTTTAGGACATTGAGGACAATCAGAGGAAAAGTAACACTAGTAACTCTCCTGAGACATTTAGGCAGAAAATACATCCATGAATATGGCACTAACTTCAGGATAGTTTTCTGACACATTTCGGGAATAAGAAGAAGCTATGAGTTCACTCTCCAATGGTGTTACTGACTTGGAAACACAAAGTCAAGACTAAACATGTTTGTTTAGTTTAGTGGTTTTTCAGAACCCAATTTTGATCTATCCGAGACACAGAGAGAGATGGTATGCCACGTTTCTCAAACTTACTTAATCATGCAATCCTTTCACTTATGTAACACAAATTAATATCTTGCACAAAAGTATCTGGATGGTATTTGTTCCAGGAGGCATTCATACAGAACAAACACACTAGCTAGGCATTCTTTATAATTGATAAAGTGATATGTTCTTAATTCAACAATATTTTCTATTATCAATCTTAGAAAACTCATAAGATGACTACCAAGAATGACTCCAGGACATGCAGACAGACTTGAAAAACACCTTTGGGCATTAAAAAAGAAAGTAAAACTAGATTGCCAACCATCAAGCCAAATATTTATATATTTCTAATATACTTACTGACCTGACTATCTCAACTACTTCCTGTCACCTTAAGTAATTCTTAATATCTGTATTTTTTTTAGCTTGAAGATACCTGGATAAGAAATAGGCAGTTATTTACATGCACAGCAATCTCATCTCTAGTAATATTTTTATCCCTTTAGAGTGACACAATGAGAACAGATGCCATCTACATGTGCAAAAGGTGGTTTTATGCTACAGGTGAGAAACTCCAAAACTGTACAACATAAAATCTATATAGGAACTTTTCTCCCAGATGGAGAGAAAATTTTGCTCTCTCATGGCAACAGTTTTTTTCTGGGAAGAGATAGGAAAGATCCTTGAGGTTTCCAGAATTTTAAAATGTAAACAAATAGTTCTATGTTTTATTATTATTTTATTATTGAAATGTAAACACAAATCTTCAGGGAAATAAAGCTCTGTATTGTTTTAGAGGCTTACCAGTGTGCCATCTTTTTTGTGGGGGCAGGGGAGATGGAGTGTCACTCTTATTGCCCAGATTGAAGTGCAATGGCATGATCTCAGCTCACCGCAACCTCCACCTCCTGGGTCAAAGCAATTCTTCTGCCTTAGCCTCCTGAGTACCTGGGATTACAGGCATGCACACCAAGCCTAGATAATTTTTTATTTTTTTTTTAGTGGAGACAGGGTTTCTCCATGTTGGTCAGGTTGGTCTTGAACTCCTGACCTCAGGTGATCTGACTGCCTCAGCCTCCCAAAATGCTGGGATTACAGGCATGAACCACAGCACCTGGCCTAGAGGCTTACCTCTTAACATTACTAGTCACTCATTTAACTCATGTTGCTAGATATCTTTGCTCAAAGAGCCCTGATGAGTCAAAAACATGAACACATTTTTTTTTACAATGTCATCTACTACCAACTTGGGACATCCTCACTCATTCCAAATATGTTCCTGATTCAACAATATTTTCTGGTATCAATCTTAGAAAAGCTCATAAGATGACTACCTGGAATAACTCCAGGACATGCAGACAGACTTGAAAAACACATTTGAGCATTAAAAAAGAAAGTAAAACTAGATTGCCAACCATCGAGCAAAATATTTATAGATCTCTAATATACTTACTGACCTATCTCAACTACTTCCTCTCACTTCAAGTAATTATACTTCCTTCAAAGATTTTATGTAATGAACTATACTGTT
Organism: Aotus nancymaae; assembly: GCF_030222135.1. Taxonomy (NCBI): domain Eukaryota; kingdom Metazoa; phylum Chordata; class Mammalia; order Primates; family Aotidae; genus Aotus; species Aotus nancymaae. Next base: position 10,185,299 of record NW_026988431.1, read on the forward strand.
AATTAATAGTTAATTATTTAAAGGTTATGAAATCCACCCTATAACCTTGTTCTCTTACTAACACTCAATGCATCATTCCACTGGTACTTCCCTCTTCCATTTAATGCCACTTTTCCCTATATGTAGCACAATAACACCGTCTGCTCCCTTTATATACACAGGGATCCCTAATGTACATTTGAGTTATAGTCATATTACTTCTGTACATCTGCTTTTCTTTGAAGCTTCTGATAGAAGTGGATATACCTAAAGAATATCTCCCCCCAAAAAACCAATTTCAATTTCATCAAAACTTTGGAAGCTTTTTCAGATTCTACCTATGGTTAGAGATTTTCTATTTAATCTGAACATTGATAATGATGGGCTCATCAGTCTGAATTTCTCAGCCTCTCTGGAATCTAATCTCTTGATAAGCACACAGAAAGGTGTTCATAATCCATTGATGTTCTTGAAAAGATATAATTTGTAATGATAATTTACATATTATCCTAATTGCATTGTAGTTTTGTCTTTCAATGTTTTTCAGTTCTCAAGTAGATGTCATACAGCACAATGGAAAATAGGGTGAACTCTGACTCTAAACTGCCTGTGTTCAAATCCTAGCTCTGCCATGTACTAGCAGTATAGTTGTATTAGAAGTTATATTATTTAACTTGTCATTCAGTTTCCTCATTCTTAAACACAGAGTATGATTAAATGAATTAAAGTATGAAAAGTATTTAAAACAGAGCTTATCCCTTAATACTTAATGAATGTTAACCATTGTAGCACAAATTCTCTAAGTCTGGTTTATTAATTTCATCTGAGTATCCTGTGTTTTTACCACTGCTGGATCTTTATAGCCCTTCTTTCACATATTATGAAATGAAATGTAACAGAGGCATAGTTTAAGACCTTGAAATAGACATGGAAACTAGAAATGTGAATGGAAAATTGTGTATCAGGTCTAATACTTTGTGTGAGAGTTGGGTAGGGGTGCTGGTAGCAAAAAATAGGAGATAGGATGGGGTTCAAACAAGCCAGGTAGCAAATTACAATAGGTTTTTCCATGAAAGGCAACTAATAAAATGTGAACAATTTGAGCCATAAATCTCAAGTGGGGGCAAAGAGTTAAGCTGGGATGAAAGGGACACAGATATGGCAGTGACTGTCAAACAAGGGACCGTGTTGATAAATGTTGATAATTAAGAGTATTATGATTTCTGCTGGTTCTTGTTGTCACAGACAACTCTTTGCCTCTAAATTTTGTCACAGATGTTTCAAGGACTTAGAAACTGTTGTAAAGATAATTTGGCAGACATTTTCTCTTATAAGGAGAAAAGTATTCATATTGCCTGTGCCTATCTTCTGCCTCACTAGCACCCAAGAAGGTAATTTGCATGCTCCACACCTATTCTGTGCTCTCCCTTGGTTTTATTTAAAAATGCTTTTAACCACACACGAGTTCATCATGAAAAAATTGTCAACTTAATTGTAAAATTTTATTTATTTTTCATTTACTTCTGTTTTTATTGGTGTTTCAATTTTGTTTTCCTTTGATCTTGACCAATTTCTTCCGTTTTGGGTAAGTGCTCTTTCTGTGTTTTAAAGGCATTTTTCTGCACCACAATCCCACTTACTTTTACTAATAAGCCATGCAAAGCTGTTCTATTTATTAATTTAGGTTTATTTCACTATGCCATTTTTATTTGTATGTTAGTGTTTTCAATTCATGTGCCATATTATGCTGAACCACTAATACAGATGCTTGAAAATAATCTCCAAGTTTTCTGTGTATTTTTTACTTTTTAACTCACCTCCTTTTAGGTAATGTAGTATACAAATTTAAATTTACATTTGGTTGAATAATTTAATTGATTCATTTTTTCTCAAGTAAGAAGTCCACTATAAACATAATAAGAACTTATCGACTTTATAAAGGAGTTTCTGGTGCACTAGTATTCTATTAAATAGCTATTGTAAAGTATCTTTACTCTATATGTAAATAGTTAATGATATAAATAAGAGTTAAGAAATTTCTTAAAAATTGTATTCTGGGCAATGGTAAGCAGAGTGTTAACTAACTAGCTTTAATTCTGATAAAGAATGATCCATAACTTCTATGGAAATGGACAAAAACATGACCAAAATGCTTGATATCACTGTGATGCAGAAAGCACAGATTGCTGTGTATTGATATAAGCTATATGAGACTTCGGCTGCTACCTTAAAGATAAAATTGAGAGGATCTCTTCTAATATAGATCACCAACACATACTGTGCATATTTCCACAGACCAGCTACAGGTGACCCAGCTGGTTTCTAAGTGGTGTTAAATTTAAATTGCAGACTGATTAACAAATGTATGTATGGAAATATATGTGATGTGTGTGTGCTTGTGTGAGTATGCCTGCAGCTATGTGCACGTCACATGGGAAAGGGGCATGGAAGAGATTATAAGACAGCTGGCCAAAGAGGTTGTATTTTCCATGAATGCTTTCATCTGAGGGAGGGTGTTTTGTAACCACACCCTCTAATGGATCTTGCCTGTCAATTTGTTGGATACAAATTTTCCATATCAGTTTAAACTCTGTATTCCAAAACATTTGTGCTTGCATCCTCTGGCTCTAAATAAATCTTCTATTTTCATACCTCTACCATAGCAGTTGGCCAACTGATGCTTCAGAATAGCATTAGATGGCCAAATAAGTAGCACCATCTGCTACAATTTAGAGGAATCCTCAGCGGTGCTGTGACAGCTGTCTGGTTCTGAGTCCTGAACACCAGAACCTATTTGTCAGAAAGGATACATATTCACTATTAAAATGGCCATATTCTGTAAAAGGAACAATATTTTCTAGCAATGTAATGCCCTATTTTTATGGAGGTCAGATTTCTGGAAACCATTGTCACATGTGTCAAAATATAGCCCCAAAATGTGGATGTTTAGAAAACAGTCTAAGCAATCAGATTTAAAGCCCAAACTTTCCAGCCATGATTTAATGAATGAAAAGTCATTACACCCTCCCTAAGAGCCTAATCACATTTACTTAATACATATTTCTTAATAAGCTTGATTATCTGGTTTGTCAGCATAGAATATCATGGAAGCTGCAAGCTAGAATTAGTCATGATAGGATCATAAGTGATTCAAGCTTAATAACTAGGAGTAAGTAGAGTGTCTAGTGAGTTATGATAGAAAATATTAAAACATGGACTATAATTTTATAAACATTACAATGACAGAGTCACATATTTACTTAATAAAGATGTTTACAATGATCCAGGCATTTTTCTACATACTGTAGTACATACAAGTGTTACTAAGACAAGATCCTTGTACTTAAAGAGTTTGAAATCTAGTCATATGGGATACTTCATTAACAATACCAGGCAGGCAGATTACATAAATACCATTAGAGGAAGAGATTATTTAATAAGAAAGCTCAGACTAGGCTAAGATTACTTTTATCATAGAAAGATTCATTGAGGCTGTAACATTTAAAATTGACATTAAAAAATATGTATATAGAGAGGATCCAAGATGGCTGAATAGGAACAGCTCTGGAGTGCAGTTCCCAACAAGAACAAAGCAGAGGGTGAGAGCTCACCACATTTCCAAACAACTTGTCACTGCCCACAGACCAGGAGATTCCCAGGAGAAAACAGTGCCACAAGTTTTCAGCATGGATGGTGCCATGGGTTGGCACACAGAAACTCACACAAATCTGGGCAGCCATTTAAACTGGTGCCTGGAATGCCTGGTAGACAGAGCCACCCATTCTACTGAAAGGGAGGAGACTGAGACAGGGAGCCAGGGGATCTGGCTCAGAAGGTACCCCCCCCCAACAAAACAAGCAATCTGAAATGCTCTAGATTGAGAGTTTCACAGCAAGTGCAGCTGGACCCAGGACTGTTCAGGTCAGTGGGGGGAAGGGCATCCCCCGCTACCAAGGCAGTCTGCTACTACCCAGGCAGTTTACACAGCAGCTGGGCAGAGCCTGTGGCAGTTCAGCAATGCCTCTGCTGGCAGATTGTGACTAGAGTACGCTATGCAGGGCAGGGCATCTCTGAAAAAAGGCAGCAGCACATCAGGAACTTATAAATAAAGCCAACCTTCCTGGGTGAGAGCACCTGGGAAAAGAGGTGGTTATGAGTTGTGCTGCAGCAGACTTAAAGATGCCTGCCCAGCAGCTCTGCATGGAACAACAGAGCTCCCAGCAAAGCACTTGAGTTCCTATAAGTGACAGACTGTCTCCTCAAGCAGCTCCCCAACCCTTGTATACCCAAAAAGACACCTCATAAATGAGAGCTCAGGCTGACATCTGGTGGGTACCCTTCTGGGACAAAGATAACAGAAGAAGAAAAAGGCAGTAGCCCTTACTGTTCTGCAGCCACAGTGGGTGATCCCCAGGTAGGCAGAGTCTGGAGTGGACCTCCAGTGGTCCTACAGCAGAGAGGCCTGACTGTTAGAAGGAAAACTAAGAAACAGAAATAAATCACTTCAATATCAACAAAAAGGATGTCCACTCAGAGACCCCATCCAAAAGTCACCAACTACAAAGACCACAGGTAGATGAAACCTGTAAGATGGGAAGAAACCAGTGCAAAAAAAAAAAAAATGAAAACACCAAAAACCAGAACGCCTCCCCTCCTCCAAAGGATCACAACTCCTCACCAGCTAGGCATCAAAGATGGATGGAGAATGAATCTGATGAATTGACAGAAACAGGCTTCAGAAGGTGAGTAATAACAAACTTCTCAGAGCTAAAAGAACATATGCTAACCCAATGCAAAGAAATTAAGAACCTTGAAAAAAGGTTAGATGAGATGCTGACTAGAATAAACAGCTTAGAGAAGAATATAAATGACTTGATGGAGCTGAAAAACACAGCAAGAGAACTTTGCAAAGCGTACACAAGTTTAAATAGCCGAATTGACCAAGCAGAAGAAAGGATATCAGAGATCGAAGATGAACTCAATGAAATAAAATGAGAAGGCAAGAATAGAGCAAAAGAGTGAAAAGAAAGCAACAAAGCCTCCAAGAAATATGGGATTATGTGAAAAGACCTAATCTACCTTTGATAGGTGTACCTGAATGTGATGGAGAGAATGAATCTAAGCTGGAAAATGCTCTTCAGGATATTATCCAGGAGAACATACCAACCTAGCAAGGCAGGCCACCATACAAGTCCAGGAAATACAGAGAACGTCACAATGATATTTCTTAAGAAGAGTAACCCCAAGGCACATAATCTTCAGATTCACCAGGATTGAAATGAAGGAAAAGGAGAGAGATCCAAGATGGCTGATAACTAGCAGCTCAGGATTGTATCTCTCAGTAAAGTGCAGAGAACGAGAGGACGCCACACTTTCAGATGAATTTTTGTTGCTTGCGGACCAGGAGATTCCCAGTGGAGGAGCCCCACGGGTCACTAGTGTGACTCTTGTGGCCGGCGCAGCGGTTTTGTCGGCACCTCGGTGCAGCAGTTCTTGGCCAATGTTGTTTGGAGCTCTGGGAAGACAGAGTCGCCTATTCAGCCGATTGAAGGACGGACTCAAGAAGGGAGCTAGACCAGAGATTCCGGGGCAGAAAAGCACCATTAATCTCAACACCGCTGTTTTGGCCCACGCAGTGGATTGCTCAGATTTCGGCACTGGGAATCAACAAGTTGGACGTCCACTCAGAGACCTAATTTGAAAGTCGGTAATCACAAAGATGACAGGTGGATAAATTTACAATGATGGGAAGAAACCAGCATAAAAAGGCTGAGAATACCCAAAATCAGAATGCCTCTCCCTCTACAGGGGATCACAGTTCCTCATCAGCAATGGAACAAGGCCTGATGGAGAATGAGTGTATTCCATTAACAGACGTAGGCTTCAGAAAGTGGACGATAAGAAACTTCTGTGAGTTAAAAGAACTTGTTCTAACCCAATGCAAAGAAACTAAGAACTTTGAAAAAAGGTTTGACGAAATCCTAACGAGAATAGACAATTTAGAGAGGAATATAAGTGAATTAATGGAGCTGAAAAACACAACACTAGAACTTTGTGAAGTATGCACAAGTTTTAACAGTTGAATTGATCAAGCAGAAGAAAGGATATCAGAGGTCAAAGACCAACTTAATGAAATAAAACGAGAAGTCAAGATTAGCGAAAAAAGGATAAAAAGGAATGAGCAAAGTCTCCAAGAAATATGGGACTATGTGAAAAGACCCAATCTACGTTTGATAGGTGTACCTGAATGTGATGAAGAGAATGAATCCAAGTTGGAAAATACTCTTTAGGATATTATTCAGGAAAGCTTTCCCAACCTAGTAAGGCAGGACAATATTCAACTCCAGGTAATACAGAGAACACCACAAAGATATTCCTCAAGAAGACCAACCCCAAGGCACATAATCGTCAGATTCATTAGGGTTGAAATGAAGGAGAAAATACTAAGAGCAGCCAGAGAGAAAGGTCAGGCTACCCACAAAGGGAAACTTATCAGACTTACAGCAGCTCTCTCAGCAGAAACCCTACAAGCCAGAAAACAGTGGGGGCCAATATTCAACATCCTTAAAGAAAAGAATTTTCAACCCAGAATTTCATATCCAGTCAAACTAAGCTTCATAAGCGAAGGAAAAATAAAATCTTTTGTGAACAAGCAAGTACTTAGAGATTTCACCATCACCAGACCTGCTTTACAAGAGCTTCTGAAAGAAGCACTACACATATAAAGGAACAACCGGTATCAGCCTTTCCAAAAATATTCCAAAAATATATCAAAAAGTAAACAGCATTAACATAATGAAGAACTTACATCAACTAAAGGGCAAAACAGCCAGCTAGCATCAAATGGCAGTATTAAACTCATATATAATATTAACTGGATAAAAAGCCAAAACCTATCGGTATGCTGTATCTAGACCCATCTCACATGCAACGACACACAAAGACTCAAAACAAAGGGATGCAGGAAGATTTACTGACCAAATGGAGAGCAAAAATAAATAAATAAATAAAAAGCAGGAGTTGCAATTCTCACCTCTGATAAAATAGACTTTAAAGCAACAAAGATCGAAAGAGGTAAAGAAGGACATTACATAATGGTAAAAGGATCAATGCAACAAGAAGAGCTAATGATCCTAAATATACATGCACCCAATACAGAAGCACCCAGATACATAAGACAAGATCTTAATGACTTATAAAGAGACTTAGCCTCCCACACAATAATAGTGAGAGACTGTAACATCACATTGTCAATATTAGACTGATCAACGAGATAGAAAATTAACAAGGACATCCAGGACTTGAACTCAGACCTGGAACAAGTAAACTTAATAAACATTTATAGAACTCTCCACTTCAAATACACAAAACACACATTCTTATCAGTACCATATCACACCTATTCCAAAAGTAACTACATAATTGGAAGTAAATCACTCCTCAATAATTGCACAGCATTTCATAGGTTTAAATGAAATATTGGTTGGCTGCTTGTTTGTTATTTTCTTCCCTTATTCCTTCCTGTCTCCATTGTTAAGCACAATTATTGGCATAAAAGAGGTTTTCAATTCCCATTTTTAGACTGCATTCTAGCCTGGGCAATAAAGCAATACTCTCATCCTCTCTCCCTCTTTCTCTTCCTTTTTCTTCCTCTTCTTCATTCTTTTTTTTTTCTTTCTTTCTTTCTTCCTTTTTTTTTTCTTCTAAAAAAAAAAAAAAGAAAATTGATTGCGATTCTGGGTCCACATTTAACTTTACATTCTCCATGGAAGCTGTAGGAAACATCAGAAGTGGTAATCCTCATGAAAGAAACAAGCTCGGTCAGCCTTTGTCTGACGTCTCACAGTGGTTAGGCACTGGGGCCTGGAGCTGCAGAACTTTGACCTGATCAGAGAGATGCTGAATTACCCACTTGAATGAGGCATTGTGGGGTTAAGAACAGGCTTTGGTGCCACAGACTTTAATTCTGATCCCATCTCTATATTAATTTGCTCTCTGTCTTTGAATAAGCCACCTAGCCTCTCTGGGCCTTAGTTCTATTTTATCTAGCAAATAATAAGTTTTTTACTCATGAGGTTGTCATAAGGATTGCAACACATAAAATATACAAAAACATTTACCCAATTAAAAAAAAAAGGAAATGAAGGAAAAATGCTAAGGGCAGCCAGAGAGAAAGATCAGGTTACCCACAAAGGGAAGCCCATCAGACTCACAGCAGATCTCTCAGCAGAAACCCTTACAAGCCAGAAGAGAGTTGGGGCCAATATTCAACATCCTTAAGGAAAAGAATTTTCAACCTAGAATTTCATATTCAGCCAAACTAAGCTTTAAAAGTGAAGGAAATTCCATTTGACCCAGCAATCCCATTACTGGGTATATACCCAAAGGATTATAAATCATTCTACTATAAAGACACATGCACCCATATGTTCATAGCAGCACTGTTTACAATAGCAAAGACTGGAACCAACCCAAATGCCCATCGATGATAGATTGGACAAGGAAAATGTGGTACATATACACGATGGAATACTATTCAGCCATAAATAACGATAAGTTTGTGTCCTTTGTAGGGACATGGATGAATCTGGAAATCATCATTCTCAGCAAACTCACTCAAGAACAGAAAATCAAGCACCACATGTTCTCACTTATAGGCAGGTGCTGAACAATGAGAACACATGGACACAGGGAGGGGAGCATCACACACTGGGGTCTGTTGCGGGGGCCAAGGGAGGGATAGTGGGTGATGGGGAGGTTGGGGAGGGATAACATGGGGAGAAATGCCAGATATAGGTGATGGTGGGATGGAGGCAGGAAACCACATTGCCATATGTGTACCTGTGCAACAATCCTGCATGATTTGCACATGTACCCCAGAATCAAAAGCACAGTTTTAAAAAACATATATAATTTCAGCATACAAACACAGGGAGTGTGGCATTCTGGGTAAATAAAAGAGCACGAACAAATTTGAAAGTCCAAAGAACTTCAGAATTTAGAGAGGTCCATCTAGGAACTGGAAGGTCTTTAAGTATGGAAGCTGTGTCTGTTCTGTTTAGTGCTAGATTCCCAGCAAAAGGACTGGCACATGATAAACTCTCAGTATTTTATAATATATGAAGGAGTAGGTTAGTTTTATTTTATACAAAATATCTAACATTAGATGAATAACCAAAGAGTACATAACTGTACATGACCAAAATGAAAACTTGACAACATTATGTAACTACCACCACAATCAAAATACAGAAAATTTTCTTCTCCCTAAAATATTTACCCATGCCTCTTTATAGTTAATTCCTTCCCTGGCTTGCAGGCACAGTCAATCAATGATCTACTGTTACTATAGGTCAGATTCCTTTTTTGTGGTAATTTTTATATACACATATTAGAAACAGACATGTAGATATACTATTATTTGGAGTGAACACCACAGGCTTTGAAAAAAACTTAATACTTTCAAGAAAATATTTGACAGGATAAAGAATTTTGCCATAGAACTAGAATTTGTTTTCTAAAAGAACAATATAAAAATTTTAGAAATAGCAACGTTAAAAAATAATTTTTATTATTTTTAAAATTAAGAATTCAGTATGGATTTTAATGAAAGATTAACAGAAGAAAGGATTAGTAAGCAAAAGAATAGGTTAGTAGAAAATATCCATTGCAAAATGAAAAAAGAATGGAAAACACAAAACAAAATGCTTAATAACGTGATACAAAGCATCAAGTTTTGGGTTTTTGTTTTAGCCTTAAGACATCTGTGTTTGTGTGCTCATTCCTTTGGCTCCACATCACTTCCCTTGGAAGACATCCACTGTTAAGTGGCATGCTTCTAGGCGTGCAGGAAATAGTATTCCTCTCCAGTACAAAATAAATTTGGGCCAGATGTTGAAGATAAAGCTAAAGGTAGAGTATAAATAAACCCTTTTTAGAAGATGAGATGACTAATCGAAAGCATATATTTCTTTAGAAAGATCAAATGAGTACCTTTTTATGTTTACATTAATATTTAATCAACTTAATACATGTATATTTTACATATTATAAAATTCACTCACTTAAAATATATAATGTGTCCAAAAAATGTATTCATTCACATCATTCACATCATTCCTAAAAGTTTTTATATGCTGCCTTACAGTTAATCCTCATCTACTCTTGGCCACAGTCAACCAGTAATCTGTATTCTGTCACTATATATTAGAGTCTCTATTTTCTTTTTAATGTGTCTAACTTCTTTTCCTCAGCAGAATATCTTTGAGGTATCTCTGTCCAGTTGAATTTATCACTAGTTAGTTCTTTTTTTTTCTGAGTAATATTTTATTGTGTAGATATACCAAAATTTATTTATCTATTTACCAGGAGATAGACAGTTAATTAGGTTCCAGATTTTGAATACTATGAATAGATCTGATACATATGTCAATGAAGAAGTTTTGTGTGGATATTTGTCTTCATTTGTTTGGAGTGAATTATTTAAGTGATAATTGTTGGGTTATACAGTAAGTGTAAGCTGAATTTTATAACAACTGCTTTCCAAACTCTTTAACATCATGATATTGTCCCATGAACAATATATCATAATGATCATTCTTCCACACAACTGCTAACATGTGAAATTTTCAATTTTTACTATTTTAGCCATGATGATGGGTGAATTAGTATCTCACTGTGAATTTACTCTATATTTGCTTGATGACTAATAGTCTTGAGCATTTTTTCATGTGCTTATTGGTAAATTTTTGTTTGTTTGGCATGATGTTATTGGCAGAAAGCAGCCCAATTCCCAGTTCCATTCCTCAAAACAGAAGAAAAAGAGTAGAACATGTTTGCAATTTTCTAGCCTGTCTGTGGGCTAGTTTCTTTATTGCCTGATCCACAGCACAGCTAAGGTCCACAGCGTAATTTGAAATTCAGGTTGGAAGCCTGAAAGGCTGTAGTGGTAGTGAGCATCATGATTTGTGATAACTTTAGGGTAACTGCAGATCTGTGGACACCTTCATGAAAGAATTACAGGCAGAGGTATACATGAAGGGCTTCATGAAGCAACTGGGGAAAAACGTTTAGGAAAATTAACACATTTAAAAACAGTCATGAATTCAGAAGAATTGGAACAAAAGTATACGTACAGACCCAGGGAAGATGAATACACAAAAAAGGCCTGAGAAAACCCTAAGCCTTCATACCTAACTGATCAGACACCATGTTCTCCATCACAGAGCCAGTTTGCAAAGACTGGTGGATATAACTGTTTATTTCAAATATCCAATTTTAATAGATCACAAGGGATACAAAAACAAAAAAGAAAAAACAGAGAAATGTAGCCTATTCAAAGGAACAAAATATATCTCCAGACACTGACCCTAGATAAATACAGAGTTCAGACTTACTAAACAAAGACTTTAAAACCCTCTTAAATATGCTCAAAGAGCTAAAGGAAAATGCATAAAAACTAGAGGAAACAAGAAAAAAATATGATATGTGAACAAAATAATATAAAAAAGAGGGAAGTGATATTTAAAAAGAATCAAACAAATTAAAGAGCTGAAAAGTACAATAACCAAATTTAAAAATTCACTGAAGGAGTTCAACAGCAGTTTTGAATAGGCAGAAGGATGAATTAGTAAACTTGAAGGCAAATCATTTGAAATTATTGAGTCTGAAGAGCAAACAGAAAAGAGAATGAAGAAAAATGAACAGAACCTAAGGAACTTATGAGCCTCCATTAAGTAAACAAATATATGTGTTGTGAAAATTTCAGAAGGAAAAAAAAGAGAAAAATAGAGTTAATTTAGAAGGATAATGTCCAAAAACTTCACAGATTTGAAGAAAGATGGGGATAACAAACAGAAGAAGCTCAACAAGCTCCAAGTAAGAGAAACCCACAGACCCCATTCCAAGACACATTATAAACCAACTGTAAAAAGCCAAAGACAAAGAGAGAATCATAGAAGCAGCAAGAGAAAAGAGACTTATTACATAACAAGGGATCCTCATTGAAATTGCTAGTGAATTTTTCAGCAGAAACTTTGCAGGCCAGAAGGCAACGGGGCTGACAAATTTAAAATGCTGACATAAGGGAGGAAAAAGACCTGTCAACTCATGATTCTACATCCAAAAAACTGTCCTTCAAAAATGAGGGAGAAATTGAAACACTTCAAGAAAAAAATTCTGCATTTTCAATAATGGGTAAATTAACCAGATAGAAGATCAATAAGGAAATAGAGGACATGAGCAACCTATAGACCAATTGCATCTAAGAGACATACACAGAACACATCATCCAGCAATAGACATTTTTCTCAAGGGCACGTGTAACATTCTCCAAGATAGACTGTATGTTTTCCACAAAATAAGCTTCAGTAAATTTAAAAGGATTAAAATCATACAAAGTATGTTTTCTGTTCTCAATAGAAATTAAATTAGCAACAGAACAAGCACTAGAAAATCCACAAAAATGTGAAGATTAAACAACACAATCGTTAGCAACCAACAAATTAAAGAAGTCATGAGAGAAATTTAAAAATGTCTTGAAATAAATGAAAGTAAAAACACAAGATGCCATAACTTGTGGAATGCATTGAAAAGAGTACTAAGAGGCAAATTTATAGTGGTAAATGCTTACTTTAAAAAAGAAGAAAAAAACCCATGTCAACAACCTAATCTTATACCTTAAGAAAATAGAAAAGGAAAAGTAATCTAAGCCCAAGGCCCTAGGATGGCTATTACAAAAAAAAAAAAAAAAAAAAAGAAAGAAAAAGAAAAATCAGAAAACAACATGTTGACAAGGATTTTTTTTTTAAATTGCAACTCTTATACATTTATAGTAGGAATGTAAAATGGTACAACTGCTATGGAAACAGTATAATGATTCCTCAAAATATTAAAAATAAAATTAACACGTAATCCAGCAATTCCCCCTCTAGATATGTACCTAAAAGAATGTTAATCAAGACCTTTAACACTTATTTGTACATCCCTGTTTATGGCAGTTTTATTTACAATAGCCAAAAGGTGGAAGCAACTTAAGTGTCCATCAATAGGTAAATAAATAAACACAATATGATCTATACTTACAGAGGAATATTAGTTATCTTTATAAAGAAAGTAAGTTCTGACACACATTACAATGTGGGTAAAGCTCAAAGACGTTATATAAAGTGAAATAAGCCAGACACACAATGACATATACTGTCTGATTCTACTTATAACAGGTAACTAAAGTAGTCAAATGTATTTAAAAAAAAAAAAAGAAAAGAAAATAGAATGATGGTTTCCAGGGGCTGGGTAGAAGTGGAAAGAGAGTATTTTTAACATGTCCGAAGTTTCAATTTTACAAGGTATAACCAATTACGGAGATGAACACTGGTTAACAAGTTGCACAGCAATGCGAATCTTCTTAAATGCCACTGAAATGAACACTCAAAGTGGTTAATATTACTTTAAAAAGCCTCACTCTACTCAGTATTTTTTGAAAGCAGCTATTTTTTCATATATATTCAATATATCAACATATAATGGATTTATTATTGCAATTTTAAAATAATTAGGTAAAAACTTTTAAAGTTTCCAAAAAATTGTTTTGGCTACTCCCAGTCATGTGTGTCTACTTATAAATTGTGTAATCTGGTTTTTAATTTCTACCAAAAAAATTGCCTACTGGAATTTTTATTGTGATTATGGCTAGAAAATTGTCTATGCACTGCTTATGTTTCTGCAAATCTTGTTATACTGATTGTCTTTGCTCTGGATTATTTTTTCACAGATGTTTCTATAGTGACCATCCCCAAAAGATGACAAAGATAATATCCTCCTTTAAAGCAAAGGGCATATTTTGTTATAGGCTTATACAATAACTATAATGTCTTCCTTGGAGCATAGGATGTATATGCTTAATACTCCTTAGAAATGCTTCAGATTTTCTAAGCTCAGGGTTCTTCTCCTGTAAAAAAAAAAAAAAAAATGCAGCATAGTTTTATGTGTCAATTGATTGTCTTTGTATCACCTGGAGAAACTAGGATTGAGAGAGCTGACCAAAAAGATACACTGATACCCTAGCTACTGCTATTGCTGTGAAGAATAAATTTCTTCATCTCTGATCAAAAGTTTTATGTCTTCATATTGGAAATATATCGAGATTTATTTTATGATTCATCATAATATCTAACTTAGTAACATTTTGTGTGCGCTTGAAAAGAATATGCATTCTACTAATATTGAGTGACATGTTCTATAAATGTTCATTAGGTCACTGGATACATAGTGAAGGTCAAAACCTCTGTATTCTTACTGATTTACTGTCTACCTATTCTATCAATTTCCCAGAAAGAAGTGTTAAAGTTCTATACGATAATTGTATGTCTGTTTCTCCTTTGAGCTCTAACAGTATTCGTTTTTTATATTTTGGGGCATTTCTGTTATGTGCATAATCATTTAGGGTTGTTATTCCTCTTAATAAATTGACCCTTTATCATTACTGAATGTCTCTGTTTATAAATGGTCAAATTCCTTGAACTAAAGATTGTTTTAATATTCAATAGCCACTGTCACTTTCTTATAATTACTGCATTGTATTGTATATCATTTTTCATTCTTTTCCTTTTTAAGATATGTATGCTACATATTTTAAATGGATGTCTTGTAAATATAGTACAAAGATGCATATTGCCTTTTTTATCAGTCTGACAACCACTGAGTTTTATTTGAAGTGTGTGAGCTATTTATATTTAACTTTTTATCTGGAGGTGTTTAAGTCTATCATCACTCTATTTGTTTATATTTGTTGCATCTGCTCTTCATTCATTTTTTATCATTTTCTTGTCTTTCCATTCAGATTATTTTTTAATTCTTAGCTTTATGTTCATTGTTGACTTACAAGTTATCTCTGTTTTTCTTTTTAGTGGTTGCTTTAGACTTGCAATATAAAATTTTAATATATTATGGGCTATCTTCAATCTATATTAAAATATTATCATAACACTTCAGGTATGTATAATGTGTGGATCTTACAGCAATATTATTTTATTTCCTCCCCCTTCCATTCTTAGTACTATTCTTGTCATATATTTTACTTTCAAATAGCTTGTAATTCATTGTTATAATTATTGTGCAATAGTGTCTCTCTATTTAAAAAGTTTTTAAAATGAGAAAAAAATTATTATCTATTATCTATTTGTACATTTATCATTTTCATCAATTTTGAAAACAATTTTGACTATGTTTCCTTACATATTTTTGGACCACTCTTTTTTTAAAATTCACAATAAAAATACATGTTTTGCTGACCACTTGATATTGTTCTACAAGTCATTAAGGCTTTCTTTATTTTACTTTTTTTAGTTTTATTTCTCTCTGTGCTTCAGTTTGGGTGGTTGATACTGTTACAACTTTAAATTCACTGATCTGTACTTCAGGGTCACAACATGTATGCTACTAAGTGCACCCAGTTACTTTTTTCATATTAGATATATTATTTTAAAGTAATTGTCTACCAGTTCCTTTATATCTATCATTTCTGTGTTTTTATGTGTAGACGTTTCTCCTGGTTATGGAATACATTTTTCTGTGTATCTGTATTTGTTAATTTTGGATCAGATGCTCGCCATTTTTATGTTATATGGTTGAGTGTCCAGATTGTGTTATCTTCTTTTAACAACTGTTGAAATTTATTCTGACAGATAGGTAAGTTACTTGCCAATAAACCTGGTTTTGGGGTGCTAGTTTTAATCTCTGTTAGGAAAGTTATATAACATGCTTTCCTCCAGGACTATAATAGTTTGGGATTACTACTAAGGATTGACCTTTCTGAGGTCTCTAATGAATCCTCGAGCTTTTAATGAGGATTCTAACCTCTGGCTGGTTGGAAGATGAATATCTCTTACTCCTGCATAAGCTTAGAAGTTATTTAGATTACCACTTTTGGATAGGGTGGGATTTTATTTTCCCTGGCTTATTATCACAGTTTTACTGTATGCATCTATAGCTTGTTATTTAGCAACAGACCCAAGCAGGTCCCTAAACAGAGTTTTGGAGCACTTTCTCTGCATAACTCTCTCCTTCCAGTTCCATAGCCTAAAAATTATTCCTGCCTTAGCTTTCTCATACTTTAATCTCTATTTCTCAATTCAAACATACAACCATGCACTGTTTCAGTCCATCTTCCTGGCACTAAGTCCTGGGAAATGCCTGCTGAGGTAAAGCCAGCGAAATTATACAATATTCCTTCTCTGAAAGATCCAAATCTCCTGGGTCCTGTTTTCTAGTGCCTAACAAAATTTCACATATTTTTATTAAGTTTTTAATTTTTTGGTGGACAAGTTAAATATTTTCGAAATTTCAAGTGTAATATATATGTATGGCATTAATAAGTAAAGATGCTGAAATGTTGCATATTTGGTTAAGAATAAAAATTTTTATTTGGTTTCAGGGAATAGCAAATACAATATTTTAATGTAATGAAACAAGGAAATATCCCAAAATTATGGGCAAAAGCAAATTACAGATGCTATGCAATTCAATTTTTTAAATCCTTTCCTTTGAGCATCGAATAGTGTCAGAACAGAATCTCTAAATCATTGGCTCTCACTTACTTTCTTTTACTTTTACTTTTAATTTTTTTTGTTATTATACTTTAAGTTCTGGGGTACATGTGCAAAACATGCAGGTTTGTTACACAGGTATACATGTGCCATGGTGGTTTGTGACATTCATCACCCTGTCATCTACATTAGGTATTTCTCCTAATGCTACCCCTCCTCTATCCCACAACCTCCTGCTATCACACCCCTATCCCCTCACCCCTTGACAGGCCCGGGTGTGTGATGTTCCCCTCCCTGTGTCCATGTGTTCTCATGGTTCAACACCCACTTATGAGTGAGAACATGTGGTGTTTGGTTTTCTGTTCTTGTGTCAGTTTGCTAAAAATGATGGTTTCCAGCTTCATCCATGTCCTTGCAAAGGACATGAACTCATCCATTTTATGGCTGCATAGTATTCCATGGTGTATATGTGCCATATTTTCTTTATCAAGTCTATCATTGATGGGCATTTGGGTTGGTTCCAAGTCTTTGCTATTGTGAACACTGCTGCAATAAACATATGTGTGCATGTGTATTTATAATATAATGATTTATAATCTATTGGGTATATACCCAATAATGGGACTGCTGGGTCAAATGGAATTTCTTGTTCTAGATCCTTGAGGAATCACCACATTGTCTTCCACAACGGTTGAGCTAATTTACACTCCCACCAACGGTGTAAAAGTGCTCCTATTTCTCCACATCCTCTCCAGCATCTATTGTCTCTTGATTTTTTAATGATCACCATTCTAATTGGTGTGAGGTGTCATCTCAATGTGGTTTTGATTTACATTTCTACACATGATCTTAGCCAAAAGGCCGAGAAGCTTGATTTACATTTCTTTAATAAGCAATGATGATGAGCTTTTCTTCATATGTCTGTTGGCTGCATAAATGTCTTCTTTTGAAAAGTGTCTGTTCATATCCTTTGCCCACTTTTGATGGGGTTGTTTGTTTTTTTCTTGTAAATTTGTTTTAGTTCTTTGTAGATTCTGGATATTAGCCTTTTGTCAGATGGGTAGATTACAAAAATATTTTCCCATTCTGTTGGTTACTGGTTCACTCTAATGATAGGTTTTTTTTTTGCTGTGCAGAAGCTCTTGAGTTTAATTAGATCCCATTTGTCTATTTTGGCTTTTGTTGTCATTGCTTTTGGTGTTTTAGTCATGAAGTCCTTACATATGCCTATGTCCTGAATGGTATTGCCTAGGTTTTCTTCTAGGGTTTTTATGGTAATTAGGTCTTATGTTTTAATCTTTAACTCACCTGGAGTTAATTTTTGTATAAGGTATAAGGAAGGGGTACAGTTTCAGCTTTCTGCACATGGCTAGCCAGTTTCCCCAACACCATTTATTAAATAGGGAATCCTTTCCCCGTTGCTTGTTTTGGTCAGGTTTGTCAAAGATCAGATGGTTGTAGGTTTGTGGCATTACTTCCAAGGCCGCTGTTCTGTTCCATTGGTCTATATCTCTGTTTTGGGAAATACAATGCTGTTGATTACTGTAGCCTTGTAGTATAGTTTGAAGTCAGGTGGCATGATGCCTCCAGCTTTGTTCTTTCTGCTGAGGATTGTCTTGGCTATGTGGGCTCTTTCTTGGTTCCATATGAAGTTTAAGCTGTTTTTTTGTTGTTGTTTTCAATTCTGTGAAGAATGTCAATGATAGCTTGATGGAGATAGCATTGAATGTTTTTCCATCTGTTTTTGTCCTCTTCTATTTTCTTAAGCACTGGTTTGTAGTTCTCCTTAAGAGGTCCTTTACGTTCCTTGTTAGTTGTATTCCTAGGTATTTTGTTCTCTTTGTAGCAATTGTGAATGGGAGTTTGCTCCTGATTTGGCTCTCTGTTTGTCTGCTGTTGGTCTATAGGAATGCTTGTGATTTTTGCACATTTATTTTGTATCCTGAGACTTTGCTGAAGTTGCTTTTCAGCTTAAGGAGATTTGAGGCTGAGAGATGGGGTCTTCTAAATATACAATCATGTCGTCTCCAAACAGAGACAATTTGACTTTGTCTTTTTCTAATTGAATACTCTTTATTTATTTTTCTTGCCTGATTGCCCTGGCCAGAACTCTCAATACTATGTTGAATTAGAATCACCACAAAGAGAGGGCATCTTTGTCTTGTTCTAGTTTTCAAAGGAAATGTTTCCAGTTTTTGCCCATTCAGTATTGGCTGTGGGTTTGTCATAAATAGCTCTTATTATTTTGAGATACATTCCATTAATACCTTGTTTATTGATAGTTTTTAGCATAAAGGGCTGTTGAATTTTGTCAAAGGCCTTCTCTGTGTCTATTGAGACAATCATGTGGTTCTTTTTTTTTAAAAAAAATCTTTATTTATGCCTTAATTTTATTATTTATCCAGTAGTCATTCAGAAGCAGGTTGTTCAGTTTCCATGCAGGTGTGCAGTTTTGAGTGAGTTTCTTAATCCTGAGTTCTAATTTGATTACACTGTGATCTGGGAGACTGTTTGTTATGATTTCCATTCTTTTGCATTTGCTAAGAAGTGTTTTACTTCTAATTACGTGGTCAGTTTTAGAATAAGTGTGATGTGGCACTGAGAAGAATGTATATTCTGTGGATTTAGGGTGGGGAATTCTGTAGATGTCTATTAGGTTTGCTTGGTCCAGATCTGAGTTCAAGTCCTGTATATCCTTGTTAATTTTCTGTCTCATTGATCTGTTTAATATTGACAGTGGGGGTGTTAAAAGTCTCCCACTCTTATTGTATGGGAGTCTAAGTCTCTTTGTAAGTCTTTAAGAACTTGATTTATATATCTGGGTGCTCCTGTACTGGGTGCATATATATTTAGGATAGTTAGCTCTTCTTATTGTATTGATCCCTTTACCATTGTGTAATGCCCTTCTTTGTCTCTTTTGATATTTGTTGGCTTAAAGTCTGTTTTATCAGAGACTAGGATTCTGACTCCTGGTTTTTTTTCTTTTTCTTTTCATTTTCTTGGTAAATCTTCTTCCACGCCTTTATTTTGAGCCTATATGTATCTTGAGATGGGTCTCCTGAATACTGCACACTGATGGGTCTTAACTCTTTATCCAGTTTGACAGTCTATGTCTTTTGAAATTGGGTAAATGACAACTCCCATTTACATTTGAGGTTAATATTGCTATCTGTGAGTTTAATTCTACCATTTTGATGCTAGCTGGTTGTTTTCTCCATTAGTTGATGCAGTTTCTTTGTAGTTTCGATGTTCTTTACCATTTGTTGTGTTTTTGCAGTGGCTGGTATTGATTGTTCCTTTCCATGTTTTTGCTTCCTTCAGGAGCTGTTGTAAGGCAGGCCTTGTGGTGACAAAATCTCTCAGCAACTGCTTGTCTGTAAGGGATTTTGTTTCTCCCTTGCTTATGAAGCTTAATTTGGCTGGATATGAAATTCTGAGTTGAAAATTCTTTTCTTTAAGGATGTTGAATATTGGCCCCCACTCTCATATGGCTTGTAGAGTTTCTGCTGAGAGATCCGCTGTGAGACTGATGAGCTTCCCTTTGTGGGTAACTGGACCTTTCTCTCTGGCTACCCTTAGCATGTTTTCCTTCATTTCAGCCCTGGTGAATCTGACAATTATGTGTCTTGGGGTTGCTTTTCTTGAGGAGTATCTTTGTGGTGTTCTCTGTATTTCCTGGATTTGGATGTTGGCCTGTCTTGCTAGGTTGGGGAAGTTCTTCTGGATAATATCCTAAAGAGTGTTTTCCAACTCAGTTTCATTCTCCCTGTCACTTTCAGGTACACCGAGCAAATGTAAATTAGATCTTTTCACATAATCCCATATTTCTTGGAGATTTTGTTCATTTCTTTTCACTTTTTTTTTTTAACAGAGTCTTACTCTGTTACCCAAACTGGAGTGCAGTGGCACAATCTTGACTCACTGCCACCTCTGCCTCCTAGGTTCAAGCAATTCCCCTGCCTCAGCCTCCAGAGTAGCTGGGACTACAGGCATATGCCACTATGCCAGGCTAATTTTTGTATTTTTATTAGAGATGGGGTTTCACCATATTGGCCAGGCTGGTCTCAAGCTCCTGACCTTGTGATCTGCCCACCTCGGCCTCCCAAAGTGCTGGGATTACAGGCATGAGCCACTGTACCTGGCCTCTTTTCACTCTTCTGTCTCTAATCTTGCCTTCTCATTTTATTTCATTGAGTTGATCTTCAATCTCTCATATTCTTTCTTCTGTTTGACCAATTCAGCAATTAAAACTTCTGTATGCTTCACAATGATCTTGTGCTGTGTTTTTCAGTTTCATCAAGTTGTTTATGTTCTTCTCTATGTTGGTTATTCTAGTTAGCATTTCATCTTACCTTATTTCAAGGTTCTTAGCTTCCTTGCATTGGTTTACAATATGCTCTTTTACCTCGGACTAGTTTGTTATTATCCACCTTCTGAAGCCTGCTTCTGTCAACTCATCAAACTCATTCTCCATCTAGTTTTGTTCCCTTTCTGGTGAGAAGTTGTGATCCCTTGGAGAAGAGGCATTCTGGTTTTTGGAGTCTTTAGCCTTTTTGTGCTGGTTTCTTCCCATCTTTGTGGATTTACCTAGCTTTGGTCTTTGTAGTTGGTGACCTTTGTATGGCATCTCGGAGTGGATGTCCTTTCTGTTGAAGTTGAAACTATTTCTTTCTGTTTGTTAGTTTTCCTTCTAAAAGTCAGTCCCCTCTGCTGCCAGTCTGCTGAAGATTGCTGGATGTCCACGCCAGAACTTGCTTGCCTGGGAATCACTAGTGGGGGCTGCAGGACAGCAAAAATTCCTGCCTGTTTCTTCCTCTGGTAGCTTCATCCCAAAAGGGTACCCACCAGAAGCCAGCCAGAGCTTTCTGTATGAGTTGTCTGTCAGCTTCTGCTCGGAGGTGTCTCTTAGTCAGTATACACAGGGGTCAGGCAGTCTGTCCCTTATCAGAGCTCAAACTCTGTGCTGGGAGATCTGCTGCTCCCATCAGAGCTGCCAGGCAAGGGTGTTTAAGTCGGCTGAAGCTGTATCCACAACTGCCTGTTTCCCCAGGTGCTCTAGTTCCAGGAAGTTGGGGCCTTTATTTATTAATCCCTGACAGGCTGCTGCATTTTTTCTGAGATGCCCTGCCCAGTGAGGAGGGAGTCTAGTGACACAGTCTGCCTGCAGATGCCTTGTTGAGCTGCCGTGGGCTCCACCCAGTTGCTGTATAAACTTCCTGGTGACTTTGTTTACACAGGTGTACCCAAGCCTCAGCAATGGCAAAGCCCCCTCCCCCCACCGAGCTCGAGTGTCCCAGGTCAAGCTCAGACTGCTGTGCTGGCTGCAAGAATTTCAAGACAGTAGATCTTAGCTTGCTGGCCTTCATGGAGGTGGGACCCACTGAGCCTGATCACTCAGCTCCCTGGTTTTAGCTCTCTTTTTCAGGGGAGTGAGCAGTTCTGTCTTAGTGGCATTCTAGGTGCCACTGCAATTGGTTGACCAAAGGACATGTGACCTAGCCTGACATGGTGGGGAAGTCTGGGAAGTATTCCCTCTAGGAATGCTTAACTGAAATGGAAGCCACCATCTGGTTTCTTGCCTGAAAGTTGAAGCTAACACATCCTGGAGGACATGAGCAAAGCTAAGGCCCTGACTGCAGATCCTGGAGCTGACTCACCTCTAGACTTCCTCCTAAGAAGTTAAATGCATCACTGAGGTATCCCTGTCGACCTTTGGTAAGACAAGATCAGCAGGTTGGTTTTTGTTTTTCATCAAGACCAAGTGGAAGCTGCAGAAAAGAGATTTCTGCCAAGTTTACAGGACACATACGATGCTTCAGGAAGAGTCTGCAGCAAGTGGGTGGGTCCCTGCACTTTTCCTCGACCTCTCAGCCCAGGAAGAAGAGGATAAACCATTAGGTGAACAGGTAGGTTTTGAAAAGCTTAAGACAACCCTGTTCCTGGAAGCTTTACGAGTACCCAGGAAACAGCAAGGTGACCAGGAATGGCTCTCACTTTCCATAGTGTACAAAAATTGAGTAAAATATTTGCCAGTGAGCAGATTCCTGAGTTCAACCCAAAATATTATAATTAATGAAGTTTTGGGTGGCCCAAAAATCTCAACATTTTAGCATTACTCTTGTTGATTCTGATGTAGAAGGTCCAAGAGAAAATTCAGATGAAATGTTCTTGTGTCGTTGATATTTTCCTTCTGAATGACTGTTTAATGACAAATAACCATACTGATTTTGCAGGATGAAAGCATAATTTAAGTGTCAGAATAGCTGGAGGCTATGTGGTCTTATCTTCCACCACTCCAAATTAGTAAACATGGAAACTGAAAGTTCCGTTTTCTTTTTGTGGTAATATTATGTGTCAACGTGACTGGGCCACAAGATGCTGAGATGTTTCAGGAAGAGATTAGCATTGGAATCATAGGCTGAGTACAACACATCACCCTTCCCAGTCTGGTCAACATCCTCCAATCCATGGAAAACATGAATAAAATAAAATTATGCAGCAATTCACCCTCTCTCTACCTGACTGATTGGGCTGGAACAGCAATCTTGTGCCCTGAGTGTTCCTTGTTTTCAGGCTTTCAGAGTCAGACTGGAATCCACACCACTGCGTTTTTGGCTCTCAGGCCTTCCAGCTATACCACAGACATTCCTTGGTCTCCAGCTTGCAGGTAACAGATTGTGGGAGTTCTCAGCCTCCATAATTGTGTGAGCCAATACCTTATAATAGTCTCTTTCTAGATGTTTGCATATATCTAGAATATATCTGTTCTAGAGAAACAGAACCAATATATGTTTACACACATGCACACGTATATGCACACGTGTGTGTGTACATATATATATATGTAGTTCAAGAAATTAAAGATTATATTTAAATTTGGCATAAATTAAATATTACCATGCAGGTATCCTGGAGAATGTTTTAGGTGCCTTATAATCATAATAAAGACATATTTGAAATGTTTAATGCAGTTCAGTTGGAAGCTCAAATGATCTTAAATCTAGAAATATATTAAAAAATAAAATGCCATTTGTGACAAGGTCTCAGAGCACTTAAGTTTAGGTTTTAATTTTCCCTATAGGCATTTAGTAGCAGGCAATAGGCCATTTACCAGTATTTTTTACTCTTTAATTAATTACTTGATTGACAAAACAAAAAATATTTTCTCTGATGTGTCTCTGAAGCCCACCTTGAGCAGGAAGATGTGGAAGGCTAAAGAGTGCTCTCTCCATACTGAGTTTTCCTTTATCTTCTGCCCACATTAATCCTCTTGCTGTTGGAGAGGGTTCACCATGGCTACAGAAAGCATTGGAGTATAAAAGCTGCAGTTAGGTGCATCCACCAATACACCAACTACTGAGACATGTTAGTGTTGTTTTGACAAATTGATGTCAGATTAAAACCATAACAGGTTTAGGAGAAGTATTTTGACAAGTAGCCTTCTAAAGATGACCATTTCATGCTTGGCTCCTTTTTGGCTTCAAAAAAAATGTAAGAAAGATCAGGTGCTGATTCTGAGTATGTTATTTTGGGAAAAAAAAATTCTTCTTTGCACTGCTAGAGCTCGTCTATTTTTCTTCAAACTGAAAACTTCCCTGTCTATTCCACAGTGGAGAAACCTCTAAGCTTCCACTCAAACTCATGGAATTGTTTCTGATCACTGGAGGCTCTCAATCTGTCCTGGAAATGGTCTTTACCAAAAGTTGCAAAGTATAAGAGTATTGGCTCTTGTCAAAACTAGAAAGAAAATGTAAAAATTGTCTTGGTGGTCCTAGATGTATACTTTTGAAAAATCTAGGTATATTTTAGCAAGTACTAATGTAGGAAAATCTAATTTCATAATCCTACTAGTTTTTATCTTCCTTTTTAATAAAACCTGTTCTTTATTGAGCAGTTACTATATAGCCAGACATGAAGCACTTTGCATAGTTTGCTGATTAGATCTTCATAGCAACCTTATGAGGTAGATGCTATTATTGTACCTATTTTAGAGCCAAGACAACTGAAGATATATATATGTTAAATAACATGGTTAAGAGCAAAAGTGCATATACGATAGAGCCAATGAATGGCAGAGTCCAGATCTCCATCCAGGGCTATCTGACTCTAAGATCTGTGGTCTTAGTGATTACACTATATTTTAACATCTTAATCTGTACCTTCTATAGCCACTGGCTATATCCATAGGATGCCTCTGTGTACAATCTCCATTATTCCCTGACATGAAAATATATCAACAACCTTATTAAGTTTTGGAACTAAAAATTTCTTCTAGTGTTAAAAGTCAATTCTTCAGTCACATCTGATGGATGCCTTGACTTTCCCTGGATCCTCTTTAGTTTCCTTTACTTATCAACCAGATTCAGAATCTAGTACTGTAGGCATAAGATGCCCATATTTTCTTAAGACACATTAATTCCTGTGACCCTTTCTCTTCCAGTGTTGACCTGCTCTGGAATTCTACCTGGGTTTATATTTCTCATTTTATCTATTTCTCAAATGAGCCCCATTTTGAAGACAGAAATATGAGTTTTTGCCCCAGGATGTTCCCAAAGTTCTACTTGGCTTTTGTGTTTTTACTTTTTAGACTGTTATGTTATCATCTTTTTATGAGGCATCTTCTACTTATGGACAGACTGTTTAATGATGACTACTACCTGAATTGTCTGTTGTTATGGTTGGATCATATTTCTTGTTGCTACTTGATAAGGTATCCTTGAATGAACATTTATTAAGTGTTTTCTGAATGCAGGCTCTGGGCTGGGGGCCTCAAATACACAAATTTTCTGTAATACATTCATAGTCTATTAATTTGTCTTATATTAAGATGCAGTCAATATTTCCTTTGGTCAATTAGAATTATTCACTGTTTTTGTCTTGAAGTTGCTTTCTTCCCATCTCCCCTTGGTAGGAATATCTCTGCTTGATTTGTTGTAGTTCTATTTTCTGGCCCAGATTTGCTCAAGACCTGCTGTACCACATATATGAGAGTTTCAGAGTAACACCTCTTGTTTCAGCTCTTACCTCTCTTCTATACCACTTCTGAGACATGACATGAGCCTTATCATGATAATTACTTGCCTTTATCCTCTTAGATACATCCTCTATTGGTGTGGACCTTCTCACTCTATCAGCCATTAGAGAATAAGCAATAGAGATCTCAGAAATAACAACACACATCTACAACCATCTGATCTTCGTCAAACCTGACAAAAACAAACAATGAGGAAAGGATTCCCTGTTTAATAAATGCTGCTGGGAAAACTGGCTAGCCATATGCAGTAAACAGAAACTGAACCCCTTCATTACACCTTATACAAAATGTAACTCAAGATGGATTAAAGACCTAAATGTAAAACCTAAAACTATAAAAACTCAAGGAGAAAACCTAGGCAATACCATCCAGGGCATAGGCATGGGCAAAGACTTCATGAATTAAACACTAAAAGCAATCACACCAAAAGCCAAAATTGACAAATGGGATCTAATCAAACTGAAGAACTTCTGCACAACAACAACAAAAAATATCATCAGAGTAGACAAGCAACCTACAGAATGGGATACAATTTTTGTAATCTATCCATCTGACAACGGTCTAATATCCAGAATCTACAAGGGACTGAAACAAATTTACAAGAAAAAAACAACCACCCCATCAAAAAGAGTATGAACAGACACTTCTCAAAAGAAGATATTTATGTGGGCAACAAACATGAAAAAAAGCTCATCGTCACTGGTCATTAGAGAAACGCAAATTAAAACCACAATGAGATACCATCTCATGCCAGTTAGAATGGTGATCATTAAAAAGTTTGGAAACAACAGATTCTGGCAAGGATGCAGAGAAGTTGGAACGCTTTTACATTGTTGATGGGAGTGTAAATTAGTTCAACCATTGTGAAAGACAGTGTGGTGATTCCTCAAGGATCTAGAACCAGAAATACCATTTGACCCAGCAATCCCATTACTGACTGGGTATATACCCCAAAGAATTATAAATCATTCTACTATAAAGACACATGGACACATATGTTTATTGCAGCATTATTTACAATAGCAAAGACTTGGAACCAACCAAAATGCCCATCAATGATAAACTGGTTGAAGAAAATGTGGCACATAAGTACCATGGAATATTATGGAGCCATAAAAAAAGATGAGTTCATGTCCTTTGCAGGGACATGGATGAAGCTGGAAACCATCATCTTCCGCAAACTAACACACGGAACACCAAACACCATGTTTTCACTCATAAGTGGAAGTTGAAAACATGGACACAGGTGGGGGAACATTACATACTGGGGCCTGTCAGGGGATGGGGGAAAGGGGAGGGAGAACATTAGGACAAATGCCTAATGCATGTGGGGCTTAAAACCTAGATGACAAGTTGATAGGTGCAGCAAACCACCATGGCACATGTATAACTATATAACAAACCTGCACGTTCAGCACATGTATCCCAGAACTTAAAGTAAAATTTGTTTAAAAATTGTAAAAATAAATAAAATAAAAAAATAAAATTACAATGTATTTCGTAAGCCATAGCATGATCACTTAGAAAAAGTTAAAAAAATTTTTTTAATTATTGGATCACAGGCGCACATTCATTATTGTGTTGTATATGGTTGTTTTTGTGCTAAAATTGTATGAAAAGTTGAGTAGTTGTGATAGAGCACCTATGGGCCACAAAACCTGAAGTATTTACTATCTATCTGATCTTTTACAGAAAAGTTCACCCATACTTATTCTATGACATTCATAAACTCCCTAGGAAGCACATTAAATAATAATACATAGCTACCTTAAGTGCTCTAATGATTAGAAGAGTAAATTAAAGTGAATGTACAGCATAATGAAAAGGATATACTCTTAGAAGCCTCATTTCTTTGCCCACGTGGATCTCATAGTCTGATTAATAATAAAAAAGGCATTGTGCTTGAGTTATATTCATATTTTCCAAGTCTTTGGCTATATTGCTTACCCATGATCCTACATTGCTGTCATCCTTCTTCCAGAAAGGATGTCAGAAAGTCCCTTCATAACTTTGCGTGAAACAGTTCAAAGGGTTTAGGGTAATAGGGCCTTTTTCAGTGTGTTACTGCCATGTTGCCAAACTGAAGCAAGCAGTGCTTGGCTCTGTTTAGTCCAACCTTCTCCAATTCCATGTTCCACCACTGACTTTGGTTCTTAAGTAGAAGCAATCTTCATCTTATACTTAACGCTTTTATATTTGATCTTGCTTTGTTTTCTAAATATAAACAGCCTATGGGTCCTTGAAAATGTGGATTTGCTCTTTTAGGTTTCTATCTCTCTCTGCTTAAAAACTTCTACCAAGTTTTGGCCAGGTGCAGTGGCTCAAGCCTGTAATCCCAGCACTTTGGGAGGCCAAGGCGGGTGGATCACGAGGTCAAGAGATCGAGACCATCCTGGTCAACATGGTGAAACCCCGTCTCTACTAAAAATACAAAAAATTAGCTGGGCATAGTGGCGCGTGCATGTAATCCTAGCTACTCGGGAGGCTGAGGCAGGAGAATTGCCTGAACCCAGGAGGCAGAGGTTACGGTGAGCCGAGATAGCACCATTGCACTCCAGCCTGGGTGACAAGAGCGAAACTCCATCTCAAAAAAGAAAAAAAAAAAAAAACTTCTACCAAGTTTTCTAGGTAATAAACCAACTTTCTAATAATAATAACAACAGATTTGAATATTTATTATATAATGATACTAATGATAGTAAGCATTATTGTGTAATAACAAGCTTTGGTAGTTTTGAATGCTTATTATATGTTCTATGTAGGAAATGATTCCAAGCTCTGCACATAAATTAACTAATTTAATTCTCACAACATTTCTGTCAGTCTGGCACCAGAACATATGCATTTACTTAATCAAAATGGAAAAGACATATTACAAGGCAGTTTTTGTTGGTTTTTCAGCATGGGAAGAGCATAAGAAAGTGGTATTACTAGTTAAATGTCTTTAAGGAAATTCCCTAAAAATATAGTCCATATATAGAAACACACACAAATACGTACATATATATGTATATACCTAATACATATACATATATACATACAGTGTAGTAAGTATACAATAAATGTTTGTAGCTACATGCATAGAAAAATTGTTTTATTCACCAAAAATATTTTCAAATATCTACTATATGACAGGTTGTACAGTTTGGAAGGAATGTTTTAACTATTTATCTGATGTATATGTACTCTAAAAAATCATTTTACTGAGAGTAATAAACTCACATTAAGTTGGATAAAAACACACACATAAATAACTTTTCCTAGCATATCAGGGTAACTTACGGAAGATAAGTAAAAGAAGTACAAGAAGCAAGCACTTTGGGATCGCATTAGACTCCATTCGTCTTTCCCAATCTCTGTCATTCTTTCTCAGTCTCCTTTTCTCACTCCTCCTGATCATACCTACCACAGGGTCAGTCCTTTCCTGCTACTGTTCTACCTCCTTTACTCTATCTTTGTGCAGACAGCCTCGGTCTGTCTCTGAGTAAACGTGGAAGGCAGCACACTTTAAGCCCCTATGACATTAACTAGAACTTCTGGATCCAAATCACAGATTTCTGGGAGAGGAAATCGCTGAGTCGACTGGAATAAGAAATCCTCTTCTGATCCAATCAATAATGCCTGACAGCAGTGTTGATGTGTGTTCATGTGATCTGCTAAGAGAATAGAATCCCTAGGACTGCCTTAAATAGAGTATGAAAACTCGGTAACAGTTTTGCTGTGTACAAATATATTTCACTGTGTACACAATATATCACTGTACAAAAATATGTTTGCTCTGTACAAAATATATTGACCATTTTTTTCTCCCTCTGAATGCCTAGCAGCTGTAGTAATGTTCCCTAAAACCATGTAACAATACTTTTAATTGCCATCAAAGATGACGAGAAAATTTCTTACAGTAGATAAAGAATACATTAAATGTGATAAAGGCATATCATGTTCCCAGACCTTCCCTCCTTGGATGGTGTATGTCCCTGATATCTCTATATTCCTGTTTTGCTTGTAATGCCAACAAAAATTAAGGTGGTGGCTATGAATGCCATACTTTCTGATACTACCTGTAGTCTCATCAATTTTATACTTCATTCTTTTCCCCAGATTGCCAGTTGGTACACAGTCTACAAAGATTAGCCAAAGGTACAGAAAAGGCTAAATAGAACCATTTTGAGTGGTATCCTCTAGACCTGCAGGAATCATAAACCTGAGCTACCCAAGTAAACTGGTCGGCACTGCTAAGTGAGAGACAAAAAATAATAATAAAGTAATTGACACTTCTATGGCAGAATTCCAGCTACTGATTTCCTTTTCTCAATACTCTCCATAGGTCAAATGCTAGATCTGAAATCACATAGCTACTACCGAAGAGATGCTATCAAAGAGATACATTCAGAGATGTTCAAACAGCCTATTGAGTAGCTGGAGTCATTTTGATATCAGTTTTGCTAACGTAACAAGTATTTCTTTTAATTTTTAATTGACAGTAAAAATGTTTCTTTTATTTGAGTAAATAATTGGGATTATTATTTGCTTCTAGCATATTTACAATTAAGAAAATTTTATGTACATAATGCGGACATGAAAGAAATGAGACAAATACAAAAAGGAGGCTTAATTCCTTAAATAACTAACAAAAATTGGAAAGAAACCATAAACTTTTGGGTAGAGATTTGTGTAGACATTACAAAAAGGCATATCACATACTAGCAATCCAACTTACCAAATACAGAGGGTTTTCATGTAATCATCCCATTTGCCTAGATTCTGTTTGTCACAGAATTCTTTCCGGTTATCCTATGGAAGTTTTAAAGACAGTGTAAAAGAATAGATGCAATATATGTGGACCTCTGGATATACTCTAGAGTGCCATTTTTAAAAGCCACTTATGAATCTATTCTGTCTCTACTTCCTTTTTATTTTAAGTTCTTGGTACTAACATTTTGCAGATTTGATTAACCCACACTGAAAGAGATGTTTTCTGTAGAAATACAAAAAGTGGCATATTGTTTTAGTATTAACTACCATGCTGACCAAGTGAAAGTTAGATTTAACAGGAAAATTATTAATTTAGTTATATCTAGATCAGTGGTTCCTGAGTTGGGCTGCTCCTGACAATCCCCTGGAGTCCTAAAAAAGAAACCAATGCCTAGATCTCACCCCAGAGACTCTAGTTTGTCTGTAACAATCTCTGTGTATTAGTATTCTTAAAATAAGCTTAATAATTTTTTAACATTTTCAAATTTACAGGAAGGTTATACAGATAGATCCCATATGACTTTCTCCATTTCTGTTCTTGTTAACATCTTATGTTGCCCTGGTACATTTGTCAAAACTAAGAAACCAGCACTGGCCCATTAAGATTAACTCTAATCTTCATTCAATTTTCTTAATTTTCCCACTAGAGTCCTTTTTTATTTTTATTTTTGCTCCAGAATATCATTTGTGATCCAATATTAAATTTTATCATCACGTCTCCATCTTCTTAGGCCCATGATAGTTTCTTGTCTGTTCTTGAATTTTTATTTTTATTTTTAAAAATTTCTTAATTTTTAATTGTTGTGGGTATGCAGAAGGTATATATATTTGTGGGGTACATGTGATGTTTTGATACAGGCATGCAATGTGAAATGATCACATGATTAAGGATGAGGTATCCATCCCTGCAAGCATTTATCCTATGTGTTACAGTCCAATTACATTCTTTTAGTTATTTAAAATATGTGATTAAATTATTATTCACTATGATAACCTTGTTGTGGAGTCAAATATTATGTATTATACACTCTTTCAATTTTTTTTATACCCACTAACCATCTCCACCTTCCCCCTAACCCACCACCCCAACCCTTCCCAGCCTCTGGGAGCCATCCTTCCATTCCTTGGTTTTAATGACCTCAACTCCTTTGAAGAATATTGGCCAGGTGTTTTGAAGAAGGCTCCTCATCTGGGCTTTTATGATCTTTTTACCATGGTTAGACTGGGGCTATTGGTTTTTGGAAAGAATATCTCAGAGGTGAAATGCCTTTGTCATTCATATTAGGGAGTAAATTCCAGGAATGTGACTCATCATGATGTATGTTAATCTTGATCACCTGCCCAAGGTAGTATTTCCCTGTTTCTTTATTGTGAAGTTATGTCTTCCTGCCTTCACATTCCCATACTG
This sequence comes from Aotus nancymaae, assembly GCF_030222135.1. NCBI lineage: Eukaryota > Metazoa > Chordata > Mammalia > Primates > Aotidae > Aotus > Aotus nancymaae. The sequence goes on from NW_026988431.1 coordinate 10,217,019, forward strand.
TATTTTTTTAAATTGAGTCATGAAGAGGAGTGGTGAGGGGGAATAAAGGAGTTAAAGTTCACCTGCTTTAGGGGAGAATATCTGTGAAAATGATTTGTAATTCTTTTATAAGGAAGATTTCTCTCTTTTCCTACATTTGTTTACTTATCTAATCTTTTATTTTTACAAATATGGACTTGTGGATATTTGCCTTATACTTTGGATTGTAACTCAAAACTATGTTATTCATTACATTACTCAAGTTATTTCATCTTTGGCCATTGAGGCTTCTTTCTGGTTGGCGGCATTAATATTTTAAAAGGCCACAGGATGGTTCTCAAGTACAGCCAGGATCTGGGATTCTGACTTATATATAATAGATCCATGTTCTCAAAATGTTGTCCGTAGACAAGCAGCATCACCATCACCTGGGGATTTGTGAGAAATATGAATCCAAGGGCCTCATCCCAGACTTACCAAAATCAGTCAGTATGGGGTAGAAACCAGGTGAATCTGATGTGAACTAATGTTTAAGAACCACTGAAGGAAATAATATCAGCCATACCCTCTGGTCTTTAACAATATACTGATCAGGTCACCACAAACCTTACTTTGTGAAATGCATATGTAGTTTAATACACGCATCACATTTTAGGCATAGGGTTGCAAGGCTAGCATCTTATAAATGGCCTAATTTCTCCCAGGCAATATGCATTGATTTATAAAGCCTTGACTGAAAAAAATGTCCCTGCCCTGACACAGGGTTCTCTCTAGTCATGGACAACTGTGAACAGCATATGCACATGATCGAACATTTCCCCCCAAAATGTGCCTCTTTGTTGTGATATCATAAATATTTATGCACTTCTAATTATTAAAATGTGCAAAATTACTGTGAAGAAAGGGACCTCATCTAACCCCAGGCTTTTCTTATTATTCTCAAGGCAGAGCCATTAACTTTCTCTAACGTTTGCTTCAGGTGTTGAAAAGCTAATTCACGGCTCCCCAGCTGCCTACTTGCAGGGACAGCTTTCTTTTGCTACAGGCAGTAATTGCTTTACCGCTATCCTAAATTGCCCTAGAGAAGAAAGCATAGCTTTGCTGGCTTTATCCTGTGGATTTAAAGCAATGCCTATACTTGCTTTGCATAGAAGTGAACTCCTTCTCCTACAGATATTTTATTCTAATCTTCGCAACACATTCCAGTTGAGACATGAGAAACAAGATTATGAAGACATGCCCTAGTATGCATTTTATCTGCACTGGTAATGTGCGGAAGACAAATCAAGGTTTTGGGAGCAGGGTTGAGAGGGAACAGGAACCACCTTCACTGGTTCAGGTTAGTGGAAATTAGCTTAATAGGTGTGTGGCTAAAATTTCAAATTCAATTGGATGGATCAATCAAAAATATCTAAATAGATAAGAAGTATTTGATTTGGTCAAACAGGCCGGACGTAAAACCCGAAAATTCAAGTGTAACCTCTTTCCAGAACAAACCAATCTGTAGGTAAAACTAGGCACATAGAAAGACAAATAGCATTTCACCAGTTCTTCTCTGATACACAGGGTTGGTGTCAAATCAAACTCACAAATCTTACCAAATTGCAAGCTTTGCTATTAATTTCAAGGACACGAGCAATCAAGAGGCACCTGCTTTCTCTGAAAGCAGAGAAAGTCTGAGATATTGAGTGTAGCTACCCAGGTCCCTTGCAGATCAAACTCCTATCTCTGATTTAGAATAATAAGTGATGCCCCTAAGTGGGATTTATGGGGTAAACTCTTGCAGCAGGGAGCATTTCAATGATAAAAACTCTCCATTTTACACCCCAGTGTGACATTGTTTGTGTGAAGTTCCCTAGGAAGCCATGCCTTACAATCCAGAGATTCCAGGTTTATTTATCATAGGTAAAACTTTATCCAGGAACATCCTTTTAAGGACATTCTGAAGCTACTTTCTCTTCCTCATAGCATGGATTATTATAGTCTATATACTTGGAGATTCAGTGGGCAAGGTGATTAGATTATGTGACATGACTTCTTTTCTCTGAGAGTATACCTGATAAGATTTGGCTGTGTTTCCACCCAAATCTCATTTTGTATTCCCATGTGTTGTGGGAGGCATTTGGTGGGAGGTAATTGAATCATGGGGGCAGGTCTTTTCCATGCTGTTCTCATGATAGTGAGTAAGTCTCACCAGATCTGGTGGTTTTAAAGAGGGAGTTTCCCTGCACAAACTCTCTTCTCTTGTCTGCCATCATGTGAGGCATGCCTTTCACCTTCCGCCATGATTGTGAGGCCCCCGCAGCCACGTGAAACTGTTAAGTCCAACAACCCTCTTTTGTAAATTGCCCAGTCTCGGGTATGTCTTTATCAGCAGCATGAAAAAGGACTAACACAGGGAGTAAGTGAATATAAGGCTAGCTGCCACAACTCCCTCCTCTCCACACCACATCCATACACACACACGACACACACCACATCCACATATGCACTTTACCCTGCCAGTTCTTCACGTGGACCTAGAAATCCAGAGTAGTTTTGGTTCCTCTGTGGGATTTACAATTCTTTTTCCTCTCCGGTTTTTGGCGGTGATATCGAATGTGATTCTGACAAGGCCAGGGCACTCACATCTATATCCACAGCAGAGATTTTGCTTAGTGGTGTCTGAGGCTTCACAGTGTTGGTGCCCATATAACGGTGCCCCTGTCACTGCCACTGCCATTCTAAGGCAGTGACAAATTAGTTCACCCTATTGTTTTTCTTGTCTGGGTTACAGTCAATTTATTTGCTGGCCTCCTTCTAGTTCAAACCCCAAGTTCTATCGCCTGAAGTCTATCTACCACACTGCATCTGAATCTTCCTTCTAAATTGCAGATGTGATTGTGTCTTTCCCATGATTAGAAACTTATACTGGCTCCCCAGTGCCATCAGTATAAAAAGTCGAACATCTTAGCCTGCATGCCATATTTCAGAGTCTAATTATGACATTCTTGTCCTGCATCACATCTTTCCACTCCATAGCAACTCCTCAGCTTTAGATTAGCTCTCCCTCGCTTTCATAACTCTGTGCCATTGTAATTGCTGCTCACCCTACTGGGGATGATCTTTTCTACTTTTTCATCCTTCAAGTTCTTATCCCAATATTGAGTTATTCCTTTCTTAACCTACACAGTTTAACTCGGCTATCACCTCCTCTGGAATGATTTTCTAGCCCCAGCACTCTGGAGTAGATATTCTTGTGGCACAAACAGAACAAAATGACATGTGCTGTGTAAGATGTGTCTGTTCTCTTTTCTCTCTTACTATCCTTTGAGCAGGTATTCTAGATTGTGTTTGTCTGAAATGTTGGTGTCTGGCACAGAGAAGGAATGCAAAGATGGGTGCAATGAACAGCATAAATGGAGCCTTCCCGTGAAAGAGGAGTGTGTCATCTTAGACTGTAGGAGAGGTGTGGCTGTGAATTTGTTTGGGAATTTGAAAGGAAATTTGTAGCTCAAGCCTGATATTGATACTGAGGTAGTTGGGCTATTTGTTGAGAGTGAATATTGGGATAAGAACTTGAAGGGAACATTTTCTTACGTCCTCTTAAGAAATGTGTTCTTATGTTCTCTTAAGGAATCATATGAGAAGCAGGATTCCTCAAGGTCGATAGCAAATGGTAACTTTGTGAAGCAACAGAGGTGACGAGGGAATTTCTCTAGTGATGTTTGGTTGAACTAGTGTAGAAACAGCTGACTGATCTGGGTGGGACTGGAGCAGGGTAGGACTTTGTGGAGTTTGTACAGTGGAAGCACAAAGGGCTAAAGGAATTAAGGAGGTGGGTAAGAGAATGGTTGAAATCCTAGCATAGGGAGTTTAGCCTGGAGAAGGAAGACCAGAGGCCAACAGAAGGCTTATAAATTGTTGGAAAAGTGTGGAGTCACTTTATATCCTTGGCTTTTACTGTAGTTAAACAACATAAACTCTCATTGCCAAGAAAAGTCATAAGATTTCCCCAATATGGAAACTGTGTCATCCACATTGATGTCAGAGATCTACTTTGAATATTATGAAATCTTTAATGTAAAAGAAGAATAACAAGACTTTCATTCCATGGGTGGGAGTATAGGAGGAGCTGGAACCAAGTTAGTTCTCACTAAAAAGATAGTTAACATCCTTTAAATCTAGTTGTTCTTTTAGCTATCCGGGTGTTATCAGGAACAGAGAGATAAGAAAATGATAAAGCTTTCTCCCATTCAGTGTTATTTTCTCTGGTTTCTGGGATTCCAGTTCTCTTGTCTCCTGTGCTAATTCTCATTGTAGACCAGGGGCTCTGGCTGCTAAGCTGCTTGCCCGAGACACACTATGTAGCAAACGATTAAAAGGTAATTGGCAAAAACATTTCACAGGAAAAACACCCAAATGAAACATCTCTCTGTTAGGCCTACCCCCAGGAGGAAGACTGGGATTAAGTGAGCCACAAATAGTACATGACGACCTCACCAAATGCTGCATTACTGATCCTGAGTAAGATGGTTATGTAATAAGGAGAAACTGCTTTACTTGTGATGAAAGGAAAAAAAAGAACTGTTCACACTCTCCCATCTCATATGCCAGACTTAATCAGAGAGTTGTTTTGATCCTCATGACCAGGGTTAATTTTAATTTGGGGCCTTTTTAGGATCTCTATAGACCCAAAATATTCTTATTTTTTAAAATCCCCCATTTATATTATAGTATATCAACTAAAATGCATGAAAATCCCAGATTATGTCAAATATGCGTATTGATTTCTATAATAATTATTGCAGTTGTTTAATATGTTATCTTTTATCTTTTTTTTTTTTTTTTTTTTTTAAAGACAGAGTCTTGCCTGTTGCCCAGGCTGATGTGATCTTGGCTCACTGCAACCTCTGCTTCCCGGGTTCAAGCAGTTCTCCTGCCTCAGCCTTCCAAGTAGCTGGGATTACAGGCACGTGCCACCCAGCATGCCTGGCTAACTTTTATACTTTTAGTAGAGATGGGTTTCACCATATTGGCCAGGCTGATCTCAAACTTCTGACTTCAAGTGATCTGCCCACCTCGGCATCCCAGAGTGCTGGGATTACAGGCATGAGCCACTGCTCCTGGCCATATTTTATTATTTGTAACTCATAATGTCTTTTCAGGTCTCTGATATTTTGTTGACTCTTAAAATGTTCATTGATCATGGGCATTGCGCCAAATGATAACTATGGATGAAGGGGCTTGATCATGTGGTAAAAAGTTTGATTCTTGGAGAAGATACTTTAAGAGGAAGTCGTGGCCTCCAAGAATTAGTTCAGGTCCAAACTTTGCACCTAACCCTTGTGACCCAGGCAGACCCCTATGTCCCTGTCAGTCTCACTCATCAGTGCCTCCACCAATGCTGCTTTTCTCTGCATTGGTAAAAGAGATAATCAGGCAAATACAATAAAGTGATAGAATAACACTCATGAAAGGCATAATAGGTTGCTATGGGAACGAATAGAAGGGGCAGGAAGTTCAAGGAAGTCATTCTTTTCCCTTTGAAAAAAAGATAATATTCAGGCTTCCTTTTTTTTTTTTCTTTACAGACCTCATGAGGAAAATCAAATAAGATTATCTTACATTAGAAAAGTTTCTTTCATACTTTATACAACAGTAGAAACAACACAGGATTGGAATTAGAAGAACTGATTTTAAATGCCAAACTGTTTCCCAGAATGATCTGATTCTACTGCTTAGCCTATCTGGATGTCAATCTCTCCATCTCTAAAAGGAAGGTGTGCTGGGTTGAATAGTGTACAAATGCATATCTGTTTGCATTCTGTGGGTTTGACCTTATTGAGAAATGGGGTCTTTTCATATGTAATCAAATTAAAATGAGATCATACTGGCTTAGAGCGTGCCTGCATCTAATAACTGGTGTCCTTATATTTGGATGCAGGCACACAGGGGAGAATGCCATCTGATGATGGAGGCGGAGACTGGAGTGATGCATCTACAAGGATTGCTGGCAGTCACCACAAGCTAGAAGAAGCAAGAGAGGGCTGGGCACCGTGGTTCACTCCTGTAATCCCAGCACTTTGGGAGGACCAGGCAGGCGGAACATGAGGTCAAGAGATCGAGACCATCCTGGCCAACATGGTGAAACTCCGTCTCTACTAAAAAAATACAAAAATTAGCTGGGCATGATGGCACGTGCCTGTAGTCCCAGCTACTCGGGAGGCTGAGGCAGGAGAATTGCTTGAATCTGGGAGGTGGAGGTTGCAGTGAGCTGAGCTCACACCACTGCACTCCAGCCTGGCCCCTTGTGACAGAGCAAGACTCTGTCTCAAAAAAAAAAAAAAAAAATCAAGAGAGGATCATTCTCTAGAGCCTTTGGATGGAGCAAGCCTAGTTACACCTTGATTTTAGACTTCTAGTCACCAAAACTGTGGGAAAATAAATTTCTTTTGTTTCAGGCTACTCAGTTTGTGGCAATATGCTATGGAACCTCCAGGAAACTAATATAGGGTGTTAATAATATAACTTACCTGACAGTAGTATGACATCAGGTCTAGTGAGGTCTGACCTGGTAGGGCAGGAATTAGCAGAAGTGCAGTGTTCCAGAATCCTCAGATTCTGGAACATTCATTGTGAAACAGCCATACCTATTATATACCTCTGTTGGCCTTCTTCATCACGTATGATCCTCTCACTTCCACTTTTTCTCTATCAGTTTCTAATCACCATATTATTCATTAATTTGTGGTTTACAGCTACCATGCTTAATTGTATGGCCTAAAAATCAGTGATTTGATTTTTTTTGGGGGGGTGGGGGAGATTGGCCTTCAAAGTATTTGCCACACCTTTCTGCATTGTCCCAGTTGGCATTCTAGTGATGAAAAAACAAAAAGAAAAATGGAAATGCTTTGGACATTGTAATTCTCCATGTAGATGTTAGTTATTTGGATAAAAAGTTACTTATATACAAAATAGAAAATGGAAGTGATATGTACACCCAAGCGGAGACACAGTGGAAAAGGCATTGACTTATGGTCCCAACACTGCAACTGGCTAACCCAAGTTTGTCACGTGACCAATTGGTGCCTGCATTTCCAGGTCTATAAAATGAAGGAAAAGAGGTGGGATACATCAAGGTCACCTCTAGCTCCAATATCACCTGAATCCTGTGAATCTGAATTTTGGGAGGTATGGTTTTTATGAGTGTTCATGTAACTCTGTTTTAAATTTTGTCTTTTCTTAATTTAGAATGCACTTTTAAGGTAATTTGGAAAAGCGATTTAAAACTAGAACTTCGAAGTTATAACATCCAGGAGTTGAGTCCAAGCTTCTTTACTTCAAGATGCATGATGCTGCAAAGTGTGGTCATTTCTAAATCATGGCCTCTAAACTATTTTACACTTCTCTCATCATGTGATAGGGTATTTGCCTCCTCATCAATCTGGGCTCCATGACTAATAGAATACTATGCAAATAACCCAATGCCAGTTACCAGACCCAGGCTTTAAAAACTGGTATCACTCACTTCTTGTCTCTTTGAATGCTCACTCTTGGTATCCAGCTGACGTGATCTGAGAAAATCAAGCAACCCATTGAGAGGATTCATATATTCATTTGATCTAAGAGATATCTCAAGATGACAGTTTGCACTTTTAGACTTGAGGATCACATGTCAGTGTCGCCATCAGGCATGTGAGTGTGTGAGCCTTCAGATGATTCTAGCCTCCAGCCATCTAGCGACCTTTGAGTTACCCTAGCTGACACTGCCTAGGGAGCAAATGTGGGCTGTCCCTACCAAGCACTGCCCAAATGGCAGATTTTTTTGAGCAAACTAATTGCCCTTTTTTAACCCACTAAGATTAGGGTGGTTTATTACACAGCGATATAGAACTAAAATGGTAAAATTATTTATTTAAGCTTCAGATTCCTCATCTGTAAAATGAAAAACAAAACAAAACAAAAGATGTTTCTCATGGAGTTATGCAAATTAAATGAAATGATACACTCAAAGCACAGAGTATCTAACATTTTTAGACCCACTTGATGGCTTACATCTTATACTTGAAGTTTTAATCATTTCTTGACTGACATCATGGGCTTTCAAAACCCTTATGACCGTGATGACTAAAATAGAACCCAGACAAGAAAAGTGGATGTGATAGCAGTGACCAGTAGAAAACTGATGATAGCTAAACCAGTCATTCTATCCTTCTCTCCTTTTTTCTCTGTTTTTAGTAGAATCCAAGAAGGCACTAAAGCCTCCAGTACTCATGGAGAGATGAGTCTGCTCATTATCAACCTCATTGATCCCTAGCATCTGTGCCTAGACAGACTACAGGAAGCTGAGAGTGAACCAGGGAGTTCACCACATTGTTTAAATGGCCTTTGCGAAGAACTTATCGGAGGCATGGTCCTACTTCCTGGAATGGTACTTTCCTCAAAAATGTGTCTGATTCTGTTGTGGGGGCATACAGCTGGAAAGCAGACCTAGATGGGAGATGAACCTGGGTAGTCAGTTTGGCTCGAGTCAGCACTCTTAACCTAGAGTTAGAGAACCTAGTACACTAGAGCTGTAAAAGTGAAATATGCGTTAAATACAGTTACAGGTACCATGTGTCTTAATAAAATATTTCCTGCTAAGGAAATAAAATAGTGAGCCATAGAGGAGATTATTTCAAAATGGAAGGAAGAACCCATGGAGCAGTATTGCCACTTAAAGTCTAAAAGTATAAACTGTCATCTTGAGGCAACTGATTCCTGAATGATTATTTCTATAAATGTATGGAATGAAATGGGTATATCTGTTGTCAGAAGAGTGAGGGAAAGGGCCCCTATGCGAGAAAGAGCTCATTTGGACCTAAATCAAGACTGTAACCTAAATTCTCTGCAACTTGAAGGGAACAGACATATGACGGGGATAACCGTTTAAATTTTGAAAGAAAGTCTCAATTGTTACAAGTTCCTTCCTTCCTGCCCTCCATTTTCCCATCGGAAAACTCTTCAAATCAAAGGCAGAAGGTAAGGAAGAAGATGAGGAGTACTGAAACTGCTTCGATCCTGGCTAGGATAGAGGAAGAACTCTAAAGAAACCCCCCAAATGACAGCATAGAAATATTTTTCCCTATGGCATTAGATTGATTCCCCTTTCCTGGCCACCAGCAGCCCCTTTCCACACCAGGATCAATTACTCTTCATTGTTATTTTCATCTGCATAGACAACAGAACTTGCTGCTGTCATAAAAGTAAAGAAACAGATTTTTAAAATTGCTACTTGAAGAAGCTCTTCTATATCAGTGCCATTAGATTAAACTTCTGCTTTGTATAATGCATAAAAATGGCTTGTGAATTTTTTTTCCTTGGGTGACTCATTTTGTTTGAACTCCAAAGCAATTCCTCAGAAATGGAAAGAGGTTATTTAAAAATGAGCTGTGAGGTTGTCATTAAAAAAATTATTTTTAAAGCAAAGGAGATCTCTCCTAGCACCAAATGATAAAATACAAATTTGAGAATCCTGAACTCAGTTCTCAAAGGTATCACCTTTGAAAAGGAAGTTTAAAAAATATTAAATAACCTTTTAAAAAGTGACTTTGGCCGGGCGCGGTGGTTCACGCCTGTAATCCCAGCACTTTGGGAGGCCGAGGTGGGTGGATCACGAGGTCAAGAGATCGAGACCATCCTGGTCAACATGGTGAAACCCCGTCTCTACTAAAAATACAAAAAATTAGCTGGGCATGGTGGCGCGTGCCTGTAATCCCAGCTACTCAGGAGGCTGAGGCAGGAGAATTGCCTGAACCCAGGAGGCGGAGGTTGCGGTGAGCCGAGATCGCGCCATTGCACTCCAGCCTGGGTAACAAGAGCGAAACTCCGTCTCAAAAAAAAATAAATAAATAAAAAAATAAATAAATAACTTTAAGAAAGTAAAGAAATAAGAATAAAATCTTAATTTTTAAGTGAAAAACTTCACCTTTTCTTATATGAACAGAAGAGTTTCTTGGTACCTCTGTCTTTTTAAGAAATTAAAAAATGTAATAAAAATGTAATACCTCTTATTTTAAAGAAAGCTCGTTGTAAACCATGCTTTTTCTGTCCTTAGTTTAATATTTTAATCTTTTTACTAGGCTTTAAGGTCTTTGAGATATTCTGATGGCAGAAGACAAAGTTAAAGGTTACCAATAGAATTAAAACTGCAGTTTTTCTCCATAAAAATCTATCCTCTGTTTCTTCAAAATATTATTAGAAAATTTCCCCTGGAGGGAATGTCATGGACCATTAGAGAGAATTTCAAACTCTAGGCTTTATCCTATGAATTCCTTTCCTAGCTTGCTGTCTTTCAGCACCAACCCATTCTCACTTCTTCTACTTCCTCCAACTCCCTAGAAAGACTTTTTCATGAAATTATTCCATAAAGCCTTAATCTTTTATTCACTTAAATTTTATTTTAAGTAGAAATACTTTAAGGATAGTAGAAATACATTAGGAGAAATACCTAATGTAGATGATGGGGTGATGGATGCAGCAAACCACCATGGCACATGTATACCTATGTAACAAACCTGCACGTTCTGCACATGTACCCCAGAACTTAAAGTATAATTTTAAAAAAAAATAGGCCGGGTGCGGTGGCTCACGCCTATAATCCCAGCACTTTGGGAGGCCGAGGCAGGTGGATCATGAGGTCAAGAGATCGAGACCATTCTGGTCAACATGGTGAAATCCTGTCTCTACTAAAAATACAAAAATTGGCTGGGCATGGTGGCGCGTGCCTGTAATCCCAGCTACTCGGGAGGCTGAGGCAGGAGTATTGCTGGAACCCAGGAGTCGGAGGTTGTCGTGAGCCGAGATCGTGCCATTGCACTCCAACCTGGGTAACAAGAGCGAAACTCCGTTTCAAAAAAAAAAAAAAAAGAAAAAGAAATACCTCTGTAAAGAGTGAGACTTTAGCTGAATGACTTTCCAGCATAATTTTTTTTTTTTCAGCTGCATTAAAAGGTAAAAGGAAATCTTTTCTGGAATTGTCACTAGGAGAAGCAGATCAGATGAGAGCTGTTTGGGGAGGTGTAGGAGGGAGGTGTCGGGTTACTTGCTGTCTAGCTCACATCACACATCCCCAGGGAAGGGCCTGCTGGCCTAAATGAAATCCTAGAGTCTGCAGAGATGAAAATAACATTGACTCAAATCCTTTTGTTTGTAGCAGAAATCCTTTTTTCCAATCATTCTGGAAATTCTGGGGAAGGTGAGGTATTTACATGGTTTTCTTAGTCACCTCTAGTTTAAATGTCTGTTTCCTTTGGATCAATTCAACTCATGGATCTTCTCACCTTTGCTCACCAGCTATTTGTGTTCTACCTACTGTAGGTTTGACTAACCATTTTCTTTATGGCCACACACATGATAAAAACATAAAAAGCCTTGGTGTGGTGGTTTTATAACACAATAATGTGAACAGCTTAAGACTGAAATTAGCTGTCTCAGTTTTTATAAAGTATCTCTGTTTTTTCTACCAACTTGGATACTGGCTTTTCTCCGGTCTGTTTTTCTCTTCTGCCTCCTCAATTTCTCCTTCACCTCGGCACGTAATTTTGTTGAAGAATAGTTTAGTTGTATACTTCCTATTCTTTCTGAGCTCATCTTTCCTTCTCAAACACTGAGCCATATGTATTCTTTTCTCAGAATAAACACTGGTGCTAGCTTATAAAACAATACTCTTTTCAATTTATGAAATTATTTCTGTTTTAGCACAAATCATGCATTCGAAGAAAGGTTTTAAGCTTAGGGTGGCAAGAAGAAAGATATAAGGTCTGTGTTAGAATCAATTGTGTGGCAAGTAGTGGGAAGACAGAGTAGGAATGGGGAGCAGTGGCCCTAGAAATATGCGTGTTATGCAGCACAACGCAGCTTAGACTTGTCCCAGCTCTGTACAACCACTCCATTGTTCACGTCTCCATGAACTCAAGTTCTTGATTACAAGTGTTTTTTAAACCAAAATTTTGGCCTTCCACTTTCTATTTTATTTCTGTCTCCAGATTCCCGAATTTTGCCTTTCGGAATTACTTTGTCACCACTTCTCAATCAACTAATATTTTCTCTATATAAATTATTGAATTAATGACTCAGGATTATAACCTCCTGTGAACTGTGTGGTATTTAATTTCTCTTCCAGCAGGTAAGAGTAGAATAAAGAGAAGTTAGTAAGTTACATGGAGTCACAAAATGAGTCATTAGAATCAAAGAGAATTTGGACACCGAAGCCACAAGTTCTGCTTCTTAGTAGCCCTGTTGGCTGCATAATAATTTAAACTTCATGCAAAAAAGCTGAGTCATGCTGTCCTCTTCTGTGTCATGCTCCCTGTTTAGACAGGATTCACTGCCTTGGCGCCTTCTTTGTCATTCTTTTATCTTTCTGACTCTTCGTCTGTGTGGTTTACATATATATCTAAATAATTTTTTAAAATTTATTTGTTTTAAAAGTTTGCAAGTATTTCAGGAACTTTCTTATGTGATGGTTGAATGCTGATCTTTTCAAAGGCGTTGAAATGGCCCCACCTGCCCATGTGCATTAATTTAGTTTAATGTGGGTGCTTTTAATTTAGCTCATTGTGGGTGCTTTTTAACCTTAAGTTATTTGAACTAAAGAGACTTTCCTTAAAAGAAAGTTTGGCAAGAAGAATTGGAGTAATATTATTGGAATCTTCAGTAATTGGGGAAAGGTAGGGAAGGAAGAACTTAATTAGAAAAAAAAAAACCCATGCTCAGAATGTGCCAAACCAAGATTTGACTAATTCAAAAGTTTCCTTGGAGTTATATTTATTTCTAAATCACAATTTCTATTTGTTACAGTCCCCATGAAAAGTATTGTTTATCAATGTACCCCCATATTACTCAGGAAGCAAATGAAATGACTGGTTTTCAGAAGGTGAGATTAGAGAGGATTCAAAGTAATAGTCAAGAAATAAAATGCATTAGTGTACAGCTAACAAAATGATGTGAAATAGGACATCTGGCAAGAGAGGCGGACAGCTGTAAAGAGTAGATTGGAAGTCAGAGGGCCTCATTGTTCTCATGACAATGAACACGTGGTAGTCATGGATACCAGGTCAGGCAAATATTCATTTCGAAGCTTTAATTAGATAACGGATGGGAAAGAATCATAAGCCCTATGAGTATATGGAATTTCTTCCCCCTCAAATATTACCTTGTACTGGTGTCTTACCAATCGATGTCTTGTAAGTTAGGCAAGTTTGCCATTCCCATAGGCTCCCACCAGGTTGAGTCACAGGCAGAATATAAGATGACCAGTTAAGTTTGAATTTTAGACAAGTAATGAATTTTTTTTTAGTCTAACTATACTCTAAATTATTCATTGTTTATCTCGAGTTCAAATTTAACCGGACATTCTATATTTTATTTGCTGTCTAGCATTCTTACCATCAGAGAAAATAAATTTGGTTAAGAGGTGACTGTCAGCATTGCATCTCAGAAATCTGATGTAAGCAGAGATAATTAGCCAGTCATTTATTATTTGTTAGAAATAGAGCTGTAAAGAGAGTCAAATATCCATACCATGTTATCTGTTGAATATGAAGCCATTTTAAACACCCAGTGATTTCTTGACAAGGTAGTTCTTCCATAATATAGGCATGCAAAGCCAAGGAATTGGCAGTGTTAAGCTGCCTGGGATGGGCACTGCCAACATTTGCTTCCATAATTCTTTTTCTCAGTCTTCATGGATGATTAACCCACCAACCATCTTTTGACTGATATATCATATTTTAGAATTAAAACTACCGTGTAACTGAGTACAACCCATTTTTGCCCAGATTAAAACAATCCTGTCTCTTAAATTTGATCCTACACATCCCTGTTATATCTTAACTTTAAATCTTAACCTTTCATTTTAATCTTATTTTGCATTATTTAATTTCCATGATAGCAATCTTCCCATGGTCCATATATTGGAAACAGATGCCAGTTATATGAAGAAAAGATATACTAAAACAGTAGGAAACTTTTTCAGAAGTTCAAGTAAAATAAAAGTTAAAAAAAATAGGCATTTTGAAAATTGAAGATCAATTTTTTTCTGCCTTACTTACTTCAAAGAAGTAAAGGAAAACACAATCCTACTCCTTTAAAAATTAGTCTGCATTAGAGACCCTACAACCCTGATCTCAAACTCAGGAAACAGGTAAAGCCATAAGCAAGAAGATGAATAAGAGTTTCTTTAGAAGTCCTGCCAAGACAAATCTCTGCAGTCAAAGTAGAATCAGTAGTGGCCTCCTGAACCTCAAAGTCTTCAAAGAAAGTAGGAACAATGGGTTTACCAGGTAATTCTCTTTATAGACGGGAAGGTGTTTGTTTTTCCTCTATATTCTTGGTAGGGAATTGTACTTAATGGACAAATTTATCCAGTAAGCAAAAACTACCTCATTGTAAATTCCGAGTGTGCCCCATGGGCTAGTTCAGCCAAGTTTGGATGATTACCTCAAGCTTAGTCATCCACATAGTAAGGATCAGATTTTTACAATTGAGACTGGAGATTTTTAATCAAAGTAAGGTCCTTTTCATTGAATGCTCTTATATAACTTTTGGAAATCTACACAAATAGTGTAATATTTAGAAAATACTAATGTCATGACAGAAATTATAATCATATATGGCTATTTTTCTACTTTTACATTCTTTCTGCATCCTCAATTAATTTTTTATTTTAAAAAAAAGTTTCTAAATTATTCTCAAATGATAGTACAAATACATAGAATGTTCTGAGGAAATTAAAAATAAGAACTTAGAAATAATTCTAATTTAAAATAAATAATAGTTGAAAATAAATAAATGTTAAATTATAAGGAGTCTTAAAATGTATTCTCAGTGGACTAGAGCAATAGATATTAGCTTATATGTAGGCCACACTTCCCTTTTAAAGGTTTAGACAATTCAGAAGTTCACATAAAAATCATTTCTTCGTATCATTAATATTTTATTTAATTTCCTAAAGCAAAAAAAAAAAAAAAAGCAGAGGAAATTATTCTAATGAAAAAAAAAAGGCTTCCAACACTTTTATAGCCTAAAAATTTATAGACACTAGGAATCTTTAATTTTGTATGATTTCTTTTTTCTTTTCTTCCTCTTTCCCTTCTTCTTCCCCACCTCCCACCTTTCTCTCTCTCTCTTTTTTTCTTTTTTCCTATGGTTAGAATTTTGTGTCTTTGATAAAAATTTTATGACTTTTAAGAAGTCTTTGATAGCCTAAAGAAATGAAGACATTCTCCTATATTTTATAAAGACTTTATAGTTTTACTTTTAACATTTTAGTCTTTAATTCAACTGGAATTAATTTGCATGTGTGGTGGGAGGTAGAGGCCCAATTTTATTTCTTTTACATGGACACCCAGTTTTCAGTCATGTTTCTTGTGATCTGCAGTGCCACCGTAGTGTTTTCATATATGATATACATGTCATATATGAAGTGTCCATGCATATGTTGGTCTCTTTTATCACTATTATGCTCCTCAGATCTATCTGGTTATCTTTATCTTAGTTAAAATCATTTTAAGATCATTTTTTATATGCAATAAGCCCGTTTTCCCAGTTTGTTCTTTAACAGTGTGTAGGAGATCGGTCAGAGTAGTGGGGAAAATTATAGAAAGATACAAACCTTCTTGGAGGGCTGGAAGGTTTTGCAAAAGCCTCAGGAGAGAATTATGGCTGAAGGCAGCCTAATCCTCTTACCTTGAGCTAATAGCAAATAGCAGATACCAAGGGAATGTAGAGATGTTTCCCTAAATAGCTTGTTTACTCATGTTGTCCTAAAACTGACCTTTGATCATTCACTCACAGGACTGCTCTTTAATCAGGGTGTCGACAATGTTTATTACCCACAAATTGTGTTTATTCCAAGCCCGTGTCATTAAATCTGTTCTAAAATAAATATGAGCTTCCCTGGCATATCAGGGCTCCATAACCAGAGTCCAGTCTCTTCCGGGTCTGTAAGCTGTGGGGTTCTGTAGCTGCACTCTCACAGGCAAAACACCTGCGTCTGTGAACTCCTTTCATCTGTCACTTGGCCAGAGTCTGCGGGTCAGATTCAGTAGTTGGTGCCCCCATGTGAGGAATGCTGCAACAGATCACAATGGAATCCTCGAAAACAAAGGTGAAGAGGCTGCGCAGTCAGTAAGTCAGTAAGTTATATATGAAGTTATAATATAAATGATACCTGGTCACCTACTAGGAAACTTTGAATGATTGATACAGTTCATACATAATTAGGAAACCACTTTTTCTTAACAGGAAACAATAACTCTAATAAACCAAAAAAGACATAAATTTTAGTCAACAAATGTTTACAACTGAAATTAGAAAATATAAGTCAAATCAGCTTACTAAGAGTTACTTCTTATCTGTAAAAGAAAACATTTGAATCTCTATTGAAGTTTAAAATTAGTACCTAGCTATTATGCAACATTATGTAGACATTTTCTTTTTGTTTGTTGTTTTTGTGCATGTGGTTTCAAGGTACCTTAATTTCTTTCTTTTATTTTAGGTTCCAGGATACATGTACAGGATGTGCAGGTTTGTTACATAGGTAAATGTGTGCCATAGTGGTTTTCTGCACCTATCAACCCATCACCTAGGAATTAAGCCCTGCATGCATTAGCTATTTGTTCTCCTTTCTACTACAAGAGAGGCTCCAGTGTGTGTTGGTCCCCTCCCTGTATCCATGTGTTCTCATTGTTCAGCTCCCACTTATAAATGATAACGTGGTGTTTGGTTTTCTGTTTCTGCATTAGTTTGCTGACAATAATGGCTTCCAGCTCCATCCATGTCCCTGTAAAGGACATGATCTCATTCCTTTTTATGGCTACATAGTATTCCAGGTGTGAATTTATCACATTTTCTTTATCCAGTCTATCACTGATAAGCATTTGAGTTGATTCCATGTCTTTGCTATTGTGAATAGTGCTGCATTGAACATATGCATGCATGTACCTTTATAATAGAATGATTTATACTCCTTTGGGTATATATCCAGTAATAGGATTGCTGGGTCAAATGGTATTTCTGGCTTTAGGTCTTTGAGGAATCGCCATACTGTCTTCCACAATGGTTGAACTAATTTAGATTCCCACCAACAATATAAAAGTGTTTCTATTTCTCCACAGCCTTGTCAACATCTATTGTTTCTTGATTTTTTAATAATCACCATTCGAACTGGCATGAGAGGGTATCTCACCGTGGTTTTTATTTGTATTTCTCTAATGATCAGTGACATTGAGCTTTTTTTTGTACATTTATTGGCCTCGTGAATATCTTCTTTTGATGTGTCTGTATATGTCCTTTGCCTACTTTTTAATGGGTTTGTTTTTTTCTTGTAAATTTGTTTAAGTTCCTTGTAGATTCTGGATGTTAAACCTTTGTCAGATGGATAGTTTGCAAAAATGTTCTCTCATTCTGCAAGTTGTTCACTCTGATGAGTTTCTTTTGCTGTACCAAAGCTTTTTAGTTTAATTGGATCCCATTTGTCAATTTTTACTTTTGTTGCGATTGCTTTTGATGTTTTCGTCATGAAATATTTGCCCTTGCCTGTACAGGATACAGAATACTATTAACTATTCAGGAATAGTATTGCCTAGATTTTCTTCTAAGGTTTTTATAGTTTTGGTGCTGGGAAAACTGGCTAGTCATATGTAGACAATTGAAACTGGACCCCTTTCTTATACTTTATACAAAAATTAATTCAAGATGGATTAAAGACTTAAATGTAGACATTTTCTATGATCATTGCCTCCTCAATCATTCTTGCTTTCATTGTTTTGTATAAAGGAGTTGTGTTGCCAATCATTCCTGTCTATTAATCTTTCTTCTGCTATAAACTTATTTTATTGTTTGTTATATATTTTACATTTTCTGTTCTTTTGACTCTTTAATAGAAGGCACGAATAATTTAAAAATTTATTACGATATCCTCATAGAAAAATAATAGAGACAGGTAGAAGACTGAAAATCATACTGTGCTTTTTTTTTTTAGACAATAGGGACTACGTAGTGTATTTGTAATTGAAAGAAATAGAAATCTGTATTTCTGCGACTTTATCTAGAGTTTCAGATAAATTACAAATCTCCTCACATCCTTTCTAAAGGGTTAGTGCTATTTTCACAGCAACATTTGACAAATTGGGATCAACAAGATGGACCTGTAGCTACTATTCAGAGGGCTATTTACTCTGAGTTGTTAAATCTGACAAGTGATAGAGGGCACTGCAGAGACTCAGCTGCTCAGCGCAGAGAGCATTACCATTCCAAAGGAGAAGTTGCTCTCACTGCACGTAAATATTAGTCTTGTATTTAAATTCATATAAAATACAGCCCTAATTTCAAATCTACCTCCTATTAGTATCCCATAAACATTAAAAGAACTGTGGATGATTCGTCCTTTGAAAAGCTTCCTTAAATACAATATTTAGCCAATTCAGCATTTTAAAAAAGAGATTTATTACAAAATACCAAAGTCAAATCAAATGTCCTAAAAAAGGATTCAATAAAAAAACTCACTAAAAAGGTCATTTGAGTTACAAATTCTAATTTTTATACTAGCGAGAGATTGTACTCTCTCTGTATTTTATTTTCTTCTCTGTTCTTGCTTTATCTCTTATTCAACCGAAAATAAGTTGTAGACTTTCTGTCTTGGAAAACTCAGTCATTATACACCAAAAATTCAACTCAAGCAGGCCAGGTTTCAGCTAGTTTCTGTCTCCTGTACGTGTTCCAGTGGAAGAGAATACAAAATGTAGAGAAGAAACCAGAAAGAGCATGGAAGCTGTAAAACAACTGAGAATTCAGAGGTCTCTATGTAGAGCCTGGCTTCCATTTGCCAGAGAATAATCTGCTGGGAAAAACCTAAATGATAGCACTGAGGTGAGTGCTGCCCGCCCACCCCTTTCCTTATATGTTAAGATTCTAAAACAGCCTATGTACTAGGTCAGAGGAAATAATAATTTGCAATAATGATCCAGGAAAATTACTTAGGGGTCAAAGGTGAGAGATTATTTTGAATGTTACTCAGGAAGGACACCTAGATACTGCTTGTTAGTCCCATTGAACTTGAGTCCATTTCCAAGACAAAAGGTCTACATTATGTGGGGCAAGTGTTTTAATAAATAAAGAGTACAAGGAAATAAACATTTTTTAAAGGCACAGACACTGAAGTTAGAAAGATTCGAGTTTAATTTACAGTTTTATCTTTTAGTACCTGTATAATATTGGAGAATTTACTTAATCATTATAACTCTGTTTACCGCTGTATTGAAGAAAATAGCAATATCGGGAACATGGCATTATTGTGAGGTGTAAATGAACTGTTATATTAAAAAACACTCAGAACAGAACTAAAAAATGCTATCTACTAAATTGATTTACTAGTAGAATTAAAGAAGTAGTAGTAATGATAATTTGCCAGCACCACTGCATAAAATAAAATACTTTCTAGTTTTACTATTTATTTATTTGTTCATTATTTGTTTATAATTTATTATTTAACTGAACTAGGCTAAGTGCTAGGAAAATGAAGGCAAATTAAGATATAGTTGTTATTCATACAAGACTAATTGTCAGTCCTAGAGACCAACATGTCACTGTTTTAAGTATACTAGTTTTACACAGGCTATAAAGGAAGAACATGGCAAACATTCAGGTGACAAATGGTGTGGTTGATTCTGCCTGGTGAGGAAGAAGTGGTCAGGCAAGGTTCATAAAGGAGGTGAATATTTGAGCTGAATCTTAGAAAATAAAAAGGCATTTACTCAATAGAAGGGATGGGAAACATATTTCAGATGGATTTGGTAGAATCTTGATGACTGGAAGAAGAGTATGTCTGAACACATGGGAGGCATTGAAAGGGCCATAAAAGCCATGGGAGAGGCACTAAGATATAGCAGCAAAGGAAGAAGAAACAGGCCAGGCATGGTGACTCACACCTGTAATCCCGGCACTTTGGGAGGCTGAGGCAAGCAGATCACCTGAGGTCAGGAGTTCAAGCCCAGCCTGGCCAACATGGTGAAACTGCATCTCTACTAAGAACACAAAAGTTAGCCAGGTATGGTGGTACATGCCTGTAGTCGCAGCTACTCAGGAGGCTGAGGGAGGAGAATCACTTGAACCTGGGAAGAGGAGGTTGCAATGAGCTGAAATCGTACCATTGCACTCCAGCCTGGGAAACAGAGAGACACTGTCTCAAAAAAAAAGAAGAAGGAAGAAACAGAAGATGGGCATTATTTATGAGCCACTATAATCATGCCTTATACAAGAAACAAAGAAATTGAAATCTAATGTTTCTGCCCTTTTCCTAATAGGTTTCACGCAAAAATTAGCCATGAGACATTAGAAAACATTTAGTCACTGTAAACCTCTGTGTCCCTGTCTACAGAGTTAAGCTAAAATACCTACCTTGCAGTGTGATTGTGATGATTAATTAGGTACTATGTGTAAAGGATTTAGCAGAGTAAGTGTTCAAAATAATTGAAAATGTGCTGTTATTGCTGGAATAGCATGCTGTGACTCAAACGGCTGGGAAGGAAGAAGGCAAGAGCGAATAATGAATGTTCAGTATTAGGAGGGAAGAGGAATAAGGCTGTAATGAAGGCTCTGAGCATAGGGGTGTGAGAGAGGAGAAGGGGCACGTAATTTGCAGAACTCAGTGAAAAACGAAAATGTGTACTCCTTCTTCATAAGGTGGAGGAGAAAGTACCTTTAAAGTTATGAAGACACTTTATATAAAAACTTTGTAGAGTATTTCTTTTAAAAATATTTTATTTCTTATGTAACATCGTGGGGTAGTAGTGATGCATGAATAACAACATAAACATACAATGACAAAAAGCATTTTGGCTTCATAATTTTATATAATATAATAAGATTTAAACTATGGTATCTTCATTTATCATAAGAATTTTCTGGCCTGCTTTTCTGCAAATTCTTTTAATAAGCTACCAAAATATTACCAATTTCCTTTTCAAATAATATAATTGAAAACTACATCAATGCTTTGGCAAATGCATAATCACAAAAAAATTGTGGTAATTTTTAATTTTGGGAAAATTACTTCTGCAGATGCAACCATTATTGAAGCTTTTAAGACTATTTTATGGGTTGTGACAATTTTGGGAAAGATTTTTGATAAACTATCTTAAAATGTAAATTTTGCTAGATAAAGAATGAATGATTCTTTGGGGATAATTGTTCTAAAAGGAACTCTTCATATGATCACTTTGTGTAAATCTGAATTTAATTTGATATGTAAATCTATATAATGACATTTTAACATTTTCTCTGACATTTCTTGTTACTTAGTATATACTAAGTAACTTTACTATTTTCATGTAATTTAAAACAGTTATTATTCTATTGTTGTAGCATTCAAAAAAGGAAAGTATTGTTTTCTTTCAAATACAACAATCTTCGCACTGAATATTTCTGCCGAAGACTGTGAATATTTCCTTTGCAATGTTGCTGCTGTTTTGAAAATCAGAGATTCTAAACTCTTTGATGACCTCTAATAACTTCCTGAGTTATTTACTTCTTGAGTAATTGAGATACGCAATGCCAATGTGTATGCTTTTATTTTGTAAGTTTATTGTTTAAACATTAGCAGTTAATTTAGACTGGAAAGTTAATTTTTTTTTTTTTTTTTTGCATTTTAGGTTTTGGGGTACATGTGAAGAACATGCAAGATTGTTGCATAGGTACACACGTGACAGTGTGATTTGCTGCCTTCCTCCCCATCACCTATATCTGGCATTTCTCCCCATGATATCTCTCCCCCACTCCCCACCCCCGCCGTCCCTCCCCTATTTCCCCCCAACAGACCCTAGTGTGTAGTGCTCCCCTCCCTGTGTCCATGTGTTCTCATTGTTCAACACCCGCCTATGAGTGAGAACATGCAGTGTTTGATTTTGTGTTCTTGTGTCAGTTTGCTGAGAATGATGGTTTCCAGGTTCATCCATATCCCTACAAAGGATGCGAACTCATCGTTTTCGATGGCTGCATAATATTCCATGGTGTATATGTGCCACATTTTCCCTGTCCAGTCTATCATCGATGGGCATTTGGGTTGGTTCCAGGTCTTTGCTATTGTAAACTGTGCTGTAATGAACATTCGTGTGCATGTGTCCTTATAGTAGAATGATTTATAATCCTTTGGATATATACCCAGTAGTGGGATTCTGGGTCAAATGGAATTTCACATTGTGGAAGACAGTGTGGCGATTCCTCAAGGACCTAGAAATAGAAAGTTAATATTTTTACAGATGCCTGAGGGACAGACTCCAGGGCCAACCTCCCACTGTAAGCCCCAAACAGAATCCCTTCTCTTTCCCAAGGCTGTGGTAGCTGGGACACTTCTGCTGCTGCTGCTGTTTCTGCTTCTGTGGCCACTGCCCGTGCCATCAATCTGGCCTCCCCAGTTTCCCCAGACTGCCCCAGCTATAAGCATATGTGCTGGGCAGCATGCCAGTTGCTTGGTGCATGACACTGCCTGCTGTGCCCCCAGGCCTGAGCCTGAACATGTTCACACTGCTGCCTGGTATGTCTCCCCTGCTCATATTGACGCCCCACTGCCCTATCAGACTTCACTTACGAAACACAAGTCAAAGACACAATGATTAAAATTTCGATAGGCTGGTAGCAGAGTGTTAAACCAAATGTGGGGCCCTGTGGGACTGCCCATGAAGCTGAGATGGAACCCTACATCCACGACAAAGGGATGCAAGTCTACATAAGAGGCACACACTAAGTACCGAATCCAGATTTCGAAAACTGTATGAAGGAAAGAAAAGGGTACAATGAAAGAAGGTATTTCTGGGTTGCCATGCTGTCTATCAGTTAAATTTGGCAACGATCTCATTTTTCTGAACCAGGTATATATACACGGGGCCAGGCTTCTGCAAGCTAGCTGAGGTCCAGCCTCGTTCCTCAGACAGCACCAATCTTCACACAGAAAGGCAACTCGTACTTCTCCTAGTTTGGCAGTGGCAGCATCAGGGTTACTAGAACATCTGCCAGATTGTAAGCAGTCTCTTAATAAGCAGATCCAAGCTCTGAAGAGGAGGCACAAAGGTGAGAAAAGCTGTTAGAACTCCGTCCAATTAGGTGCACGTCAGGACAAGCTTTGAGCCTTGGAGAAACAGAAATACAAATCAGGCATTTGAACAGAAGAGCCAAGAGAGCCGGGGACATACTGTGGCGATCTTTAACTCTTGAAACATTTTCTAACTCAAATTATTGAGGTCTTTGTCACAATACCTCAAAGTGCGTTTCACAGATCTACTTTTTATTGTTGTATAAGCAGCGGTTTTAAAAAATTTCTCTATCTAAACTAAGGAAATTTTATTATTTTATTTGTGAAGGTTGAGACTTAACACATTTTCCAAAAACACAGATATTTCTATGGCATTGTTCCAAGAAGACAATTTGGTCCTACAAAATTTTTGGCATCTCATCATCTTTATATAATTCAAGCTTTATTAATAATCTCTTTATTAATAATCTCTGTGAATCCTCAAAACTTTTAAATAAGGTCACTATAGTAAACATATGTATGCAAATTATATACAAATGGTAATTCTAGGTTATTTTCTCCAAGTGTGTGAAACACAAATACCTTTTCTTTTTAGGTTGCTAAAGGAAACTGTTTTAGAAGAGGTTAAAGAAAAAAGTCGATATATTTTTGAATTATTGACAATGTTTTACCAGTTCAGCACATTTTATGAAAACATGTTACTCGAAAACGCTCTTAAGTTTTATTGAATTTAAACCTTAATTTAAAATGGCAGTTTCTGGTAGGTTGGAAAAAAAGTGGTTTAAATGGAACTGTGCAGTAATTTCATTGCTGTGTATGTAAATGATCCATCACTGCTTACTTGAAAAAAATGTTCCCTTTGAAATGTCACATGCAAAAAGAATTGCTATAATGCTATTATTAGCATTTAAAATGTACTGCTCTTCAAAACATTGCATCTGAAAAAGAGTCTGAGTCAGGTTTTCTGTAGAAAGCATAACCAAATCCCATATTTAAATTGCTGTTTGAATGTAATAAAAAGTGAATTTGCACCCTGATGTCAGATACTGAGGGATGCTGTCAGCAATTCCTATTGGTCTGGGAGAATAAGAAAAACGTAGGCATAATAGATACTGCTCCTTGCCTACTCAATATTCACTCCTGGTTTCTCACCAAAAGAACCCCAGTTTTGTTTAGAATGCATTGAGCTCAACAAAGTAACACCTTCCTTCACTGTCTTACAGTTGTGGAGTGGGGCAGGAGACACAAGCAGAAGATGGTGAATTTCTAAGAAAATGTTTGCTTTCCTAATTGATGGGTTCCCCCATGCTCCTTCATTCTTTATCTTTCTTCCTGTCAAGAGCGTGAATGTGAGATTGGATGCTGAGGATTCAAGCAGAGTAGAAAGCTGGAAAGAAAATATAACAATTGCAACTTCTGGTGAAGGTTCTGAAGCAACCCTTGATAGTCTAGCTTGGTCTGGACTTCTTGTTATGTGAAAAAAATAATAACCTATTAATTTCAGGCACCATGGGTGATTTCTTTAACATTTTTTGTGTTAGAAAATAATCCTGCCTGATTCAGATTTTGCATGCAACTGAACTTATTCCTAACATATACAGTGGGAAAACCAACTCTATAAACACCTAACATTTAGTCAATTTATTTACGAGTCCAACCTGTGTTAAAACTGCATGTTGCTTTATCTATTAACATAAATGTAAGTCTGAAGTTCTAAACTAGTCTGTTTAGTCTGCCCTATGTTGATGCAAATGGAAACATTTACCAAGAAGAGTATGGACTTTAATTTCCAATTCTTAAAATAAATCAAAACTTTCAATATGTGTGTTAATTAGAGGTCCAATTCACAGTGGACCAGTTCCATGAATAGACAGAATAAACAGTTATTTTTTAACATGGAAGTCACATGGGGACATTCCTTGATTCTTACATTTTTAATAAGCATTTTTTATTAATGTATGAGGGGTGCTTTGTGTGAGTCTACAAATCACCAGTACACAGCTTGATGCATTTTTTTTTCAGGGTAAATCTGCCTATATAACCATCACCCTGATCAAGAATGACAAAACTAACAATAAAGCAGTTCCCCTTGCGTCCTCCTTGCTGTCATGAGTACACACCTGGTTCCTCCCCAAGGGTAACCATTATCTTGACTTCCAACTCTATCAGTCAGGTTTACCTGTTTTTGAACCTTGTCTAAATATAATTATTATAACAGTGTATACTCACTGTGTCTGGCTTCTTCTGTCCAACATTTTTTAAATTCATTTATTATAATTGCATAGAGCAGTAGCTTATGTATTTTCACTTCTGTATAGTATTCCATTGTTTGACTATATCACAGAAATAGAAATTTTCTATTCTATTGATTTACATGTGGGTTGCTTACTACATGAGGCAGTTATGATTAGTGCTGCTATGCACATTTTTGTTCATGTGTTTTAAGAGAAATGTACACATTTCTTGTTGATATATACCTAGTAATGGAATTACCAGGTGATAATTTATGTATATATTCAGCTTTTGGAGATACAGCCAAACAGTTTTCCAAAGTGGCTTAGCCAATTTACGGTCTTCACTGCACTGGATGAGAGTTCCAATTAGGTCACATCTATTTTCATTAACACATTTTTTCTTTAAAAAATGCATGGTTTTGGCTAGGGTTTGTAGTGCTATTTTCTTTAGCTTGAATTGACATGTCCCTGATGATTAATAGTATTGAGCATTTTTCATAGGTCTACTGACTGATTAGATATTGTTGTTCATAAAGTAGAAGTCCAGAACTCTTGCTGTTATGTCTATTTGGCTATTTTTTTCTTATTCGTTATTATGGATCTTATGTATTTTGAGTATGAGTGTTTTGTTATATGAACAAATTGCAAATTTCTTCTTCACTCTGTGGTTGCCTATTTATTCTCTAGCTTTTTATTTTAATAAATAGATTTTAATTTTAATGTATTCAATTTATAAACATTTTCTTTTTTTCGACTTTAATTTTAGGTTCTGGGGGTAGACATGAAGGTTTGTTACATGGGTAAATTGTGAGTAGCTGAGATTTCATGTACAAATGATCCCATCACTCAGGTTGTGAGCGCAGTACCTAATAGTTAGTTTTTCAATCCTTGCTCTGCTCCCACCCTTGTCTCTCTAATAGTCCCCAATGTCTATTGTTCCCATCTTTACGTCTATGTACATTCAACGTTTAGCTCCCACTTATAAGTGAGAACATGTAGTATTTGGTTTTCTGTTGTGTTAATTCGCTTAGGATAATGTTGTCCAACTGCATCCACGTTGCTGCCAAGAACAGGATCGTGTTCCTTATTATGGCTCTGCAGTATTTCGTGGCATGTATGTACCACATTTTCTTTATTCAGTCTACCATTGATAGACATCTAGGTTGATTCCATGTCGTTGCCATTATGAATAGTGCTGTGATGTACATAGGAGTGCATGTGTCTTTTTGGTAGAAAAAGTTATATCATTTTCTTTCATGGTTAGTGCTTGATGTCCTGTTTATTAAATCTCTGCCTACCCTAGGGCCATTTTTTTATAATAGCCATCATTCTTCTATGATAACTATCATGTTTGTTTGTATCAACTGGGCACTTTATTTTTCACCTTTGTTATTTAGATCACCAAGTCTTCTAATATTTATTTTGGGATTCAGTGTGAGACATAGATAATTTTGTATATGGATATTCAATTGAGCCAACATTATTTATTGAAAAAAATGCACAAAATTATAATCTGCACTGTTAATGAGGTCACCACTGCCATAAATCATGTATTCACATCTGTGTGGGCAGTTGTTTTGGACTCTATTCTTTGTTATTGTTCTTCATTACTTATGCCAGGTTACTGTTTATTACTGTGACTTTATATGTCTTGAAACCTGGCAGTGTAACTTTGACAACATTATTCTACATTACTCAGATTCTGCAACATTATTCAGATTTCACTGACTGCTCTAAACATTTTATATCCTCAAATTAATTTTAGAATTTTTTCAAAATTTGAATTTGAAGCTTGATGAATTTGAATAGTCAAGACTGATTAAATTTTTGATTTGATGCTGAATTTGAATTTGATTCCATGAAACTTTGATGGAATTGGAGAAGTTGTTTTTCAGATTCTATTCAGATATTTATTCAGATTATATTGCATCAATGGATCAGTTTATGGAGATTTGGAATATAGCATATGGTCTAATACAAAAGTATGATTTCCCTTCTATTTACTTAGGCTTTCTTTAATGTCTCTTAGGAATGTTTTAAGTATATTATTAGTGTAAGGGTTGTGCATATATTTTGTTAAGGTTGTTAGGTGTTTGATTTTTTAATGCTATTACATTTTTTGAAATTTCATGTTTTTGTTACTGGTATTCAAAAATACAATTTATTCATGTATGTTGATTTTATATCCAACAAAATTTGCTTAATTTTAATTGTTTATAGCTCTGTGGATGCTTTTGTGTTTTCCTTGCACAAAATTATATCATCTGGGAATGTCATTTGTGAATCAGTTTCATTTCTTCCCATCCAAGACTTACAATTTTTGATTCTTCTTTTTGTCTAATTGAACTAGTTACAAATTCTAGTGCAATGTGAAATATAAGTGGAGACAGTAGACATCTTTACTACTCTGATCTTTCTCTGGATAGAACATTCAGTATTTTATGGCTAAGTATGATAGTTATCATTTTTTTGTATATATACTTAACTATATTAAGACATTTATTTATATTCTTTTTTCCTAAGAATTTTACCTTAACTGGGTATTGATTACATCAAATGATTGTTTTGTAAGTATTCAGATGATCGTATGATTATCCTCCATTATTTAGTTGATGTTGGGGAATTATAGTAATGATACATGTGTTCTCTTATTGCTCTACCAAATTTTTATTTCTGGAATAAATCTCAGTGATTGTGATTTAATATATATACAAAAATATATATATTTGCGAAGAGTGTACATATATATGTGTGTGTATAGATATATAAACCAGTTATATATATATAACTGGGGATGACAGATATATGTACAGATCCCATATAATATATGAAGTGTGATGTATGTATAGCCATACACATACGTACTACAGACACATTGATATAAGTATGCATGTGCATATTATATATGTAATATATCACATATAAAATATGTCATGTTAAATATATATCACATATTTGATATATCATGTATTATGAATATAATACATTATATGTATGCATCACAGATATATATTTATTACATATTATAATAAATTACATGTATACTTATATGTATACATATATTGAATGTAATCCTTTGATTAGTAAAATGTAAAGTTATTTTTGCACTTGTTTAGGAGAGAGACTTGTATGTTCTAGAAATTTTCTAAATTTTATAATTTTGTGTAGCTATTTATAATAACCTTTATTGTATTTTTACTCTCTAGGGAACCTATAGGGATAATTCTTTTTCACATCGATATTACTAAATTTGTGCTCTTTTTCTTAAGCAATATTGATAAGAGTTTATCAGTTTTATTAGATTTGTCATTAAAAAATGACTTTAGACTTTACTGAATTCCTCCAATGTACCATTATATTCCCTTTCATGAACTTTGTCTTTTGCCTTTCTTATTTTTTCCTTCTATTTTTTGGGGGTCTAACTTACTTTTTATTTTACTTCTGAAGAATGTACACTATTTATCAAAACTGAACAAATTTTAAGAAAAAGTCTGATAATCAGTGATCTATGTATCCATTTGAAAAAGTTAAAAAAAAGCAAAGTAAACTTTAATGTCTTATTTTCATTATCATTCAGCTGAAAATGTTTTGAATTTTCATGATTTTTTTTCTTTTATCATGAGATTTTTATAAATGAACTACTTAAATTTTCAACATTTTGTGACTTTCTTTTTTTCATTTTTAAATTCTGGGTTTGTCTCTTTCAACTTTGTTTCTGGCAATTATTATTATCATATTTTGAGGCAATGCTATTGATAGATACATATTTAGAAATTTAGATCTTCTTCAATGGCATTTGAAAATTATAAGTTTCCCTCTTTATCTCTAGTAATATTTCTTGTTTAAAGCGTGCTCCACATATCCATGCAGGCTTTTTGTTGGTTAGTTTTTGCAAGGTATAACTTTTCCCACTCTTTTCCAACTTTTTGCATCCTTATATTTAAGTTGATTCCCTTACATGCAGAATATGGAATTTAAAAAATCTTAATTGACAATTTGTGTTATTAAGTGAAATAATTATATTGATTTATCTATATTTTTAATTCTCATATTTTATTTTTACACTTATTTTTAATAAAATGGTTAGGAATTCACAGGAGAATAATTAATTTCAACTGAAGTTGGAGAATTCTTCTCAAAGATAGAGAATTACCAGGTTAAACTACCTTTTAAATAGTCAGTAAGGCTACCTATTCAGCTGAAGCTGCTTGGCATCATAGTAAAAGTCTGGACTTTAAATTCAGATGAGTTCAAAACTTGCTTCTGACAGTTTCTAGTCATTTAACATTAAGCAAATTAACAGTTTCTTGATCTGTTAGGTTGTTGGAAACCTGATTGTGGATTTTGCCTTTACTTTTAATGGCAAAAACCACAATTACATTTGCACCAACCCTAATATAATTTCCTCATCTTTCAAATGAAGAAAATATATAATAACTTGACTACAGAGATGATGTGATAATTAAATACAGTTTATGCAAAACAACTAACAGGTTCTACCAATATAACAGAGGCTGAAGAATGGTAACTATCTTTGGAATTATAAATAAAATCCCTTTGGATTTATTTCTCATTCTGCCAGTTAACATAGTTGGTGATGAGAAATTAGTTTTAACAAATAATTTTCTTTGTGTTTCATGAAAGTTATTTTATATTGTCCTCACAGCAGTCTGGTGAATAGACAAAGTAGAGTGTTTTGTTATTTTACAGAAGAAACTTTGATCCAGAAACAACATTGAATGAAGGTTAGCCGTTACAACTGTCATGATAATTGTTAGTAGAATTCTTTGAAATCATTGTTCTTTACCAAAGGACGGGGGAGCTAGTAAATGAGAACACTCAATCTCTGATATTATAACCTTTGCTTGGAGAACTACCTACAATTCAAACTTTATTTTAACTTTCAAGTTCCTTGTGTAACTCCAAATATCCAAGAATTGTCTTTGTTTTGGTTATTTCCTGTCACTGACTAATTACTCTCACCATTTGCTGTTGTGTACTAGCTATAAACACATAAGCCCATGGTTAGGGCAAAGCATTAAAACTCACAGAAACTGCCTTTCTTTTGGTCTGGGTTTATGTTCACTTGTGGATAAAACGAGGAGGCTTCAGTACATTTTCAAGGTCCTTTCTATATCTGCAAATTCATGATTATATGGAACCAATGCCTCTAATGCTAACAATAAATTTATGGAAGTGTTCTGTCATAAATTTGTTTTTAGTGCTATTGGATTTATTGTTAGGTAACTCATATCCAGCATGAATAAGGACACCCTGCCTTGAGACCTCCGTAAATCACCCATCCGACCACTGCAGGGTTCTCCCAACTTTACAGGATGTTTTCTGCAGGAATGTTCAATAAATAGTTACTGATATATCCTTGAGTACATTAATGTTTTTGAAACCCCGATGCGTCCTTCTATTTCACAGTGGGAACAATCAGGATGGACTCTTGAAATTGCTTTTACAGTTTTATGACTTGTTTGGAACTCTTCATTCCACTCTCAAAGAAAAATGGGCATATTCAAGTTCACCTAAGATGAACTCCTGTAAAGCTTTCCACTCAAATGACTGAGTGATGTTTAGCAGTATCATGCACAAGAAATGAACTTTGGCAAGATATTTGTATCGATTGCCCTTGGAGTGTAGAAAAGGGTTAAAGCAATGAGAGAATAAAGAAGAGTTGAATTACTTGGTCACTGGTAATTGCTCCAGCCCACAGAGCAAGGCTGATGCAGCAAATACAGTAGAGCGTATTAAGCAGTTGTGACACCAAGATAGGGATGATTTGTATATTTCATTTAGTTTTGCACAGGAGAGTAAAAGACTAATATGCAATAAAGCTGATCTGAATAATAGTACATATTAGATATTTTTAAAAAGGTACAACTTTATTTCTTTAGACTTAAACAGTAACTGAAATAATAAGAAGACATAATAATTTACAATTATACAAATGTTTCTAAAAACTAGACTGTCACAGTAAGAGAGGATTTTGAGAATTTTAGTTTAAATAAGAGTTATTGTCAGAGTACACTTCAGATAGAAAGATGTAAAGAATTAAAGGTCCAAACAGTAATTAATGATCCCCTAAGATTAGTACAGAGACCCTGCAGTGGACATTACTAACAAGAAATTCTAGTTCTGAATAGGTTGCTAACTATGTGAACTTAGGAAATTCATATAACTTCTGTTCTTCTTCTAAAAAGAGTAACAGAAATTGAACTAGACCAATGGATTTCAGATTGTAATCCATGAATTCCTTGGTGATCTGGAGTTATCATAAAGTGACTGTGAATTTACCGAAGTACTGAGCATTGCATATTGTACTGAGCATTGTAAAGAAATAGTATGTTTAAATGCCTACGAACTACAATGTATCAAGCACACCTATTTACTATTGTAATGAATAAAATAAGTAATAACTCCTTATTAGCTAGATGACAGTGAAAAAAGTTATTTAATCATTCTGTGTTTCAGTTTCCTCATCTGTAAAATGAAGATGCTGTTAACAATACCTTCTTAATCAGTGTGTTATGACTATAAAGTAGCGTAATTAAGGAGAGCTTTTGGAAGAGAACTTTGGACATAAATAACACTGAAAAAGGTTTGCCATTATGATTCTCATGGTTACTATTATTAGAATTCTTAAAAGCATTGATGAATAATAGCATCCTATCATTATGCACTTTTTTGGTGAATGGATGTTAAAATTACAATGATTATAAGTGCCTATAAGGCATATTTGAACATAGAGAGATCATTGTTCTGGTTATTTACTGCTGAAAAACAAACTACTCCAAAATTTATCAGCTTAAAACAGTCCTCGTATGTTGATTGCTCATGATTTTGCTGGATTGGGCATTCAGGAAGCGCTCAGCTGGGTGGTGTATCTGGTCCATGGGACATCCACTGAAGCAGCTGGGGCTGGCAGCTCCACATCCAGTTCACGGGAGGGGATACGCAAGCCTGTGAATTGCAGGAGGCATTGTTTGTTGAAGTGGGAACATTCCTGGAAACTAGCTCTCACAGTCATTATTTGCATGGAGGCTGAGGATAGTGAGTTAATCCTTATTAACTTTCAGCTCTTGGATTCCATATATCTAATTGGTACTTGCTTAATGAGGAGGAGAACGCTTTTGTTAATATGACTGCCTCTACCACCAGGCATTCTCAATGCTATTTTTGTTGGCACATTTTTATTTCTTTCCCAGGATAGGAAAGCAGCATGCTCTGCCCACTGCAGACACATTTGCCATTTACAAGCCTCTAAGTGTTATTTCACTACTTATTTGTCTCTGTATATTAGAGTGTGAGTTCTTTCCCTATTTAAATCAACCAAATCCTATCCTGGATTGCTCTTCCAATATGTCAAATTTTAAAGATGAAAGTCAACTAAGATTTTTGCTATTTGAGTTTGTGGCAATAGACATCAGAAACAGATTATCTAGGGAGATGAATGTAATTCTTCTTTTATCTTTTTTTTTCTTTTTTTTTACAAAAAGCTTGAAGGGCTATACTGAAGTGCTCATTATCTAAAAGTATTGTTAGAAATCAAGCGATTTCTGTCACAGGGCTTAAACATCTTTAAATTGCAGCCTAATATGCATAGAAAAAGTAGGTGACTTTCTGCATGATACTGGATTTCAGGGCTTGGTCTTTCTGTTGAGGTATACACAAAATTTAAGATTACTCGCTTTTTTGCATGGCTTTTCAAATGTGAAAAGCTCAACTCCCAAGTTTCAGACTAAGAGGAATTTTCAAATTTTTTTTCAGTTCTGATAAGCTCTTCTAGTGTTCTCCAGGTTCTCAACTGGCTGTTCCAAGTTCGTGATTGTAATATGACAGTCTTTCTCTTTTTGCTTAAAGCTTGAGTTGTGTGCTCATGCAGTTTCACATATTTCAGGCATAATCTATTTGTGTTCTTGTCTATTGATAATTATCTTCTTAATTCTGGTTAGATGTCTTTTATTTTGGCTAGGGCTGGTGGACAGCCTGTAATATGGCCTCATGGAATATATTCACCACAGCTTCATAACCCTGAATATTCATCATAGCACACATATAATGACATTTGAAACTTTTAAGTAAGACACAGATGTTTAAGCAGATTTCTTGATTTATCTTTGGCTCACGATTATTAAGTTTAAACAAAATAAATGGTTAAACTCATAGCATGTCCCCTCCCTGCCCCAATAATTCTGAGTAATTCTAGCCAATGCATTTTTTGAAATTCAATTCAATTCCCATGATAAGTTTAATATCTTGTCTGTGCTGCCACTGAAGACAAAAACGCTTGTCATGAATGTGTGCATCAAATATACCATTTTGGCCTACTTTATATTATTTTAAATTTATTTTTTGCTACCTTACTATCATTATGAAAAAAAATTAAAGCACCAAATGCACCCTCTGTTCGCCTACTTATTTGGTATAATGAAACAAGTATTTCTATTTCCCTCCAAAGTGTTTGGATCTACTTTAAAAACCACCATAAATCTTGCTAATTCATGTAGTAGAAAGAGAGGTTGAATGAGTCATGTCAAGTGATTTATGAGATTAATATAGACAAATATGTCATATCCTCGTGCATGCAGCTGTGAATGGCATATCTACTTTGCCATCTGTAAACTTAATGGACAAAATGTTCCAGTGACTTCTTCTGAGTTCAGAGTAATTCAGTTATCGGCAGGCACATTTCCTGTTGCCTAATACCCAAATCTAATTCTGTGGGGAAGCTTTAGTCTGGCTCTTGGAGTAGGTAGAAAAATCTGCTAACCACGTTATGCTCTTTCATAACCACATTGAATTGTACTGTTAGCTAACACCAAGTAAATGCAAATGCCATACACTTGGAGAGAATACATGCTTTATGTGACTTGATGTTCATTCTTGCAACATTTATATTGTAATTCAGTAGTGAAACTAAACAATGCATGGTAATATAAAAACTATCATTTCTTTCTGTGCTTAATAAGATCTGAAAAGAAACCATTCTGTAAAGTAACTATGTAGCATCTTTAGTTTAAATTCTATTTATTTATGCAACATTTACTATGAATTTTTTGGTTTTCCTTTTTGAAATGGAGTTTCATTCTTGTGACCCAGACTGGAGTGCAATGGAGCGATCTTGGCTCACCACAACCTCTGCCTCCCAGGTTCAATCTCTGCCTCTCAGATTCTCCTGCCACAGCCTCCTGAGTAGCTGGGATTACAGGCATGCACCACCACACATAGCTAATTTTGTATTTTTGGTAGAGACGGGGTTTCTCCATGTTGGTCAGGCTGGTCTCAAACTCCTGACCTCAGGTGATCCACCCGCCTTGGCTTCCCAAAGTGCTGGGATTACTGTCACAGGGATTACTCTTTGGGATTACCCAAAGAGCCACCATATCTGACCACATTAACAAATTTTATAATGAATGTTATATGATTTGCTCCACATGAAAACTATGTAGCATTTTTTTCCAGCAATAGCTATTACCTTTCTTACTATCCGTCAAATCAAAATCTTAATTCATATGTTGCTTCTGATGTAATTATTTCAATTTACAGAATAAAATTTCTCTTCTAATTTTTAATTTATATAAGAATTTTAGATTCACAGAAAGATTGAGAAGATAACACAAATAATTCACCCAAATACACACACACAGATACACACTGTCCATACCCTTTTCCCCTATTATTAATATCTTACATTAGTGTGGTTCATTTGTTACGATTAGTGAACCAATATTGGTATATTATTATGAATTAAAGTTCATATTTCACATTAAGTCTCCTCTTTGTGTAGTACAATTATCTGAGTTTTGACTAATGTATAATCTAATTTATCAATAATTGCAATTATCATCCTGGGCTTCTAAGAGCTACTGATCTTTTTACTATCTCTGTAGTTTTAAGTTTTACAGATATTCATATGGTTGTAATCATACAGTGTATAGCATGTCAGCACTTCCTTCTACTACTTAGCAATAAGTGTTTAAGGTTTTTCTATTCTTTTTGGGGCTTTATAGCTCATATCTTTTTATTGTTGAATAATATTCCATCATATGATATGCCATAATTTGTATATATTCATTTACATATTAACTTGGTTGCTACCAAGTTTTGGCAATTATGAATAAAGATGTCATAAACATTCATGTACTTATGTTTTCTACTAATTTTAGTATATACCAAGAATATGACGGCAGCCTCATATGGTAAACACATTTAGCTTTGTAAGAAGCTGCCAAATTGCCTTCCAAAGTACCTATAGGATTTTTCAATCCTATCAGCAATGAAGAAAAGTTCATGTAGCTCCACATCCTTACTAGTATTTGGTATGTTCAATGTTTTGGATTTAAGCCATTCTAATAGGTGAGTAGTGCTATCTTGTTTTAATTTACAATTCCCTAATGACATAGAGTGTGGAATATCTTTTCACATGTTTATTTGACATGAGTATATATTTGGTGAGGTGTCTATTCAGATCTGTTGCCCATTTTTTAATCTGCATTTCTTTTCTTGCTGTGTTCTTTTTTAATTTTTAATTTTTATAGGTATATAGTAGGTGAATGTATTTATGGGATACATAAGGTATTTTGACACAGCCATACAATATGTAATAATCACCTAAGTGTAAATGGGGTATTCATCACCTCAAGTATTTATCATTCTTTTTTGTTATAAACAATCCAGTTGTACTTGTTTAGTTATTTTAAAATGTACAGTAAATTGTTGTTGACTGTAGTCACCCTGTTGTGCTACCAAATACTAGATCATATTTATTTGATCTAATACACTTTTGTATTCATTAACCATCCCCACTTCCCACCCAACCGCCCACTACTCTTCCAGGCTCTGGTAACCATCATGAATTCAATTGTTTTAATTTTTAACTCTCAAAAGTAATTGAGAACGTGCAAAGTTTGTCTTTCTGTGCTTGGCTTATTTCACTTAACATAATATCCTCCAGTTGCTTCCATGTTGCTTTGAATTACAGGATCTCATTTTTATATGACTAAATAGTAAGTACTCCATTACGTATATGTACCACATTTTCCTTATCCATTTGTCTGTTGATAAACACTGAAGTTGCTTCCAAATCTTGTCTTTTTGTGAGTAGTGCTACAGTAACCTGAGAGTACATATTGCAGATATCTCTTCAATATACTAACTTCTTTCTTTTAGGAATCCTAGCAGTAGGATTGCTGGGTCATATGATATGTCTATTTTTAATTTTTTGTGGAACATTCATACTATTATCCATAATGGTTGTACTAATTTACCTTCCCACCAATGGTGTATGAGGGTTTTATTTTCTCCACATGCTCACCAGGATTTGTTATTGCCTATCTTTTGGATAAAAGCCATATTAACTGGGATGAGATATCTCATTATAGTTTTGATTGGCATTTCTCTAATGATCAGTAATGGTGAACAACTTTTCACATACCTGTTTGCAATACTTCCTTTGAGAAATGTCTTTTCAGATCTTTTGTGTATTTCTAACGAGATTATTAGTTTTATTTTCTGTTGAATAGTTTGATCTCTTTATTCTGGTTATTAATTTTTTGTCAGATGGATATTTTGGAACTATATTCTCACATTCCGTGGATTGTCTCTTTATGTTGTTGATTGTTTCCTCTGCTGTGTGGAAGTCTTTTCAGTTGATGTGATCCCACTTGTCCATTTTTGCCTTGGTTGTCTGTGCTTGTGGTGTAGTACTGAATAAATCTTTGCCCAGTCAAAATCCGGGAGAGTTTCCCCAGTGTTTTAATGTAGTTTTAGTAGTTTCATAGTTTGAAGTCTCATATTTAAGTCTTTAATCTATTTTGATTTCATTTTTGTACAGGGTGAAAGACAGGGGTCTAGCTTCATACATCTGCATATAAACATTCAGTTTTCCAGCACCATTTATCAAAGAGACTAACATGTCTTCAATGTATGTTCTTGGCACCTTTATAAAATCAGTTCACTATTGAAGTGTGAATTTATTTTTGGGTTGTCTATTCTGTTCCACTGGTCTGTTTTTCTGTTTTTATGCCAGTACCATGCTGTTTATAGCTCTGTAGTATAATTTGAAGTCACGAAATATGACTCTTCCAGTTTTGTTCTTTTTGCTTGGGATAACTTTGGCTATTCAGGGTCTTTTGTATTCCCATATAAATTTTAGGATTGTTTTTCCTATTTCTGTGAAGAATGTCTGTGGTGTTTTGATAGGGATTACATTGAATCTGTAAACTGCTTTGAGTAGTAAATTGATTCTTCCAATCCATGAATATGAAATATCTTTCCATTTTTTGTGTCATCTTCAATTTCTTACATCAGTGTTTTATAGTTTTTATTGTAAAGATCTTTCACTTCTTTGGTTGAGTTTATTCCTAAGTAATTTTATTTGTAGCTATTGTAAATGGGATGATTTTCTTGATTTCTTTTTTAGATTGTTTGCTATTGACATATAGAAATGCTACTGATTTTTGCATCTTGATTTTGTATCCTGCAACTTTACTGAATTTATTTATCAGTTCTAATAGTTTCTTGGTGGAGTCTTTAGGTTTTTCCAAATATAAGATTGTATCATCTGCAAACAAGAATGACTTTATTTCTTCTTTTCTAATTTGATTTCCCTTTATTTGTTTCTCGTGTCTGATTGCTCTAGCTAGGACTTCAAGTATGATATTGATTAACAGTGGTGAAAGGGAGATCCTTGTCTTGTTTCCAGTCTTAGATGAAAGGCTTTTATTTATTTATGTATTTTCTCCATCCAGTATGATACTAGCTGTTGGTTTGTCATATATGGCTTCTGTTATGTTGAAGTATGTTCCTCCTATACACAGTTTTTTTTAGGGCTTTTTATCCAGAAAGGGGCATTGAATTTTAGCAAATGCTTTTTCAGCATCAATTAGAATGATCCTATGGTTTTTGTCTTTCATTTTGTTGACATGATGTATCACATCGACTGATTTGCATATACTAAACCATCCTTGCATTCCTGGGATAAAACCCACTTGGTCATAATTAATGATCTTCTTAATGTGTTGTTAAATTTGGTTTGCTAGTTACTTTGTTGAAGACTTTTGCATAAATGCTTATTAGGAATATTGGTCTGCAGTTTTCTTTTTCTTCTTCTTTTTTTTTTTTTGATGTGTCTTTGTCTGGTTTTGGCTTCAGAGTAATACCGGCCTGCTAGAATGAGTTTGGAAGTATTTCTTCCTCCTCTGTTATGTGGAATAGTTTGAGTAGGACTGGCATTCAATTTTCTTGAAATATTTGGTAAATTCAGCAGTGAAGCCTGGAGTATTATTTGCTGGGAAACTTTGTTATGGCTTCAATCTCATTACTTGTTATAGATCTATTCAGGTTTTAGATTTGGCTATGGTTTGACATTGGTAGGCTGTATGTGTCCAGGAACTTAATATACTTCTTCTAGGTTTTCCAATTTATTGGCATATAGTTGCTCATAGTAGTCTCAAATGATTCTTTTAATTTCTGTGTTATTAGTTGTAATGTTTCTGTTTTTGTCTCTGATTTTATTTGAATCTTCTCTTTTTTCTTCATCTTGATAAAGGTTGGTTGATTTTATTCATGTTATCAAAAAAACTAACTTCTCCCATATTTCTCTTTTGTATTTTTTTAACTTCAATTTCATTTATTTCTGCTCTGATATTTATTACTTTTTTTCTGATCTTCATTATTAATTTTGGGTTTGGATTGCTCTGGCTTTTCTCATTCTTTAAGATGCATAATTAGGTTATTAATTTGATGTTTTTATACTTTTTCGATGTAGGTGCTTATTGCCATAAACTTTCCTTTTATTACTGCTATTGCTGTGTCCTATAAGTTTTAGTATGCTGTGTTTTCATTTCCATTTGTTTCTTCTTAATTTCTTTATTGGACCACTGGACATTCAGGGACATATTTTTAAATTTCCATGTGTTTGTATAGTTTCCAAAGTTTCTTTTGTTATTGATTGTTAGTTTTATTCCACTGTGGTCAGAAAATATATTTGATATGATTTTAATTTAAAAAACGTTTTTAAAGACTTGTTTTGTGTCCTATCATCTGATCTATCATATGGTGAATGATCCATGTGCTGAGAAAAAGTATATTCTGCAGCAGTTGCATTAAATACTCTGTCAATATCTGTTAGGTACCTTTGGTCTATAATGCAGTTAGTCTAATGTTTCTTTGTTGATTGTCTGCATGATCTGTTCCATGCTGAAAGTTAGGTTTTGAAGTCATCAGCTATTACTGCATTGAGATCTATTTCTGTATTTAACTCTAATAATATTTGCATTATATATCTGAGTGATCCTGTGTTGGGTGCATATATATTTACAACTGTTCTATCCTCTTGCTCAATTGACCTCTTTATTATTATATAATGACCTTTTTTGTCTTTTTGTAGTTTTCATCTTGAAATTTATTTTGTCTAAGGATAACTACTCCTATTCTTTTTTGCTTTCCATTGACATGAAATATCTTTTTCTATCCCTTTATTTTCAGTCTATGTGTATTTTTATATGATCTTTATATCTTTATATAATGAAGTGTTCTTGTTGAGTTTTAAGAGTTCTTTGTATGATTTTGATAACAGCTCTTTATCAAATATGTGATTTGCAAGTATTTTCTCCCAATCTCTGACTTGCCTTTTTACTCTCATAACAGTGTCTTTTAGAGAGAATATTTTACTTTTAAAAAAGTCCAGCTTGTCATTATTTTCTTTTATGGATCATGTTTTTGGTGTTATATCTAATAACTTATCACCAAAATGAAGATCCCTATTATTTCTTCTACAGAACTAAGTGAAAAATAAAAAGCTATAAATTTCCAAACAATAGTTTGTTTGAAGACATTATTAAATTTTCTTCTTAATTTCTTTATTGGCCCACTGGACATTCAGGGACATATTTTTAATTTCCATGTGTTTGTATATTCTGAACAATAGTTCAGAAATTTATAGATTTTTACTTTTCACTTAGTTCTGTGAATCATTCCCCTTTTATTATTCCAGCACCATTTTTTTTTTTG
Organism: Aotus nancymaae; assembly: GCF_030222135.1. Classification (NCBI taxonomy): domain Eukaryota; kingdom Metazoa; phylum Chordata; class Mammalia; order Primates; family Aotidae; genus Aotus; species Aotus nancymaae. The sequence goes on from NW_026988431.1 coordinate 10,257,303, forward strand.
AAGAAAAGATCATCCTTTCTCCATTAAATTGTTTTGTTTCTTTGTTAAAGATCAGTTTGCTATGTTCATGTTGCTCATTTTAGATCTCTCTGTTCTGTTAATCTATTTGACATTCTTTCGCCATTATCACTATCTTGATTACTATAGCAGGACAATAAGTATTGAAATGAGATAGTCTTCCTATTTTATTCTTCTTCTGTAGTGTGTTGCATATTCCAGGTCTTTTGCCTTTCCACATTAAATTTAGAATTAGTTTGTCTCTATCCACTAAATAACTTACTGAGATTGTGTTGAATCTATAGATAAAATTTGGGAGAATTGATATCTTAACAGTATGTACAATATGAACACTTTGGAGAATTCATATTTAATCCATGAACATGGAATATCTCCATTTCTTTAGATCTTTCCAATTTCTTTCATCAGAGTTTTCAAATTTTTCTCTTATAAATTATGTACATGTTTTATCAGATTTAGACCTAGATATATTATTTTTTGGTGCCAATTTAAGTGATACTGTGTTTTTAATTTCCCAGATTTTATTGCTAGTATATCTGAAAGTAATGGATTTCTGTACATTAATCTTGGCTTTCTGAAACCTGGTATAATCACTCACTAGTTGCAGGAGTTTTTGTTGGTGGTGTTAATTCTTTTTTATTTTTTACAATTATGACCTCTGAAAACAAAAGATAGTCTGTGTCTTCTGATACAAGATTGAATAAAAGTGATAAGAGGGGTTAGCCTTACCCTGTGCCCACTCATAGAAGAAAAGCATCTATTTTCTCATCATTTAATGTGATGTGGCTGTGGGCTTTTTGAATGTTTTTTTTTTTTTTTTAATTAAGTTGAAGTAGTTCTACTCTATTCTTAATTTGCTGAGAGTGTTTATCATAAATCGATGTTGGATTTTTACAAATGCTTTTTCTGAATTTATTGACTTTTGATTGTATAATTTGTCTTTGTCATATGATCATTTGGTTTTTCTCCTTTATCCTGTTGATGTGATTGATTATATCAATTTATTTTTGAATGTTGAATCAATCTTGCATACCTGAGTAAATTTCACTTTGTTGTGGCATATAATTCTTTTTATATGTTATTGGATCTGATTTGATAATATTTGTTGAAGAGATTTTTTAAAAATTTATGTTCATAAGAGCTATTGGTCTGCAGATTTCCTTTCTTATAATGAGTGTCTTTGTCTGTTTCGGTATTAGTGGAATACTGGCCTTATAAAATGAGTTAGGAAGTGTTTGTTCTACTTCTAATTTCTAAAAGAAATTGTAGAGAACTGACAGCATTTCTTCCCTAAATGTTTGATAAAATTCACCCATGAAGCCATCTAAGCCTGTGCTTTCTTTTCACAAAGATTATTAATTATTGATTCAGTTTCTTTAATAGAAATAGACTCATTGAGGTTATCCATTTGGTATTACGTATCTTTCAAGGATTTGGTCCACTTCATCTTGGTTACCAAATTTGTAAGCATACAGTTGTTCAAAATATTATTTTATTACTCTTTTTGATGTACATAAGACAAGTAGTGATGTTCCTCTATCATTTCTAATATTATTAATTTATGTCTTTCTTCTTGGTTAACCTGGCTAAGGAACTAACTTTTTATTTTGTTGATTTTCTCTATTTTATGTGTATTTCACTTATTTCTGATCTAATTATTATTATTATTATTATTATTTTTCTGCCTGTTTTAGGCTTACATTGCTATTCTTTCTTCAGTTTTCTATGGTGGGAGCTTAAGTAGTTGATTTTAGATCTTTTTTCTTTTCTAGTATATGCATTCAATGCTATAAATCTCTCTGAAAGCACTGCTTTTGCTGAATTCCACAAATATAGATAAGTTGTATAAAATGCTTTATTTCATATAGTTCAACACATTTTTAATTTTTTTTTGATACTTATAATTTTACTCCTGTGGTATCTGAAAGTGTGTTTCATCTCTAATATTTCTGGAGTTTCTAGTTATCTTTCCATTATTGATTTTTACTTTATTTTCATTGTGGTCTGACAGAATACTTTGTATAGTTTCTATTTTTTTGAGTTTATTAAGGTATGTTTTATGGCACAGAACATCATCTCTCTTGGTGAATGTTTCATGTGAGCTTGAGAAGAACATGCATTTTCTTGTGATTGGTTGCAGAATTCTACATAAATATTAGTTAAATACAGTTTATTAATGATACTGATTTTCTGCCTACTGGATCAATCAATTAGTGATAGATTAGTGTTCCATTCTTCAAATAGAAAAGTTAATTTTTCTCGTTCTCTTTGCAGTTATATTCATTTTCCCACAAGTATTTTGATGCTCTGTTGTTACACGCATAAACATTAGTCTATTAGGTTTTTTTTGAAGAATTAACCCTTTTATCATTGTGTAATGCTCCTATTTATCCCTAATAATTTTCTTCATTCCAAAGTCTACCCTACTGGAGATTAATATAGCTCCTCTGACTTTCTTTTGGTTAGTATTAACATGAAATGTCTTTCTTAATCTTTTTACTTTAAACCTACATGTGTCTTTATATTCAATGGGTTTTGTTGATCACTTGTAGCTGGGTCTTGTTTCTTGATCCTGTTTGGTAATCTCTGTCTTTAAATTGTGTCTTTAAATTAAATAGTATTTAGACTATGCATATTTAAACTGATGATTGATATGGTCAGAGTAGCATCTATTATGTTTTAACTGTTTTCTGTTCCCTACACTTGTTCTTTGTTACACATTCTCTGATTTTAGTTGATAATTTTATGATGCCATTTTCTCACTTACCTTAGTATATCAATTATCCTTCATTTTTAATTTTTTCAGTGATTGCTCTATGATTTTCAACACAAATCTACAACCAGTAAGTGTTTACTTTCAAATTACACTGCTTCATGGGTACTGCAGGTGGCTTATGACCAAGTATGTGCTCTCAATTCCTCCCTCCCATCCCTTATGTGATTGCTGTAATTCCTGCCACTTATCCATATTATTGCTTGGTACATTACTGCTATTATTACAATAAACACACAGTTATCCATCAGTGCAATTAAAAATAAAATGTTATATTTTACTTTCATTTATTTCTTCTCTGATGCCTTTTCTTTCTTTGTGTACATCCATATTTCTGACCTATATCATTTTCTTTCTCTCTGAATAACTTCTTGTAACATTTCTTGAAAAATATATCGACTGGCAACAAATACCCTCAGTTCTTGTTTCTCTGAGAAAATATTTATTTCTTCCTTACCTTTGTTAGACAGAGATTTCTAGGTTGGTGTTTTATTCTTTCAACACTAAATATTTCACCTCACTTACTTCTAGGTTCCATAGCTTCTGGTGAGAAGTGCAATGTATTTCTTATCCTTTTTCTTCTATAGTTTTGACTTGTTTTTCTTCTTATGGTTTTTGCAAGACTTTTTTTGTCCTTAGTTTTCTGCAGTTTGAATATGATATGCTTAGATATAGAAATTTTTGTATTTATTCTGCTGTGTGTTCTCTAAGCTTCCTAGATTTGTGATTCAGTGTCTGCAATTAATTTTGAAAACTTATCAGCCATTATTAATTCAAATATGACTTCTATTTTTCATTGTTCTTTTCTGCCCAGTATTCCCATTACACATATTTTATACCTTTCGTAATTATTCCACAGTCCTTAGGTATTTTACTTTTTTTTTCCATTCTGTTTCCCTTTTGCATTTCAGTTTGGGAAGTTCCATTGGCATACTTTGAAGCTCACTGCTTCTTTCCTTGACTGTGACAATCTACTGATGAGCCCATCAATGGTATGCTTCATTTCATTACCATGATTTTTATTTCCAGCATTTCCTTAGATTTCTTCTTAGATCTTCTAGCTTCTGCTTGTTAAAATGCATGATCGCACGATCTGAAAGCAGAGACCCCCTAAACAGGCTTTGTGTGAGCAACATAGCTGTTTATTACCCGGGTATGGGTGGACTGAGTCCAAAAGAGAGTCAGTGCAGGGTGGTAGAATAGGAGTTGGTTTTATAGGTTTGGGGTAAGCAGTGGAAAGTTACAGAAGTTACAGTTTAGGGAAGTTTTTTGCAAGCTGGGAGGGGGTCGTAGGGTCTGGAGTCACAGGTTGACCAAGGTCGGTTACAAAGTCCGATGTCCGTGTCAGTTGAGGCAGGAATAAGAAACAATAGAAGAATGTCTCATGTTAGGCACCACAGGGGTTGATCGTTCTTCCATTTTTCATGATCTTCCAGCTACTTCAGGTTTTCTAATTCCAAAAGGCCTTCCAAAGGTGTACGTGCGGGCCATGGCAGTGTCAGTCAGCCTAAAAGACCTTGCACTGCTTACATCACCCGGTAGATGCTTGCATGTCATCTACTCTTCTACTAAGGCTCTTAACATATTAGTTTTTTAAAATCTTTTATGTGCTCATTCAAAAATGTTCATATTTGAGACTGTTTCTGATTCTTGCTGTGCTTCCTCAGACTATGTTTCCTCTTGCCCTTTATATTGCCTTTTAATTTTTTAATGAGTGCTGGACATAAGATATTGGGAAATAAGAACTAAGGTAATTAGGTAAGGTGTGTGGTTTAAGCTAATCTAGCTAGGAGCTGCGCTATGTTTGGTATGTGTGGTAGCTATGGCGCTGGAGGCTTTAGTTTCTTCCAGTGTTCTTGCAGATTTTTTTCTTCCCTGTTGTCTTTGGCTTTTCCTAAAAACTCCTTCTTCTTTTTTTTTTTTTTTCAAATATTATTATAGGTATTTATTTTATTTTTTTATTGCATTTTAGGTTTTGGGGTACATGTGAAGAACATGCAAGATTGTTGCATAGGTGCACACGTGGCAGTGTGATTTGCTGCCTTCCTCCCCTTCACCTATATCTGGCATTTCTCCCCATGCTCTCTCTCCCCAACTCCCCACTGCCCACTGTCCCTCCCCTAGGTCCCCCCTACAGACCCCAGTGTGTGATGCTCCCCTCCCTGTGTCCATGTGTTCTCATTGTTCAACACCCGCCTATGAGTGAGAACATGGGGTGTTTGATTTTCTGTCCTTGTGTCAGTTTGCTGAGAATGATGGTTTCCAGGTTCATCCATGTCCCTACAAAGGACATGAACTCATCGTTTTTGATGGCTGCATAAGAACTCCTTAAACTGTCTCTGTGTCTTGCAGTTTTGTCAGTTGTAATCCACTGTTACTAAACTGAAGCCCTATTAGTGTGCTGGTAAGGTGTTGGGGAAGGGAGACCTTCTATAATCTTATAATGAAATCTGTTTCTTAGTGGGCATGAATCCCTCAACTGTGAACTTCAATAGCATTTCTTAACCTTTTATTTTTCCTTCCTTTATATTAGACAGGAAATCTGTAGGGGTTGGGAGTTGACTAATTGCCCTTCCTCCAGGTCAGATAAGGCTCTGGTAGTTTCCTCTGGAGAGCTGGCCTTTGTTATGCAGAACACAAGAGACATATTTTAAATGGTGACTTTTCCCTACCACCTGCCACAAAACAGGAGGGAATTTTTTATTGCACATTTCATTTGTGAGTAGCTTTAACTGAATCTCCCAAAACATTTTGATATGTCATTTTGATTATAATATTTTATCATTTATTATAATCTCTTTCTTCATCCATAGGCTACTAAAAAGTGTACTGCTTAATTTCCAAATTTGGGGGGTTTAGCTGTCATTGCCAAAGACCACCAGGCATACATCTGTGGTTGAACAAGTTGGGTTTATTATTCAAAACAGCAAAGGGATAACTTACACCATGAAACTATGAGGCATCATAGTGGGAAGGTGTTATAAATTACAGAAATTTTGTTTGGTTGAGTAATTTTGGGGAGAATTAAAGGACGTAGAAGTTTAGATTAGGCATTATCAGAAAGCAGGGACCATTTTATGACTGGCTATCTTATTAAATCTCATCTCTAGGTAGGTCACACTAAAGGGGGCTTGCAGTTATAACTGATCAAGAAGGACCAATTGCTCATATTTGCCAGAAGTGGAGGATGTTTGGTAAATACATGCAAACATGTTGTTTGCATAAACATTGATCTTGTTTTCAACAGTGTTTCGAGCTAAATTATGAAGTGGTTTTAACTTGTCTTACTCTATCCTGGTCTCAGAGGGACCTTGTCTAATGTTGCTGTTTTGTGAGATTGTTTATGCCCAGCTGGAGAATGTGGTGTAACTGTGAGCCCCAGGCCCGCTCTCACGCTAAAGTCTAACTGAGAATCAGATCAGTTCTTGGATGTCAAGGGCTGCTTTTTAGCCTTCTCACAAGCTATCTTTCAGTGATTGATTTCTAGTTTGTTTTCACTGCGGTCAGGGAATATGCTCTGTATGATCTTGGCCATTCATATTTCTTGAGACTTACTTTTAGACACAGCATATGGTATATTTTGGTAAATATTTCATTTATGCCTGAGTAGAATTTTTATCCTGCACATGTTAGATAAAATGATCTGCGTTTAGATCAAGTTTGTTAATAGTTTTGTTCATATATTCTATGTTCTTCTGATTTTTTTTTACCTCTTTATTCTATCAGTTACAGAAAAAGGAGTGTTAAAATCAATATAATTATGGAAATGTGTATTTCTCCTTTTGGTTCTGTCAAGTATTGTTGTATAAAACCTACAAAAATGTTATATTTAAATTACCTGGGTATGGTGGCACATGCTTGTAGTCCCAGCTAGTAAAGAGGCTGAGTTGAAAGGACCGCTCGAGCCCAGGAGATGGAGCCTGTAGTGAGCTGAGATTGCATCACAGCACTCCATCTTGGGTAACAGAGTGAGACCATCTCAAAAAAAAAAAAAAAAAGAAAAAGAAAAAGAATGTTATATCTTTCTACTGAGGGTTCTTTATGATTATTGTGAAATGTACTTCTTTATCTCTAGTAATATTTTTGTAGCAAAGCCATTTGTCTAATATTAATATAGCCAGAAATCTACCTTTTAATTATTACTTGCAAGGTATATTTTTTTAATGATTGTACTTTCAATCTATCTGTTCTATATTTCAAACGTGGCTCTTATAACAGCACGCGGTTGTGTTTTGTTTTTATCTGTTGACAATCGTTGTCTATAAATTGGAATTTTATTCTACTACATTTAATGTAACTGCCATTATGTTTGGATTTAAGCCTACTATGTTGCTAGTTGTTTTCTGTTGTACTAGTGTCTCCTTTATTAATCTTTTCTTAACCTTTGAATTAATCAGATATTTTTAAAATTCCACCCTTTTTCTACCATTAGCATCTTATTTACATCTTATTTTGGCATTACCTGATAAATTTTTCTAGGGCTTATAATAATCATCCTTCACATGTTAGCGTTTGCTTTAAATTAGTACATTGATTACCACCTAAGCAATACAAGAACTTTATCACAGTTTAACTTCATAATTTCTCCTTCCTTTTGAGCTATTATTTTTGTTATCTATTTCACATCTAATTAACTTTTAAAAAATCAGTGTCATTTCCTTATTAGTGCTTTTAAACAATTCATGTAAATATATGTTTGCTCACATATTTTCCCATTTTTGTTACGCTTTATTCCTTCCTGCGGTTCCACGTTTTCATCTGAGGTAATCTTTATTCTTCCTAAAGAACTCCTTTGAATATTTATTTATTTAGTATTTATTGTAATGCAGGTATGTTAGCAACAAATTCTCTGTAAACCTGTCTTTATTTTGCCTTCATTTTTAACATTCTTTGATTTTTGAATAACTAGATTGACAGGTTTTCAATTTTTTTAGCACCTGAAAGATGATCTTGTATTGTGTTCTGGCTTTCATAGTCTCTGTTGAAAAGTTAGCTTTCAGTTTTATTGCTCCTCTGAAGTAGTAAGTCCTGTTCTCTTTTTTGCTTATTTATTTATCTAACAGTTTGACTATGATGTTCCTGTTTGATTTTATTTGCATCTATTTGCTTTAATAAGGGTTCTTGAATCTGTAGTTTAATGTGTTTAACGCTGAATATTTCTGCCCAGCATTTTTAAAAATATTGCTTATTTTCCATTATCTTTCACTTCCCCTTCTGAGCTCAGAAAAACCTCTTTGCTTCATCCCAGGACTGCTGCTTTCTGCATGGGTCCCATTCCTTAATGACACTATTTGGAGTCCAATGTGCCCAGAGGGCAAAAGGCAGGGTGAATGCGTATTATTTATGCCTTTCAATCCAATGCAGTTAACTGCATCATGAGCAGAACTGGAAGTCAACAATTTTACATTAAAATGAAAATATTTGTAAAATACAGCAACTGTATTCTTGGTAATTCTAAATTTAGGATGAAAAAGATTAGATGTCATTTGAAAATATCTGAGAGGATGCCCTTGTTTGGGGAATTCTCTCAGGACTTGCATGAACAATAATATCTGAAGATCATTAGTGTGAAGAGGGGATTGTTATCACTGGGGGCCTGACATATCTATTGTAAGAACTGCCTCTAACACAACTGCTCAGGAGGAGAAAATTTTGCTTTTCTTTTGTCAAGAGAAGCAACAGCACCAAATAACAGTCCGAAAGGGTGTTTTTAGTGTCCAGAAAGTCAATCATGGCCTGTGTGGAGGCTGCAAATCTAGAGAAGTTCAGCAACAGCCCAGTAAGTGGTATGTGGAGGGCACTGAGATTGATGGTCCAGGGTCATTTAATAAGGGTGGGTGTTTTATTACCTGAGTGTCACAGCAGTGGTGTCCAACAGAACAGAGGGATGGCTAGAAGAGAAGGAACCAGAGCACAAAGACTGGTGAGCAACAGGCAGCAGCTCTTACATATGCAGTGACCCTTCCCTACCACTTCACATGATAAGGAACTGAAAATAGTATTAACTAGAATCAGTCTAAAGGGGAATTGTATGGGCATTTGGCTTATGCATATAAATAGCAATAGGAATTCATGGTTATATATAGGGAAAGGGAATTTGGAGAAACAGACTGGATTTCCTAGTAAGTGCTCTGTGGCTCTGGAACATAAGGAGCTGTATGATTAATATAATGTGACAAGAAAGGTGACATCCGGGATATTCTAGTTATCCTGTTATTTCTGTGCCTTATTCTGCCCTGGGTCATAATTACATGTGTAAATTTCTATGTTTCAAAGCTCTTTGAGTATAAGGACTAAATTTAATTTGCTTTTATAACTCTCAGTAGTGTCTGGTATAGGAAAGCTATCAGATTGACTTTTTAAATGAATGAAAAATTAATCAATCATTTAAAAATGGCAAAAAATAGAATCTTAGCATCCTTTCTGGTTTTCGGTTGCTCCCTCTCAGCTCTGATCCCGTCTCTGTGTGTCTGTACCCTGTTCTCTGTTCTATATGTGCTGACCCTCCCCCCAGCTTAACAATCAGGATTGCAGTGACTATTTTCCACTCTGGCCAGGGGGAGGACCTACAGATAAGGGGAGAGAGAGACTGAAATATTTCTTCCCCTCTGCTTTCTCCCTTCAGTGTCATTGCTGTGCTCCAATGACTTCTGCCTGAAAGCCAACCCTTCTTCCACAGCTGACACTCTCACTGGATTCCATCTGTGCAGTTTTCTCCTCTTGACTGTTCAGGCCTGGAGATGGCAATGGCTTCCCACCTTTGCTAGTGCAAGTGGGCCTTCACATTTCTCATTGGTTCCTTCAATTCTTCACAGGTTTCTGTAAGTTCTCATTAAATTATCTTTAAAAATCCCTGCTAGGTGTGCCTTAGACATTGTCAAAACCCTGACTGATCTGCTTAGAGAGATAACAATTAAGGCTGGACATGGTGGTTCACTCCTGTAATCCCAGCACTTTGGGAAGCCAAGGCAGGCAGATCACCTGAGGTCAGGAGTTCGAGACCAGCTGGGCCAACATGGCAAAATCCCACCTCTACTAAAAATACAAAAATTAGCCAGGAGCAGGGGCATGTGCCTGTAATCCCAGCTACCCAGGAGGCTGAGGCAGGAGAATTGCTTGAACCCACAAGGCGGAGGTTGTAGTGAGCTAGGATTGTGCCACTGAACTCCAACCTGGGAGACAGAGTGAGACTCTATCTCAAAACAAAAAGAAAGAAAGATAAAAATTTGTACTACTTGGTGGTAAGTGCGTTACCTTATTTATCATACATTCATTTTGAAATATTACTGCCTTCAAATGATGTAATTCTATTTTAGGCAAACTGTTTATTCAAAATATGACTGTGGAGTGATAAAATTGATTTTAGAATATTAGAATGTTTGGACCTAAATCTAAGTAGTCACCTCAGAAGGTTTCTATGGGGCTGTACTTATAAATCCTCTATGGGAAAGACTGTTGTTGTAGTCAGAATAACATTTATGTATTATATTTTATATTTTTGTGAATATTCCTAGTGGTGGCAAAAGCTTTCTTTGTATTTGATTTTGGTACCAATCTTTACTCTTTCAGAGAAAAATTTGGAAACTGAATCAGATGACAAAAATGAATGGTAAGGATATGCCCCCTCACCCAAAATATTTGAGTACTGCTCTAATAGTACAAATACATTTGTACTTCTAGAAAAACAAATTCAAACGTATTCCAGAAGTGTTCTGAAAAATAATAGCATCTTTGCTATAATTTGTATATAGTTTCTCAAGAAATCTCTTCACAATGACCATGCTTTTTTGGATACATAATACTAGCATGTTTGTCAAAAACATTGTCTTCTTGTGTAAAAAACACGCTTTGTACATGACCATTGATTGTTTCAACGTGTATATGTCACTAAAATAAATGATACTAGAATTTTATCTTGACCTTAAACTTACATGTAATTCATAATTGGGCACTTAACAAATATTTCTTATCAATATATAGTATTTATTGAATGTCTGGGTGTTTGTAGGTCATTGTTTGCTGTTACACAACTCAGCCTAGGAGTGATTATTCTTATCCTCTTAGGACATTTTATTTTTTCTTCTTTTTATCTGAAGAGTCAATATTTTCCCCTCTCTTAAAAACTGTATTTCTTCCTTGAAGTTTGTCAATGATGGAGTAATTTTCCACTTAAATTAGTGAGAAAATAGTATGTGTTTGTGTGTCTGTGTGTGTATTCATCTTACGTCTTCATGTATCTTTAAGTACATAGCTATTTTCTAATGAAGATTTGTATTTAAAATTATGTTACTCCCCTAAAATTCTTAGGATAAGAACATAACCATTTGTATATTTATGTAAAACCATGAGAATACTACAGGTTCTTTTGAAGAAATGCAAAATGAGTAAACAACATGAACATCTATACAAGTGCCTGAACCAAATAGAAATATTTTTAATTGTTTTAAATTATAATGGTTCGAAGACTTATCTCATTGTAAAAAATGAGGGATTATTTTCCCCCTTTACCACCTTCAAGACTTTCTGTAGGACAATAAAGAGAAATGCCTGTCTCCCGTAGAATTACTGAGGAGAAATTATCTATTCTTCTTTTTTCTTCTCATTGACTCCTTTCCACAGGGGAAAAACATTTTTATCTAATTGGCAATATGATGAGAACTTGATATTCATTTATGTACTTTTCTATTTGACACAGTTAAGATGCTAAACATTGTAATGACTTAATAACAACAAATAACAACAGACCAAATCGTAGAACTTTCTAGCTGAAAGGGGCTTTAAAAAAAATCATCCAGTTCTGTCTTCAACTTTGGAATTGAAAGGAGCAATGCCCAGAGAGATTCCTTTACCTATGGTCATACGTAGGTAAAATGTTTTTGTATTAGACAAAATGGCTATTTGCCATGATTTTATTTTATCTTATTTTTTTAATGCAGTAACTAACATTATTAAACCTTTATTATGTATCAGGTCCTGGGCTAAGTACATCACATGAATTATTCTATTTAATCACATGATTTTATTTTATATGGGTAAATAGTATTCCATAAAAAGTCAAGGCCCATGATTTTATTTTTTATGGGTAAGTAGTATTACATCATGCATATAAATTCCATTTTCTTTATCCAGTCATCCACTGATGGACACGTAGGTTGATTCCACACCTTTGCTATTGTGAAAAGTATTGAGATAAACATATGAGTGCAGGAATCTTCTTGATGTAATGATATCTTTACCTTTGGCTAGATACCCAGTATCGGAATTGCTGGATAGAATGGTAGTTCTGTTTTTAATTCCTTGAGAAATCTCCATAATGTTTCTCTTAGAAGTTGTACTAATTTACAGTCCCACCAACAGTATATAAGCATTCCTTTGGATGGAACTGGAGGCCATTATCTTAAGTTAAATAACTCAGAAATAGAAAGCCAAATACTTCTCACATTTAAGTGGGAGCTAATTAATATGTATATATGGACATGGAGTGTGGAATTGCAGACAGTACAGATTTAGAAAGGTGATGGTGAGGGTGATGAGAAACTGCCTAATGCGTGCAATGTACACTATTCAGGTGATGAATACACTAGAATTGAAGACTTCACCAATACACAATATATCCAGGTAATAAAACTGCACTCATACCCCTTAACTTCATACAAATAAAAATTTAAAAACAAATTTTAAACAACTGATGAGCATTGTCTGTGCCTTTCTTCTAGAAATACAACTAGAAAGAAGGTACAGAACAACTCTTGGCCAGGTGCGGTGGCTCACATCTGTAATCCCAGCACTTTGGGAGGTCAAGTCGGGCGAATCACTTGAGGTCAGGAGTTCGAGACCAGCCTAGTCAACATGGCAAAACCTTACCTCTGCTAAAAAAAAAAAAAAAAAAAAAAAAAAAATACATGGCATAGTGGTGCACCTGTAATCCCAGCTACTCAGGAGGCTGAGGCAGGGGAATCGTTCAAGCCCAAAAGGCAGAGGTTGCAGTGAGCCAAGATTACAGCCCTGCACTCCAGCCTGGGCAACAGAACAGCCCCATCCATAAAAGAAAAACAATAACAACAACAACAAACAACACAAAAAGAAGGGGCCGACTTGCCTGCCAGTGCATCTATAACTGCCGTGATCACTGATGGCAGTCACTCACGTACCTCATAGAATTATTCCTTTGGATTTTTAAAGATTTCTGTAGGAGTTTTATCTCCAAGAATATTTAAGCTTTTCTCTCTCTTGTGGAAAATGATTTTTTCCTGACATTTCAGTGATCACAAGGCAGCTGGTCTCATCTAAAAACAACAACAAAACGCCAGTGACAGGATGACTGGGGGAAATGCTAGTCTATGTTTAAGAGGGCTGCAGATTGTCAGCATTTTTAAAAAGCTTGCAAAAGCTAAAGTAATGGACATCAGTGATTGCAATGATTTCTTTTCTGTAGTGATTGCTATCAAAAGATGGCACTGTATGTATTTTAATGTGACTACCACCCAACTCAAAGGGTTGCTTAGGAAAAAAGTTGAAATTCTGACATTACTTAGATGAGCTGAAAATACTTACGTGATCCTCCTGTTATAATAAAATCTACCAGTGTTGAAAAAAATAGAAATAATCAATTCATGGCTTTAAAAATTCAGTCTCACACATTTAGGAAAAGATTCGAGTTCACTCTTAAGGCAAACTGCCTGGCGGGTTCTGGGAAATAGAAGGGAATAAAAAATATTATCTAGTTTTAGTAGATAGAAAAGCTCATTACAAATGGCATAACAGAGCAGTGAAGAAGAGAGTTGATTAGAGAAAAACACTATTGGCTGGTCAAAATATCTGAGTGAAAATGGAAAAATTAACTAGCCAACTACATATTTTAGAGAGTTCACAATTAACAAATGGCCTAATATTCTATGCAACATGACATCTGTTAGAAAATTTATTAGAATCACTGAAGCTACACCAACTATTTCAGTAGAAATATTTTGACTACAGAATCTAGTGAGATAGCCTCAATTTTGAGCCACAGAGTTGCAAGGTAACCAGTATCTGCCTCGTCTCAGATGTTCATAATAAGCATCCAGCTAGCTTTCGGGTAGAGGTCTCTTTCTCTCCACTAGAAGCAAGGGATAACAGGGCACATAATAACTGGTGCCCTGAAAACCAGTGGGTGCTTGCCCTATGTCAAGAATCACACACCCAGACTCTTTTGATCCATGAGATGCCCTTCTCCAATGCTCTCTTGAAGGCAGGCTATCCTTGAGTTTTCTTTCTGTCTAGTCTTTTTTAGTACGTCTCAAGAAGTACCGAAAAAAGGCTCTAGCTCAAGATTTAGAAAGGGCTGTCTAATATTGATCAATGTATTTGATTAATATTTTTGCTCCGACTTATCAGTTTAATATCTGATACGTCCTCCATCCAAACACAGTATCCTCTATTTTCCCACAGCCTTAGTCTTTCAAAAGAAAGACCATTTTGGCTCAGATCAGATATTAGAGCTCAACCAAAAGGCTAAGAAATGGCCTATCCCCAATTTCTTTCTTAGAAACATCCGAATTCTGTAACTGACATCCTTGTTATCATTGTTCTGCACTGGTAAGGTTCCCCATTCTCCATGAATCGGATGCATCCTTTCTCTCTTTTTTAAAAATATAATCGCCAAGTAAATTTTAGGTTCTAGTATTTACAAGGAATTCTAGACACTGTAGATTCTGACTAAAATGATGAAGGCCTACACATTTCTTGTTCTTGTGGTGTATACAAGGTCTTTAAAAACATAATAAACACAACTAGGATGAGTTTACATGAAAATAAATTTTACAAAAAGTAAGGTAATTTGATACCAAGCAACTAGAGGGAAAACATCTTTACAGGACAGTTTTTTTAGAGGACCTGATATTTCTGCTGATGAGAAGGTGTCAGCCAAGGAGAGATCAGGAGCTACAGCATCTAGGAAGGGGGACCAGCAATGCAAAGGTCGGGAATAAACTTAACAAACTTGGGGGGCATAAAGGATGGTGAAGTTAGGTAAGACAGAGAACTCTGGTGTCGACAATTTGAGCTAGAAAGGTAGGTGGGAATCAGGTTGTAGGTTCTTGCACACCATAGCACAGAGACTGTATTTTATTCTAAGGGCAATGTGAAGCCATTAGAAAGTTTTAGACAGAAAAGTAACACTATCAGAGTAATATTTTTAGACGATCACCCGGGCTTCTATGTGGGCAATGAATCCCAGATGTGGTACTGTGGCAAATGTGGAATGAGATATTTTAGCTCGTTCACAGGAACCAGCTGATGTCGGGCTACAGATGATGATAATACAAGTAAAGTTGATATTCGGATGAAGAGAAATGGAAGATTTGTGATGTAGTCTGGAGGTATAATCCACAAGACTTTATGATAAATAGGTCACAGTGGTGACAAAAAGAGAGGAATCAAGGTAATTCATTTATTGGGCCAGGCATGGTGGCTCACGCCTGTAATCCCAGCACTTTGGGAGGCTGAGGAGGGAGGATCACCTGAGGTCAGGAGCTCCAGACAGCCTGACCACATGATGAAACTCCTCTCTACTAAAAATACAAAATTAAGCCTGGTGTGGTGGCTCACGCGTGTAATCCCAGCACTTTGGGAGGTCGAGGTGAGCAAATCACGAGGTCAGGAGATTGAGACCATCCTGGCCAACATGGTGAAACCCTGTCTTTACTAAAACAGAAGAAATTAGCCTGTCATGGTGGCGGGCACCTGTAGTCTCCAGGCTGAGGCAGGGGAATCGCCTGAACCCAGTAGGCGGAGGTTGCAGTGAGCTGAGATTGCACCACTGCTCCAGCCTGGCAGCAGAGGGAGACTCTGTACCAAAAAAAAAAAAAAAAAAAAAAATTAGCTGTGCATGATGGTGAGCTCATGGAATCTCAGCTACTTGGGAGGCCGAGTCAGGAGAATTGTTTGAACCCAGGAGGCAGAGGTTGCACTGAGCTGTGATCGCACCACTTTACTCCAGCCTGGGTGACACAGTGAGACTCCGTCTCAAAAAAAAAAAAAAAAAAAAAAAACCAAAGATGAATCATTTATTGAAATGGAAACTCTAAGAAACAGGCTTTCTCTTTCTAGTGTAGATTACTCTTATTTATGTTAGGATTTCATTTCTGATACTTGGCCTCATTTTGCTAATATGCAGCTAACTCCAGTGTCCTATGATATACTTCCTGCATTTTTAATAGTGGGAACCTCCTGGCAGTGCACCCTAAACTATCCAGGGACAGATTCTCTAACAAGGTTAGTGAGGGCTAACCTCAGAGCCCCTCACATGCACACGACATTTCTAAAGTCCTAACAAGAGTCCTAGCACTATGGTCATATAGTTTTGTAAAATTTGCAAGAGTAAGGTAGCTCTACCATATTGATTAAGATTGTCTAATAACTTCTTTAAGCTTCCTTTAAGTGCATGGCCTTAGAAGGCCCCTGGATAAAGCTATAGACCAGTTAAGTTGGGGATATATTTGACTTAGATTTGGAGGATATAGTGGCTTGTGGTGACTTCCATGAAACATTCTGGTGGAAGGATAACTTTGGTGAATATTGCTTCTCGCTGTACCACACCATGAAAGTGTAGGGTCAGTGGGTGCATTACAACATGAAAGGGATTTACCAACATCTGGCACCAGATGATGGCACTGGAGGAGAATCAAAGTATGAACTACATGGAAACAGAGGTTAAGTCTGCAGAAAATTCTTCCAATGTTTAGATGAGTTAAAATGATTCCTATCAATGCTTAGATAAACTAGAAGTTCCTTTCTAGAAGAAAGATGTTTGATAATGCAGCATAGACAAATCTAAATGCACCATACAATTGCTTTTCCATTTTTGACAAGAATTAAGTACAATAGAATTTATCAGAATCTCTTTGTTTGTGAGGCATAAGTCTGTAGCTGTACCACAAACAGGGAGGACATCTGTGTGTGAAGTCATGTTTTATGCATCTCAATTATCTACAGTAAAGCCAAAATTTGATCAACTGTGTCAAAGAAAAGACTGAGTTATCTTTATCTTCTCTCTATAAAAAATGTTACAAAATCATTGTCCTATAAAGAGTCAGAGTATACAGAAATGCAGACAAAAGTATTATAGAAGTATTTCAAGCAATGAACTGGTAAAAATATATTTTTTGTCTAATTTTGGGAGGTTTAAGGGATTTTTCAGCATTTAAAAATTTTAACTATTATTTCTCTTTTCAATCTAAATAAATATTCATTCTTTAACCTAAGTTTGTTTTGTAACTGTGCAATTTTTTTTTCCCAAAAAGTAACCCCTCTCCTCTAAATTGTTAAACATTAGGTTTATGACACCTAAATCTATTCACACTTCTGTTTGAAGACCGAGATAACACAGATGAAATTCAAGGACATTATCACTTTCTGAGAAACACAAATATTTGGATATATTAAATAAGCACATGCCAGACACTATACAAAGGTAATTGTCAGGTAGACAAAGGGACAATCCCTTTACTTTCCATTTTCTTAACATGGACTGGCGTAGATTACCTCTAGATCCTCTGGTCTACTTCTCCTTTACAGACTTTCCTTAGTTCTTACATAAATTTCTCATGTTCAGATTAGCCACTGTTTTTGTGACTCAGAAAATTATCCTAGCCATGTTACAATATTTAAAATGGTCTTGCTATTTCAAGTGAGGTATACTTAACACACATTGTGGGTTTTGTTGTATGTATGTATGTATGTATTTATGTTTGGAAATAATCTTTTAAAGCATTCTTGTTTATGAGTTAGCCAAAGCCTTATTCACCACTTAATATCTCACAAGTGCACCAAAATTTTGTTGTCTTTCAAATTCTACTTGTAAAAGTGTAATGAAAGTCTGTGTAGAAAATGGCTATCAAATAGTGCATATTTATACTCCTGATGAGATTTTAAAGCCTAGTTTTTTCTCAAAGAAGATCTTAAAGTCAGTACTGAAATGGAAAATCTAAACCAGATGCTATTCAGCCTACGTTCTATCAGGGAAATTGGCAAGTTATGATTGTCAAATTCTTATTACTGGAAGTGCTGAAAAGAACATAATTTAATGTTCAGATCCCTTGATGCAATTTGAAAAAGGTTCTGTGGACATTATGACAATTGGATCCAAGAATATTAACCATAAAACTCCTGAGTGTTGATTCATTTTCTAAGTGCCACGGGGTATCTATACAAAATATCATTATATTTTCAAATAATTAACTGTGTGGTTTGAAAGACTATGTGTATATATACACACACATGTATACACACACACAATTTGTGTATATATATATATACTATATATACATACATATATATACTATATATAAATACATATGTATATATACATATATATGAAATAATATACACAAACTTGTATTTGTGTGTATATATATGTACTTGTGTGTGTATGTGTATATGTATGTATAATACATGTATATATACATATACACATACACATATACACACATATACGTATATACACATACACACATATATATACACATACATATGCACATATACACATATACACACATATACATATATACACACACGTATGTATATACATATACACACATTCATAATTTATCTTGTTTCAATGTGTGTATATATATACATATACATGTGTATATATATGTATATGTGTGTGTATATATGCACACACACAATGTGTATATATATATACACACACATCTACATGTGTGTATATATATATACACATGTAAATGTATATATATATATACACACACATTGAAACGATAAGATAAATTATGAATAGGTAGTACTGTGAGGAATACTTTTACTTAAACACAGAGAAGAAAAAGTCTCAGCATCTGGGGACAGAAAAGTCAAGTTCTTAAAGAATGTGAATTTTGTTTTGTGCTGCATCTCATGAGACATGATGAGCAATGATTGTTCAAAGAGCGTAATTTTAAAGATCAAATAAATTAGTATAAATAAACTTTATTAATTTAAAAATATTTTCTTTGGTATCTGGGGAGTGATAAAAGGAAATGCCAAAAACAGATGCAGAGAAATGTTCAAGCATAAGGAAATTTGGCCTCTTTATACGTCAATCCAGGTTTGTTTCATGCCTTTCCAGTGGTGTGCTGGTAAATATTTAGCAGCAGCCCTCTGGGGAAGAAAAAACAAAAACGAAACAAACAGAAACCCCTTCTTTGTAGTGTTGCCAATTCCCTTGGTATAAATACAACCACATAACTGATGTCAAGATACCAGCTGATGCAGAGTTGGGGAGCTCTGTGCAGCTGCCCATGATTATATAGAATTTCCACCACAGATACGATAAATGTAAATAATCTCAAGAACAAAAAGTAAAATGTAAAATAATTAGGAATTATTGAGTTTTGACTATTACCTATCTTGTATGATTTATCTAATTGTATGGCTATACAATTTAATTTTAATAATTGTGTTTAACAATCAGCTCACAAAATTTAACAACTGGTTTACTTGGGCCCGTACGAGCCAGTTCCAACACGACACTTCTTCAGGCCACATCACGGATTAGGCTTTATCCTAAATGCAGTGCGGAAAGCCATTAGGAAGCTTTAAGGAGAGGAGAGAATGTATTATATTCTCATTTTTAAAGGCTCATTCATGCAGCTGTGTGGAAAGCAGATTGGAAAGGGATGAGAGAGGAAGTGCAGAGCCAACTAGAAGATTGTTGGTGTCTGCTCTCCTAGAGACACTCCAATCTGAGACATAACTTGGGTTACAAAGGATATAAAGCTATTTTTCCTCTTACTCCAGTGAAAGCACACTTGGACAGTTTTACGAGAAAATCATAAGAGAAACACAAAACAAAACAGGAAATGCAAAAAAAAAAAAAAAGCATAGAATCTAAATGGACTTCCAGAGCAGATTCTATCTCCTACCTATAAGTTAACCTTTAGCCAAAAAAAAAAAAAAAAGCACTTTAATTCTTCCTTATTTAGTTTGCCAAATGTGTATTTACTTCCTGCTTCTGCAAATATTTCTCTCCACTAATTTTTACTTCCTTGGATATTTTAGCTGCTAAATGGCTTCCCCGGCCTCAGCACATTGCAATGGGTCTTTCCAAGACATTAATATTTCTTCTCTTTCACAGGGCCAATTCTTGCACGTATAACAGTTTTAGGGTGCATGACAGTTGACATAAAACTTCCACTTCCTTTGTCTCATTTAAATCTCATTAACATTTTATGGTAGGGCAGAGAGTACTTATATTTATTTACTAGGTATACTTCCTAACATTTGTGAGGATTTTGAAGTTTAGAATCCCAAATAGCACAACATTTCAGTCATAAGATGCAAACAAAATACTGAATTTTTAAAAGCAAATCCATAGGATCAGAATGAGTGTTACATATAAAGTGATTAAAATATAATGGCTATTAAAATTTAATTTCTACTGAGGTCTTCAGACTGGTATGTGGAGACCTCCCGAGGAGTATGTGGGTACCTGCATCATTTCAGAAAGGGCTTACCAGATCCTTAACTTTCGTATGTACTGTTTCCTAAAAGTGATTTACGTAAGAACTTACTTCTCAAACAGGTCTTCTTTCCAGCTTCCTCTTTCATAATTGTTCTTCTTTCACCTTATAAAATAAAAATATGTCTTTCATCTGTGTCTAATGTCATCGAACTACACTGCCCTGTGCTCAAAAAAGTCCTTTTTTTAATCCCAGCACTTTGGGAGGCTGTGGCGGGTGGATCACGAGGTCAAGAGATCGAGACCATCCTGGTCAACATGGTAAACCCCGTCTCTACTAATACAAAAAATTAGCTGGGCATGGTGGCGCGTGCCTGTAATCCCAGCTACTCAGGAGGCTGAGGCAGGAGAATTGCCTGAACCCAGGAGGCGGAGGTTGCGGTGAGCCGAGATCGCGCCATTGCACTCCAGCCTGGGTAACAAGAGCAAAACTCCGTCTCAAAAAAAAAAAAAGTCCCTTTTTGTCTAATATTTGGACTATTTGAACTATGGTTACAGGTGTTAAGAAAGTGAACAATCTAAATTACTGGGTAACAAAAGTTTTTGCAAGTCCTGTATTTTCCAATTATTGTCTTTCAACAGAATTGAAGAAGGTCCTGATTAAGTCGTTGGCTAATATATCATTGAAATAATTTTATATGATAAATCACTAGGGCATGTAACTTGGAAAGTATTCAAAGAATTGTGTGTCATTACTATAATAAAACTACTTCCATTCCCATCCATATTTTTAGCACTTACACCTATAAAAACAAAAATAGGAATAGAATCAATGATGAATCTTGGTTCAACTAGCAGCAAGTCATATTCACCTACAGATAGAAGCTTCGTAAGTCTTAAGAAATACATTTCCAATATTTTTTCCTTTATGTTAATAATAATGTATCAAAGTTTGTTAAATGGCTATGCTGTTACTATTACATAATACTGTAAATTATAATAATAGTTCAACTCAAAATACTTTTTCAACAGAACTATACGGTCCCAGGAAATTCACACAGAAGATTTAGAGGCATACATTTTTATTGCAGAGAAATATAATAGGATAATCAATAATAGACTTTCCAACATAAAATCTACGTTAGCAATATAAAATTCTGTAGGCAAAAGGGAATGGAAATAGGAGTTTAAGAAGGCAAAATTGATGTTTCTCTTAAAAAGTGCTTGTTCATGTATTTTTTAATGGATAATGGTGGCTATCAAGTCACTACGAAATATGGATTCTTTGGAACCAACTTAAGAATGATGTAACAATTTTATTTTAAATTGCCAATATTTATGTCACATCAGAAATTATATCATTTATAAGTATTTAAACTTATGACAAAAGATTTTAGATGTCAACTTAAAATTTGTGAGATGGTACATAATATTTATATATTCCTTACTGGTAGACACGGGAAAAATTTGTTGAAGACTTCTGTTTTTTGCTATAAGATATTAGATTGAGCATCTCCATGTATGTTTATGATTTCTGTCCCTGTGACACCAGCAGCTTTTTTCCTCTTCACCCAGGCCTCTCTTCTTTTTTCATTGCTCCGTGAGGGTTATTGTGTATGCAGGTTGAACAGAAAACAACAAACTATGTGGCTACTTGGCTGCCCAGCAGTTAACGAGGCTCATGCCCCAGCAAACTGGCTCATTTCTGTACAACAGCCCCTTAGTTCACGGACCTCAATTTCACGCCTGAGTAAAATTACAAATCACCGCATGTCATGGTCCTTCACGGTCACTTGCACAGGGTTGACACCATGAACATAAAACTTGTAAATGCTATGAATCTACTAAAATTTCCCATTTACAGATGAGGAAATTGATGTTCCAAGAGACAAAGTGACTTGGCCAAGTTTACACTGCTGGCAGAAGGCAGATCCAGATAGGTCTCAAAACTATAAACATGAATTTACATTATATGTATAATATATATGTGTGTGTATACATATGCTTATATTTATTTATCAGTGTTTGCATGTGCATATTAGCTCAAGCTAATATTAGACTAGTAGAACTATTCTGCCTCAACCTCAGAGCCTATACATATATATAGAGGAGAGGTCCTGTGAGGTGGGCTCTTTTGTTCTGTAGAAAGAGACAAAGAAATGGGGAACTGAAGGACGGACACACTATGTGACCCCTGTCAGCCACTAAACTTTTTTTTAATCTTATAGATAGAAAGAGAGTGTATATGCAGAAGAACGTGTAGCTTCTTTCCAGGTGGGATTTTGTGTGACATCAGGGCACAGATTAGGTTTTCTAGAAGCTCATATTTGAACCAAGGAAGAAGAGGGTCATCTTCTCTATCTCTGCACAGAACACAGCACGTCTCTGGCATCAGAAAATGAATGTGAGAAGGAGGCTGGCTGCTTTGGGAGCATCAGGAAAAGGCACCTGGATCTGGATAGCGGTCATTCTAATGGAACACAGGAGGAAGGGCAGTACCAGTGAAGTCATCTTCAGAGGGTTCTGTAAGTACTAGCATAGCGATGGTGGGCTACAAGCAGAAAAGGAGCACACAGCAGACAAACACGCTCATTTGTAAAATGGTTCAAGACAATATGTAAAACTTCAAATGCTTTCAGGAATTTTTCAAGGACCTAGTTTACCCAAAAAGATTGTTTGGTTAATAACCAAACAAAAATAAAGACAAAAATAGAGTTAGAAACTGGATTATTAGTTCTGTTGTGATCCCATTTGTGCCTATAGGCTAGTAAGGCCTAGGTATTTGAGACAATATACACATTCATATATTGTAATGTATGTATATTATATGTAAAAATGTATTTTGATGAATTCATAAATGCTTCACACATTCTTCTATTTGTTGAATAGATATGCACTGAATATCTATGGGCTGGGAAGAAATGTTAACAAGACATACAAAGTCCCTGCTTTTATGGAGCTGGTAACCTAGTGAACCAAATGAATGATAAAAAAAATGGTATGATTTCTACTGGTGATAATAGCATGAAGCTTCTTCAGGAAAGTCATCTGAGTAGAGACCTAATCCCCATCATGTGAAGATATAGTGTAGTATTTCTCAACCCTGGGTGTAAATAAGCATTACCTGGGAGGCTTTTTTGAAAACTGGTGCATAGACCCCTTTAAAAACCATTTAAATCCCCTTTAAAACCCATTTAAATTGCCTATCAATGATAGACTGGATAAAGAAAATGTGGCACATATATACCATGGAATACTATGCAGCCATAAAAAAGGATGACTTCATTTCTTTTTCAGGGACATGGATGAAGCTGGAAACCATCATTCTCAGCAAACTGACACAAGAACAGAAAACCAAACACCTCATGTTCTCACTCATAAGTGGGTGTTGAACAATGAGAACACATGGACACAGGGAGGAGAACATCAGACATGGGGGCCTGGGGGGTGGAGGACTAGGGGAGAATAGCAGGGTGTGGGGGGATTGGGGAGGGATAGCATTAGGAGAAATACCTAATATAGATGACAGAGCGATGGAGGCAGCAAACCATCACCATGGCACGTGTATACCTATGTAATAAACCTGCATGATCTGCACATGTACCCCAGAACCAAAAGCATAATAATAAAAAAAAATTTAAATCAAAATATCTAGAAATGAGGTTTGGCCATTTGTATTGTTAATAGTTCCCCAGGTGATTCTAATGTTCAGTCATAGTTGGCAAGTTCTTACTTAGGTAAAAGTGGGGCAAGCAGAGATCATAGTATATTCATACATTTGTGTCCACAGATACATGCTTGGCATGCATAAGGAACAGGAAAGAAGGAAAGAAACAAAGAATTGAGGTCAGAAAGATGAGTATGGCCAGATCATATAGGCTTTGTGAGGTCGTGGTAATAGGTTTATACTTTAAGTGTGATGAGAATTAATTATATTATACTTACTAGATAATGTTGACAAAGGAGGGAAAGAGAAAATAAATAGAAAATCCCCACTTTCCAAGTTTCTCAATGTAAAAACACGAAGATACAGTCTTTACTTTTTAATCACAAGGTCGTGTTAATCATCCAATCTCTGGCAAATGAGTGCATTTTCTCTACCAATAGAATTCAGAGAGAAATGAAATATTAATCTGTTGAAGATGAGTCACCAGCACCCTGAAAAGAAAAAGAAATGGAAGTACACTGTGCCACTGAATGCTGGGAAGGAAGGAGGGAATGAAGGAAGGAAAAATGTAAGGAAGGAAGGGAGGGAGGAAGGAAGGGAGGGAGGAAGGAAGGGAGGAAAGATGGAAGGAAGAAAGGGAGGGAGGGAAGAAGGGAGGGAGGGAGGGAGAGAGGGGAAAGGAAAGGAAAGTAGGGAAGCATGGAGAGTGGGAGGAAGAAAGGAAGAGAGGGAGGGAGAGAGGAAGGAAGGGAGGGAGGGAGGAAGGGAGAGAGGGAGAGAGGAAGGAAGGGAGGGAGGGAGGAAGGGAGAGAGGGAGGGAGGAAGGAAACGGAAAGAAGGAGGGAAGGAGGGAGGGAGGAAGGAAAAAATAGTTATTACATATAAATACACACAATTACAAGGAGTATGTGCACACATATTTAGAAATCTGTGTTCAAAATTTATTGTTGCTGAAACGCAAAGAAATGCCATCTCAGCTAAGAGCTACTCTTAAATTGTTGTTATTTGACATATTTTTAACAACCCAATTTTCCCATCTCAGTATATGTGCTTTCCCTGCTGTGGTATTCTGATTAGCCCTATCTGTTGGAAAGTGAAAAGTAAAGAACTGATTATCCTCAAGATGAAATATTTCGACAATTAAGTCCAAGATTTCTAAAAATACATAAACTGAAATGTATGTTTTTTAGAGCACTTAAGAAAGAATAGCTTACTAATCTATCACAAATATATAAATGCAGATACAGAGTTTGCTATGTTTTCTTATTTTATTGTACTGATTGCAAAGTGTTATGAGGCAAGAAGGATTTCGTTTCCCCTAGAATAAAAAGAGAACCGTCACAAAGTCCAATCATTCCATTGAACTTCATGTAGCATATTGGAAGATTTGTTATAATTCCCACTATTATATTTACCTACTCCCCATAAGTAAGTGACTCAGAGCTTCCTATACTATGTGAAACTGCACAAGTGCTATTGAGAAAACTATTCCCTTGGTTAGAGTTTATGATCCACTAGAGACAATATTCAGGAGCCACCAACCAGGGCATTGTGACCCTGTCCCCCAAATGATGTTCATGGCATTGTTACACTTTCTCTCAACTTCTTCAGAGGAAAACCTGACCCTTGATATGAAACACAGTCTTCATAGGGAGATGAATCTGAGTTTGAGCCTTGGCTTAACTACATGCCAGCTAATGGACAATGAATGGATGTGCTACTGACTTCTCTGACCCTCCTGGTTCGCTCCACTGCTCAAAATAATTAATAAAACATGCCCTGGTGCAGCTGTTATGGAATTAGGTGATTAGAAAAAAAAAAACAAAAAAACACTTTTTTTTTCTAATCACCTTTTTTTTTTCTAATCACACCTAGTATATAGTACATGTTCTTTTTAATTTAGCCCACTATGTTTGGTCATTTGAAATAGATGCAAATTACACAAACTATCAACTCAAATTTCTACCATGGCTTCCTATTTCAAAACTATGTTAATGAGTTTATTCTCTCTAGGTAAACTCATTAGCACAGGATTGAAAGATTGCTACCATCAGGCCTTAACCTATGTTGGGTAATAGAGAACCTATTTCTTTAAAAAAACAACAACAACAACAACAACAACAAACAAACAAACAAGATAAATTTATTTTCTCACAATTTTGGAAGTTAGAAGTCCAAAATCACACTGGAAGCTGAGCCCACATACCCTAAAGGTAAAGGAAAATCCTTATTGCTTTATTCTTTCTTTTTTAATTTTTTTAACGATACCTTAAGTTCTGGGGTACATGTGCAGGTCTTGGAGGATTGTTACATAGGTATACACATGCAATGGTGGTTTGCTGCCTCCATCCCCCCATCACTACATTAGGTATTTCTCCTAATGTCATCTCTGCTGAATCTCCCCAACCCCTGCTATCCCTCCCCTAGCCCCCCAGTGTATGATGTTCCCCTCCCCGTGTCCATGTGTTCTCCTTGTTCAAAACCCACTTATGAGGGAGAACATGCAGTGTTTGATTTTCAATTCTTATGTCAGTTTGCTGAGAATGATGGTTTCCAGCTTCTTCCATGTCCCTGCAAAGGACATGAACTCATCCTTTTTTATGGCTGCATAAAAATACATAAACTGAAAATGTGGCACATATATACCATGGAATAGCCACATTTTCTTTATCCAGTCTATCATTGATGGGCATTTGGGTTGCTTCCAAGTCTTTGCTGTTGCAAACAGTGCTGCAGTGAACATACATGTGCATGTGTCTTTATAATAAAATGATTTATAATCCTTTGGGTATATACCCAGTAATGGGATTGCTGGGTCAAATGGTATTCTATTTCTAGATCCTTGAGGAATCACCACAATGTCTTCCACAATGGTTGAACTAATTTATACTCCCACCAACAGTGTAAAAGTGTTCCTATTACTCAACATCCTCTCCAGCATTTGTCTTCAGATTTTTTAATGATCGCCATTTTAACTGTCATCAGATGGTATCTCAATGTGGTTTTGATTTGCATTCCTCTAATGACCAGTGATGATGAGCATTTTTTAAATATGTCTGTTGGCTGCAGAAAAGTGTCTGTTTATATCCTTTGCCTACTTTTTGATGGGGTT
Organism: Aotus nancymaae; assembly: GCF_030222135.1. Classification (NCBI taxonomy): domain Eukaryota; kingdom Metazoa; phylum Chordata; class Mammalia; order Primates; family Aotidae; genus Aotus; species Aotus nancymaae. Next base: position 10,284,307 of record NW_026988431.1, read on the forward strand.
ATTTTTTTGTGTGTATTTGCTTTAGTCCTTTGTAGATTCTGGATATTAGTCCTTTGCCTGATGGGTAGCTTGCAAAATTTTTTTCCCATTCTGTTGGTGGCTGGTTCACTCTAATGATTGTTTCTTTTGCTGTACAGAAGCTCTTGGGTTTAATTAACTCCCATTTGTCTATTTTGGTTTTTGTTGTCATTGCTTTTGGTGTTTTAGTCATGAAGTCCTTGCCTATACCTATGTCCTGAATGATACTGCCTAGGTTTTCTTCTAGGTTTTTTATGGTGTTAGGTCTTATGTTTAAAGCTTTAATCCATCTGGAGTTAATTTTTGTATAAGGTGTCAGGAAGGGATCCAGTTTCTGCTTTCTGCACATGGCTAGCCAGTTTTCCTCACACCATTTATTAAACAGGGAATCCTTTCCTCATTGCTTGTTTTTGTCAGGTTTGTCAAAGATTACACGGTTGTAGGTGTGTGGCATTATTTCTGAGGCCTCTGTTCTGTTCCATTGGTCTATATCTCTGTTTTGGTACCAGTATCATGCTGTTTTGATTACTGTAGCCTTGTAGTATAGATTGAAGTCAGGTAGCATGAAGCCTCCAGCTTTGTTCTTTTTGCTTAGGATTATCTTGGCTATTCGAGCTCTTTTTTGGTTCCATATGAAGTTTAAGGTGGTTTTCTTCCCAGTTCTGTGAAGAAGGTCAATGTAGTTTGATGGGGATAGCATTGAATCTATAAATTACTTTGGGCAGTATGGCCATTTTCACGATATTGATTCTTCCTAACCATTAGCATGGAATGTTTTTCCATCTGTTTGTGTCCTCTCTTATTTCCTTGAGCCATGCTTTGTAGTTCTCCTTGAAGAGATCCTTCACATACTTTGTTAATTGTATACCTAGGTATTTTATTCTCTTTGTAGCAATTGTGAAAGGGAATTCACTCATTATTTGGCTCTGTTTGTCTGTTATTGGTGTATAAGAATGCTTGTGATTTTTGCACATTGATTTTTTATCCTGAGACTTTTCTGAAGTTGCTTATCATCTTAAGGAGATTGGGCTGAGATGATGAGGTCTTCTAAATACACAATTATGTCATCTGCAAATAGAGACAATTTGACTTCCTCTTTTACCAATTGAATACTCTTTATTTCATTTTGTTGCCTGATTGTTCTGGCTAGTACTTCCAATGCTATGTGAAATAGGAGTGGTGAGAGAGGGCATCCTTGTCTAGTGCCAGTTTTCAAAGGGGATGCTTCCAGTTTTTGCCCATTCAGTATGATATTGGCTGTGGGTTTGTCATAAATAGCTTTTGTTATTTTGAGATACATTTCTTTGTACCTAGTTTATTTAGGGTTTTTAGCATAAAGGGATGTTGAATTTTGTCAAAGGCCTTCTCTGCATCTATTGAAATAATCACGTGGTTTTTGTCTTTGATTCTGTTTATGTGGTGAATTACGTTTATAGATTTGCATATATTGAACCAGCCTTGCATACCCAGAATGAAGCCTACTTGATCGTGATGGATAAGCTTTTTGATGTGCTGTTGTATTCGGTTGGCCAATATTTTATTGAAGATTTTTGCATCAATATTCATCATGGATATTGGCCTAAAATTTTCATTATTAGTTGCATCTCTGCTGGATTTTGGTATCAGGATGATGTTGGTCTCATAAAATGAATTATGGAGGATTCCCTCTTTTTGTATTGTTTGGAATAGTTTCAGAAGGAATAGTAACAGCTCCTCTTTGTACATCTGGTAGAATTCAGCTGTGAACCCGTCTGGACCTGGACTTTTTTTTGGTTGGTAGACTGTTAATTGCTGCCTCAAATTCAGAACTTGTTATTGGTCTATTCAGGGATTTAACTTCTTCCTGGTTTAGTCTTGAGAGGGTGTAAGTGTCCAGGAATTTATCCATTTCTTCCAGATTTACTGGTTTGTGTGCATAGAGGTATTTGTAGTAATCTCTGATGGTAGTTTGTATTTCTGTGGAATTGGTGGTGATAGCCTCTTGATCATTTTTTATTCATCTATTCACACTCTTCTCTCTTTTCTTTTGTATTAGTCTGGCTAGTGGTCTATTTTGTTGATCTTTTTAAAAAAACCAGCTCCTCAATTTATTGATTTTTTTGAAGGGTTGTTTTGTGTCTCTATCTCCTTCAGTTCTTCTTTGATCTTAGTTATTTCTTGTCTTACGCTTGCTTTTGAATTTGTCTGATCTTGCTCTGTTAGCTCTTTTAATTGTGATGATAGGGTGTCAATTTTAGATCTTTCCTTGCTTCTCATGTGTGCATTTAGTGCTATATATTTTCCTCTAGGCACTGCTTTCAATGTGTCCCCGAGATTCTGGTACATTATGTCTTCATTCTCATTGGTTTCAAACAACATCTTTATTTCTGCCTTCATTTCATTATTTATCCAGTAGTCATTCAGAAGCATGTTGTTCAGTTTCCATGTAGTTGTGCAGTTTTGAGTGAGTTTCTTAATCCTGAGTTCTAATTTGATTGCACTGTGGTCTGAGAGAATGGTTGTTATGACTTCCATTCTTTTGCATTTGCTCAGGAGTGATTTACTTCCAATTATGTGGTCAATTTTAGAGTAGGTGTGATGTGGTGCTTAGAAGAATGTATATTCTGTGGATTTGGGGTGGAGAGTTCTGTAGATGTCTTTTAGGTCCTCTTGGTCCAGATCTGAGTTCAAGTCCTGGATATCTTTGTAAATTTTCTGTCTCATTATCTGTCTAATATTGACAGTGGAGTGTTAAAGTCTCCCACTATTATTGTGTGGGAATCTAAGTCTCTTTTTAGTCATTAAGAACTTTTCTTATGTATCTGGGTGCTGCTGTATTGGGTGTGTATATATTTAGGATCGTTAGCTCTTCTTGTTGCATTGATCCTTTTGCCATTATGTAATGCCCTTCTTTGTCTCTTTTGATCTTTATTGGTTTAAAGTCCTTTTTATCAGAGACTAGGATTGCAACCCCTGCTTTTTTTTTTCTCTCCATTTGCTTGATAAATCTTCCTCCACTTGTTTATTTTGAGTCTATGTGTGTCTTTTCATGTGAGGTGGGTCTCCTGAATACAGCACACCAATGGGTCTTGGCTTTGTATCCAATTTGCCAGTCTGTGTCTTTTGATTGGGACATTTAGCCTGGTTACATTTAAGGCTAATATTGTTATGTGTGAATTTGATCCTGCCCTTCTAATGCTAGCTGGTTGTTTTGCCGATTAGTTGACACAGTTTCTTCATTTTGTTGATGGTCTTTACCACTTGGTACATTTATGCAGTGGCTGGTACTGGTTGTTTCTTTCCATTGTTAGTGTTTCCTTCAGGAGGTCTTATAAGGTAGGCCTGGTGGTGACAAAATCTCTCAGCAAGAGGGATTGTCCATAAAGGATTTTATTTGTCCATAAAGGATTTTATTTCTCCTTCACTTATGAAGCTTAGTTTGGCTGGATATGAAATTCTGGGTTGTAAGTTCTTTTCTTTGAGGATGTTGAGTATTCACCCCCACTCTCTTCTGGCTTGTAGGGTTTCCACTGAGAGATGTGCTGTGAGTCTGAAGGGCTTCCCTTTGTGGGTAACACAACCTTTATCTCTGGCTGCCCTGAGCATTTTTTCCTTCATTTCAACCTGGTGAATCTGATGATTATGTGCCTTGGGGTTGCTCTTCTTGAGGAATATCTTTGTGGTGTTCTCTGTATTTCCTGGATTTGAATGTTGGCCTTCCTTGCTAGGTTGGGGAAGTTCTCCTGGATAGTATCCTGAAGAATGTTTTCCAGCTTGGATTCATTCTCCCCGTCACATTCAGGTACACTGATCAAACATAGATTAGGTCTTTTCATATAATACCGTATTTCTTGGAGGCTTTGTTAATTTCTTTTCACTCTTTTTTCTCTATTCTTGCCTTCTGGCTTCATTTAATTGAGTTGATTTTTGATCTCTGATACTTTCTTTTGCTTGATTGATTTGGCTATTAAAACTTGTGTGTGCTTCTCAAAGTTCTCATGCTGTGTTTTTCAGCTCCATCAAGTCATTTATGTTCTTCTCTAAGCTGGTTATTCTAGTTAGCATCTCATCTAATCTTTTTTCAAGGTCTTTAGTTTCTTTGCATTGGGTTAGAACATGTTCCTTTAGCTCAGAGAAGTTTGTAATTACCCACCTTCTGAAGCCTGCTTCTAATAATTTGTCAAACTCATTCTCCATCCAGTTTTCTTCTCTTGCTGGTGGGGAGTTGTGATCCCTTGAAGGAGGAGAAACATTCTGGTTTTCAGTGATTTCATCCTTTTTGCCCTGGTTTCTTCCCATCTTCATGGATTTATCTACCTTTGAGCTTTGAAGTTGGTGACTTTCAGATGGGGTCTCTGGATATCCTTTCTGTTGATGTTGAAGCTATTCATTTCTGTTTTTTAGTTTTCCTTCTAACAGTCAGGCCCCTCTGCTGCAGGATTGCTGAAAGTCCACTCCAGACCCTGCTTGCCTAGGAATCACCTGCGGGGGCTGCAGAACAGCCAGGATTGCTGCCTGTTCCTTCCTCTGGTAGCTTCATCCCAGAAGGGGACCCACCAGATGTCAGCCAGAGCCGTCCTGTAGGAGCTGTCTCTTTCAATATACAGGGGTCGGGGAGTCATTTGAGGAGGCAATCTGTCCCTTATCAAAGCTCAAGTGCTGTGCTGGGAGCTCCATTGCTCCCTTCAGAGTTGCTGGGCGGGGATGTTTAAGTCTGCTGCAGCCAATCTGACAACCTCCCTTTTTCCCAGGTGCTCTGTCCCAGAAGGTGGGTCTTTAATTATAAGTTTCTGGTGTGCTACTGTCTTTTTTCCGATGCCCTGCCCAGCAAGGAGGTTATCTAGTCACTGTTTGCCTGTAGAGGTGTTACTGAGCTGCTGCAGGCTCTGCCCAGCTGCTGTGTAAACTTCCTCATGATCTTGTTTACACAGGTAAGGTTAGAACTGCCTGGTAATGGCAGACTGCCTCAGTAATGGCGGACTGCCTGGGTAATGGTGGACTGCTTCTGTAATGGCAGATGCCCTTCCCCCCCACCGAGCTAGACTGTCCTGCCTGGGTTGAGCTCAAACTGCTGTGCTGGCTGAAAAACTCTCAAGCCAGTGGGTTTCAGTTTACTGGTCTTTGTGGGAGTGGGACCCACCTTGCCAGTTCACTTGGTTCCCTGCCTTCAGCCCTCAGTTTTTCAGGGGAAAGGGTGGCTTTGTCTCACAGGTGTTCTAGGTGCCAGCTAAAACAGCTGCCCAGCTTTGTGCTGGAAACCCATGGTGCTGACTGAAATGGCTTCCCATTTCTGTGCTGGAAACCCATGGCACTTGTTGGCCTGGCAGGAATCTCTTGGTCTGTGGGCTTTAAAGACCACCGGCAGAAGTCCCTCTTGCTTTTTTTTAGAGAACCTATTTCTAACTACACATCTCACCTTCTATTCTGATACATCTGCATAGTATTACTCTACTAATATTTTTTGTTAGAATATGACAAAGATTTTTTTTTTTTTTTTGAGACAAGAGTTTCGCTCTTGTTACCCAGGCTGGAGTGCAATGGCGCGATCTCGGCTCACCGCAACCTCCGCCTCCTGGGTTCAGGCAATTCTCCTGCCTCAGCCTCCTGAGTAGCTGGGATTACAGGCACACGCCACTATGCCCAGCTGATTTTTTGTATTTTTAGTAGAGATGGTGTTTCACCATGTTGACCAGGATGGTCTCGATCTCTTGACCTCATGATCCACCCGCCTCGGCCTCCCAAAGTGCTGACATTACAGGCGTGAGCCACTGCACCTGGCCCCTGACAAAGATTTTTCGTGCTGATGTCTTTGATCATAGTGTTTTTCCCCACCTAGATTTCTTCCACATAATAATCAAATCTATGAAAATTCTACTTATCTTCCAAAGTCCAGAGCAAATTGATCCTCAATGAAGTTGTACTTAACTTCTGTGGTGAGACTTAATTCTATGTTCCTCACTCTTCTGTTATAGCATGTAATGAAGCCATTATATTATAGTTATTTGTATAATGCTGTTTTGTACATCATTTTGTGAATTTCATGAAAAAGGAAATTTAGCATACGTCATTTTGCATCAATACTTTTTATGGATTGAATTTGTATAAAAAGACTTACATTATCAATATTATTAAACAAAGATTTAAATAGAAATCAGGTTTCACATGCATTGCTAGTTTTCTCTTCACTGTATTTTCTTTATTAGCGCAAGGACTGTAAAGTTCTACCCAACTCTTTTAGCAAGTTTCTTTCTATTTGGGTATCCAGATAAAACTTTCAGTCTGAAGTCTAGCTGTTTGCAATTTCATTATATGCACTCCAATTCAGGAGTGCATACTTCATTTAAATTTCTTTTAATAGAGCATCTATTCAACTTGTGAGTGTTGGTGCCAAAGTGTCCTTGAAAATCTTGAAACTTTTATTTCTCTGAATCCTTAAGTTTCTGTATTTCTCTATATTTTCCTGTTCTGTGGGAATGGCTGAAGGTTTAAGCTCCAGGTCTTGTTCCTTCACCAGCAAGCATTAGCATATTTTCAAATCAATGGTGTTCAAGTTATTTTTCTGCTATTAAGACCAAACTGACTTTAAATCTACAAGCTTTTTGTAAGAAGGGAAAATTTTATCATTATGTAATTAATCCCCTTCATAATGGTTCATCTTTGTTAGAAAGTCAATGTTAGAGAAAGGTAGATGGCTTTTTGATTCAGACAATGTCATGTCTCTTCTGAAAAACATTGACAGGCACCATTTTGGTAGTGTGAGATGGAAAATACAAACACAAATTTTAAGGAGTTATGCTTACCAATGGAGCTCAGGAGTGTGTTGCTTGAATCAACTTCAGTAACCGACAATTCCATTTTTGCCCTTTTCAGGAACATCTATTCAACATATTTACAGCTCAGATAGGCAGGTTGGTTCTGGTATTATACACTCCATATATTCTTTTCATTCTTTTCTCTTCCATGTGAAAGTGAAAAAATAGATTTTTATTGACGTTTCAGGGCATCTTTGGTGCCACAGTAGCTCAAGAAGAGCCTTTTATTTTTTTAAATAAACTTGTAAATGTCCTAAGACTGTCATATACAGGAGACCAAGCTCTTACGCTCTTTAAAAATTTTATGTGATCATAAATCTGTTCCATAGTCAATTTACAGTTTTATAATACATTGTAACCTTTTCCTTTTTCACTTCCTCCATTTCTTCCTAGGGATACATGTGCATTTAGTTAGTTTTATTTTGTTTAGAAAAATCAGGGTATTTTTAATTTGGAAAATACCCTGAATTTATTTCATTTATTAATGAACAGTTGCACAAATTAAGAGAAAGGCGTATTTGTAGATGACAAGTCATCAGAATTTGAATCCGAATTCAAGAACGCAGTTAATAATTGCATGGAAAGAGGAGGACTGCCAAGTAGCCTTGTTTTGTCAGCCCCCTCATGTAGTACATGAGCTCAGTGACGTATCAGCACTAATTTCTCCGAGGTTTACTTTTGGTTTCAAATAACGTTTTTCATGCGTTTACACACATCTGGATTTTATAGCACCTTCTTTCACTCTCCTGCTTCATCTGTCTTGATGGAAAGTATTTTTAAGTCAGAAACTCTAAAACATTTACAGAATGGGTTCTGTGCATTGGAACTATAATATGAGAACATTTTTCATATGCCTTAGAGCATTATTCTGTAAATAATTTTTGAGTGCTTAAAGTTAATGTTGTTATAAATCTATTTAGCCTCCATGGGAGAGAGTGACCAGTAACTAAGTACTTATTTTATAATTGAAAATGCACACAAATAGAGTGAGATCATTTGTTCAAGGACATATGATATAGGTTGAAAGAATGTCTATTTGCTTATATATCTATGTTGGAAGATGGGAGAGATTAAGTTTCCTGAATATTAAGCTCCAGGTGCTTAATTTACTACAAAAAAAAAATCCATTTTTTATCAGACAGACAAAGTTACTCTTTGGTTCTGTAAGGGACAATTTTTGTTCTTTTCTGGCTTCCAAAGATCTACTGTTTGGTTTTTATTAGGGACAGAGTCCCTTCGTACTAGGGAAGTCAGTGAGGGTAGATATTCCATCTCAGTAAGACAAATAACTTAAGAGTCTCACAAAGGATTTCTTTCATCTGAGACTCAGCACCTTGAAAGAGAGCTGCAGAGATTCAGGGAGACTTAGAGATTATTCGTGGTGCTAACTAACAAAGGAGAATAGAGAACAATGATGAGAGCAGGAAATGTCCCATGGCGGTGCGGTCAGCAGCACATCAGGCAATTTCTGAGGCATGACTGTGGTTTGATTCTTGACTCATTAGACTACAGTGATTCCTGGCTGATTCTTGAGTTCTAGTTCTTAATCCTCCCCAAATGTTTATATATTTTCAATACATTCTTCTTCCACATAAATTAGAGTTTGCATCTGTTAATTAAAACCCAGAACGCTGTCTGGAATTTCGTTTTCAGTAAGAAGATCAGTAGCCGCAGCCTGCCCTCAATAATTACACAAACGCTTCTAATAGAGACCTTCTTATAAGAACCAACTGGAGGGAGTTCCAAATATAATTTAAAGCATTCCAGAAGTGGAATATACTGCATTTTCATTCCAGGTCAACAGATACGAAGTGGAGATACAAAAAATAAATCTGAAAGCAGACATAATGACAAGAAGCCATATTTGGTTGCTGTGGTGTCAAAGGAACCCTGGGCTGAAAGCCAGGGAATCTTCCACCACCACTTACTTAGCCATTTACTTAGCCTGGTGACCTCAGGAAAAGTGTTTTCTATCTCTAAGCAATCGTCCATTCATGTGTACAAAATGGATAATACCAGCTCCAAAGCCTATTTTCCCAGGGCTGTTAGGAGGAATAAATATAAGGTAAGCAAATAAAAATGTAATTTAAACAGCCTTGTTGTGATTATTATATTTATATTGTACAAAAGATGAGCATAAGACATGTGACCTTGTTTCCATGTTATAATGATGTTTCAGAGTAATTTACAAAGTCTTAATCTTTTAATACAGGTTCTAAGGTTGGCATCGTAGATAAAGGGCATCAGTTACAGTCACAGTCAAAAGGGACTGAATTTTAATCTTTATTTTTCACAACAGTTTATTACCTGTGTGACCCTTGACAAGTGACTCAAACTCTCTGAGCACAAGCATTCCCTACAACAGAACAATATAAAATAGACATACTAACATTAATTTCAAGAATGCTATAAGGTTAGCAATGTATATTTTAATAAATACTTATCTATGGATAGTTACATAATGACAGATAAGTGAGATTATGCATGTCAGGGCGGCCATTTATTAGCTATGTAACATGGAAAAGTTAAGTACCTCTCTGAATGTCATTTTCCCATGCAAAATGGGAATCATTATAACAACTATCTCACAGATGTTTTTTAGAGTTTAAATTACAAAACCATAAAAGCATTTAGGATATTGCCTGGCAAATAGTAGGCTGTCATAACTATTAGCTATTGTTATTATTTTTTAAACAAAACATTTTACCTAGTAGACACTCAATAAATGAGTATGTTCATTACAGTTTTTGCTTTCTAGAGGTTAAACAAACAGTGTCCAATCAGAATGTATTCCTTGAGATCAAGGAGATAAAGTAGAGTATATGTACACATACTTCATCTTGTCCTCTATTTGCTTAAATGGACAGATTTTTAGAGTCTTACCACCCGTCAAGCAATCATTTGTCATCAACCAAGATTAATTTTTAACTCCATGGAGTGCAATGGGAACCAGATATTTCTAATTGCTTGACCATTGGCACTGGAATTATTCCCTCTATCCTTCTCCACACTCCTCCCCATACATCAGTTTTCCATTTTTACTTTTATTTATTCATTAAAAAATTTATTACTTTTGGCTGGTGTGGTGGTTCACGCCTGTAATCCAAGCACTTTGGAGGTCAAGGTGGGTGGATCACCTGAGGTTGGGAGTTCAAGACCAGCCTGACCAACATGGTGAAACCACATCTTAAAAAAAAAAGTATTGCCTGTAATCCCAGCACTTTAGGAGGCCAAGGCGGGTGGATCACGAGGTCAAGAGATCGAGACCATACTGGTCAACATAGTGAAACCCCGTCTCTACTAAAAATACAAAAAAAATTAGCTGGGCATTGTGGCGCACGCCTGTAGTCCCAGCTACTCAGGAGGCTGAGGCAGGAGAATTGCTTGAACCCAGGAGGCGGAGGTTGCGGTGAGCCGAGATCATGTCATTGCACTCCAGCCTGGGGAACAAGAGCGAAACTCCGTCTCAAAAAAAAAACAACAAAAAAACAAAAAAAAAACCTATTAATTTTCAATCAATTTAGAGGGTTTTTTAATCTTTAATTTAATTTTAAGTTCCAGGATACATGTACAGGAAGTACAGGGTTTGTTACATAGGTAAACATGTGCATAGTGTTTTGCTGCTCCTATCAGCCCATCACCGAGGTATTAAGCCCTGCATGCATTAGCTATTTATCCTGATGCTCTCCCTCCCCCAACTCCCCAACAGGCCCAGTGTGTGTTGTTCCCCTCCCTGTGTCCAGGTGTTCTCATTATTCAGCTCCCACTTATAAGTGAGAACATGTGGTGTTTGCTTTTCTGTTCCTGTGTTACTTTTCTGAGGATAATGGCTTCCAGCTCTATCTACGTTTCTGCAAAGGACATAATCTCATTCTTTTTTATGGCTGCTTAATATTCCATGATGTAGTTGTACCATATTTTCTTTAGTCAGTCTATCATTAATGGGCATTTGGATTGATTCCATATCTTTGCTCTTGTGAATGGTGGACAGCCCTACTTTTAAACCATTGAGTGCAAGAGCCCCCATATGCTCTATTGAGAAAGAGATGAAATACTACCAGGTTGAGTTAAGAGAAAGAACCAATGAGAGATTGTCCAGGATGCCAAGCTAGCAAGCTAGCAATGCCTCTGTAATGGTTTGGCTATGTGTCCCACCCAAATCTCATCTTGATTTATAGTCCCCATGTGTCAAGAAAGGGACCTGTAATCCCCACATGTCAGGAGAGGGTGGCAATGAGATCATGGGGGCAGTTTCCCCCATGCTGTTCTCGCGGTGACTAAGTTCTCAGGAGATCCAATGGTTTTATACATGTTTGAAGTTCCTCCTTCATTCTTCTATCTTCTGCCACCCTGTGAAGAAGGCACTTGCTCTCCTTTGCCTTCCACCATGATTGTAAGGTTCCTGAGGCATTAAACCTCTTTCCTTTATAAATTATCCAGTCTCAGGTATTTATTTATAGCAGTGTGAAAATGGATTAATACACCCTCTAAAATGTTCTTAGAAATATGATGAGATGGAGCAAAATGCAAAAGAAATTTTTCCAGGAACTGTGTGTGTTTTGAGGCCATAGTATGATAAAGAAGCAATAATCAAAATATTTAACAATAGGTATACCCAGAATATCAACAATCAGAAGCGAACATAAAGCAATCAATGGACACTGGCAATAAACAAGGCATTTGGCTAAAGTGACATGAAACAAGTGAATAATATACTTGTTAAGATAATGCACCTGTGTTAGAAGAAAGACACCCTCCTCGAGAAACATAAATTACAATATTTTCGTACCGCGTTGCCTTCCAAAAGACACAGTTTTGAATAATTGCATCAGTCTTATTTTCTGAGTGGAATATGCCAGCTTGAGGCCACAACTAACCTGCAGTGACATACACATTTCACTGGGTCTTATTTATATACAAGAAATAATTATACAGTTTTCTGCTGGTAAGAATCCTATACCCAAGTTGAATAAGAAACATAAACATATGAAAATATGATTAAGAACAAAACTAATGCAAACAAGTGTGCAATGAAAAATGGTAGAGAAAATTTAAATGCATGATAAATGTCAAACCAGATGTCAGATTCTGTTTTTTTTTTTTCTTTCAGAGATTTATAGGGTCATTATTTTTTATAATAGATAAAAATAGCTTGCATTCCATTCCATATGCACTTCCCTCCCCTATCCCCAATGATCCCTGGTCATTTCTTACTCTGGTCTACCTCCAATGGATATGCTGGCTCACTCAGGCCTGACTTTCATGGCTGGTTTCCTGTCTCGGATATGCCACCACAAGGGCAGAAGATGGTTCCTTCAACTGTTATGATCTTATTTCACTTTATCCACTGTAACAGTTGAAAGGCAATGTCTTATTTTCATTTAAACCTCTATTAATTTTGGGAATCTTTTTTTAACATTATTTTCTACTTGTGCTTCTTTTGTAAATTGTTTGATCTTTGCCTATTTTTAAATAAATATCTTACTCTTGAAGTATTATCTTATATATTATTGTAAGTTTCTTACAAATTAAATATATGACTAACATTTTGTCAGCATGAGTAAAATTTACCTTTAATGTTGTTTATGGTATATAGGATACATAAAAAGTTTACATTTTCAGGAACTATATGTATTAATATTTTTATCTATGAATTATTCCTGTGCTTTAAAAATCTTATCCATCTGAAAATCAGATAAAATGTTCAAAAGTTTTATTTTCATTATAGCAATATAGATTCTCGTTATAGAAAAAAGTGGGTAAGATAAAAAGACACAAAATGGCCAGTCATGGTGGTTCACACCTGGAATGCCAGCACTTTGGGAGGCCAAGGCAGGTGGATCACCTGAGGTCAGGTGTTCAAGACCAGTCTGGGCAACTCGGAGAAACCACATCTCTACTAAAAATACAAAACTTAGCAGTGTGTTGTGGCAAACACTTGTAGTCCCAGCTACTCAGGAGGCTGAGGCAGGAGAATTGCTTGAACCCAGGAGGCGGAAGTTGCAGTGATCCGAGATTGTACCACTGCACTCCAGCCTGGGCAATAAGAGCAAAACTCCATCTCAGAAAAAAAAAAAAAAAAAAAAAAAGACACAAAATGAAAAATAAAAATCAAATGAAGTGTTTCCTATAAGAGATAGTGTGTTTTATGTACACATTAAACATTTTTAAAATAAAAATTGAATTCTATATTATTCTTGGTCTATTTAATACAATATTAAAAGCATTTGCTTTCAATAGATTCTCTGACAACTTGACAATAGGTTCATTTTTATAGATATTTGTTATTTTGATTTTATCAACTGTTATCCCCAGGGTTTCTCAGTACTATTATAAATGCCATTAAATAAAATTATTGCTGTTATCTAACATTTAGCTGCTCCACAGTGCTGTTCATGTGAGAAGCAATTTGTCAATAATCAACAAAATCAATAATTTAAAGCATTAGCTCTTATGATTCATGATTTGATGCCAGTGCAGGCATCCTTTGTTCTTTGAATATAATCATTTCTTGAAAATGTATTTGATAGCAAATTTGAGGACAAGAGCTTATATTCTACATTGTAAATGGAAACAATAAAAATGCATTTCAAACCCATCCAAAAATTCCAAAATAATTTTCTGAAATATGTTCAAATACTTTTAAATACTAATATGTTTAAATAATTTACCAAAAACTTCTATATAACATACATTATATAAAATGCCAACTGTCTAATTTGTATTTAATGAACTCAGTGGAGTGTAGTATACACTATCAGCTTCAAACTATATTTCTCTCCTATAACACAGTAAATATGACCTTTATGTAAATACAGTAAAATAATAAAGATGTATAACAAATGCAAATAAAGTAACAAATAAAATAAAACTATTAGGTAATAAAAATTAGTTACCATTGGAAGGGTTACAAATGAAGTTTGATGACAACAGAAACCAGGTGATGTCAACCACTTGGTGTCAAAGAAAAACCAAATGGAAAAGGTGGCCAGGTAATCACTGTCATTATTCAGAATAGGTAAAGAAGAATGTCAGTGAGGTGAGGAAAGAGTGAGTGAGGTCACCCGTGTCCAAACTCAAGGCACTTGTGGACTGTGTTCTCCTCAGAAATAGAAAATCAGAAATTGAATGCCAAAAACCATCCTTTAAATCTACAGCTGAATCTATGAAAGAAGAAAGTACTCAAATAGGAAATTTTGATTCTGATAATATTGGAAAAAGGGGGACCAGATTTACTCCTCCACACACCTCTAAATATAAATCTTGGAATAACGTATTTTAAGTATTTCTCATTGTATGTGCATGTATATTTTTATGGTCAGTTTTTCTTCAAATAATGATTTTGATTCGTAAAAGTAACTGCAAGTCATAATAGAAAATATTTGCATAGTGAGAATTCTGATAGCAAAAGATATCTATGTTCCAAAGTTTTGTTTATTTCTCTATTCATCGTATACTATATATAGCCATCTACTCTGCTCCATATTGGACATTTTAGGCCTCATTGCGTCTCAATTGCTCTTTGGGGAAGTATCCATTTGTGACGTTCTCTCACTTCCAAACTCTTCACATGTATGCCATGTGACCTATATTGTAAGACAAACTGTCCCAGACATACCCACAGAAGTTAGCGAAAATCTCTTCCTTGTAAATGTCTGCTACTCTGAAGAATCACTGATGGTTCTTTCAGGTATTTAAAAGAATATTATTTAAAAGAATTTTCTTTAGAAAGTGAATTCAGGCAGATCAGTGGTCTTTAGGCTCCACATATGCATGAATATTGCTATGGTCTGAATGCGTCTTTCAAAATTTATATGCTGAAACTTAATCCCCATTGTGACAATAGCAACAGGTGAGGCTTTTTGGGAAGAAATTAAGACATGAGGGCTCATGAATCAATGAATAATGAATTAATGCCATATAAAAGGCTGGAGAGAAGTAGCTTAGGTTCTTTTGCCCTTCCTCCTTCCATCCTAGGAGAACCTAGTGTTCATTCCCTGTAGAGAAGGCAACAACAAGGCATCATCTTGTAAGCTGGGAATGGGGCCTTCACCAGACACTGAACCTGCTGGTGCCTTGATTGTGATCTTGGGCTTCCCAGCCTTCAGAATGTGATACACAAATTTGTGTTTCTTATAAATTACCAAATCTCAGGCATTTTGTCATCACAGCGTAAGTTGACTAAGGAAAACATACACAAAGGCTTTTCAAAAGGCACAAATATTTGTAAGAAAATCTACTTTCAGATCCTTAAACTGAACCTAATGGGGAGGTACTTCATTCCATTTCTCCATTACCAGCTACCCATTTACAGCAGCCCTTCTCCTTAGTACAAAAGGACATACCTCTTACACATCCAATGTTGTAACATGATTCAGTTTTCAGGAGTTAAAAACATTCAAGACACAAATCAAGAGACAGTTCAAAATACTGGTGTCTGTAAAACCTTTTGTAAGCAAAATGTCATATCAGTTCAACCATTGTGGAAGACAGTGTGGCGATTCCTCAAGGACCTAGAAATAGAAATTCCATTTGACCCAGCAATCCCTTTACTGGGTATATAGCCAAAGGATTTTAAATCATTCTACTATAAAGACACATGCACACGAATGTTCATAGCAGCACAGTTTACAATAGCAAAGACCTGGAACCAACCCAAATGCCCATTAATGATAGACTGGACAGGGAAAATGTGGCACATATACACCATGGAATATTATGCAGCCATCAAGAACGATGAGTTCGCGTCCTTTGTAGGGACATGGATGAAACTGAAAGCCATCATTCTCGGCAAACTGACACAGGAACACAAAATCAAACACCGCATGTTCTCACTCATAGGCGGGTGTTGAACAATGGGAACACATGGACACGGGGAGGGGAGCATTACACACTGGGGTCTATTGAGGGGAAATAAGGGAGGGACAGCGGTGGGTGGGAGGTTGAGGAGGGATAGCATGGGGAGAAATGCCACATATAGGTGAAGGGGAGGAAGACAGCAAATCACACTACCACGTGTGCACCTATGCAACAATCTTGCATGTTCTTCATATGTACCCCAAAACCTAAAATGCAATAAAAAAAAAAAAAAAGAAAAGGTATGTATTCATTCAAACATAGTTGCTGTAACAAGGGATGTCTTGCTCAAATTTCTGCCTTAGTCTCCTCTTTAGAAACATTGTTTAAAACAAACAAAAACACAAGCTTTTGTGGCCAAAAGACAGTACTGATTTGCACACAGCACTAGCTATTGACATTAGAACAATTAGTATAATGAATTTCAGGGTATCCAGTCAGCACTTTAAAAAATTGATATGTGAATTAATGAGATAAACTCACCCCCAGCTATTCTGGTGTTTGGAAGTAAGATGGTTATAAAAGGGAAACATTAATATGCACATTTAATTTAATTTTAAAATGAGGGCAGTTTTTATGGCAGAAAGAATCAGGACTGGATTTACCAATAAAGTTATATAGCAGACATTTTCCATGAATTATATAAACTGAATTTGAAGCTTGAATGTTTTTTTAACAGTTTGATTGAGATATAATTCACAAACCATAAAATTTACCCATTCAATGTGCTTAGTCCAGTGGTTTTTAGTATATTCAGAGTTGTGTAGCTGTCAACACAATCTAATTTTAGAATGTCACTGCAAAACCAACCCTGTACCTATTAGCAGTCATTTCCCATTCCTGCTCCTCTTACTTTCTGTCTCTATAGATTTATCTATTCTGGACATTTCATATAAATGGAATCATGCCATGTGGAATTTTTCTTTTGTGACTGAATTCTTTCATGTAACATATTTTTAGGTTCATCCATGTGTAGCATGTATTAGTACTTTATTCTTTTTTATTGTTCAGTAATATTTCATTGAGTGGATATTTACTTTACTTTTACCATTGTGTGGTATTATAATAATACCATATTTGTTGATCCATTCATTAGTAGTTTATGGAGCTCCAGAGTTTTTGAAAATATGTCGTGTATGTGTTAAAACAGGCATTTCATTTTAAAAAGTCAGCAAGGCCTTAACATGATCAAAATTTAATTTTCTCTAACCATTTATTTATGTTAGCCTTAATAAAGTGACTCCAGGTGAAAGTGTAGTACTATAATCAATAATAAATTTGTAAGTTTTTATAAAATGTATTTGTTATATTCCCAGATACTAAGAAAGTTAATAACTACTGATTGGGTAACAAATGTCTTTTATAACAAATGTCTTTATAAGTCTGGTGGTTTTCATATTTTATTTCAACAAAATTGAAAGAGAACATAATTTAATTATCAAGTTATAAATTATTAAATATAATTTTGATGATAGGCCACTTTGTATTTTTTGTCATATCATTCTGAGTAAGTTTAAATACTTAAATAACACAGAATAATAAAACTCTTATCCATCTCATCTACTTACTTATCTACTTATTTACTTGGACAAGGGTTTTTAATATCTGCATTTATTTTTAAAAGGCAGCATAGGATTATTATTGGTCCAAAAGTGGTCTTATTACAACAGTCATCAATTACAAGAAGTAATATTCACAATATAATATTGAAGCAGGTTATTTCCCTGACCCCTTCACGGGTGGGAACTGGAGTCACAGGCGCTGGACCTAGCTGGCCACTTTGGCTATGGCAGGGGTGAACTCCACTCAATAGACACTACTGTGTTCCACCCCTCACGGGAGGGGAGCACAGGTAAGCGAGTTCAGGAGCCAAGGTGAGCGCTTTTGGGCACTGGGAGGAGGAAAACTCTGTGCGGGTCCAAGGGCAGCGTCTGGAATGGTGGAGTCCCCGTGACCTCTGAAGCTCCAAAAGGAGTGTTACAGTGCCCTTTTAGCTTTGCCATCCACAGACTGCTTAAGTGTTTACAGCCAGTAGAGGGTCAGTGTGACAGCTTTATCAATTTGATAATTCTAATGTTTCATTAATTTGACAACTTTTCTGATTATAATAGAAATGCATTGTGATTGAAGAAAATTTAAAAGTATTAAAAAGAAAAAACAATAAAATAATCCCCAATTTCATAATCAGCAAATGGACACTTTTAATTGTGTGTTTGTGTGAGAGTATGTGTGTGTGTTTGTGTGTATGTAGGTATGTGTGGTGTGTTTATAACTATACTTCTTACTATATATGATCTCTTGTTTTCTGCTTTTATCCCTAATATCATATCATAAACTTTTTTATATTATTAAATATTCCACAAAACACCTTTAAATTTATGTTGTTTCAAAAGTTGATTATAAGAAAGTTACTGTTTTAAAGCTTCTCTGAAATAGACTTACTCCACCATTAGTTATAATAGAAAAGCAGTTTCATCGAAATGGCCAATAAAAGAAAGTTTAAATTATGTAATATTCTATTATTAATTAATTCGTGGTTACCTCTGTTTTACAAAAGCAATATTTAAACATTACTTATTTTTAAACTTCAGAATAAAATTATCCTTTGGCTTCAGTGCAGATAAGGGATTTAAAATGCGTCTATTCAGCTCCTCTTTTTCAATAAAGTGATGTACATTGTGCTGATGATTTTTTCTGTTGCCTTGACCACAAAGATCAAATATGCTTAAAATAAAATGCTTGACTTGCAATCTTTATCAATCAAATTCTGATTTTACAGGACATTTTCTCAACAATAGGAGTTAGACATATAAAGAAAATAATCTGTAGGTAAGCATTTTTTTATTGCTGTTGGCGGTAACTTTTTCCGTGTTCTAAATATTGCAGAATTTTATCTTCACTTGTGTTATGCAAAAATGCAACAGGAAATGTCTAGATGTGGTTCTGTTGTCATAAAAATTGCTCGTCCTCTCCTATCCTCCCTCACTCTCTTTCTCCCCACCTCTCCTTCTGCATCCTTCCCTTCCCTCTCTCCCTTCCTCCTTCCTTCTATCCCTTTTTTCCCTCTTTCCTTTCTTTCCTTCCTTCTTTCTTTCTTCATTTATATTTCTAATTATTATTCATTTCAGTTGCAGAAAGTTTTTTAAATTTACTTTTTTTGTTGTTGGCTTTTGCATTACTTGATCTACAGCTTAGGAACACCTACAATTTTTAACTCCAAATCTTTTTATCCCTTTACTTTTCTCTGTTATTAATTTTATCTCTTTTTCCTTTATTATTTTAAGAGAACATGCAAGTTAGAGTTTGACATTTTTTTTTTTAATGCAGAATGTTATTCTCCTGCTGAAATTTTGGAGCTGATCTCTCTTAGTTTAGCTTTTTCCCCTTCTTTTTGTTATTTTAAATCTGTTTATGTGCTTTGCACCTCTTCTGATTTTTTCTTAACCTGATCTCTTTTTATATCTGCATAACCACATTCTATTTACCAAGTCTCTACTCATCCTATTGTGGATACCAAGGTTTTCTTCCCGTTTTTTGTTGACCAACTTTAAGTCACTGGTTTTCCCTCTGATTCTTCAGAATGATTTTTCTTCTTATTACATTTGTATTATTTTCTCACAAATCTTATTTGCGTTTTATCATTTTAGTCATCTTTAAAAAGGAGAAACTTCATGCAAAAATGAATTTTGCCAATAGACTGGTGGTGGTGGTTTTCATGGGCTCCATTCGGTAAGGACCACTTTACTTACAAAGTCTCTGCTTGGAAGCAGAGCACCCGGAAGGGGACAGACAGATGGTTAAACCCAGACGAATACATTGTGTCTGCCCTACACTTACCTCACTCATCTGGTCATCCTCAGCTCTACTCCTCCCTCTCTTTTTTGGTCATATTTTCTTAGCATTAGATATCCAAAAAGCAGCACCTGCACAACAGAAAAATGGTCAACATGCTTTATTATTGATTTGGAAGCCCATTTAAATAACATTATCTTTTTAAATAGAAGATAGTAATATAAAATATAAGATTGAGAATTATTATACCTCTATTCCATAAATAAGAACGAAGTATTCTTACATATTTTGAAATTCAGATTATTTACAAAGTTTGTTTTTCTTAGTTATCATTCTTGTTAATCCTGAGTAATATCTTCAAACATAATTGTGATCTTGTTTGATTGATTTTCTTTACAAGGTCTCAATAGAGTGAAAGGTAATGTACACTTTGAGAATCTGCTTATATTGTCATACTGCTTTCAAAACAACTCCCCAGGGTTTTAAAGACATCAGCAAAAAATGAGTTGTCTTGCTTTATTGCAAAGTTACTACACTTAAAAATGCAATTCCAAATGTCTTTTCTTCTCTTTTCCCATGAGAGCCTTGAGGACCCATCATTTTGCTTTCTAGCCCTCTTTCAGGAGAAATATTGCTAGAGCAAACACACATTAATGCATTTACCAATTCTGGTAAAATCCTTTCTTGCTATTGGTTTCCTGTAGTTTAGATAAATTTCACAGAAATTTCAATGTGTCAGTAAAAATTACAAACACAGTGAGAATAGCATAGTGCTGAATGGTTTTAAAACAAGAGAAGAGCATTTGGAGAAATGTCATTCTTACTTTAGATCTGAGAAAACAAAATGCAAACACACATTCTTATGGTATAAAGGGAAGAACAGGAGGTCCACTTCCTACTCACCCACCAACCTCATCAACATCTTTCTGTTATCTGATACCTCACTTTTCCAAGATGTGCTTATTCCCCCCATCCAGTAGTCAGTAAATCTAGATTAAGTATTAATTGGCAATTAATTGATTCCAAAATAGAAAAATTATAGCAAAAGTCATGAAACCTATTTTTGAGCATGAAGCTCCTTCACTCCTCACCGTCATCCTCTAGCTCTCATGAAACATGTCATGTTGCTTGGGATTTGAATGTGTTTATAATAGTTTAAGTTGTGGCCGGGTGCGGTGGCTCACGCCTGTAATCCCAGCACTTTGGGAGGCTGAGGCAGATGGATCACGAGGTCAAGAGATCAAGACCATCCTGGTCAACATGGTGAAACCCCGTCTCTACTAAAAGTACAAAAAATTAGCTGGGCATGGTGGCACGTGCCTGTAATCCCAGCTACTCAGGAGGCTGAGGCAGGAGAATTGCCTGAACCCAGGAGATGGAGGTTGCGGTGAGCCAAGATCGTGCCATTGCACTCCAGCCTGGGTAACAAGAGTGAAACTCGTCTTAAAAAAAAAAATAGTTTAAGTTGTATATTTTAGTTGATCATATAACTCAGAAATCCAGTGGAATATATTCTACTTTTTAAATCAGATGATGTTAAAAATTGCTTTTTCTGCTTGCACTTTGGCTAAACAGCTTTAAAAATTTAGTTGACTCTTGCTTGAAATAAATGAGCAAATTCTTAAAAGAAGACAAAAAAATATTTTATTTCACAAATAAAACCCGGAGGATTTGTAAGTTCCTTCATTAACATTGCTTGTAATGTAAAACAGCAGATTGAAAATCTAGATCTCTTGAATTGAACTGATTTTTTATTTTCAGCATAGTATTTTCCAGGTAGCTGTCACAGTCTCTCAGACAATTATACATCTTCTTGAATACTAGAGTTAAACAAAATAAAAGAAATAAAGTTTTGTGTACTCCTTACTTAAGTTAAAATTTGGTGACAGTAATGTGTTCAGCTTCTCTCTTTGGCAAAGAAAACTAAATTGAGATTCTTAATTGGTTAAAACCCTCATTTCATCCTTTTTATAGATGTTGGCTTGGTGTAAAGATCTGGGCCTTTGCTTCCTTTGGGGAAAAGGCAATATGTCTTTGTCTTGTCAACACCTGCTGTTTGCACTATTTCAAACATAGGAAGTAATTTTGTTCCTAGTAGAGTTTGTAGTTTGTCCTAGTTGTCTGTAACAGAAAGTAACAAATTCCTTAATATAAAGATTGGGCTCTAGATTCCACTCAATTCTAGTGTTTGTGTAAATTCAAGCTGCTGGTGGAGCAAAGGTCTTTCTGATATATGATTTTTCTCCCAAATTTGTCCTTAGAACCTAACTGAAGTACTTTATGTTGGATAATACAAAGCAAAAAAGGAAAATGATACTTCAAATTTAGGTAAGGATATAAAGAATAACTACTTTGACATGATACAAGAATGTCTCATTTATAAATTGTTTCTGTGGAGTCTAATGTGGTAAGTTTAAGAATGAATGACCTTTTAAGTTTTCACTTAGAAACTTAGATCAAATGTTCAGAACATTGATGCAAAATAAATAAATAAAAATGGACGTTCTTTGTTGCCATCTTGCCTATTAGAATCTCTCTGGCTCTTCATATCATCTACTGTTTAAAACCCTTCACAAGTTCTCTATTGCTATATGAAAAAATCCAAACCGCTTAGTACCACACATGAGGTCCTTCATAATTCAGCTTTTCCCAGCAATACAGCTTTCTGTTCCATCACTTCTTCACATATTACAGCAAGAATACGTGTTTCCAGAATATCTATGCTTCTTCTATCTACCTTCTGTCCTCTTCCGTCTTCATAACTGATGTGCAGAGGTCAAGTTACAGGGGCTTACAGGCATTGTGTCAACTGTTAGTAAGTGACCACACCCTACTTAGCTTTTAAATATTTTTGAGAAACCAGATCTGCTCTAAAAGTACAGAACTAATAGGATAGATGAATATACAAAGGGGAATTTATTAAGGAGTATTGTCTCACATGATCACAAGGTGAAGTCCCACACTAGGCCATCTGCAAGACAACCAGTCAAAATCCCAAAACCTCAAAAGTAGGGAAGCCAGCAGTGCAGCCTTCAGTCTGTGGATGAAGGCCTGAGAGCCCCTGGCAAATCACTGGTGTACAAGACTGTGCTAGCTGAGTAACCAATACGAGCAATCTTAGATCACCACCCACTTATCTGTTACACAGTCCTTCATTCTTACCTAGCTCTCTGTATTAGGCAGTTCTTGAATTGCTACAGAAAAATACCTGAGACAGAAATTACTTGGGTAATTTATAAAGAAAAGCAGTTTAATTGGCTCATGGTTCCACAGGCTATACAAGAAGTGTGATGCTGGCATCTGTTTGGCTTCTGGGGAAGCCTCAGGAAACTTACAATCATGGCAAAAGGCAAAGTGGCAGCAGGCAGTTCACTTGGGTGGAGCAGGAGCAAGATAGAGAGGGGGGAGGTGCTATACACTCTTAAACAATCAGATCTCACAAAAACTCACTATCACGATGACGGCACCAACAGGGGAGGGTATTAAACCATGAGAAACCACCCTGATGATTCAGTCACCTCCCACCAGGCCCCACCTCCAACACTGGGGATTACAGCTGAACATGATATTTGAGCAGGGACACAGATCCAACCATATCACTTCCCTTTACTCCCAGTCCACTCAAATGTCAATGTTGGATGCCGCCTAGGCTCTAGTCCTTTACTAATACCAGCTGAGTCTTGCTTTCCTTCCTTTGATTTCATTCAGTTCCAGAAAAGAACTTCCCGAATGTGCTATCTTTCCTGAATGTGTCTCTTTCCTCACACTTCTACCTTATGTAAGAAGAAATGCCCCTTCCTCTGATGCATGTATCCTTTGATCACTTCACCTCACTTGATCTTCTTCTGGTCAAAGAAGGAAGTCTAACAGATTTAGGGGCAAAAAAAAAAAAAGAAAGAAAGAAATGATTTCCAAGCTTGTTGTCAAACCAACTGAGATTTAATGGCCAAAAGTTGCATTTAAAGTAGGATGATTCATCTTTCTTTTCAAACTCATGAAATCCTGTGTTGAATCAGTTGCTCCCTAGCCTATGGAAGAAAAATGTTTCTTTACACTTACTGGATGACTCTACTTTCATTTTAAGATGAAGAACTATTTCATGAGCTGATTCAGTTTCAAAAGTGTTCTTTTGCCAATCTCAAAGATAAATAGCCTCAAGGAGTCAAAATGATTTCATAAATTTTCATCAAAAACTATAACTCTGACTTGAATCCTATTTGGAACAAAATGCAAATACACAGTATTTAAAATATTTTTGAATAACTAGCAGCTGTACAAAACTAGAGAATAATTTTTTTTTGAGATGAAGTCTTGCTCTGTTGACAGGATGGAGTACAGTGCTGTGATCTCGGCTCACTGCAACCTCCTCTTCCTGGATTCAAGGGGTTCTCCTGCCTCAGCCTCCTGAGTAGCTGGGACTACAGGCACACGCCACCTCATCCAGCTAATTTTTGTATTTTTAGTAGAGATGGGGTTTCACCATGTTGGCCAGGATGGTCTTGATCTCTTGACCTCGTGATCCACCAGCCTCAGCCTCCTAAGGTGCCGGGATTACAGGCATGAGCCACCACACTCAGTTCAAAACTAGAGAATAATTTTTTATAATCTGAATATTGCTTCAGAAGTCAAGCCACTGGCAAGAGCACCTACTGCGTTGCCTGAGCCCTTCACACACTTTTTTTGGAGAAGCTACTTTTCCAAAGGATGGCAATGATTATAGACATCCCCGGTGCAAGAGGGAACCTTCTTGTATATGGTCGTGTCCATTTTGAAGAAGAAGTAGTTTATCCAAAATTGTCTGATGGTATAATTTTGCTCTGTAATCAAGGATGGCAAGTTGAAAGATGTGTAGTTGATTCCTGCCAGGTATTTTAGGGTCCTTGTTGGAGAATGCGGAATTGTAACTTAAAGATTTGAGTGGTAGCATAGATAATCTTTAATAGAAAAGTGGAAATTCAAAAGTTGTTGCAATCAAGATCTGTGATATGGGTTGAAAAGCAAAAAAACTTAGTTTTCAGAGATGGACAGAGAGAGAGAAAGATCAAACAACATCAGACACTCAGAAATAATCACAAATGAGAGATGGAGAGATATGAGGTCCCAGTCTCCCCATAGTGCACCAGCCTTTGATTACACTCCATCCATGAAACCCTGCTAATTCCCAGACCTTACTTTCTTGAAATATCCTTGTACCTTTATAATAAGTATAGTCTTTTTTCCCAAATTTTTTCTGCTAGGGTTTTTTTTTTTTTTTTAGAAATAATAAATTTCTGTTTTCTGCAGCAAATACTCTTCCAGCAAAGTTCATGGAAATAAGGTTTTTTAAAAATAATAAAAAACTACTTTATTTCACTCACATGTTGTAGAACTTGTTTTCTACAACAAGTGATTTCCATTTATGAAACCATTGTGCTTTGCTTTTAGAAATTCCCAGATGAATTACATATGGGTCCTACAATCAAAGGATACATGAAGAGAAAAAGATACATGTGTAAGTTGGTAGCATGCATGGTAGAAAGATGTGATGGCCATGAGAGGCACAGAGCCCACTTGATAATCTCTATGGAAAGAGATTATTTCCCACAGTTACCCAATACAACTTTAGAAAGAGATGGAACCTGAGTTTGCATGTGGCAAATGGGTATTATTGGACATGTGGGGTTAGGGTGAAAATCGTTCTAGCTAGACAGAATGTGAACATGTCTAGGAAGAACAGAGAGAGGCGTATAAGCAACAGTTCAGTTTCACTAAAATAAAAGGTTTGCAAACAGACGTAGTGATTAAGATGAGAAAGATAGATTTCGGCCAGATTAATAGAAGCCTTTAAAGTGCATGAAATAAGCTTAGACTTTGTCGTATAAGGATTTTTTTCTTTTTTTTTGAGACAAAGTCTTGCTCTGTGTTGCCCAGGCTGGAGTGCAGTGGCATGATCTCAGCTCACTGCAACCTCTGCCTCCCGGGTTCAAGTGATTCTCCTGCCTCAGTCTTCAGAGTAGCTGGGATTACAGGTACCCACCACCTTGCCTAGGTAATTTTTACATTTTTAGTAGAGACAGGGTTTTGTCACGTTGATCAGGCTGGTCTCGAACTTGTGACCTCAGGTCATCGGCCCGCCTCAGCCTCCCTAAGTGCTGAGATTACTGGCGTAAGCCACCGTGCACGGCCAACAAAGATTTTTAAACCAAGGAATGATATCAGCGGTGACTCAGGAGGCTGGACCAAGTGGCAGTACAATTGATGGGCTGTGGGAGAATGGAGGACACCAGCGAGAAAGCTGGTTCTGGGGTTCATAAGTGGTAATAAGGGTTGGAGAAGAAAGAATTTTCTTCAGCAGGTTTTTGAAGATCTCATTATATTTAAGGAAGAGCAAGGTTTCCATCAAAGTGAGGCAGCTAAAGCACTTCAGGAAGAGGCTGAAAAGATAGAATGGTTTGCTCTGAGTTGTGGGAGCCACTGGACCCACGGTTGAAGAACTGGGAGCCTAGTTGAAAGAGTGAAGATGCAGATGGCTGGTCTGGATAGGAAATTAATCCAACATGGAGGGACAAAACAGAGAAAGAGATTTTCATCTAACAAAGCAATTGTAAATTAAAAGGTGTAAGAAAACAAAGGTAGGAATTAGAGGGAAGGCATAGGATGCAAATCCATATCCAACTAATATTAATTGCCTAGAGTTCCAGGTATATTTATAAATTGAATTACATTTAGATATTTTCTCCATTTTACAGATCTAGAGAAGTTGAGAAACTTGCTTAAAATAAGCATATTTTAAGTGGTACAATTGAAATCTGAACCCAGGTTTTCTAGTGTCTTAACTCTTTGATTTTAATTCTTCGTATTGTATCACATTATCTCTCATCAATATTAGTAGAGGTGAAGGGAAATAAGCATAGAGCCAGACTGTTTCGATAGGAATAGTTGCTTTCACTGAGTACGCAGCCCCCTTAAACCACCTTCCTCAAGTGCTGAACCTAGATCAAAGTAATTCCCAGTTAGCCACTGGCTGTTTGTAAATAATTCATTACATAAAATGACTAAATAAGTGCCAGAGGTAAGAAATTATATATTTTGATATTGTGACAAAAATCAATAAAATGCAACTATAGGTTTTTTTTTTTCTGGTTTCATAGCTTGTTACTTTTGTGATTATTCATTTGAGTAACTACATCCAAAATATGAGAATAAAAAGCTAATGGCCCTTTATTCATGTATTATAGATGCCAAATTCCAGAAGTGTGTGACATTTACATGAATATAAAACAAATTTATTGTAATTAATGTTATTACCATGAATAAGAAATAAATTCATAACATCCAATATGTAAATACTAAGCAAAGCATGTAATTTGTTTCTTTTTGAAATTAATCTCACATTCACATTAATATGATTTATGTTTTTGTAATACACATTATGCTTCTGGAATCAGAGTAGAAATGATTAGTTCTTTATGTGACCTTAATAACAAATAGTGTGCTAACAGAATCATAAACATCAACTAAAATTAATTGAATTTTTTAATATTTTTAAAATAGCTTCCTGAATTTGATCTTTGCATAGTAATAGAATGGATGAAAACAGTGTAAGTGCCTCGGCACATTAAAATGTCAAAAGAGAGGGCATCTGCAGTCATAACTCAAGGCATGGATCATAGATTACAGAATGTTAGAGGTAGGAAGGGTCTCAGAGGTCATTAAGTTCAATCACTTCATTTTGCAGATGAGGGAGAGGAAGCCCAGAGATGCTGGGACTTTTCCAGGGTTCAATACACAGTTATGAAGTGGCAATGCCAAGAACACAGTGCAGTCCTCCTGACTTTAGTTCATTGTTCTTTTTGCAATATCATGCTTCCTGAAGAATCATTTTTAATCATCTTAAAATGCTACCTTATTATTGCATTAGCAAGTGAAAAATTAATGTGTGTACATTCTTTTGCTTTATAAATGAGAAAAAAACGCTTTCATTAATCGCAGCAAAGTAATTTTACCATAAAGTGAACTCAGAGGACAGATTTGTTTCCCACATATCTCATAGCAAATCAGCTTTCTAGATTTAAAGACATATTGTCACATTCAAGTGTTTTAAATGAGTGGTATTTTTATTAAAGTAAATCATTTGACTTGCGATTATTAATTTTTATAAGAGGAAATTATTACAGGATTGGTATTGTAGCAAATTTGAAATTAAAGAAACACTTATTTTTTCCATTGAGATACAATTCACAAAAAGAGAGACACCGACTCTTAAGTGCACCATTTGGTAAGTTCTGAAAACAGCATATCTCACCATGGTCTACACCTAGATCAAGATACAGAACACTTTACTACCCCAGAGAAGTCCTGCTGTGCTCTCCCAGTCAATAAATTCACCATCCTTTCCTGAAGGGAACCACAAATATGTTGTCATGTTTTGACATGACTAGTTGCCTTTATGTTTATTAAATTGTAGGAGTTTTTGGCATATTTTGGGTATAAGTCCTTTGTCAGACGTACGCATTACAATATTATCTTCCAACCTGGGGTTTATACAAATTTAATTTTGATTAAATAATTTTTCTTTTATGGTTTTTGCTTTTTATACCCTAAGAAATATTTGTGTATCTCAAGATAATGAAGACATTCAATTTTTCTTCTGGAAGCTATATAATTTTACCTTTCATTTTTAGTTCTGAGATCCATCTTAAGTTAAATTATGTATATGGGGAGAGAGATGAGGCAAGATATCTCCCCCATGTAGCTATTCTGTTGTCCGACCACCATATGTTGAAAAGATGCTCCTTTCTCCCACCGTTTTGATTTGGAGGCTTAGTTGAAACTCATTTCACAAAAAAATGGAAGTTTATTTCTGAAATATCCATTTTACTCAATTGATTTAATTATATTTTAGGTAATGTTTTTAATTACTAGTTTTTTTAATTACTAGTTTTAATTAGTAGTTTTTTACTAATTATATTTCATGAGTAGATATTTGACAATTTTAATTTTCTATTTTTTTAATCAGTTTGTTATTTTTCTCCCAAGGAATTTGTTCATTTCATCAAAATTGTTGAACTTTCTGACTCAAATCATCTTTAATATTTCTTTGCATCATTTTAATACTTATAAGATCTATACTAGCATCCTCACTTTTCATTCCTGCTATTGATAATCAATATAGTGAGAGAGTTAATCAATTTTAATATAATCTTTTCAAAGAGCCACATTTGGTTTCTTTGATTTCTCTGTTTCAATCCATTATTTATTTCATTAATTTCTGCTCCTATCTTTATTATTTTCATTGTTCTACTTTCCTTGCCTTGAATGTGATTTTTTTTAACTTCTTAGGTTAGAAAGTTAGATCGTTGATTTTAAGCCCTGCTTCTTTTCTAATATAAGCACATAGAGCTATAAATTCCCCGCTGAGCACTATTTTAATTGCATTTCACAAATCACAATTTTTTTCATCATTTCTTTCATATTAAATTATTTTGTAGTTTTCTTTGTAATTTCTTCTTTAATCCATGAATTCTTTAGACCAGAGTTACTTAATTTTCAAATATTTGAGGCTTTTCTATTTTTCAGTTTTATCAATTCTTTAATTCTACAGTGGCATGAGAACATGCTCAGTATAAGATCAATCTTCAGAATTCACTTTTTAAATGACTCAGGACATATCCTATCTTG
Organism: Aotus nancymaae; assembly: GCF_030222135.1. Classification (NCBI taxonomy): domain Eukaryota; kingdom Metazoa; phylum Chordata; class Mammalia; order Primates; family Aotidae; genus Aotus; species Aotus nancymaae. The sequence goes on from NW_026988431.1 coordinate 10,313,424, forward strand.
GAGACCATCTTGTGTGAATTTGAAAGGAACTCAAATTCTGCAGGCTGTTAGATGCAGTGCTCTGTAAATGTCAATTCGATCAAGTTGATTGGTAAAGTTCAAGTTGTTTGTATTCTTACTGATTTTCTCTCAAGTAGGTCTGTTATTTACTCAGAGATTAGTTTTAGAATCTCCTACTCTAACTATAGATTCATCTATTTCTCTAGTGCCTGTCAATATTTGCTTCAATTATTTTGAAACTCTACTATTAGGTACATATGTATGTTTTATTGTTAGGATTTCTTTATGAACTAATTTTTTAATCATTATTAAATGTTCCTCTTTATCTCTGATAATATTCCTTTCTCTGAAATCTTCGTTCTATGATATATTAATATAGCCATGCTGCCTTTCCTATAATTGGTATTTTCATGATGCTTTTAAATTTTTATTTTAAAAATTTTTAATTATTTATTTTTAACTGACAAATAATTGTATATATTTGTGAGGTACAATATGATGTTTTATATGCATTGATTTACATATATATTTATATATGCAATACATATATATGCTACATATATGTATACATTTAATCATTCTGCTACATATATGTATACATTTAATCATTCTGCTACATATACATGTATACATTTAATCATTCTGCTACACATATATGTATACATTTAATCATTCTGCTACACATATATGTATACATATATATGTAGCATATATATGTAGCAGAATGATTAAATGAAGCTGATTAACATATATGCAAATCACTGTGTTAGTCTGTTTTGCATCACTATAAGGAATATCTGAGGCTGAGTAATTCATAAAGAAAGAGATGGCTGGGAGCAGATTGGTGACTCACATCTATAATCCCAGCACTTTGGGAGGCCAAGGCAGTCAGATCCCTTGAGCCCAGAAGTTCTCAACCAGCCTGGCCAACATGGCTAAACCCTGTCCCTACAGAAAATACAAAAATCAGCCGGGCATGGTGGTGTATACCTGTAGTCCCAGCTACTTAGGAAGCTGAAGCAGGAGAATTGCTTAAACCCAGGAGGTGGAGGTTGCAGTGAACCAAGATTGTGCCACTGCACTCTAGCCTGGTGACAGAGCAAGAACTGTCTCAACCAAAAAAAAAAAAAAAAAACAAGAGAAAAGAAAGAAAGAAAGAAAATATATTTATTTGGCCCATGGCTCTGCAGGCTCTACAGGAAGCCTGGGCTGGCATCTGCTCCTGGTGAGGCCTCAGGAAGCTTTCAAATCATGGTGGAAGGCAAAGGGGGAACCCAAGTATCCCATGGCAAGAGAGGGAGCAAGAGAGAGGCATTGATGACTGGCAGTGTTAAACCACCAGCTCTTACATGAACTAGTAGAAAGAGAAGTCACTCATTACCTCAGGAGGACAAGCCATTCCTGAGAGATCTGCCCCAGTGACTCAAACATCTCCTACCAGGTTCCACCTCCAACACTGGGATCACATTTCAACATTAGATTTGGAGGGCACAAATATCCAAACCATATCAATCAACTCATATATTTATTATTTTTTTGTGGTGAGGACATTTAAGAAATACTTTCTTAGCAGTTTTCAATATACAATACTTTATTATTAAATATGTTCACAATTTTGTACAATTTCTGCAGAATTTATTCCTCCTAACTAAAACTGGGTAAAGGGTACAACTTTGACCAGTAGCTCCCCATTGCATGATACTTTCAAAAAATAATATCTATATTTTTTGAGACACAGTCTCACTCCGTCACCCAGACTGGAGTGCAGTGGCACAATCTCAGCTCACTGCAAGCTCCACCTCCCAGGTTCAAGTGATTCTCCTGCCTCAGCCTCCCAAGTAGCTGGGATTACTGGCACATGCCACCACACCAAGCTAATGTTGTATTTTTAACAGACATGGGTTTTTACCATGTTGGCCAGGCTGATTTTGAACTCCTGACCTCAGGTGATCCACCCGTCTTGGCTTCCCAAAGTGCTGGGATTACAAGTGTGAGCCATTGCACCTGGCCAACTATTTATATTTATGTGTAACTCATACACAGAAAAATTTCGTGTTTACCATCTTTATTTCACTTGACAATTTGTACTGTAAGTAAAGTATATAACCTATTTATATTTTAGATAGTAATTTTAATTTACCTATTGCCTTTTTAGGTATGCCTCTTTTTATTAATTTTATTGGATGTTCTAGAAATTTCAGTATGTATCCTTGACTTTTCCAAGTTTATCTAGAGTAAATATTGAATTAGTTCTTGAAAAATCTATACACCTTGCAACATTATAGATTCATTTAAATCTCCCAATTCCTTTACACTGAAGTTGTCATATGCATTGCATTTAAATCCATTACATAAACTACAATAATTTTTACTTTAATCAGTCATAGGTATTGTTTAAAATTAAGATAAAAAGAAATAATAGTCTTTTTTATTTACCCATATATTTAACATTTTATAATCATAATTCTTCTCTGAAAACCTGAGTTTTCCTTATTATTTTACTTCATCATGAAGAGCTTTGTTTAGTATGTCTTACAGTGCAGCTATAGTGATAAGTTCTTTCTCCCCACCCCATAAACATACATTTTTTCATTTGTTTCTTCACAACTTTTTGTTGGGCATAGAATTTGTGGCTGGCTATGGTGGCACACACCTGTAGTCCCCGCTACTGGAGAGGCTGAGGCAGGAGGATCATTTGAGCTTAGGAATTCGAGACCATCCTTGGCAACATAAGGAAGCCCTACCTCTTAAAAAAAATTTTTTTTAATTGAGGATAGACTCTTTTTTAAGTATTTTGAAGATGTTTCCCTACTGCCTTTTGCCTTCATTTTTTCTTAACTTAGTGTTTGCTCTGTAAGGTGTCATTTTTCTTTGGCTGCTTCAAGACTTTTCCATTTACCTTAGGTTTTCAAAAATTCGACTCTATTGTCTCTCGTCATTATATTTTGTACTTTTTCTGCTTGGAGTTTGATACATTTTTGGATTTGCAAATTATCTTTTTGACAAAATTTGGGGTGTTTTCAGCCATCATTTCTTCAAATATTTTCTCTGTTTTCTCCTCACTCTCTCCTACTTCTGATAGTCTTTTTTTCCCCTTAAGTCTGTGGAGGTCTGTTCTTTACACCTTTTTTAGGGTTTAAAAATGTATAATGTCTGGTGATCATTTTCAAATTTAGTATCTCTTTCCTCTGTCATTTCCTTCTTACTGATTATCCCACTCAGTGACTTTTTTTTAATGTATTGCATTTTTCTGCTTTACAATTCCCATTTGGTTGTTTTTTACATTGTTTTTCCTCTCTGATGAGATGTCCTCAGTTACTGTGGGCATATATTATTATACATCTTTGAAGTTAATTATTGTAATAGTGCTTTGAAATCTACACATATTAATACTAAGAACTGGATCATCTCAGTGTTGGTCCTCTTTGATTGCTATTTTATTACACTAATGAGTACGCTTTCCAGCACTGCATAAATTGAGTAATTTATGTCTTGGACATTTGAATGTTATATTGCGGAGACTCTGGATTCTGGAAATTCCTAGCTGGACTTAAACTGTAAATTCTTTTTCTTATTAGCAGCTCTACTCTTAGCACAATTTTTTATCCTTAACTCTAGTCTGTCCCACACATGCATGTTTCAAAGGCAAGTCAGACATTTGGGTAGAGTTTACAGAAAGAAGTCAGGGTTCTTATCCCTGCCTCTCCTAATCAGTATACACATTTCTTTTATACAGTTGTGATTTCCACAAACTCTGTCCTATAGTTATTCAGGTTAGAAAGACTATGAACTTTTCAATTAAAAATTTAGTCTCCACATGTTGCTAGATTTCACTTGCCCTCAGGATAAAAGGTGTAAGACCTGTTAACTCATCTGTGCCTTTTTCCAAGAGTCTGGTCCTTCCAGGATTTGGCTACATTTGTTGTTAGCCTTTATTGTCCTCAATCACTACTTATTGTTTATTTGTTTGTTTTGAATTTTGTCTAACACTTATATTTGTTATCTGTGAAAGGGCATTTATGAACTACTCAGTCATTACAGAAGAGGCCCTAGTTTATTTACGTTTAATGCAACTGTTGATCTGATTGGTTTAAGCCGGCTATTTTGCTATTGATTTTCTAATTATGCATGTGTTCTTTGAAATCTCCTTTCTTTTACAGCCTAGTGTTAATTGAACATGTTTCAGTATTCCTTTCCACTTTTTAATTGGTATTTTAGTCACAACTCTGTTTTGCTTTGCTAGCCATGTGTGTGTTTTCTTTATGATTTTACATGTATCTTTATCACATTACATCTTCAAATAATATGGTGCTGCTTCAAATATAGTATATAAACTTTACAACAATATGTTTTCATTACCTATCCCGACTTTTTGTGCTTTCGTTGCACACATTTTACTTTCATTTGTATTTAAACCCACAATATATTGTTATTTTTACTTTAAGAAGTTAAATTATTTTTAAAAGTTAAAAAAATTTAAAAACCATATTATATTTATTCACATATTTATCATTTGCAGATCTCAACAGTTCTTTGTTTTCATCCAAATATGCATCTACTATATCGATTCTCCTCCCCAGAAAATGTTCTTCTTCTTTTTTTTGTTTTGTTTTGTTTTGTTTTGTTTTTGAGACGGAGTTTCTCTCTTGTTACCCAGGCTGGAGTGCAATGGCACGATCTCGACTCACAGCAACCTCCGCCTCCTGGGTTCAGGCAATTCTCCTGCCTCAGCCTCCTGAGTAGCTGGGACTACAGGCGCATGCCACCACACCCAGCTAATTTTTTGTATTTTTGGTAGAGATGGGGTTTCACCATGTTGACCAGGATGGTCTCGAGTGCCTGACCTCGTGATCCACCCGCCTCGGCCTCCCAAAGTGCTGGGATTACAGGCGTGAGCCACTGCGCCCGGCCCAGAAAATGTTCTTTAACATTCCTTTTAACATTCGCCTACTAACAATAGATTCTCTCATCATTCGTTTGTCTGAAAATGACTTTGTTTTGCCCCCAGATCTGAGAAATATTTTCATTAGATATAAAATTCTAGGTTGATAGTTTTTCTTTTCATTTAGCACTTTAAAAATGTCATCTCAGGCCGGACGCGGTGGCTCATGCCTATAATCCCAGCACTTTGGGAGGCCGAGGTGGGTGGATCACGACGTCAAGAGATCGAGACCATACTGGTCAACATGGTGAAACCCCGTCTCTACTAAAAATACAAAAATTAGCTGGGCATGGTGGCGCGTGCCTGTAGTCCCAGCTACTCGGGAGTCTGAGGCAGGAGAATTGCTTGAACCCAGGAGACGGAGGTTGTGGTGAGCCGAGATCACGCCATTGCACTCCAGCCTGGGTAACAAGAGCGAAACTCCGTCTCAAAAAAAGAAAAAAGAAATGTCATCTCATTGTCTCCTGACCTACATGGTTTCACATAAAAATTTAGCCCTTATTTGAATCATTGGACCCTTATATTTAATGTTTTCTTCCTCAGGTTATTTAAGATGTTCTGTTATATCAATGTATTTCAAAAATTTGATTATGTCATGCCTTGGTGTGCTTTACTTTGAGCTATCTTAAATTGGTTTTTGTCTAACTTCTTAAATTCATGTTAGCATTTTTCATCAAATGTGAAAAATTATGTCTATAATGGCTGAATCAGTGCTCCAAATTCAAAATACAGAATCTTTGTAAAACCGAACTTTCATATATAACTTAAAGCAAAATTATTGATTCCTTCTTCTATTTGCACTGACTCTGTCTGCAAAGTAGACCAAAGCTTAACTCATCACTTATTCATTAGCATGGAAGAGATAGCATAAGAACAGAGATACCTGGCTAGACCTACCTCAAATCCATGCCCTGCTTGGGTATACTGATCACGTGGGAGAAATTAGTACAAAAGGAAATGCCTCTTAAACATACTAATCTTTAGAACAGAATAACCATGCTCACAATAAATGTGGTTAAGCTCTGACTAATCACATTAGCAATTTCTCTCTCAAATCATGGGCAGAATAATTAAAAGAGGTAGCCAGACAGGTAGCTTCTTGGTCAGAAGTGACAGATTTCATATCAAATAACACAGGCAGAGCGACTTTGTCAATACTTTTGAGTCATAATGAGCAAATCACTGACAGAATTCATAGCAACATATTAGATTGAATCAGAAAAAGGCTTGAGGGACAATGTATATCGACATGTAGGAGGGACTGGGGCTTAAGTCTAATCCTGATAGGAAAACTAATTTCAAAATTTTCCTTGATAATCTGAGAGAATATGGTGCCAATTTTAGAAATAGAAAAAATATTGTGAAGGGAAGTCTGTATTGGAGGTAGAAATGAAAGGGTTTAGTTTCATTTGTTAAGGGATACATTCACCAAAGAAACTAGTTGATGATTACTTGAACTGAGTTGAGGTTTCCTTTATGCAAAATTGAGTATCTGAGTGCATAATATACAGTAATTCAGCTCTTTCATGCAAAATTGACTATCTGGGTACATGTAATACAGCAATCCAAGCATGGTGATATTGAAAATACCAAACAAAAACAAGAGAAAACGATATTTGAGAAAAAGGAAATGAGTTTAGCTCTGGGCATGATTATTTCAAAACCATGCCAAGCCACCATGCAGAAATATCCAGAAAGCTATTAGATATTCAATTGCAGAGTGGTTTGAGAAAATGGTTTGAGATATGGTATTATTGAGACTTTGTGAGAAAATGAATGAATGAATGACCTACTGAGTGATGTAACATGCTCAAAAGGTTTTCAAAATAATTTTAATCTGTGCTCAGTAATTTTACGAATGGGTAGCATGTCCCCTAAGTTTGCTTTGGGGTTAGGTAAAGTTAGGTAGGTGTAGTTGTTGGTATATATTCTTTAAACATTTCTGTAAGATTCTACTTGTTGCTCAAAACAGTAATGGTGAAAAGAAAAATTATACTTAAAAAATTAATCAGATGTCACTTTTTGGTGCCATTCTTTGAAAATAGCATATCCAAATGGCAAGATCAGTGTCTAAAAAGATCAATTTGTCCACAAAGCTTCCTCTCTTTCTGGAAGCGTGGGGTAAGAGATTGTAATAGCTGGTCATCTGGTGACGAGCAGGATCATAGTAAGGTTCTCAGCATTTCCTCATGAGTGTTGAGTTGTTTGTGATTACACGTTCCATACTGCCATGTTTGTGTTTTAGGAACATGCAGATACTCAGAAAACATGTATGTGCACCTGAAATATATCCCACTCAACCACGTGGAGTAATGAAAAGAGTTCCGGACAACATGAAAAACAAACTATTTTCTTTCTGGCTTTGTGATTTGGGGCAAGTTATCCCTCTGGGTCTTAGTTATCTCATGTGTAAACTCAAGGTTTGGATTTGTACAACATGAAGGTCCTTTTCAACTTCATACTCTCTTTCATGCAAAATTGATTATTTGGGTGTATGGGTGTATATTGAACAGCAGTCCCGCCATAGTGACTCACTTCACCACTTATTTGCTATCCACTTTGTTCAGTTTTGAAAATATAAAAACGTACAAGAAAACAATCTCTTCTTAAGAATCCCACAGTCTAATGAAAAGACATGCCAATAAATAATTACAAAATAATAGGATAATTGACATAATTATCCTATAATGGACACTTAGAAAAAAAAGAGAGCCTAAATATGTCCAGGGGATATAAATAATTTCTCAAAAGAGGGAATACATGAACTGAATCCAGCAAAAGTTCTGTAGTTTTAAGACAAATGCAGCAGTAGAAGTTTGAGGGCAGAGTAAAATGCTAGCAAATGCAAAAGGGTTCACGAATCTATCAGATTCCAAGAGCCACAAACACTTTCGAATGGTAAGTGCTTGGTATGTGTGTGGGGGCATGGAAGCCCAGGAGACTTGGGAGCCAGGCAAGGGTCAGCCCATGAAGGTCCTTCACGCTTAGGAATTTAGACTTTGTCATAGAGACTGCTAGTCTCCAAACTTTGGGAACACGCTACCCATTCGTAAAATTATTGAGCACAGATTAAAATTTTTTTAAAAACCTTTTGAGCATGTTACACGTATTTATGTAAAAAGATGTTGTAATAGTCAGGGTTCTCCAGAAAAATAGAACCAATAGAATGAGTATATATTCAAGAAAGTGAGAAAGAGAGCTAGTGAGATTTATTTTAGGGAATTGGCTCACATGATTGTGGAGGCTAGCAAGTCTGAAATTTACAGGGCAGCCCAACAGGCTGGAGACTGAGGGAAGAGTTGATGTTGCATCTGGACTCTGAAGGCAGTCTGCTGAAAGCATTCTCTCTCTCGGGGGAAGTCAGTCTTTTTCTCATGGATGTCAGCTGATTGCATGAGACCTACCCACGTTATAGAGGGTAATCTGCTTTACTGCAAGTCTATGGATTTCAATGTTAATCTCATCTAAAAAATACTTTCCAGTAACATCCAGATGCATTTGACCAAACATCTGGGTACTGTAGCCTAGGCAAGTTTAACACATAAAATTAACCACCACACATGATGTATCTACTTTACTATAATATCAGGTACATTCTAAAATATATGCATTAGAGATATACACAAAAATATTTTAGAAATAATAAAATTATGAAACAAAAAGAAAATTCTAATGCTTTCTTCTTAATTTGTAGCAAGTTCTTTTGTGCATTTCATGAAATGTGTGCAGTCTACAGGAGTCCCTGCTAGATAGACTGGAGAGCCATCATAAGCAGTTACAGAATTAAATACATGTAATTGTTATCTGTCTCATGGCAGAGCTGGGATTCAAGGCAGGAATACAAGTCAGGAAAAAACAATAGAGCAGAAAAGAGAAGTTTGGCATCTGACTCAAAGTCGCAGCAATGGTATGAAGTGAGCATTGGGAGATAGAATGAATAGGGTGATGGATTATGGGTGGAGGTTGAAGATAATGAGGGTCTTCAGTGTCTGCTAAGACTTGGTCCCTCAGTGACTGGACTGTGGGTGTGATTGATTCAGATTTACTGGAGTCAATTCTGCACATATTAAATGTTCATGACTTGTTTCAGCCCCTTGGAGCTAACCTCTTGGCACTGAGAAATAAAGGCTTGGAATACAGACATGAGTTCCAGCCTAGGCATAGGAGTTAAATTAAATGTGGTGACAATAGAAACAGGGTGATACTGGAGTTATAAGACACAGTAATATTTAAATGATATAGTATTAACAAAACTGGCTACCATTTATCCAGGGTTTATTATATGCAAGGCACTGTGCTAGGTGCTTTGCATACATTATCTCAACTAATCTTTAAAACAACCATAGAAGATAAGACTTGTCGTCTCCCTTTCTATAGACCAAAAAGTTAATGCTTAGGACGGGGCATGGTGGCTCACACCTGTAATCCCAGTGCTTTGGGAGGCTGAGACTGATTGAAGCCAGGAGTTTGAGACTAGCTTGGGCAATGCAGTGAGACCCCATCTCTACAAAAAACAAAAAAAAGGTAGATGGCATGGTGTCAGGTGCCTGTAGTCCTAGCTAATGAGCTGTGATTGCACCACTGCCCTCCAGCCTAGGTGACAAAATGAGGCCCTGTCTCAAAAATAAATAAATACAAGTAGCTGATACTCAGCAAAATTAAGTAATTTGCCCTAGGTCAAAGTTTGTAAGAGGAGGAGCTGGAATGAAAATTCTGGCTTAACTAAATTCTAAGCACTAGGATCTTAATCACCATATGATATTCTTACCAATTTAAGTGGCAAATTGAAAAAGAAGGCACAAGTGCTATACCTTTTACCAGACGTGGAGAGAGCTGAGAAAGGAAGAGATGGATGACTTGGTTATTTAGCAGGATATTTCTTCATATAAAAAAACCTCATGGAGTAAATTGTTTAAAAGGTCAGGATTTGGAACCAGGCAGATATAATTCAAACATTTCCTTAAGACTCAGTTTCTTGGTTTATAATATAAGACAAAAAGCAGTGTCATATGCTTATTATTAGAATTAAATTAAGCAATGTGTATATATAGCATCTGCTAAATAAATCTTAACAACTCTTATTATATTTCTTCATTTTGGTCTAATTGTGTAGAAGAAAGATAATGTCCTTCATGGTAGAGCAGAGATTTATCAAGATTACAATGGATTCTGCATTACCTCAAAGAGATTATTCCAAGGAGTTTTATTTAAACATTAAAAAATAATCTGTTTATTTAATGATGCGTCTTTCAACAAGCACTGTTTGTAGTTTTAATAACATACACATTGGCAGTGAATAGCTCAATAGTCCCTAGAAGCTTGCATAAATTCCAAACTAGATTTTTCACCTTCTGAACTAATTGAAAACAAATTCTGAACCATTACAAAGGCAAATGGGACTGAACAATTTGTAAATATTTAAGTAGGCTCTTGGGACACCTGAGTAATGTTAAAAAGTACCCCAGAAGGAATCAAAATGGTATGATTGCTTGAGATTGCTGTGTATATAAATATAGAATTGGTTCCAAAGGACTAGATGGGTAATAAGTCTTTCTTATTTCCACGTCTGCTGGCTCTGACCCTGAAAATGCCCAGCTGGAGAACTGGTGTGCGTTTGTGGTTTCTGGGTGGACCAGCTGGGTAACATCACCATGCCTGTGCATAGAGAAGGAATGATTCTCCCTCATCCCTTTCACTCTATCCAGAGTCTGCTAATGAGGTCCAGAGGACTGACTTTGCAGAGCTCATTTTTCCTTCGTAGGAGGGACATATGGTACAATTATAAATTACCCATACCCAAGCCAAATAGACACACACACACACACAAAGATTAAATGTAAGCAGTTAAAGAAACAAACATATGAATTATAGCAGACATCAAAGTATCTCTTTTTCAGGATTACTATTTTGGATTACCGTCTAGCCCATTAGATGTTTGCTGGGTAAATTTAGACCAGAGTGACCTAACAAAATACATATGTATATGAATTAGATGGTGACCCAATATAATATTTTCTATTAAGTAGTGAATTGTCTTCTTTTAGATATTTTGAAATTAATGTCGTCTTTATCATCTGCCAAATCTGTAGGTTTTTTGTTTAAACACAATGGAACAATTCAACAAGGTATTATAAGATTTCATCTAGTGAGGATAAAAGCTAATGCTTTCTAGAAAGCATGGCTTAAAATTTCTCAAAGCTGTGTTTACTGTCTTGCCTAAATTATGCAGACAGAGCTTATATATTAGGGCCTTTGGATCTTTAGATTGGAAACATTTTCAGATTTAGAAAAGATTCATTGTTTAGTTTGAACTTTTCCATTTAAAATAATTAGAGGTGAATGGGAAACATAATCCTCTTACTAATGCATTTTTTAATAAGTGAAGGCTGAGAAACTTAGCATAAAGATACTATCTGGAAAAAGAGAAGAAATAGAAAAGAACTTTCTCCCTTTTGCTTAATTACTAATAAAAACGTATAAAACATAAAGCCTAATGTTTAGTGTCATCTCTTATTGGAATATGTCAGCTTCCCCAGAGGCAACGCATTGCCACAAGTAACTATTTGAAACAAATCTTTCTGTGATATCTGAAGATACTCTTCTGCAAGGCTCTCTCTTCAAGAGTTTCAAAGCAGCACTTTCCCACACCTCTGTGCATCCAGCTAAACAAAGCAAGCAAAGGACTATTTCTCTTTGACTTATATTTCACTTGTTAGTCATTTTGTGTCATTATAATTCTGAAATAAAAGAAGCCTTAAGAGAAAAAAATCCACCACATATTTTATATTAAACGTTCATTCATGAGCTAATCTTAGCTAGCTGCTCCTTTGGAACCACAATGCAGTCTTAGAATCATTTAAAGTGTTACTAATTTAGCAGCTGTACAGTGATGAATTTTTCAGGTTGCTTACATATAGATCTTTTAAGACTAAAGATATGCAGATATCCACAGTTTTGGTGCCCTTATTTCTATAAGGCAAGATATTCTACAGCAAAATTATTGATAACTAAATGAACTGTCATTGTTGAGTTGGTCCATTATTTGGGCTTTGTCAAGAGCTGATACAAATACTTCCAAATAAAATTCTTTTCAGAATGAAGCCTTTGGTCTCTGCATCTTCACCACCAACAACCAAGGATAAATTCATTACAGACTGTTAAGGTCATATGTGGTTAGTATTCCCCATCAAATGAAAATGAGTTTGAAAATTTAGTGAGAGCCATAATTATGCTTAATTCCATTAATACACTTCCAAAATGAAGCAGCTTCAGATTGTTATAAATACCTCTACTCTTCATTTCCACACAGCAGTCCGCATAAAAATTGAACTAAAAAATCCATTCATTACCCACTGCACTCTGAATTCAAGTCATCACTTTATTATTAGAAAATGTGATGGCCATTTTACCTTGTAAGGACAATCAACAGCAATTTCTGTTTCTTCAAATGCATGGGGATTTCTGTGAATCTGAGTTTTGCTCAAGGAAGCATTGGCTAAGAAAGAGATAGAAGATAAAACAAATGAACCTTTCTTACTTAAATTCCCCATGGAGTAAATACTACAACATTACCAGCTCTGAATAATTAACTTCCATCCACTGTGCCAAAAATGATGCACTGCATTTGAAATGCATCTTTTCAATAAATACTCCTTGAGAGAAACCACCACAGAAATCATGACAGCTGTCATTGCACTAAAGTTTTACTTACTCAAATCACTTTCTGAAAGCCATCATTAGAATCAAATTAAAATAAAGCTGAGGTTTTCTAAATAAAACTGTCAAAGAAGATAAAAGTTTTTACATTGACAGTGAAGCAAATGATTTTTTCCACTCTGTTGAGGTTGCATAATGGTGTAGTATATCCGAATGACTTATGGTCCCTTAATGACAGATTAACAGCAGGAGGAGGGGAGATCTTTCCAAGAATAGTTTTCAAATGAATGAAACTTCAGGCCCAGAGGCAATGGGAAGTGCAAAGTGTGGGGAATTGAGAAAGATATGGGTGGAAGAGTCTTATATGATCAAACTTTCATAATTCATTAAAATCACTGAAAATGATAGTGTGATCTGATATGAAGTTTCCGTATTTAGAGGGGAAAGAAGTCAGAGTAAATACTAAGTCTTTGAAGATGACTGCAGGAAGTGAAAAGCCATGAAAGTGTATTTGTGCAGCATACCTGAAAGAAATGGGCCTTGCTAAGACAGAATTTGGTGAGGCATTCCATGTACAAGATTTTGCTCACCAGAACTCTTTTGATCCAATGAAATATAAAACACTTTATGCAGCTAGATGGGTTAGGGTGAGGTTGATGCTAAAAGAGTATGTTATATATGATTGATTTGTTTAGAAAGACTAGTCCTATAATCTGGAATGATAATTACACTATATATGTATACTTCAGTAAATTTACATAAAGTCTAAAAAATAAAGCTGATATCAATTTTCTTTTCTTTTTTTAAGGTTACTTTTGGTATAGTCAAACTTTAATTTTTTTATCACAAAAGTAATACATGGTTTTATAAATATTACAGAAAACTGGTAAAAGAAATGTAGAAGAAAGTAAAAGTCACTTCCCAATAAAATTCATATTTAGGACTTCCAAGACGGCCGAATAGGAACAGCTCTGGAGCGCAGTTCCCAGTGAAAGCAAAGCAGAAGGCTAGTGATCGCCACATTTCCAACAAAGGTACCAGGTTCATCTCAATGAGACTGGTTGGACAGTGGATGTAGCCCAAGGAGGACAAACCAAGGCAGGGTGGGGCACTACCTCACTTGGGAAGTGCAACAGGCTGGAGGACCCCACTCCTACACAACAGAGGCCACTGGGGACTTTTCCAGCCACTCTGACTCTCTGGTTCAGAGTCTGCACTTCTCCCACCATCTTTACAGCCCAAAGATCAGGAGATTCCCGCCAGGCCAAAAAGCACCACGGGTTTCCAGCACAAATTGGAGTGGCCGTTTCAGCTGGCACCACTGGTTTCCAGCCCAAATCTGGACAGCCATTTTAAGTGGTGCCTGCTGTGAGACAGAGCTGCCCATTCCCCTGAAAAAAAAAAGGGGCTGAAGGCAGGGAGCCAAGTGATCTGGCTCGGCAGGTCCCACACCACAAAGACCGGCAAACTGAAACTCACTGGCTTGAGAGTTTCAAAGTCAGCACAGCAGTTTCAGCTAAACCCAGGACGGTTGAGCTCGGTGCGGGGAAGGGCGTCCGCCATTACTAAGGCAGTCCGTCATTACCAGGCAGTTCTAACCTTACCTGTATAAACAAAATTGTAAGGAAGTTCACACAGCAGCTGGGTGGAGCCCATGGCAGCTCAGCAATGCCTCTGCAGGCAGACTGTGACTAGACTCCCTCTTTGCTGGACAGGGCATCTCTGAAAAAAGGCAGGAGCTCATCACAGACTTAAAAATAATGTTCCACCTTCCCAGGACAGAGCATCTGGGAAAAGGGGCAGTTGGGAGTTCCACGGCAGCAGATTTAAACATCCCTGCCAAGCAGCTCTGAAAGGAGCAATGGAGCTCCCAGCACAGCACTTCAGCTCTGATAAGAGACAGATGGCCTCCTCAACCAGCTCCCTGACCCCTGTATATCCAAAGAGATACCTCCTACAGAAGAGCTCTGGCTGACATCTGGTGGGTACTCTTCTGGGACGAAGCTACCAATGGAAGGAACAGTCAGTGATCCTTGCTGTTCTGCAGCCCTTGCAGGTGATTTCCAGGCAAGCAGGGTCTAGAGTGGACCTCCAACAGTCCTGCAACAGAGGAGCCTGACTGTTAGAAGGAAAACTGAAAAACAGAAAGAAGTAGCTTCAACATTAACAGAAAGGAAGTCCACTCAGAGACCCCATCTGAAAGTCATTAACTTCAAAGACCAAAGGTAGATAGATCCATGAAGATGGGAAGAAACCAGTGCAAAAAGGATGAAATCACCAAAAAACAGAACACCTCTCCTCCTCCAAGGGATAACAACTCCTCACCAGCAAGGGAACAAAACTGGATGGAGAATGAGTTTGATGAATTGACAGAAGCAGGCTTCAGAAGGTGGGTAATGACAAACTTCTCTGAGCCAAAGGAACATGTTCTAATCCAATGCAAAGAAACTAAGAACCTTGAAAAAAGGTTAGATGTAATGCTAATTAGAATAACCAACTTAGAGAAGAACATAAATGACTTGATGGAGCTGAAAAACACAGTACGAGAACTTCGGGAAGCATACACAAGTTTCAACAGCCCAATCAATCAAGCAGAAGAAAGGCCATCAGAGATTGAAGATCAACTCAATGAAATAAAATGAGAAGGCAATAATAGAGATAAAAGAGTGAAAAGAAATGAACAAAGCCTCCAAGAAATATGGTATTATGTGAAAAGACCTAATCTACATTTGATAGGTGTACCTGAATGTAACAGAGAGAATGAATCCAAGCTGGAAAACACTCTTCAGGGTATTATCCAGGAGAACTTCCCCAACCTAGCAAGGAAGGCTAACATTCAAATCCAGGAAACACGGAGAACACTACAAAGATATTCCTAAAGAAGAGCAACCCCAAGGTACATAATCATCAGATTTACCAGGGTTGAAAAGAAGGAAAAAATGCTAAAGGAAGTGAGAGAGAAAGGTTGGGTTACCCACAAAAGGAAGCCCATCAGACTCACAGTGGATGTCTCTGCAGAAACACTACAAGCCAGAAGAGAGTGGGGGCCAATATTCAACATCCTTAAAGAAAATAAATTTCAGCACAAAATTTCATATCCAGCCAAACTAAGCTGCATAAGTGAAGAAGAAATAAAAGCCTTTATGGACAAGCAATTGCTGAGACATTTCATCACCACCAGGCCTGCCTTACAAGAGCTCCTGAAGAAAGCACTAAGCATGGAAAGGAACAACCAATATCAACCACTGCAAAAATGTACCGAATGGTAAAGACCATCAACATAATGAAAAAACTGTGTCAACTAATGGGCAAAACATCCAGCTAGGATCAAAATGGCAGGATCAAATTCACACATAACAATATTAACCTGAAATGTATATGGGCTAAATGCCCCAATCAAAAGACACAGACAGGCAAATTGTATAAAAAGTCAAGACCCATCAGTTTGCTGTATTTTTGAAACTCATCTCATGTGCAAGGACACACATAGACTCAAAGTAAAAGGATGAAGGAAGATTTACCAAACAAATGGAGAGTAAAAAGAGAAAAAAAAGCAGGGGTTGCAATCCTAGTCTCTGATAAAAATGACTTTAAACCAACAAAGATCAAAAGAGACAATGAAGGGCATTACATAATGGTAAAGGGATCAATGCAACAAGGGGTGCTAAGGATCCTAAATATATACACACTCAATACAGGAGCACCCAGGTATATAAAGCAAGTTCTGAACAACCTACAAAGAGACTTAGACTCCCACACAATAACAGTGGGAGACTTTAACACTCCACTGTCAATATTAGACAGATCAACAAGATAGAAAATTAACAAGGATATCCAGGACTTGAACTCAGATCTGGACCAAGCAAACCTAATAGACATCTACAGAACTCTCCACCCAAAATCCACAGAATAAACATTCTTCTCAGCACCACATCACACCTACTCTAAAATTAACCACATAATTGGAAGTAAATCACTCCTCAGTAAATGAAAAAGAATGGAAATCATAACAAACAGTCTCTCAGACCACAGGGCAATCAAATTAGAACTCAGGATTAAGAAACTCACTCAAAACCGCACAACTACATGGAAACAGAACAACCTGCTCCTTAATGAATACTGGATAAATAATGAAATGAAGGAAGAAATAAGGTTGTTCTTTGAAAGCAATGAGAATGAATACACAACATACCAGAATCTCTGAGAAACATTTAAAGCAGTGTCTAGAGGGAAATTTATAGTACTAGATGCCCACATGAGAAGCAAGGAAAGATATAAAATTGACACCCTATAGTTGCAATTAAAAGAGCTAACGGAGCAAGATCAAACAAATTCAGAAGCTAGTAGAAGACAAGAAATAACTAAGATCATAGCAGAACTGAAGGTGATAGAGACACAAAAAAACCCTTCAAAAAACCCAATAAATCCAGGAGCTGGTTTTTGAAAAGAACAACAAAATAGATAGACTGCTAGGCAGACTAACAAAAAAGAAAAGAGAGAAGAATCAAATAGATGCACTTAAAAATGATAAAGGGGATATCACCACTGATTCCACAGAAATACAAACTACTATCAGAGATTAGTACAAACAACTCTATGCACATAAACCAGTAAACCCAGAAGAAATGGATAAATTCCAGAACACTTAGGCCCTCCCAAGACTAAACCCGGAAGAAGTTAAATCCCTGAATAGACCAATAACAAGGTCTGAATTTGAGGCAACAATTAATAGCTTACAAACAAAAAAAAAATCCTGTCCAGACAGGTTCACAGCCGAATTCTACCAGGCATACAAACAGGAGCTGGTACCATTCCTTCTGAAACTATTCCAAACAATACAGAAAGAGGGAATCCTCACTAATTCATTTTATGAGATCGACATCTTCCTGATATCAAAGCCTGTTAGAGATGCAAATAAAAAAGAAAATTTCAGGCCAATATCCAAGATGAACATTGATGCAAAAACCCTTAATAAAATACTGGCAAACCAAATGCAACAGCACATCAAAAGGCTTATCTATCACGATCAAGGAGGCTTCATCCTGGGGATGCAAGCCTGGGTCAACATAGGCAAATCTATAAACATAATCCACCACATAAACAGAACCAAAGACAAAAACCACAGGATTATCTCAATAGATGCAGAGAAAGTGCTCGACAAAAATTAACAGCCCTTTATGCTAAAAACTCTTAATAAACTAGATATCAATGGAACATATCACAAAATAATAAAAGCTATTTATGATAAACCCACAGCCAATATCATACTGAATGGGCAAACATTGGAAGCATTCCCTTTGAAAACTGGCACTAGACAAAGGTGCCTTCTCTCACCATTCCTATTCAACATATTATTGGAAGTTCTAGCCAAATAAATCAGGCAAGAGAAAGAAATAAAGGTTATTCAATTAGGGAAAAGGAATTCAAATTGTCTCTATTTGCAGATGACATGATTACATATTTAGAAGACCCATCATCTCAGCCCAAAATCTCCATAAGATGATAAGCAACTACAGCGAAGTTTCAGGATACAAAATCAATGTGCAAAAATCACAAGCATTCCTGTACACCAATAACAGAGAGCCAAATCATGAGTGAACTCCTATTTACAATTGCTACAAAGAGAATAAAATACCTAGGAATACAACTAACAAAGGACATGAAAGACCTCTTCAAGGAGAACTACAAACCACTACTCAGGGAAATAAGAGAGGACACAAACAGATTGAAAAACATTCCATGCTCAAGATTAGAAAGAATCAATATTGTAAAAATGGCCATACTGCCCAAAGTAATTTATAGATTCAATGCTATCCTCATCAAACTGCATTGGCCTTCTTCACAGAACTACAAAAAGCCACCTTGAACTTTATACAAAACCAAAAAAGAGCCCGCATATCCAAGACAATCCTAAGCAAGAAGAACAAAGCTGGAGGCATCGTGCTCCCTGACTTCAAACTATACTACAAGGCTACAGTAATCAAAACAGCATGATACTGGTACCAAAACAGAGATACAGACCAATGGAACAGAACAGAGGCCTCGGAATTAATACCAGACACCTATAACCATCTGATCTTTCACAAACTTGACAAAAACAAGCAATGGGGAAATGATTCCCTGTTTAGTAAATGATGTTGGGAAAACTGGCTAGCTATGTGCAGAAAGCTGAAACTGGACCCCTTCCTGACACCTTATACAAAAATTAACTCCAGATGGATCAAGGATTTAAATGTAAGACCTAACACCATAAAAAGCCTAGAAGAAAACCTAGGCAATACCATTCAGGGCATAGGCATAAGCAAGGACTTCATGACTAAAACACCAAAAGCAATGGCAACAAAAACCAAAATAGACAAATGGGATCTAATTAAACTTCTGCACAGCAAAAGAAACAAACATTAGAATGAACAGCAACAAACAGAATGGAAAAAAATTTTTGCAACCTACCTATCTGACAAAGGGCTAATATTCAGAATCTACAAAGAACTAAAACAAATACAAAAGAAAAAAATAAACAACCCCAGCAAAAAGTGGGCTCAAGATATGAACAGACACTTTTCCAAAGAAGAAATTTATGTAGACAACAAACATTTGAAAAAAAGGTCCTCATCACTGGTCATTAGAGAAATGCAAATCAAAACCACATTGAGATACCATCTCATGCCAGTTAGGACGGTTATCTTTAAAAAATCTAGACATAACAGATGTTGGAGAGAATGTGGAGAAATAGGAATGCTTTTATACTGTTGGTGGGAGTATAAATTAGTTCAACCATTGTGGAAGACAGTGTGGCAATTCCTCAAGGATCTAGAAATAGAAATAGCATTTGACTCAGCAATCCCATTACTGGGTACATATCCAAAGGATTATAAGTTGTTCTGTTATAAAGACATATGAACACATATGTTCACTGTGGCACTGTTTACAATAGTAAAGACTTGGAACCAACCCAAATGCACACCAATGATAGACTGGATATAGAAAATGTGGCACATATATACCACTTATACTATGCAGCCATAAAAAAGGATGAGTTCACGTCCTTTGCAGGGACATGGATGAATCTGGAAACCATCATTCTCAGCAAACTGACACAAGAACACAAAATCAAACACTGCATGTTCTCCCTCCTAAGTGGGTGTTGAACAAAGAGAATACAAGGACACAGGGAGGGGAACATCACACACTGGGGTCTGTTGCGGGGTGGGAGAGGCTAGGGGAGGGATAGCAGGGGTTGGAGAGATTGGGGAGGGATAACATTAGGAGAAATACCTAATGTAGGTGACAAGGGGGTGGAGGCAGCAACCACCATGGCATCTGTATACCTATGTAACAATCCTGCAAAATCTGCACCTGTACACCAGAACTTAAAGTAAAATGATTAAAAAAAAAATCCGTATTTAAATGTTAGTGCATTTCCTTCCATTATGTAATGTATTCAGTCACTTTTTTAAAAATAAAATAGAATTACATTGAATGACTGTAATATTATGCCATAAATGTAGGAGCCACTTAACCTTGAATTTGAAGTCAGTGGTCTAAATTTTAAGGTGTATCCAACAGCCTTGGCAATCCAGACCACATTTATCTTTGTATGTGGCCTGCACTGGATTTGTGTGCTCAGTACTCACTAAAGATATTATCAGTAAAACTTACAGTAACATATATTTTAGTGCTTAAATATCTTGGGTTGGCATTAAGGTGCTACTCATTATAGCCACACAGGGACTCAGAGTGATGAATTAGCCAGCATTGAAAATGTTGTCACCAGTTCTTTACTAGAGTAAAATGTGACCTTTGCACATTCTGTCATTCTCAATTAAATGCTCTGCCCCCAAATAACACAAATCACTTCTGAGCAGATTTCATTGGTGCAATCTACTTACCTGGATCTACCCAATTACACAAGAATGAATGTACAGTCCTACCACATGCACAGGTGTGTGGAGAACTGACAATATTTGGCAAATGTCACTCTCAATTTTCACAAGAAAAGATAAACTGCATTTTCTAAAATTTCCCATTTCATGTAAAAAAGATGTTTGAGGGTACAGAGTTGCCTACAGTTACCTCTGTTCTTTTGCTTTCTATTTTGTGTAAAAAGTGGATTTTTTTGTATGTTCATTTGTTTGTGGATAGCTTTATACTTCCTGTTAGCTTACACTCCCATGTGATTAATTCACTGTTCCCTCAAAAGCAGACCAGATGGAGAATTACTTTAAAACATAGTCCTAGAAATCTGACTATTTTCTGGTTCAGTAAGCTTCTTTGTTCTTAGGTTGGAAATTAGGATGTAAAAAAATTTCTGAGGCTCATTTCTTAATATCCTCAAAGCTTATTTAATAATTCAGTGTCAGAATTAGTTCTGATGAAGAGGTAAGGTGTAAAAAACATTTTTTTTTCTGCAACATTTTGTAGTCTCATTGTCCTTCCTGGATCTAGAGTTAAGACACAGCTCACATGGAGGATTTAGTTCTGTCTTAACCAATGAAGGGACCAAGATGTTGACATACAGAAGTACTTAGGGACTAAAGATCAATTCAATTGAATTTCTCAGATGATCACAGAAGAAAACTATTTGAATCCTATATTGGAAACTGGTGGAAACTAATCACTGTCCATCACTAGGCAGGCTCCATGAATTCCTTTTAGTATCTATAAGATGTCAATGTGTTATGATTACTTGCAACAATGACCTTTATTTTAGCAATTCACAAGACTTCTCAATGAGATTTAGAGAGAGATGTTTTCTCCTTGTTCAAATATGTAACTGACATTTTTATTGTTATACTTTAAATTGCTTGAATTTTAATTATACCTCTTGGCTCTGTTACTATCTATGTGATCTTCTATTAAGTAATCTGAGTAGTTCTCAAACTTTGGTTTTCTTCATTTGGAAGAAGTAGATGATAATAGTACCTAACTCATAGGGTTGTTTGGGATGTAAATTAGTAGGCCATTCATATTTTCTCAAGGCCATTATTGGGCCTTGAAAAAATGGCCAGAGAAAGGGAACACTGGAACAAATAAAAAAGATGGGGAAACATGGCATGTGTTCTAGGTCAATTGATATTTGGGAACAGGGTTACTGCACATAAGTGTTCAAGTTTTCCACTGAACAAGGTTGCCAGACCAAAGGAGCAAGTGGAACTAAAAGTCAGCCCATATTCTGCTTGCACAGCCATGCTCCATAGCACAGGCTCAACTGTCCAGAGGAAGCAGGGTGCTTTTCTTTACATACCTAGATGAGCTGGGGCTGACCCCAAGTAAGCACATAAAGAGACTTGATTAATAATGCATCTTCATCCCAAATGGGAATCCTCAACATGAAGAGTGCCGGAGGTGAATTACCATATACACACCTGGATTATCTCCATTTCTTAAGTAGAAGATCTCTGAACCATTTTCATTTGTTGGTTTTTAAAAACGCAGAGAAAAATACCTATTTGTCCCCTATTTCAATCAGTTTTTCTTCCTTCCGCTAAAATTTCCGTCTTTCTTCTGAGTCACATGGCAACAGTTTCAGGAGGCAGGGTACCCCTGACTCTTCACTTTCTTGTCAGTTGTGCTGCATTTGCTTCTCCTGCCAGGACTGCCTCAAAGGTTGAAAGGGATTTTGCACAGTTTGATCTTGATGGTTTGGCTGAGACTCATTGCACAACCAGCTGCCTCAAATCATAGCCTCTCTCCTTTCATGCCAAGTTCATCCCCAAGGGGAAACGGGGAAAGGAGGCAGAAAGGGATATGAGGAGGAGGAATGGAATTGTGCAATGGGATGTTGAAATCTGCCTCTAGGAAGAATCCTAGACTACCTAATGTCTGTACACATCCTTTCATTATTTCTTCCATCTGCTGCTTTTCAGGCTGCAGTTTTCTCAGAACAAATATCTGGAAAGCTTTTATACATTCTTTATAATATGCAGTACATATAGAGAGCTACCAGAGAAGGCTTTGTAGCTACAAGAAGAATGAAATAGCATCCATTCTATCACTGCCTTTTAATCTTCTTTTGAGTTCTCTAATTTCTGTTTTAACTGGGGAGATGGGAAAGAGGAGTAGAAGTTATATCAGTAATAAAGGATTCTAATAAGAATCCATTTCATTGATCCATAAAATAAAACCAAGATTATCTCATCTACCTTCTTCATATAACAATTACACTTTATTAAATTTTGAATATATTCCAGGTGCTTTGCATACATTATCTTTAATCCTTATAATAACACGTTAAGGTACCTATTTTAATCTCTGTTCTATAGGTAAGAAAACTTTGGTGGGAAAAGTTAATTAACTTATTCAGATATACAGAGCTAATAAGTAATTGGGTTAGGATAAATCCAGGACTATCTGACTGTAACCCACATTTTTTTTTCTTTTTTCCATTATTTTTTTTCCTTCCTTCCTTCCTTCCTTCCTTCCTTCCTTCCTCCCTCCCTCCCTCCCTTCCTTCTTCCCATCCTTCCTTCTTCCCTTCCTTCCTTCTTTTGTTCCTGTTTTTCTTTCTTTTTCTTTACTCTATGTCTAAAATTATTTTCAAATGTCACAATATGATACAATGTGATCAATGCATATGTTCTTATTGGGTACAATTCACACTATGCAAGTTATGAATTGTTAATGTGGAAATCCATTTTACATAAATTCCTTCACTCAAATATCCAATCCTAATAGCTTCCCTAGGAGGGACAAGTTTCTTTTCTTTTGTTTAACTTTTATTTTAAGTTTAGGCATACAAATGTAGGTTTGTCGCATAGATAAATTTGTGTCATGAAGGTTTGTTGTACAGATGATTTCATCACTCAGGTACTAAGCTTAGTACCCATTAAGTATTTCTCCTGATCCTCTCCCTCCTTCCACCCTCCACCCTCCACCCTCCAAAAGTCCCCAGTGTGTGTTGTTCTCCTCTATGTGTCCATTTGTTCTCATCATTTAGCTCCCACTTTTAAGTGAGAACATGCGGTATTTGGTTTTCTGTTCCTGTGTTAGTTTGTATATTAGTCTGTTTTCATGCTGCTGATAAAGACATACCCAACACTGGGCAAATTACAAAAGAAAGAAGCTTATTGGACTCACAGCTCCATGTGGCTGGGGAGGCCTCACAATCTTTACTGAAGGCAAAAGGCACTTCTTACGTGACAGCAGGAGGAGACAGAAGCCTGTGCAGGGAAACTCCCATTTTTAAAACCATCAGCTCTCATTTGACCCATTCACTATCACAAGAACAGCACAGGAAATATCCACCCCCATAATTCAGTAATTCAGTCATCTCCCACCAGGTTCCTCCCATAACACATGAGAATTATGGGAGCTACAAGATGAGATTTGGCTGGAGACACACAACCAAACTATATCAGTTTGCATCTATCTCCAGCCATGTCCTTCCAAAGGACATGATTTTGTTCTTTTTTGGCTGCATAGTATTCCACGGTGTGTATATACCACATTTTCTTTATCCAGTCTATCATTGATGGACATTTAGGTTGATTCCATGTCTTTGCTATTGTGGATACTGCTGCAATGAACATGGACATGCATGTGTCTTTATAATAGAATGATTTATATTTATTTGGGTATATATCCAGTAATTGCTGGGTCAAACGGTATTTCTGTCTTTAGATCTTTGAGGAATCACCACGCTGAATCATCAATGGCTGAACTAATTTACACTCCCAACAACAGGGTATAATTTTTCCCTTTTCTCTACAACTTGGCCAGCATCTGTTATTTTTTGACTTTTAAAACTTTTCACTGGTGTTAGAGGTGTCTAATTGTGGTTTCAATGCATTTCTCTAATGATCAGGATGATGAGCTTTTTTTCACATGATTGTTTGCTGCTTGCATGTATGTCTTCTTTAGAAAAGCATCTGTTCACGTCCTTTGCCACTTTTTATGGGATTTGTTTTCTTATAAGTTTATTTAAGATCTCTATAGGTGCTGGATATTAGACCTTTGTCAAATGTATAGTTTGCAAAACTCTTCCATCATTCTGTAGGTTGTCTCTGTACTCTGTAGATAGCTTCTTTTGCTGTGCAGAAACTAATTTAATTAGATCCCATTTATCAATTTTTGCTTTTGTTGCTATAGCTTTTGGTGTCTTTTCTCATGATATCTTTGCCTGTGCCTATGTCCTGTATGGTACTGCTTTGATTGTCTTCCAGGATTTTTATAGTTTTGGGTTTTACATTTAATTCTTAATCCATCTTGAGTTCATTTTTGCATATGGTTTAAGGAAGGGGTTGAATTTTAATTTTCTGCATATGGCTAGCCAGTTATCCCAGTACCATTTACTGAATAGGAAATCCTTTCCTCATTGCTTGTTTTTGTCAGGTTTGTCAAAAGTCAGATAGTTGTAGGTGTGAAGTCTTATTTCTGGCTTCTCTATGCTGTTCCACTGGTCTATGTGTCTGTTCTTGTACCAGTACCATGCTGTTTTGGTTATCATAATACTGTAGTATAGTTTGAAATCATAGCATGATGCCTCCAGCTTTGTTTTTTTGCTTAGGATTGTCTTGGCTATTCAGGCTCTTTTTTGGTTCCACATAAATTTTTAAATAGTTATTTTAAGTAGTTCTGTGAAAATGTCAGTGGTGATTTAATGAGAATAGCATTGAATCTATAAGTTTCTTTGGGCAGTATGGCCATTTTAACAATATTGATTCTTTCTGTTCATGAACGTGGAATGTTTATCCACCTGCTTGTGTCATCTCTGATTTCTTTGAGCAGTGGTTTCTAGTTCTCCTTGTAGAGATCTTTCATCTCCCTAGTTAGCTGTATTCCTAAGTTTTTTTTTTTTTTTTTTTTTTGGTGGAATTGTGGGAATTTGTTCATGATTTGGCTCTCAGCTTGACTCTTTTTAGTGTATAGGAATGCTAGTGATTTTGGCACATTGATTTTATATCCTGAGACTGCTGAAGTTGTTTGTCAGCTTAAAATGCTTTGAGGCTGAGACAATGGGGTTTTCTGGATATAGGATTATGTCACCTGCAAACAGGGATAGTTTGACTTCCTCTTTTCCTATTTGAATGCCTTTATTTCTTTGTCTTGCCTGATTTCTCTGTCCAGAACTTCCAAAACTATGTTGAATAGGCATGGTGAAAGAGGGCGTCCTTGTCTTCACTCAGTTTTCAAGGGCATTGCTTCCAGCTTTTGCCTATTCATTATGATGTTGGCTATGAGTTTGTAATGTATGGCTCTTATTATTTTCAGATACATTCCTTAATTACCTAGTTTATTGAGAGTTTTTAACATGAAACAATGTTGAATTTTATCAAAGGCCTTTTATTCCTCTATTGGGATAATCATATGGTTTTTGTCTTTAGTTCTGCTTATGTGATGAATCACATTTATTGATTTACATGCATTGAACCAACCTTTCATCCCAGGATGATGCCTACTTGATTGTGGTGTATAAGCTTTTTGATGTGCTGCTGGAATTGGTTTGCCAGCATTTTGTTGAATATTTTTACACCAATGTTCACCAAGGATATTGCCCTGAAGTTTTCTCCTTTTTCTCTCTACCAAGGTTTGGTATTAGGATGATGCTGGTTTCATAGAATGAGTTAGGAAGGAGTCCCTCCTTTAAAATTTATTTGGAATCATTCAGTAGGAATGGTACCAGCTCTTCTTTGTACAACTTGTAGAATTCAGCTGTGAATCCATCTGGTTCTGGGCTTTTTTTGGTTGGTAGGCTATTTATTTCTGCCTCCATTTCAGAACTCATTATTGGTCTGTTCAGGGATTCAATTTCTTTCTGTTTCAGTCTTGGAAAAATGTGTGTGTCCAGGAATTTATCCATATCTTCTAGATTTTCTAGTTTGTGTGCATAAAGGTGTTCATAATATTATCTGATAGTTGTTTATATTTCTGTGAGATCAGTGGTAATATTCCCCTTATCTTTCTGATTGTGTTTATTTGAATCTTTAGTTTTTCTTCTTTATTAGTCTAGCTGGCTATTTTATTAATTTTTCAAAAAAACAGCTCCTGGATTTCTGGATCTTTTTAATGGTTTTTCGTGTCTCTATCTCCTTCAGTTCTTGTTAGATTCAAATAACTTCTTGATTTCTGCCTTAATTTTGTTATTGACCCAAAAGTCATTCAGGTGTAGGTTATTCAGTTTTTATGTAATTGTATATGGTGTTGAGTGAATTTCTTAGTCCTGAGTTCTAATTTGATTGTGCTGTGGTTTGTG
This sequence comes from Aotus nancymaae, assembly GCF_030222135.1. NCBI lineage: Eukaryota > Metazoa > Chordata > Mammalia > Primates > Aotidae > Aotus > Aotus nancymaae. The sequence goes on from NW_026988431.1 coordinate 10,340,213, forward strand.
AGACTGTTTATTATGATTTCAGTTCTTTTGCATTTGTCTAGTAGAATTTTACTTCCATTATGTAACTGATTTTAAAGTAAGTGCCATGTGGCAATAAGAAGAATGTATATTCTGTTGTTTTGGGTGGAGAGTTCTGTAGATAGCTGTCAGACTCATTTGATCCAGTGCTGAGTTCAGGTCCTGAATATCTTTGTTAATTTTCTGTCTTGATAATCTCCCTAATATTGTCAGTGGAGTGCTAAAGTCTCCCATTATTATTGTGTTAGAGTTTGTCTTTTTGAAGGTCTCTAAGATTTGCTTCATCAATCTGAATGCTCCTGTGTTGGGTGCATGTATATTTAGGATAGATAGATATTCTTATTGAATTGAACCCTTTGCCATTATGTAATGCCCTTCTTTGTCTTTTTTTGTCTTTGTTGGTTTAAAGCCTGTTTTGTTGGAAACTAAGATTGCAACTTCTATTTTTTCTGTTTTCCATTTTCTTAGTAGATTTTTCTCCATCCCTTTATTTTGAGCCTACGTGTGTCATTGCATGTGAGATGGGGCTCTTGAAGACAGCATAGCAATGGGTCTTGATTCTTTATCCAGTTTACTACTCTATGTCTTTTAATTGGAACATTTAGCCCATTTACATTGAAGGTTAGTATTGATATGTGTGGATTTGACCCTGTCATCATCATGTTAGCTGGTTGTTCTGCAGACTTCTTTATGTGGTTGCTTTATAGTGTCACTGGTCTGCCTACTTAAATATGGTTTTGTGAAGGCTGGTAACGACCTTTACTTTCCATATTTAATGCTTCCTTTATAAGCTCTTTTAAGGAAGGTTAGAGGTAATGAATTCCCTCAGCATTTGCTTGTCTGGAAAGGATCATATTTCTCTTTTACTTATAAAACTTAATTTGGCTGGATACAAAATTCTAGGTTGGAATTTATTTTTCTTAAGAATGTTTAATATTGCCCCTGAATCTCTTCTGGCTTGTAGGGTGTCTGCTGAGAGGTCCACTGCTAGTCTGATGTGTTTCCCTTTGTAGGTGACCTGGCCTTTCCCTCTAGCTACCCTTAACATGTTTTCTTTCATTTTTACCTTGAAGAATCTGATGATTATGTGTCTCAAGGATGATTTTCTCATAGAGTATTTTACTGATGTTGTCTGCATTTCCTGAATTGAATGCTGGCCTATCTAGCTTGGTTGAGGCAACTCTCATGGATGATATCTTGAAATATGTTTCACAAATTGGTTCCATTTTCCCCATCTCTTTCACATACACCAATCAGTCATAAATTCAGTTTCTTTACAAAATTCTATATTTCTTGAAGGTTTTGTTCATTTTCTTTGATATTTTTCTCTATTCTCATATATCTGTCTTATTTTAGAATGATAGTCTTCAAGCTCTGAGATTCTTTCTTCCTCTTGGTCTATTCTGCTATTAATACTTGTGATTGCATTATAAAATTTTTCTGGTGTGTTTTTCAGCTCTATTAGGTTGGTTGTGTTCTTCTCTATACTGGCTATTTTGTCTGTTGGCTCCTGCAATGTTTTATCATGATTTTCACTTTCCTTGTATTGGGTTACAATATGGTCCTTTAGCTCAGTGAAGTTTGTTTTTATCTATATTCTGAACTCTACCTCTATCGTGTCAGCCATCTCAGCCCAATTCCAAACCCTTGCTGGAGAGGTGATACAGTCATTTGGAGGAAAGAGGGCACACTGATCTTTGAGTTTTCAGCATTCTTGCATTGATTCTTTCTCATATTTGTGGGCTTATCTACATTTAATCTTTGAGGTTACTTACATTTGGATTTTTATTTTTTCTTTGGCAATTGGGCCACTTTTCCATAGTGCTACTATGATTCACTAGGGGTCCACTCCAGTCCCTAGTCACCTCAAATTTTCCAGTACCTGAAGGTATCACCAGTGAAAGCTATGAAACAGCAAAGATGGCAGCTGCCCCTTCCTCTGGGAGCTCTGTCCTAGGGAGGTACAGATCTGTTGCCAGCCCAAACACACCTGTAGGAGGTGGCTGGAGGCCTTAGTTGGGAAGTCTCACCCAGTCAGCCAAAGCAGGATTGGGGACCTGCTTAAAGCAGCAGTCTGGGCACACTTTCACCAAACAGCTGTGCTGTACTGAAGTGCTGCTTCCACTCCCAGTCAGCTTGGGCTCTCCAAAGCCTGGAGGCTGGAATGGCTAAGTCACCAAAACAGCAAAGATGGTAGCCCATCCATCCATCTGAGAGCTCTGTCCTAGGAAGTTTTCAAATCTTTATTGGCCAAAGAACATCAGCAGGGTTGTCTAGGAGTTCCAGTTGGGGGGTCCGACTCAGTGAGGAGAAACATATTGGAGAACCACTTAAAGAATTTGACTACATTTTGGTAAAACAGCTGTGCTATGCTGGGAGATCCCTTCCACCCACAGGCTAGAATGGCTGGGTCTTCCAAATAGTAAAGACGGCCACCTGCCCCTCCCCAACCCTTGATTTCTGTCCTGAGTAGGTGCAACACTGTTGCTGATGGCTAGCTGGAATTCCAAGCCTGTTGGTCTTATCCTGTGAGATGTTATGGAAATGGGACCCACAGACTATCTCTGCTCAGCCTGCTGGATTTGGCCTCTTTTTGTAGTGGTATGTACAGAGGTCTAATCTCCGCTTTGCTGTGGTTGCAGTTACCTTTGCCGGGAAGCCCAGAGCTGGAATATATAAAGCATCTGGGTCTCTGTGCATGCACAAATGGCCGATCTGTCCAGGTTCCACTTAGCTGTGTGTATGAGACCGAAGGACTTGGTGGAGTGAATTCACAAGAGGATCTCCTGACCCAAGGGTTATGAGTATCCATGGGAGAAGTTTGGTTTTCCAGCATCACATGTTCACTTACCCCTTCCCTAGCAGGGGAGATTTCCTTGGCTCTACATCACTCCTGGGTGGGCTGTTGTTTTCCCTTGTCTTTCTGTTCTCTGTGGGTTAAGTTGCTTCCTTGATTAGTCCCAATACAAGTACTCGGATGTTTCAGTTGGAGGTGTGTATTTACTCAACCCTCTCATTCCTCTCTGTGAGAGCCACATACCCTAGCTGCTTCTAGTTGGCCATCTTGGCCACTGAGGGACAAGTTTCCAGAATTTTTTCAAACACATTTAAAACACACACAACTTTTGTTTGCTACATTGATTACTTGGGTATCAGTTTTTCTGTTGGGTTGAATATAGTGCTTTTTTTATGATATGGATTTCCCCAAATGCTTGCTTTTTCTTGACTGACTATTGGATGTTTTGACCCAACCCTCATTATTCCTTTACAGAACAGTACTGCAGTTCATTTCACAGCTGAGGAAACCAGGAACCAGAGAGAATAAGTGACAGCCAAATTTATTGAGGTATTTAGAGGTAAAATTGTTAATAAGTCCCATTTATCTGCTGATTCATTGCCTAGTACCTTTTCTAAAACATAACATATTATCAATGGAATGTCTTAGAAAATGTGTTAGCTTATTTTTAAATCTATCCTCTTTTAACATTTCATATCCTATTTCTAGTCACATTTCTTTAGCTGAAAGAGTTTGGCATGCCTTGTGTCCTTTGCAGAAAACTCAGAGGAGCTCATTTATTCTTGTATTTTATTTGGAATAACTTCTAGAAGAATCCAGTACTTGGACATGTTCAACAAATAAAAAGTTAGAACATTATGAAACTTCAGTAAAGAAATCAAACTTAATTTCTTATTTTATCAATTCAATTAATAGGTGATGTGTGTGCTTACTAAATATTCATAAATGCTGATATATGTTAAAAGTACATTTATACATAACATCTGGGAAAATGAAGCCCAAACAGAATAATTTACTGGAAAAACCTCATGGGCCTACTTAACAGTGATATCAGAACTAGAGCTCATGTTTCCTGACTCAAAGTCTAATGTTCAACATCCATCTGATTTATAAGGGTGCTATTCTGCACAGCCTATAAAATATAGGCTGGACCAGCCTACTCACAGTATGTGCTCAACTGCATTCATTATCTTCTTTTGTAGTTTATAGAAAAAAGATAGTGCTAGTCATAAAAGGTACAATGCACTTGTACCTTTTAAAGCTGAAGACATTTATTTAGTTTGCTTTTAAATTTGTAATCACAAAATAAATAGCAATGTACTGAGGCAATGAGCTAGCTCCAGTGGCCTTGATTTGCAACTCTCTCTCTGTTCCTCTCATAGAAAAAAATTCTGTGTTCCTGAGACTAGCATTTGTATGAAAGTTCAGTAAATCATACTGTCAACATCTTGTGACCATTCTTACTGAATCCTATTAAATGCTTGACATTGATTTGTAATCATGAACATACAAAAGTGTTCTAATTTGGCTGTTTAAGGATATGATTGTCCTAGATTAAATGGGTGGAACACCTTTAATGCATTACCAGACACTTTGATCTCCTGATCAGAAATAGTATTTATTGATGATGCATCTTCATTAGCATGGAGATACGAATAAATATTAATTGAAAGGGCATAGAATTTGCCATCAGGTACCTTGGGGTTGAAAGAACCTTGGCCTTCTCAAAATCTTGGCTTATATATCTTTAAAATGGGGCAATAATATCCATTTCCTCTGAGTTTTTAAACATTTAATTGAAATAATGCATGTGAAATTATCCTGACACATATAAGGAGTTTTTAATTTTCTTTCCAGTTTGCTTAGCGTTTGCTATTTTCAAATCCATTTTTTCCTAATAACGTAGTAACTAGCTTTGACAGCAGCGACAAAGCCATACACAGCTCATGCATGCTCTTTCCCTGAAGACCAGCTTTCTCCATTAGCATCTGAACTTGGCAAATCCAAATCTCTCCTAAAATCTTCTAAGTGACTTCAAAAGCCCTGTGTGCATTAGTCTGGATCACTTGAGTATATATTGCACATTTAATTAAACCTGTTATTTCTAGAAACAAAAACAAAACATTGAGGAAGAAATGGCTGGGAGAAACCAGTGCTTTTCCAACTACATGACATGTGAATAATTTAAGAAATCTTTTAAAGCCATGCTTTATTTTAATTGGTTTCTGAACCCATTCATTCTCAGACTGCGCTTTTATTTTCTTCGTCTACCATTGCTTTGTGCCACTTCTCTTTGAAGTTATCTGTTATCCTTTAAAAAGGAACTGGATGGGAATTAACTTGCTTTTGACTATATCCATTTATCCACTTGAAGATCACTGTGGCAAACTATGAAAAATGTACTGGTTTTGAAAAATGACAAAGCTCCCAGGATCGAAAAGATGCTTATCCTCTCACAGGAATCTATTTGTTCTGTTATTTTGCTTTCCTTGGCAGCGAGGGCTAGTTTCTTCAAAGGGAGATGCAGATTCTATTTTTCTTTATCTTTCCTGCCATGAAAATTATGTCTTGCTTCTGCATTGACAAGGTTTTGCATCAAAAGTCCTTTCCTATTTGCACTGCAAATAAAAATCACAACCCCATTGTAAATTGCTTTAATACTTTTTCAACAATCTAAACCTTATGAGGAAAGATATGCTGGCTATTGTGTGTACATTATAAATGCTGCACAGAGGTGTGTTTATAAGGAAGTTGTGTATCTGATCTTCCATTCCTCAGTCCTTCCCTAGGTATTATCAGCATGTAGAAAATGGAATCTGCCTAATCTATTCCGACTGAATTAAATGCACCAAATGTATTTCACTTTGAATTTCAATTGGTTCAGAACCTTTGTTTAGCCGTAGAAAGTCAGTAACTTGTCTGTTTTCCATCCTCTTGTGTTACCTCCTTTATGGACAAGGACTCTGGACATATATGATGCCAAATGCAGCTGCTCCGGGAATTCATGGCTTCCCACACCTCAGGAGACACAGGTCAGTTTTCCCCAAGAATTCTCTCATGTCCCATTCCCACGAAGACATAAATCCCATGGAATCCTCCTACCTGGCTTGAGATAGAGAAGAATGAGTAAACGAAAGGATAATGCTAGAGCTTTCGCATTAGGTAGTCAGATAATAAGAGACCAAAAAATGGTCTTTTATTATCTGAGCAGTCTCTTGTATCTAGGCTTGGAGGTAGATGATGACACGGGGTCGCAAAATTAGATGTTGGCCACTTCTTAAAAAGTCCTGTAGAGATGGTGTATCTTCTCCCATTAGAATGTTGGTGTTTTATTATTTATCAACTATCAACATTGGGATCTAAAAGAGGACTGACTGAAACCTCATTAACATCTTGTAAATCACGTATAACTTCAATGACATAAAAACTAAATCGTAACAGGTAAATGTTTAAAGAGTGAAAAATGAAGAATGATGGTAGACTTTGGTAGAAATTTCTATTGTGGCACAACTATGGGACTCTAGAAGATTTTTCCTCTTGCTTTGATTAAAAGTGCAGTTTCACATGAAATGCTGTGATATTTCAGCTCTAGTTCCTAGGGAGGCTCTGTAGAGACTGTCGTTAACCAGTGTGGTCAGGCAAATCAGCAGCTTCCCTGATTAATTCCTCCTGCTGTTCAGTATAGACAAAACCTCAATCACGGAATGTTCTGGAGAGCTTGAGTGTCCGTATTCAAACTGTGCTGCCTAGAGAACTGTCAAGTGTCTGTAAATATTTTGCAGTTCCTTAGGAAAAAGTGTTACCCTTCTTAAAAACAGCAGAGTGAGATTGTTCCTGCACCTAGCCCTGGTTCTTGGTGGACTTGGCTTGCTTGCTTCTTTTCTTTTTTTTTTTCTTTTAAGACAGAGTCTTGCTCTGACACTAGGCGCCAGGCTGGAGCACAGTGGCACAATCTTGGCTCACTGCAACCTCCTCCTCATGGGTTCAAGCAATTCTCCTGCCTCAGCCTCCCAAGTAGCTGGGACTACAAGTACATACCACCACACCCAGCTGATTTTTGTATTTTTTAGTAGAGATGGGGTTTCACCATGGTGGCCAGGATGGTCTCGATTTCTTGACCTCGTGATCCTACTGCCTCCGCCTCCCAAAGTGCTGGGATTGCAGGTGTGAGCCACCGCGCCCGGCCACTTCCTTATTTTCACCGTTTGTCTGTCTACTTAATCCCCTATCTGTCTCTGCTTCTCTCTTTGTGTGGTATATGCCAAAGAGTACTGTTCTTCTGACACATTATCATCCTTCTTGAATATGCAGAAAATCACTGATTATCCTTGATTCATGACCTTAGTAGGGACTGGAAAGTCAGTTTCTGCACAGGAGAAATACGCCTGAATATGCAGTGGGGATGGAAACAGGATTCCCATATGTTATTCCTCAAAATTCTCAGAGTTGATCATCCTAATTTTACATTCCCCCTTTCTCACTCCCATTGCTAAGGTGAAAAAAAGAAACTTAGTCATCATTACATTAATTCCAAGTTCTTTCTGATCATCTTGCCATTTTAATATGCTTTGTCCCATTTTCTCTCCCAGATGGTGAGTTTGAGACTTCTGAGAGAAATAACCAGCAACTTCAGAGCCTTGAAATGTGCATCTACCACACAAAAGTATCTGTAAATACATTGTTTGTTTTGAACAAACCTTCTGTTCTTTTTCTATGTGATTAATAAGAATAATCAAACATCTAAATAAAAACCATTGTCTGTTACCACTGGAGAGTGTCCAACCTAGTCACAGACAGCTTGGAAGGCTGGCAAAAGGCACTGTGCATTGTGCTGGGGGACATCCAGGCTGGCATGGAGGGACCTGTGTGCCATCTGCCCTCATCACTTCTGCTCGGATCCCAGTCCAATCATTTTAATCTCATTAGAACAAGATTCTCATAAAGCCAAGAGATGAGATTTAACTGCAGCTCCCAATTATACAAACTAAAGAAAGCGTCACAATGAGGAAGCCAGCTTCTTGAAATATCTTGAATGACCTCTCAGCTCTCAGGTACAGAGCTGTCTCTCAGTACTGCATATTCTATTAAGGGTTGAGTACCTTTTCTCTGTGATTTACTTTTTCCACACCATGAGATTCAGACGGAGTTAAAACCTTTCAAGTTATACCTGTATGTTCCCCATGCACGGTGCTGGAAGATATTATGTGTTGTTTGTTGCTTTAGAGCAAAGCAGGCCCACTGAGAAGCGGTCTTCTTAATATTTGTAGAGTTACATTTACCAGGAAGCAAAGTTCATGAGAAAAAAAAAAAGCTGAAACCCTTTCTTCACAAAATTGACACCCTATCTAATGACAACATTCAACTGTTTCTTTTCTGTTTTTATTTTCCCTCTAAAAACGCAGCTTATTGGCTCATTATGTGCCTGGAACATGAAGGATGGCAAGGAGATGGAATTCTGGCTCAGCAGTTTCAGAGCCCAGCCCCCCACTCGCTGATCCCTCCCCCTCCTCCTCCCTGGCTTTTCTCCCCTCTCTTCCCCCGCTCTCCCGCCTCCTGCTGCAGATCTCTTTCTGCTGCCTGGCAACCGCGCCACAGGCAATGTCACACAGGATTGCTTATTACAGCTTCAGAGAAATAAACAGGAGGAGGAAAATTCTTGCTGTTACATTAGAACTGTTAGGTATAATGTTCCAAAGCCAGGTAATTCCAAGGGTGATATTATAGTAGAATTTGACACCATGGTGCCTAGGTCTTTCCTTACATAGATAGAGAGAAGGGTGAAGGAAAAATGAAAAGGGAGTTTTAGATGGCTTTTAGCCAGCAATGTATTGAATATATCCTTTTTGTTGGCACAGACTTCAAATATAACTATTTCTGAGCTTTGAGGAGTTGAGCAAGAAATGTTACAGTTATTTGAAAAGTGCAATATGATTATACAGAGTAAGGTTCTACCGCTTACCGTTACAATCGTGACTCGTAATTATTGTGTAGACGGTTTTCACAAGACTTAAGGGCATCATGTCTAATATCTGGTAAGGCAGTCAACACCTATCTTTCCTTTAGTATCACTGCTAGCTTACATGAGGGTCTTTTATTTTCAGACATTCCCTAAATCCATTGCTTCCAGCAGCTGACAATGATTGAGCACATTCTTTGTGTCCCCTCTCGGATACAGTGATGAGCACAAGAGACCTGGTGGCCCTTCCAGGGATCACACTATCACAGAGAAGATTAACAATTAAACAAATCACTAAAATAAACTCTGCTAATGCATAAAATGGGAAAATCTTTTTCCATTTTCTACTCAGGATTCTATGCCTCTCTGCAACAGGAATGGTTCTATATCAGGATTTCCTTTTGTGTCCCATCTGTTTAGCCAGGCAGTGGAAGGAAGCAGGTTTCTTCCTAAGTCAGTTTCCTGAGCATGATATCCAGAGCGCATAAACATTATTTGAAGTGTATCACTCCAGAAATCTAAACTCATCATTAACCTGATTGTAAAATACTTTCAAGTTCCAGGTCCCTATGTTTGTTGACCTGAGTCATTGAAAACAGTACGACTGGCCTATTTACCAGGGTAAGTTAACTACAAATCATAATCAAGACTCCATCCTTGACCACTTCTTGCACATGAGTCATCTTTAAAGGCATGGGTCCCCAGTGCAAAATCACAGTATGTGAGAGTGTAGGGAATCCTAAGCATAGTGAGTGATTGATGTACATACTCTGACGGAGCAGAGCAGGCGTGATGCCAGGGTTTCTAACAGGGCTAATTATCAGCAAACAGTAGGTGTCCAAAGTATGGATGAGGGAAGTCAGTGTAGAATCACTTGGTGTGACATTGGAATCAGTGACTCTCACCAGGGAAAATTATGGTAAAGAACTAGGCAAATGTGTCAGGTACCCACGGTTCCCTGCCTAGAGTTCTGGATGAGGCTCAATTTTTGAGAGAGTGAGGTAAAAAAGAAAGAAGTAATCAGATATCCAGGCAGGCAGACTGGTCCAAACACAGATGGGCTAGATGGGAGGGCCACAGCCTGATGCCCCTTTCACCAGCCAGAACAGAATATTCACCTTCAGGACTAAGAAGCACAATCTCACTACCTCTGGCCATGAATGCCTCTGCTCACTCCTAGAATTCAATAGTTTGGTGACTAGATGAGACTTCTGGAAGGCATCCCTTGTTTGTGGTACAGGGCAAACCAGGCAGATGGTGGAGAGGGGAAGCAAGGCAGGACTGCTAGCACTGAGGTCAGGAAGCTCATCCAGGGCACAGGCTTTGATCAGACTCAGATCTGAATCTCAGTTCGGATATTTCATGATTGTATGATCTTGGGAAAATTACTCAAGCTCTCGGAACCTCGGTTTTTTCATCTATAGGCTTTCAATGAATATCATTCATAACTGTTTGATTAAAATTCTATTACACTTCGAAGGACCGAAAACTGATTGCAGGAAATCTTTTGCCATAGGATGAAAGCAAAAATAAGAAGCAATTAAATTGTTCCATCTACATTTATTTATGGGATTGAAAAATGCTGATAAGTAGTATTAATAACATTAAATGGCATGCTTTCAAGAACTGAAATTGCAGAATATATGTCAAATTCAAAAATTTTCTTTCTCTACGCCTTCCCTAACTCCAAGCTTGCCTCTCACATCACAGTATGTGCACATGCTGCAGACATTAAGGACTTTATCTTACAGGCTAAAACTCAGTCCAATAATCACACTACGTGACCTGGTAATTCAAAGTTGTGAGGAGGGCTTGCTCATCACGGAAAGCTTTGACGTATACTGTTATGGTATATTTTTCAAGTACCTCTGGGAGGTGCAAAATTCTGTATATTCCCTCTGTGACCAACTGGTCAAGTTTAACCTGTCCCTACACTTTCAAACAGGCAGTTTGTGAAGAATTCCTGTTTCATTTGGGAAAATGTCTACTTTCGTTCTAAGCCTCACTTGACCCCCTCTCATTTTCTTCGTGGGCTTCTAGCCTGTTGGACTCTGTCTCTCCTTCCTTGTCTATGCTTTCCACTTGGTTCTGGCAATAGAATGTGTTAGGAAGATTCCACTTTCAATTTAAACTCATCCCTACCTTCTCCATGGTGGACAGATTATCTCACATGACAGAGCTATGGTCTTTGGGAACTTAGCATCAGGCACCTAAGCAACAAAATCTGATTCTCCATTAGAGGTAAATCAGGCAGGAATGTATCTATTTTTCTCAAAGTTATGAAAGACATTACAAAACCCCATAGCCCAGTATTTTTCAGAGCAGTTTAAGGAGCAGCTGCATCAAAGTTACCTAGGGGCTTATTAACAAATCAGGATTTAGAACTCAATCCCGGATTTACTAGCCAGCTCCCCCAGGCGATTGTTCTAAACATTGAAGTTTGAAGCTCATTGCCATAATCTCTAGATTTGGATCAAAAAAACCTTAAAAGTGAGTAAGTGACAATATAAATCCAGTTTTTCAGTAACAGTTTTTTTTTTTAATCCCATGTAGCCTGATTTTTAGGAAGGGTTTCTGTGTAATAATATAAATCTAACTTTTTTAAGTTAGCAGACCATCGACATAAAAATGAAACAAAGCAAAACAAAAAGATTCATGAAAGGTAACAAAACAAGACACATAATATATTAAATTATGCTATTTACTAAAGACTCCTAACCACTCATCCTTTTATTAAACAAATACTATTAAGCAGCTAATGTATGTCGTTGGTGCTGAAGGCACAGGCCTTTAGTCTAAACAAAGCAAAGTCACCCTTCCCACTGGGTTTTCATTCTGGTGGGGAGGCAGGCAACGAATAACTAAAAAAATAAATAAATATTTTCAGGTAGTAATAAGTACCTTGAAAAAGAGTGAAGCAGCACCGGAGATAAGGGAGAAAACCTGTTTTGGAGGAAGAAAGGAATGAGGACAATCCTCTGAGTGATGTGAAGCAGGATCCATGTGGAGATAAAAGGAAAGAGTATTTCAGGCAAAGAAAGCAGTGAGTGACAGGCCATGAGGCCGAGACTGCATTGGTGTGCTTTAAGAAAAGTAGGTGGCCCGGCGTGGTGGCTCATGCGTATAATCCCAGCACTTTGGGAAGCTGAGACGGGTGGATCACAAGGTCAAGAGATCAAGACCATCCTGGTCAACATGGTGAAACCCATCTCACTAAAAATACAAAAATTAGCCGGGCATGGTGGCGTGCACCTGTAGTCCCAGCTACTCGGGAGGCTGAGGCAGGACAATCGCTTGAACCCAGGAGACAGAGGTTGCGGTGAGCCGAGATCGCACCATTGCACTCCAGCCTGGGTAACGAGAGCGAAACTCCATCTCAAAAAAGAAAAAAAAGAAAAGCAGGTAGGCCAGGGTGGCTGCTCTGAAGAGCAAGGGCAAATGGTGAGAGATCAGGGAATGGGAGGGTACTGGGGGCTTTGTAGGTTACAATAAGGAGGTCATAATTTACTTAACTCATAATGAGAAAATGCTGCAGTTTTGAACAGGGAAGTTATATCACCTTATGTACATTAAAAAAAAAAAATCACTCTGTTGTGTAAAGTACAGACTGTAGAGGAGAAAAACTCGAGCTGGAAATCACCCTGGAGTTACCTCTGTAGTCAACAGAAAACAAAAATGGTAGTGTGAGTGAGAGTCATATCAGTATAGATAGAAGAGGACAATATCCTTTCAGGATATATTTTGGAAGTAGAGCTGGCAAGACTTGTACTGTGTATGGAAGATGAAGGAAATAGAGAAATTAAGGATGATTTTAGTCTGGCCAACTGATTGAATAGAAGTGCATTTTATTAAAATGGGGAGCCTAGAGGAAGAGCACAGTTGGAGAAAAAAATGGAATCCTCTTGCCGTCATAAGTTTGTAAAACCTTACAGATAACAGAGTCAAGATGTTAAATGTGGAGCGGGGTATAATAATCTGGAACTTAGAGCTCTAAACTGGACGTAAAAACTTGATAATCATCAGTGTTTAGATATCTAATGCCAAAGGAACGGAGAAGGTCTCCCAGGCAGTGAATATCCACAGAGAAGAGAAGATGGAGAATGGAACCCTAAACTACTCTGATGTTGATGTTTGGAGGAGAGAGGAGGAGGAGCCAGTTAAGGAGGCTGAAAAAGAACAGCCAGTGAGGGAGGAGGAAAATGCCTGTGGCATCCTGGAAGCCAACTGAATGTTTCAGGCATAGGACTTACATCATGATGTGCAGTGACAGATGACTGTTTGGTAGCATGAAAGAAGGGTAATAGCCAAGGGTAATACTAAGTATTTGGGTGTTAGTTACTCTCATTTACTTTGTATTTTAATAAATGACTGACATGAGAAAGGTTTGACTTGACTCTCCCAAAGGACCTCCAAACTGGAGAAAGCAACATGGAAAACACCCTGACAAGCAGTGACATAAAACGCCATTTCCCCTAGGGAACAGAAAACAGTCCAAAAGCTGGTGGAGTTTTTTTAAGACTTTTTCTAACAGTAAATCAATATCATTAAACAGCTTATTGAAAAGGGCAAAATAAAATATGCTGATTAGACCTGCTATATCTTCTTGGCATTTGGGAGAGGAAAGGTTAAGGTTGAATAAGTGGTAACTGAGAGCTAATATTCTTAGGTTTCCAGTAGGTCACACAGCAATTTAAGCCACATGAAAAAGAGAAGGTGGGAGAGTAAAGGCATATTTCAGGTTGTGGTGGATTGCGTTTTTCTGTGTGCTCACTAGCTCAGAGACTTCACAGAAATAATGACACCCTGACTAGACAGGAAAGGAAATTGCTGCCCCTGTTTAGTATTTATTGAGTGCCCAGAATGAGAGGCATTTGGGATGCTTACATATTGGGTGGCTAGAAAGTTGTGGAACTGATTCCACATTTCGTTACTTTGTGTGCAAACCTGGTATGATTTTTTTTTCCACAAGGTTAGTTTATAAGACATCTAGAAATACAGATCTCATACACAGTGTTTTTAAATCTATGAGAACAAGTCTTTCTCTCTCACACATGGTATCTTTTCATGATTAATTTTGACTTTTGTTGACATATAGTTTAGTTCGTGTGTGTGTGTGTGTGCGTGTGTGTGTGTGTGTCTGTTTTAAAGTATGTTAGCAGATTTGAAGTTAATTCTACAAAGGAAACCGACTGCTAACCAGAGAGTTTTCTGGGAGCTATTTTTTTTAATCTGTCGACTCAGATTTTTAGGAAGAATTTTCTAAGAGTGTGGAGATATCTATTTTATGTGAACAGGCCACAAATTTACAGAATCAATAAAAATTTAACTTCATGGGAAATGAAATAGAAAAAATAAGAGATAATCTCCACTGTCAGGTTGAAAGAACGAACTGAACTAAATTCTGATGATATGGTGGGATCAGATGATTAGTAAAGTTGATCTCTTCCTTTTCCTGATTTATTCTCTGTATAATTTGGGATACTTTGCAGGAATATGGCTGTACTGGATTAATCTGCACTCTATGAAGTTACAGGAAAAATGTGATTATCCTTACTAACAGAAGGGAACAAAAGAACAGGCAATCCAAAATGGTGACAGACTCCCAGAATCATGCCCATTTGGCTTTAAGATATATTTTCTATTTAAGTTAAATATCGGTGCATCTGATTTTCTGGGAATTTACTTCAAAGAGAATAATGAAATGACACAGCAAAAACTTGGCTCCCTTCGAGCCGGGAAAGGCTCCAGTTTTCCTATCCTAATCCTGTCCATTCAGGAAACAGACATGACCTTGCTCAAAGTTCTCTCTGAATAGAAAAACTGTACACTTATTCTTTGGTTTTCAAAGGGCTTCCTCACTGAGATCTAGTTTCCTTAAGGCCAGAGCAATCAGTAAGCAGAATGCTAGACAGTGCTTCAGCTGGGAACGCCGAGCATGCAGACAGAAATGAACCTGTCTGCTAGGTGAGACTGAGGAAGGATTCCGAGGAGTAAATAAGCTCCCCTCATGCACCCAGCTTTGTCAAGCAAACCACTGTAGTATATGCGATAAGGCTCCAGTTTATACATAGATTATGTCTCTTAATAACTGAAATCTTTAAATACTTAATTTGACTAGCCTCTTAATCTGAAAAACAATACACCATGATTTTGTTGTGCAAAATGAGCTCGTACTCTGTGCTCCACTCCATATAAGGTGCATAATAAATTAGCAAAATCACATGAGCTACAATTAGAGTCTATAGACTGAACTTAAAATTGCCTTTCACATGGAAATGTATTGTTTTTCCAATATATTTAGTTAGCATTGTGCTTAGTAAAATTCACTGTCACTTAAAAAACAACTAAATTCATGTACTCAGCAAGGAAATGTTAAACATCTACCATGTACTAGGTATGTTTACTCGCTCGGAGATTTATTTTTGCCCTAGATTTTCTCAATCAAGTGGTCCTGAATGGAAAAACCACTATAATATGAAAGCCCACATACTTTATGACACTACAAGTTGTCTTGAATAATAGCTATATGTAATGCAAGAAATATGATTGAATCATAGATGAGGGTGGAAAAAGAAACTATAAAATTCAATTTTGAGACAAAGGGGGACATTTAAATATGACTTAGATAAAAGAAGCTATCAGGTAAATACTGTTTTGTGATAGAGGTATTACAGTTATGTCACAGAATATCTTCATTCTTAGGTGATTCGTGCTGAAATATTTAAGAGTAGTATGATATCTGCAAATTACTTTCAACTGTGTCATAACAAAGAGAACATGGAAAAACGTTAAGTTTGGAACCTAGGTTAGTACTATAAAACTGAGCATTCTACTGTTCTTTTATCTATTTCTGTATACAAAGATTTTCTTAGTAAAATTGGGAGGGGAAAAACACGTTTTAAAATTCTATATGAACAGGCTGGGAGTGGAGGCTCATGCATATTATCCCAGCACTTTGGGAGGCTGAGGCTGAGGTTGGTGGATAGCTTGAGTGCAGGGGTTTGAGACCAGCCTGGCTAACATAGTGAAACTCCATTTTTGCACAAAATACAAAAATTAGCTGGGCGTAGGGGCATATGCCTATAGTCCCAGCTACTTGGGAGGCTGCAGCGGTTGGATTGCTTAGAACCTGTGGACAGAGGTCTCAGTGAGCTGTGATTGCACCACTGCAATCCAGCCTGTGTGACAGGGAAGACTTCATCTCAGGGAAAAATACAAAAAAAGAAAGAGAGAAAAATATTCTATGTAAATAAAGAATAATCTGTTTCAAGTATCTCAGTTAAGAGGAGAAAACTGAGGGCCGACAGGTTAAGTAACCTACCCAAATAACCAGATAATACTGGATTCTGATCACCTTCCACCAGAGAATATGGCAGTACTGATCTATCTAAACTGCTCCTTTTATTCTGGTCAAAGATTCAGAAATGGTGCCTTCAGTCACAAGGGAGACGAATCAGAGAGTGAAAATGCAACAGTGTGAACCCATTCACACTAATGGAGAAACAAGGAAGCATCCTCCTGTGATGAGAAAGCAATAGCATCATTCTCTTCTAATATAAAGACCTGGAGAATTTTCTTCATGATAGAGGAAAAGAGACAGCAGGCTGTAAGTGCTGAAAGTAAATGAATTTCAGAGAAACATGTTTTCAAACATTCTAACGTTGTCAAAATAAAAATTAATGAAATGTATTCATTTTATGTTCTGTAGCAAAATATCCAACTAGGATTGTAACTGATGTCACAGGTAAAGAAATAAGCTTGTGTGGTTGATATCTAAATAGTTATTATTACAATTAGCAAGATAATATATTTGCAACAAGATACTCCGTGAATTTCAAAACACCAGTGGGTGCTTAGCTCCATTAATGTTTAAGAACTTTTTAATATGTTTATGTTTATGAGCTTTTTAATAAGTGTATTTATAGAAATGCATCAATTGCCTATAATTCAACTAAAAGGAACCTTCAATAAAGCACATTGGAATAATGAACTCATTCATTCTTTAGGGCAGGAAAGGTAAATTAAAATACTAATATTTTGTAAAAACAGGCATAGTACTATGAGGTTAGCGTTCACTTTATGTAATCTCCCACAACGTTAAGTATAGAGACCAATATTTTCTAGCTACTCAGACAGTTTAACAACATCGAATATTTCTTTTCATTTTATCTCATTCAACAGCAACAGTTGTAGTTCGGCCTGTATCCCATCTTGCTTTCACTTCCACGGTCTGCAGGGTAGTTTAAAAAGAGAAACTTAGATCTAGGCTACTGGACACAGCTATTACTCCAGAAATTCAAATTCTAAATTCATAAAAGATACAGGTATAGTTTTGATGTTGTATGCAATAAGGCGACAAAGAAAACACATATGTTGTGTCTTACTATGTGAGGAGAAAGAGAATGCTAAATCATGGTCCTTGGCTCCTTGCTTACGGAAAGGTCAATGCAATTCTCACTAACAATTTGATGATTTAAAAATTTGATTAGGGGCCATGCATGGTGGCTCACACCTGTAAGCACTTTGGGAGGCCAAGGCAGGTGGATCACAAGGTCAGGAGTTCGAGACCAGCCTGGTCAAGATGGTGAAACCCCATCTCTACTAAAAATACAAAAATTAGCTGGGCGCAGTGGCAGGTGCCTATAATCCCAGCTACTCAGGAGGCTGGGATTTGCTTGAACCCGGGAGGCGGCTGTTGCAGTGAGCCAAGATCGCGTCACTGCACTATTGCCTCGGCGACAGAGCAAGACTCTGTCTCAAAAAAAAAAAAAGAAGAAGAAGAAGAAAAAAATTTATTAAGAAAAACATACCACCACCTCCCTGGAGACTTCATTTAATTGAGGCTCTAGGACATCATTTTTTAAATGTGTATATATAAACACACACATATATATATTTGCATTTCCAGCATTTCAAAATGCACTCATATTTTTGTGTCTATGTGGCAATGAGAAAGAAATCTGTTATTCTTTTTTTATAGTAAACTCTGCCCACTCTGCCACAACCTTCATGTGAATGGCCTTATATTGTAGGCAGACCTTGCCTGGTTTGTGTAACTGCATTGAACATAAGTGTGTATGAAATTAATTACATATCTAGAAATTTGCTTATTTATTTTATTCTGTCATATGGCAAAATAGAAGGTGCTTCTGTGACTCCATTCTCTATTGATTAATCAGTGGCATTTTAGTAAGATGCATTTTTTTCCTGGAAAATTTTAATTGTATATAAATTTTCATACCAAACAATTCAGATAAAAATATAAAAGTACTCTCTTTTTTTTGTCTCAAACTATTTACTGTTTCAATTTTATATATTACATTGAAGAAATAAAAAACAGACTTTCAAATAGGTTTCATGAAAAAATATGTCTATGGAGTGATAGGATTAGCACGAAAAACATAATATACCATTTCCCATTCTACTGAAGAAAATAGACAGTGTTCCATTTGAAATCACCCACTATAGAATATCTATTATACACAAATGTGGGCACAATGGCATGCTTTCTGCAAAGAGCTCTGAGCTAAACGGGTATTTTGGCTAGTGGCAAAATCCTAAATAATACAGCACTCTGCACTGTGTCCGCAGTTCAAAGCAATACTTTATTCTTTGGATCACTTATTCATTATTGCTTCAGACAATGAGTATCTGATACAGAATAAAAGTGATGGATGCTGAGTGAACTGGTGAATGTGTTCTGAGTAAGAACAAACGGAAAAGACACCGTGGTTCATGGCCTGATGAAATTACTCTTGGGTATTTAAATACACCAACATTATGTTATGCATGAGCTGTTGAATGTGAACTCTGGAAGTCAGCACTGAAAAATTAACTGTTTCAACCACACAAAATGTATTATTTAAATCTCCTGAATTGTACATTAGAAATATTATTAAATAAATCCCTTATATGTACACTTGAGGCAACAATATTTTAGAATCAATATTTCAAAATCCATCTGGTACTCATTGCAATTATCCTCTCTCTCTCTCTCAGTAAAAAAGGGAAAGAGAACAAGAATGGAAAGAGTGGATATGTCTTCCAAAATACTGTGTAATAAATATGCCTGTTTGAATTTGCAATGGTGAGTTTCGGATAGGAAAATGATTCATCATTTCTAGGAAAAACAACTACTTTGTGGGCCTATGCTTTTCTTGACATTTAGCTACATAAAAATACTTGGCTCTGGCAGTTAAGATCATGCAGCTAACTGATTTACATAGCAACCTTGTCCATGGGTCCATGTCATTAAGTTTGTAAAGTCCTCTGTAATCGTCTCCCAATGTGCAGTTCAGTAATTCCACTTCTTACTCAAAAATTCTCTGCTAATATAAAGTGTTCATCTCCCACATACAAACTTTTTACTCCTTAGTTTTGTACTGAAGTTTGACAATTATGAAGCTCTGTGTGAAGACCTATCTTGTGAGAAAAGAAGTAATTTGAGACCTATCTTGTGAGAAAAGAAGTAATTTGCATCTAGATCAGCTTAATCTTGAAATTAGTTCTCAACCATATCATTATTCTAGAGAGTGGTAGACTCATGAAAAATTTTAAAAATTGAATTTTTGTAAATAAGTCGTGGCCTGAAAGCTGGATTTTAAGAGAATGTTTAGTACTTTATCTACCAAAATATCAAGGCCTTTTCAGGAATCTCCACATTCTTAGAGGAACAGGGTGGGAAATTAGGGTTCCTCTAAAATATACCCCAACTACAAAAAGCGGAGTAGAATTCCTCTGAACTATATTCAGTTTTAGGACTGACTGTCTTATAAAGGTAGGGATTACCTTTAAAACTCACTATAGAATATGACATCATCTGTAAAATCTACAGGTAAAAAGGTATTTTAATAAACCTCACATATTTGTGATAGTAGTCCTTTGAAACTTATTCCGAAAGAAAAAAAAATTTTAAGTCAATTTTCAAAAATGAAAAGAAAAAGCTATATATTCTATTTATCTAATGAATTTTATAAAATTTTCACTGAAAAGATTAATAGCAATGATCATAAAGAATCACTTCTAGAATGACTGATTAGAACACTAAGAGGTATCTTAAATTCAGAAACTAACCTGACAAGGGAATCAATGTGTGATTAATGTATTGCTGCTTGCCAATTCAAAATAAATTTCCTCAAACAGACTGAAATTCTGAAGTGTCAGATGTAAGTACATTCATCTCAAGCGAAAAATAGAATTAAAGTATTATTAAATGTCTGCCTTGTCTAGCTTGCTATTTAGAATGAAATATTTTGACACTAACTAGGAAAGGCTAGAGAAGTTTTGATAAATTTGTGTTTTGAGGATTTTAATGTTTTATACTTGAATTTCATAGAATTTATCTTTCAAGACCTCAAAGCTCATACTTCTCGGCTATAGAAAATGAAGACTTTGGTGTTGGGTAGTAGAAAAGCAGATACCATTTGTGAGCCTGAATCTATGTAAGTGGGGGGATTCTGGAGGAAAGAGAAAGAAACGAACAAATCGGAGCTCTGTAGAGAAACAGTGAAGGAGTTGAAACTCCCAGTGGGTGATCCTGCGCAGGAGAGGCTGGGGCACATGAGTTATGAAGATGGTCCAAGCCATATGTTGCAGCTATCCTTTCCTAACAACTGAAATCTTACATTTGGCGTGATTATATTAGCAGAGGATGGTGACATGGTATAGAGCTATCTGTAGACAGCTACTGAGAAGAAATACCTGGCATAGCAGTATTGATGGCTCATCTTTTCTACTTAACCTATGACTATCGGTGTTTAGGAAATAAGTATTTTGTCTTTATATCCATAGTCCTTTACATCATGCTTAGACCATGTAAGAAGCTCAATAAGTATCAGTCAAATTGAAGTAAATATACAAATAAATACAAGAGACTGGCATCCTACAGCCTGATTTCATTTTCTATTTTTGCTGAATGAGAGGTTCCTACTTACAGACATCAAGGAACGCCCTTATGTAGCAAATCTGAATGGTGTCAGCTAAAATATGCAGTGAATATATCTTTCCCAGATCCAATTTCCTGCCAGCTTTTTAAAACACACAGATTGTCTTCCTCATTCAGGACGTGAAATAGAGGGAGGTGGGGGAACAGACTTCACCCTGTCTGAACCGTTCACCTTGTTGAATATTTGAGAACCACTGGATGGCATGAGCAATGCCACAAGAAACAGTGATGGTTCTGTCTAGTTGCTATAAAAGAAAAAAAAAAAAAAAATATATATATATATATATATATATATATATATATTTTGCCCTGCTCTCTCATCAAGTGTTAGGACTAACATTTGGCATCAGCTAACCTACAAAAAGATGATAGAATGTGTTCAGGGACCTGTAGGCCCAGAGGTGAGGATAATTTGCAGACCCAATTTCTAATAGTTCAGGAGGAAATGCTTTCATCTGAATCACTGATGTGATCAAATAAATATGAGTGAACACTCACCAATTGCTAAAGCAATTTATCTCTCCAAATGTATTCGAAATGTTAATTTTATCAGGGTGCAAGCTGCTAAAATGCAGCTAGTAGATCATTAAATTTCAATAGGGAATAGACTTCATATTTAACATAAACAGTCAAGTCATTTTGGCTGCCTGCGTCTTGTGCCACATTTAGAAAGCCTCCTGTGTAACCATAGGAACGGTTTTGCTTAAGCACTGTTGCTTGTGTAAATTCAATTCATTCTGAATTAGCTGGAAAAAAAGGATGGTTGCGTGATTTGTTTCTGTCCATTGCTTCCCAACTAGTGTCTTAGAAAATGTGAAGAGAAAATTAAAAATAAGTTTTTTTCTTTCCTTCCTCTGGGGGTGGGGTATGGATAAGATTGGGAGGTGGAATCTTTTTCTCCTAGCAATGCTGGCATCATGGAGAATAAGACGAGTGTTTTTCTATAGCTCAGAACCTTTGCTGCTTAGTTAGGCATTTTTATCATTTGAAAAATATTTTCTATGCTTATCATTTTCTTAAAGTAATATTCCTTAATACCTGTGATTTAGAAATACACTCTTTCTGCATATAATTTTACACATGGCATGCAATCCCAGTAGAGATTTATTTATGGTAAGAAACGCTTCTTTTTTGTCCTAGGAGATTTTAGGAGTTATCGGCCACTTACAGTGATTAGATTAATCATATTCTTTTCCTTTTAGCACCTAGTTTACAGCCACTAATTGGTAGGAGATTGACAGAGAGGACACTTTGCCATATGAAGCATTGAGAATAGAGCATCTTTGGGTGGGCTGCCTGGGGCGGAGCCGGGGGGAGTGAACAGTGCAGCAAAGGGAGGTGGGAAGGTACTGGTTTTTCAGAGAAATAAGAGAGAGCTCTCCTTTGTGCCCTTCTCCTGTCTGGAAATTTCTTCCAACATCATTAACCCACTGACATTCTTATCTTCAAGGTTCGATTCAAATTTTATTGGGTCCAAGATTTCACTAGCTCCTACCTCTCAGTAATAACTACTAATTCCTTTATTAACCTACAGTGCATTACAGATGTGTCTGTGTAAACTGTATACTCTTCTTCCTTATATGACAACTGGTTGTTTAACAACTCATCTCCCATACCAGAATGGAAGCTACTTGTGGATAGGAAAGGATTCTTTTATTCCACTGCCCAAAGTCTGTTTTAGACTGGATAATGGAGGTACACACTGAAAGGCAGCATGACGCTAAGGGCAGGCAGAGCCTATTTCATAAATTAGGGGTGGGACTTAGTGCTATAGGGGAATGTTATGGAGGTTTAGAGGAAGATCGAGGAAAGACAAAAATATAGGCAGTTTACTGAATTCGTTGAATATGCCAGTCACTGTAACATCAATCCTAAGAGGACACCTATGATAGCCTGAAAAATGACCCCACAAACATATATGTATTTGAATCCCTGGAATCTGTAAATATTACCTTACTTGGAAAAAGGGTCTTAGTGAATGTGCCTAAGTTAAGGATCTTGAGATGATAATTCCAGATTATTTTATTGGGTCTAAATGTCATTACAAATGTCCATATAAGAGGAAAACAGATTTCACAGGCAGAAAAGAGAAGGCAATATAAAGACAGAAGCAGAGGTTAGAGGGATGTGACCACAATCCAAGGACTCCAGGCAGTCACAATAAGCTAGAAAAGTCACGAAACGATCCTACCCTGAAGTCTCTGGAGGGTGAGTGATCCGGTTGACATCTTGCTTACAGCCTAGTGACACTGACTGTACTTCCGGCCTCCAGAACTGAGAACATAAATTTCTGCGTTTTTTAAGGTAGTGAGTTTGTAGTAATTTGTTACAGCAGCCACAGGAAACTACTACAGCATCTAAAGTGTCCCCATTTATTAAGGAAGAAAAATGTGGAAGTTAAGAAAGAGTCAGCAAATTAGCCAAGTTCACATCGATAAGACCTGGCAGAGGTGGGAATCAAACCCAAGTCTGAAAAACTTCAAAGCCGTCTAGTTTTTCTCATCCAGCATGGACAAGGGTTGGGGGAGTGGGGAGACAAATCCCTCTTTAAGCCAAATTCTCTTTTATTGAGTCAATTTTGGCACTTTTCCATGGGCTGAGACACTATAATTGGATTGTCCTCTGCAGTAAAATAAGAATAGAGATTTCAATCAGTTGACTAATTTAAGTAGACCTGTAGGCCTCTCTCATAATTACACTCCAAAGTAGGAAACTACATAAATAACCTTTAAAAAACATTTTAATTGTGGATATCCAATCAATGACCTTGCCAATTCTGCTTCCCCCATTTTGTAGCTCTTTATAAACGTAAATGAGAAACGACCAATTTTCTTTCAGCTTCTAGAAGCATGATTTGTCTATCTATTAAGCATTCACCAATAGTATACAGTACTAAGACCCTACTATATGCCAGGACCTGTTTTATATGTTTTTAATTTTTATGTTTGTGGGTACATAGTAAGTGTATGTATTTATGGGGTGCATGAGATGTTTTAATTCAGACATGCAAGGTGAACTAAGCACATCCTGGCGAACGGGGTATCCATCCCCTCAAGCATTTATCCTTTGAATTACAAGCAATCCAGTTAAACTCTTGAGTTATTTTAAAATGTACAATTAAGATATTACTGATTATAGTCACTGTGTTGTGCTATCAAATGGTAGGACTTACTCATTCTCTGTAATTTTTGTACCAATTAACCATCCCCATGTCCCTTCCCCAAAGCCTCCCAACACCCTTCCCAGACCCTGGTAAACATCCTTCTACTGTCTACATCATTGAGTTCGGTTGTTTTGATTTTTAGATCCGACAAATAAATGAGAACATGCAATGTTTGTCTTTCTGTTGCTGGCTTATTTTGCTTAACATAATGATCTCTAGCTCCACCCATGTTGTTGCAAATGACAGGATCTCATTCTTTTTTACGGCTGAATAGTACTCCATTATGTGTATGCACACACATACATTACTTTACATTACTTTGGCTTTAGACACGCATTCCTGCACTTCTTGGATTTACATTTTAGTAGAGAATTCTAAAAAGGAAAAGAAAACGATAAAAAAAAAACAAGATAAATATTTAAGATACTTATCATTATATTTAAAAAAAATGCTAAGGAGAAAAATAAAGCCAAGGGAGGTGAGAAATGGCAGAAGTAACGGTAGAGGGTGGTTGTGTAAAGTGTCCAAGGAAGGTCTCCTGAGAGGAGGACTTGAAGGAGGTGAGAGAACAAGCCACAGGGCATTTGGGAGAAACATAATCCAGGCAGCTGAATGTGAGAACCTGACAATGCTCAGAAGAGGAAAATGGAGCAGAAGACATGAGATCAGAGAGGCAACTGGAGGTTGGTCTATGTACAGGACTTTATGAGGCCATTGGGAGGGCTTTGGATTTTATCCTGAGTGAGATGGAGCGCCATTAAAGGGTTTTGAGCTGACATAATCTACATAATCTGGTCTACCTTTGAAAATATCACTCAAGGGATCTGGTAAAGAATTGTAGGCTGTTCAGAAGTTCATAATTATACATGGTTAAAGAAAAAAGGTAAATTATTCTATTTCTGCTTTATCTTGAAGTTGTTTTACCACTGAGTCTCAGAAACACTGATTATTCCATGTACTACGCTCTACCTTACTTTTGCCCTTTTTGATTTTCATAATGAAGCTCAGAACAAAAATTACTTACTTTACTTTTGCCCTTTTTGATTTTTATAATGAAACTCAAAACACAAATGACCTACACAGTTAAATGTCTTGCTGCAATATTGCATATCTTCATTTGAGGAGAAGAAAAACAGAAATAAAATTAATTTCTTTGAAAGCTGGACTTTTCTGCATGCCCAAAATTTTATATAGCCTGAGCCAATAAGAACAGCTTTGATTTTGCTTCCTTTAATGCTCTGAGAATTCTTTAAAAAGTATATATGCAGTTTTAACTCCATCTTTCTACTTCACCAAGGACCCTTACACCAAATAAATTTGTAGCTTACAATTGCCCTTAGGTATAAATACGTGTAAATCCAGAATTTCACTAAATCCAGAGTTTCATTAATTATTAGTATTATCATTTGGGGACTTTTTTTTTTTTGGTAGACATAGGGTCTCACTATGTTGTCCAGGCTGGTCTCAGACTCCTGGCCTCAAGTGATCCTCCCCCCTCAGCCTCTCAAAGCAGTAGGATTGCAGACATGAGCCACCAACTGTTAGTATTATTTTAATACATGATATGAACTTTCCACAAATGGAATGTGAAATGGGGAACAAAGAACAGAAGAAAAGCCTAGCGTGTTGAGAAGAAGGGAATGGGAGAGGGAGAGGCAGGTGTATACCAAGATTCCAAAGTGCTCTATTTTATATCACTTATCTATGACTTAAAAGAAATCTAAATGTGTGGTTTATGTTCCATAAACGCTTTCGCCTCTACCTGCTGTCAGCTTCGGCAGTGGTAGACACAGTACCCAGCAATTGTTAACCAACCTCCTGGATGTGTATCATGTACAATCTCTCCAGCTTTAGTGGCAAAAACATCTCAGAGGATTTGGAAATCTAGTTTGGGGACACATTTGAAAATCAGGATGACAATTTAAAAATATCTTGGGACTTTTGGATTATACCAAGTAGCTCTCATATTGAAACTTCAAACCATTCAGACCAGATTTTGTCCCTTCTTCTTCTTCTCAATAAGGGGAACTACGACAAGTACCATTTTTAGGACAGTGCTTTTCACTTAAGAGAAAAACATGACGAGTTACTTCATGGATAGATAAACACAATAATAAAGGATTGTTCAAACTCAGTTTAACAGCGTTCCTGTAACCCAAGTCAGTTTGATACTGCATGTGAGAAGGAACTTCTGGCTCTTCTGTCTTTCCTTTGTGTCAGATTTTGCAACTTCAGAAACGCTTTTGTAAATAATGATTCCAAAATGCCCTTACAGTAAAGCAAGATTTATCTTTGCTTTTTTTTTTTAATTTTTATTTTTTATTTTTACTGAGCAGAAATTTTTAAGTAATCTACTGTTGGCTCATATTTTAAAAACCCATTTTCTGCCTGCGTATGAAAGAAAACATTTACATGTTGGAGATTTTTGCATTGGTACTTGTTTTCCTTTTTTCTCTGACAGCGCAGCTATCGTTATTTACTTCCATACTGCCTTCATTCATCATGAATACTTACTGTGTTTATTCTAAGAAGCCAGGAAACAAACTGAAAGAACAAAGCAAAAAGGAATTGGGAGTTGATTTTAGTAAGCAATCCTAAGCTCTGTCAGCAGCTAATAACAATAGCACTGGGATCCCCCAGTGTGTGTGTGTGTGTGTGTGTGTGTGTGTGTGTGTAGACCCTATGAAATAGAGTTGGTTTGCAAGTAACAGAAAGGTTATCAAGGTATCAGAACAGAGCCCTTCAGCTTGTGAAACAGGCTCCAAATTTGGAAATAGAATTTTATGCTTTTTGACTCTTAAATTGTATTTTCATGGACATGAGGGGTTTGATATGAATAAAACATCAAACACATGAAACCTAAAAAAGGGATGTGAGGAGAGAGTCTTTTATTACTATGTTAGTTGAAATGCCTTGTGGTAACAGTGAGGAAAATGGCAAAATGTTCAATATTTTGCTAAATATCTGGCACACTGTAAAAAATGCAGTATTCATGAAGGTTAACAGCACAATCTCTAGGGGAATATTGCTTGGGTCCTAATCCCAGCTTTCCAACTCATCAGCTTTGTGACTTTGAGCAAATCATTTATCCTGGCAAAATTTTAGTTTCATTATCTGTGAGATGGAGACAATAATACTTACCTCAAGAAGTTATTAAGACAATTAAATGAGTAATGAGTCACTGAGGCGAGAAAATGAGTAAAGCTATATGAGAAGCTTAGGATAGTGCTTTGGTACACAATTAGCACACTCTAAACAAAAACCATCACTTTTTTTAGATAGAAGAACATATGTCTTCTTTTATGTTAAGAGCTATGGGTTTACGAAGTTATAAAAGTAATCAACGGGGAAAAGATGGTCTTTTCCACAAATGGTACTGGAATAATTAGAATCAATAACAACAACAACAAAAAGCTTAACCTAAGCCTTACACTTTATTACAAAAATTAACTCAAAATGAATTATGGGCTTAAATGTAAAATGTTAAACTACAAAACTTTTAGGAAAAAGTTTTCAGGATTTAAGCACAGATAAAAGAGTTCGTAGACTTGAACCATAAAAGAAAAAAATTGGGCTGCATGCAGTGGCTTACACTTGTAATCCTCGCACTTTAAGAGGTCTAGATGGATGGATCATTTCAGGCCAGGAGTTCAAGATCAGGCTGGCCAATATGGCAAAACCCTGTCTCTACTAAAAATACAAAATTAGTCAGATATGGTGATGCACACCTGTAATCCCTGCTACTTGGGAGGCTGAAACATTAGAATCACTTGAACCTAGAAGGTGGAGGCTGCAGTGAGCTGAGATTGTGCCACGGCACTCCAGCCTGGGTGACAGAGCAAGACTCTGTCAAAAAAAAAAAAAAAGAATGAATGAAAAAAAAATAGATCACTTTAATCTCAATAAAATTTCAAACCATTTGAACTCCAAAAAACTCTTAAGAGGAAGAAAAAAACCAGGTGCAGAGGCTTATGCCTATAATCCCAGCAATTTGGGAAGCAGGAGGATCGCTTGAACCCAGGAGTTTGAGATCAGCTTGGGCAACATGATGAGACCCTGCTTCTACAAAATATTTTTTAAAAATTAGCTGAGTATGGCGTTAAACTAAATGCCTGTAGTTCCAGCTACTTGGGAGGCTGAGGCAGGAGGATTGCGTGAGTTTACAATGTTGAGAGGTTGAGACTACATTAAGCCGTGAGGCATAATTGCACCACTGCACTCCAGCCTAGACAACAGAGCAAGAAAAAAAAAAAAGAAAGAAAGGATAAAAAGACAAGTTACCTACTAAGAGAAAATATTTTCAAATTACATACCTGAAAGAGGATTAGTAACTACAGAATACATAAAGAACTCTCAAAACTCAACAGTTAAAAAAACAACAAGAAATAATCCAATGAGAAAGTGGGCGAAATCACAAACATTTAGCTGAAGAGGCTAGAGAGATGGTATTCACATAAGCTGAAGTTAGGTTCAATCTTATTAACCATTAGGGAAATGCAAAGTATCCCAATAAGATATTACTATATACCTATTAGAATAGCTTTAAAAAAAAAATAGTGACAGCAGCAAATGCTGGTGTATAGAAATGCAGAGAAACAGGATCACTCAAATATGGCTGCAGGGGTGAGAGGGATGTAAAATGGGTCCAGCCACTTTGGAAAACAGTTTGGAAGTTTTCCCCAAAATGAAATCTGCAAATACCATATAACTCAACAATTACACTCGCAGACATTTAACCCATACAAATTAAAACTTATTTTCACATAAAAACCTATACATAAATATTTGTAACTATTGTTCATAGTAACCAAGAACTGTAAACAACTCAGATTTCTTTCAATAAGTGAATGGTTAAACTGCAGTACATCCATACCTGAGAATACTACACAGCAATAAAAATGAATAAACATTAATATGCACATCAACTTTGATGAATCTCCAGGGGATTATATTAAGTAAAAAAAAAATTAACAAAAACCATACCAAAAGGTCACATACTGTACGATTCCGTTTATAAGACACTTTTGAAATCACAGAGCTTTAGAAATGAAGAACAAATTACTTGTTGCCAAGGGTCAGGAACAGGTAAGGAGGAAGAAGGTGAGTATGACTATAAAGAGGGTGAGAATATAAACTTGTTCCTCATTTCTAAAGCATTGTGATTTCAAACGTGTCTTGTAAATGGAATCATACAGAATGTGACCTTTCGGTATTGGTTTTTATTTATTTTTACTCAATGTAATTTTTTTCTTCAATAATTGTTTTGTGTCTTGACTGTATCAACATCAAGATCCTTGCTGTGATATTGTACTACAGTTTTACAAAACGTTACCATTGCGTAAAAAGTGGTACCTCTCTCTGCATTATTTCCTACAACTGCATGTCAGTATAGTTATTTCACCACAAAAATCTTTAAGGAGATTTAGGGGGCTGAAAGATTGTTTTAAAAAAATCTTCAACTCTACCTAATCAGAACTGCAATTAAACCCATTGCAATGAAAATAAAATCCATTTTTCAAGACTTTTCCCCACAACAATCGGGCATTCTCTCCTCATCAAGAAAGTCTTCTTTATTCTAATCTAAGTTACTTATGCTTTATCACTATCCTCAGAATATCCTTCCTCCTATAGGAAATTATGTTTTAAAACGGAAATTTCTTAATTATTATTTTTTGGCTGATATTTTATGAACTGAATCTCTGATTCACCTGCTCATCTGATAGCACTTCATAGTCTTTAGTTGACTTAGTCTTAGAAGAAGAAAACAGACCAATCAAAAGCCTAGATAACTTTTAGCTTTTCCTCTTTTGATGAAGAGTGATGAGTCACCTTTTCTTTGCCAGCATTTCAAAGGACGCCCCTGGTGAACCTGGGAAGAGAAGTCCCTCAACATCTCCAGGTGCAGGAACAAACCAGTTAAATAGGGCCTGAAGTAAACCCCCAGAAATTTGCAGCAACCCTACAGAAGAGGGACCTGACCATTGAAAGAAAAGCAAACAAATAGAAAGCAACAAACAGCATCATCAACAACAAAACAGTCCCCATAAAATCTTCATTCAAGGGTCAGAAGTCTTAAAGATCAAAACTAGACAAACTCATGAATATGAAAAAGAATTCATGAGACAGTGCTGAAAACCCAAAGAGCCAGAGTGCTGCTTCTCCTCCAACTTATCACATCTTCCAGCAAGGGCGCAGAACTGGATGGAGGATGAGATGGACAAATTGACAGAAGTAGGCTTCAGAAGGTGGGTAATAACAAACTCTGCTGAGCTAAAAGAACATGATTTAATCTAATGCAAAGAAGCTAAGAACCTTGAAAAAAGGTTACAAGAGCTGCTAACTAGAGTAACCAGTTTAGAGAGGAATATAAATGACTGGATGGACCTGAAAAACACAGCACAAGAACTTCGTAAAGTATATACAAGTATCAATAGCTGAATCAATCAAGCAGAAGAAAGAATATCAGAATTTGAAGACCATCTTGCTGAAATAAAGCAGGCAAACAACATGAGAGAAAAAAGAATGAAAAGGAATGAACAAAACTTCTGAGAAATATGGGACTATATAAAAAGACTAACCTATGATTGGTTGGAGTATCTAAAAGAGACAGAGAGAATGGAAACAAGTTGGAAAACACACTTCAGAATATTATCCAGGAGAACTTTCCCTTCGTCGCAAGACAGGCCAACATTCAAATTCAGGAAATACTGGGAGCACCAACCACTAAGATACTCCACAAGAAGATCAACCTCAAGATAAATAATCATCAGACTCTCCATTCTCCAACGTCAAAATGAAGGAAAAAATGTTAAGGACAGACAGAGAGAAAGGCCAGGTCACCAATAAAGGGAAGCCCATCATACTAACAGCAAATCTCTCAGCAGAAACCCTACAAGCCAGAAGAAAGTAGGGGACAATATTCAACATCCTTAAAGAAAATAATTTTCAACCTAGAATTTCACATCCAGTGAAACTAAGCTTCATAAGTGAAGAGAAATAAAATCTTTTTCAGACAAGCAAAAGCTGAGGGATTTCATCTCCACCCAGGCCTGCCTTTTAGGAGCACTAAATATAGAAAGGAAAAACTGGTACCAGCCACTGCAAAACCACACCAAAATATAAAGACCAATGACACTATGAAGAAACTGCATCAACTAGTGTGAAAAATAACCAGCTAGCATCATAATGACAGGATCAAATTCACACATCACAATATTAACCATAAATGTAAGTGGGCTAAATGCCCCAATTTAAACACACAGAAAATTGGATAAAGAGTTAAGACCCATTAGTGTGCTGCATTCTGGAGACCCATCTCATGCAAAGACACACATAGACTCAAAATAAAGGGATAGAGAAAAATTCACCAAGGAAATGGAAAGGAAAAAAAAGCTGTGTGTGATCCTAGTATCTGACAAAACAGACTTTGAACCAACAAACATCAAAAAAAAGTAAAGAAGGGCATTACATAATGGTAAAGTGATCAACAAGAAGAGCTAACTATCCTAAATATATATACACACAATACAGGAGCATCCAGATTCATTAAACAAGATATTAGAAACCTACAAAGAGACTTCAACTCACACACAATAACAGTGAGAGACTTTAAGAACCCATTGTCAATATTAGACAGATCAATGAGACTGAAAATTAACAAGGATATTCAGGACTTGAACTCAGCTCTGGATCAAGTGGACTTAATAGACATCTACAGAACTCTCCACCCCAAATCAACAGAATATACATTCTTCTCAGCCCCACATGGCACGTGTTCTAAAATTGACCACATTATTGGAAGTAAAATACTCCTCATGAAATGCAAAAGAATGGAAATCATAACAAGTAGTCTCTCAGATCACAGTGCAGTCAAATTAGTACTCAGGATTAAGAAACTCACTCAAAACCACACTACTGCATGAAAATTGAATAATCTACTTTGGGATGACTCCTGGGTGAATAATGAAATTAAGGCAGAAATCGAGAAGTTCTTTGAAACCAATGAGAACAAAGAGACAATGTACAAAAATCTCAGGGACACAGCTAAAGCAGTGTTAAGAGGGAAATTTACAGCACTAAATTCCTGCATTAGAAAGCTGGAAAGATTTCAAATCCACATCCTAACACCACAATTAAAAGAACTAGAGAAGCAAGAGCAAAGAAGTCCAAAGACTAGCAAAATACAAGAAATAACTAAGATCCGAGCAGAATTGAAGGAGATAGACACATGAAAAAACTTTCAAAATATCAATGATTCTAGGAGCTGTTCTTTTGAAAAAAAAAAAAAATAACAAAATAGACCTTTAGCTACACTAATAAAGAAAAAAGAGAAGATTCAAATAGACACAATTAAAAAATGATAAAGAAGACATCACCACTGATCCCACAGAAATGCCATCATAGAATACAATAAACACCTTTACACAAATAAACTAGAAAATCTGGAAGAAATGGATGAATTCATGGGCACATACACTCTCCCAAGACTAAACCAGGAAGAAGCCAAATCCCTGAATAGACCAATAACAAGTTCTGAAATTGAGGCACTAACTAATAGTCAATCAACTGAAAAAAGCCCAGGACCAGACAGATTCACAGCTGAATTCTACCAGAAGTACAAAGAGAAGCTGATACCATTCCCTCTGAAACTATTTCAAACAATTGAAAAGGAAGGACTCCTATTTAACTCATTTTATGAGGCCAGCATTATCCTGATACCAATACCTGGCAGACACACACACACACACACACACACACACACACACACACACACACAACTTCAGGCTAATATCCCTGATGAACTTCAATGTGAAAATCCTCAATAAAGTACTAGCAAACCAAATCAAGCAGCACCTCAAAAAGCCCATACACCAAAATCAAGCTGGCTTCATCCCTGGGATGCAAGTTTGGTTCAACATACACAAATCAATAAACACAAACCGTCACATAAACAGAACCAATGGCAAAAACCACACAATTATCTCAATAGATGCAGAAAAGGCTTTAGGTAAAATCCAACATCCCTTTATGTTAAAAACTCACAATAAAATATTGATAGAACATATTTCAAAATAATAAGAGCTATTTATGGCAAACCCACAGCTAATATCATACTGAATGGGCAAAAGCTGGAAGCATTCCCTTTGAAAACCAGCACAAAACAAGATGTCCTCTTTCACCACTTCTTTTCAACATAGTATTGGAAGTTCTGGCCAGGACAATCAGGCAAAAGAAATGAATAAAGGTGTTTAAATAGGAAGGGAGGAGATCAAATTGTCTCTGTGTGCAGATAACATGATCCTATATTTAGCAAACCCCATCACCTCAGCCCAAAAACTCCTTAAGCCAATAAGCAACTTCAGCAAAGTCTCAGGATACAAAATCACTATGCAAAAATCACCAGCATTCTTATACACCAACCATAGACAAGCAGAGAGCCAAATCATGAATGAACTCTCATTCACAATTACTACAGAGAGAATAAAATACCTAAGAATACAGCTAACAAGGTATGTAAAGGACCTCTTCAAGGAGAACTACAGACCACTTCTCAAGGAAATAAGAGAGGACATAAACAAATGGAGAAACATTCCATCCTCATGAATAGGAAGAATCAATATCATGTAAATGGCCATACTGCCCAAAGTAACTTACAGAGTCAATGCTATTCCCATCAAACTACCATTGACATTCTCCAAATAATTAGAAAAAACTACTTTGAACTTCATATGAAACCAAAAGGGACTGTATAGCCAAGACAATCCTAAGCAAAAAGAACAAAGCTGGGGGCAAAATGCTACCTGACTTCAAACTATACTACAAGGCTACAGTAACCAAAACAGCATGGTACTCATACCTAAACAGGTATATAGACCAATGGAACAGAACAGAGACCTCGGAAATAACACCACACATCTACAACCATCTGATCTTTGACAAACCTGACAAAAACAAGCAATGAGGAAAGGATTTCCTGTGTAATAAATGATGTTGGGAAAATTGGCTAGCCATATCCAGAAAACTAAAACTGGACTGCTTCTTTACACCTTATACAAAAATTAACTCAAGATGGATTAAAGACTTAAATCTAAAACCCAAAACCAAACAAAACCAAATAAAACAAAACAAAACCCAATAAGAAAATCTAGGTAATACCATTCAGGGCATAGGCCTGGGCTAAAATTTCGTGACAAAAGTGCCAAAAGCAACTGCTACAAAACCTAAAATTGAAAAATGGGGTCCTAATTAAACCAAAAAGCTTCTGCACAGCAAAAGAAACTATTATCAGAGTGAACAGGCAACCTACAGAATGGGAGAAAATGTTTGCAATCTCTCCATCTAATATCCAGAATCTACAAGGAAGTTAAACAAATTTACAATAAAAAAAACAAACAACTCCATCAAAAAGTGGGCAAAAGACATGAACAGACACTTCTCAAAAGAAGACATTTATGTGGCCAACAAACACATGAAAAAAAGCTCATCATCACTGATTGTTAGAGAAATGCAAATCAAAACCACAATGAGATACCATCTCATGCAAGCTGGAA
The DNA here is from genome assembly GCF_030222135.1 of Aotus nancymaae. NCBI lineage: Eukaryota > Metazoa > Chordata > Mammalia > Primates > Aotidae > Aotus > Aotus nancymaae. Next base: position 10,374,641 of record NW_026988431.1, read on the forward strand.
TGGTAATTATTAAAAAGTCAAGAAACAGCAGATACTGTTGAGACTATGGAAAAATAGGAATGTTTTTACACTGTTGGTGGGAGTGTAACTTAGTTCAAGCATTGTGGAAGATGGAAGATGATTCCTCAAGGATTTAGAAAGAGAAATACCATTTTACCTGGCAATTCCATTACTGGGTATATACCCAAAGGATTATAAATCATTCTACTATAAAGACATATGCACACATATGCTTATTGTGGCACTGCTTACAATAGCAAAGACGTGGGACCAAACCAAATGCCCATCAATGATAGATTGGATAAAGAAAATGTGGTATATATACACCATGGAATACTATGTAGCCATAAAAAGCAATGAGACTATGTCCTTTGCAGGGATGTAGATGAAGCTGAAGGCCATCATCCTCAGCAAAATAACACAGGAACAGAAAACCAAACATCACATGTTCTCACTTATAAGTGGGAATTGAACAATGAGAACACATGGACACAGGACGAGAAACAACACACACTGAGGCCTGTTGCAGGGTAGAGGAAAGGGGAGGGAGAACATCAGGACAAATGGCTAATGCATGTGGGGCTTAAAACCTAGATGATGGGTAGACAGGTACAGCAAACCACTGTGGCACACATATACTTATGTAACAAACCTGCACATGTATCCTGGAACTTATAAAATTAAAATTGTGATCTAGCATGAAAGAATTGTTGTGATTTCAGGTGGGTGTTTTTTTAAGGCAGGAGATAGTTTATTGTTTTCCTTAGGCTAGGAGCTAAAAATGAAACTAGGGACTGATTTATAAAGGTATAGAAGTCTAGCCTAGGAAATGCATCTTTTAATGCCTATAGCCAAAGAACAGCATTTTCTCTATATCATCACTGTGACCTTAACTTAGCATGGCCATTCATTGGTTGCCTCTAATTTCCACAATCTGGATGCAAGAAATAACAAAGTTTGTTTGGTCTTCAGCATCAGCAGGATGCTGATTAGGACCTATCTTGAAAACTAAATGAAACAATAAATGGGTGTGAAAGTGCTTTGTGAACTGTCAAGTGTTATCCATATAAACATTGCTACTGTCATAAGCCAAACAAAATAAATACTAGATTTGGAAGAGAGCAAAATTCCACATTTTCTCTCATAGGAAATGGGTCTTTGAAAACAGAGACTTCTGCCATTATGTTCATTTTTATAATTTCCCTCTCCCGAAAACCCTGTCTTCTGATCCCTCTCCAACTAGTGTTCAAAGTTCAAATGATGGTTGTTGAAGGACAGCTTGAATTAATTCTGGCAAATATGAAGGATGATGCATTGAACAACCCTCTGCAGCACAACTTGTGCTCTGTGGTACTTCTCCACCCTATTGTGACGAATTTGAACAGCATCATCAAAGTACTCTTACCTGGAAACCGTGTGACAGATGATTCAACTGGATAGACACCTGGCCAGGCCTCAAGTTATTTCATACAAATTAACCAATGGACTTGGCCTTTGTTCTTTCTTCTCATTTCTTGGGCACTTTAAAATTGCAAATAAGAACATCTAAGTACATAAATAGAAACAGAATATTCTAAATAAGGTTGAATTCAATTCTAAAATCTCTTCTTGGCCTGCCATTGTGTTTTGGTAATACAGCTACGTGTAAGATAGACAATTGTCCCCTAGAAATCTGTGGAGAAGTCACAGAGAAGAGAATAATATCCATGAACATGATGGGGACAGCATGGGGAAAAGTGCTTAATATTGACTTTGGTGGGAGTATAGTTCTGGAAGAGTCTACTTAGGGAAGATGGCATTTATCATGAGCCTGAAAGGATAGGTCAAATGTGAGAGGCAAAGAGGACGGTTATTTACTGCTAAAGAATGTTCATCCCCTAGTCTCTTCTTTTCCATATGGGAACAGAAGGGATTCAACACAATGAGTCTTAGAATTTGCTGAATTCTAGAAGAGGCATGTTATATTGATACAAGATATTAAAGTATTAATATCTTTATTAATAGATCCTACTAACAAATTTTAGGTTTCTTTTGCTCAATTATATTTTGAAGCACTGCAAACATACTGTGGTAAAAGCATGAGATTTAGCATCAGACAAGATTAAGGTTCAAATCCTGGCTCTGCTACTGAGCAGGTTATTTAACCTTTGAAAACCTCAGTTTCTGTTTCATTAATATAAGAATCACAGTGGTATTTAACTCATCAGAATTTTGTTAGGATTAAATGGTGCAATGCATGAAAGGGGCTTAACCTAATGCTTTGCTCCCAGAAAGCACTAAATAAACATAATCTATAACCATCACAAGGAATTTCACCTTCGACTACTGTATTTCTCATCACTGCACCCTCCGTTGTGCAAGAAAACACAAATTATCCATGCTAAGGTAAATTTTTCATTTTAAAATATGAATGGAAAGGTGGTTTCAATGTATCTTACTCCTCCACGAATGGAATCACGCTGTAAGCTAAGTTGTATATACCGTGCCTCCCTCACTGTCACAGAGAAAGCCCAGTGTGGCTGCTTCTCTTATGTTCCCAGCAGCAGTGTTGTAGATAGGGTTGATTTATTGGGCCTCACATAGCATGGGCCATCCGGGATTATTGACGAAGTCATCAGGCTTGGGAGGGTCACTGTTTAGGCTTGGACAATCAGTGTAAGCTTGGACTCTGCACAAGAAATGTGGCTCATTATGCAGTGAGGCTATTAACTATCAACTTTTTCATTTAGAAATATAAATTCTTCTCTCTCGGCTGCCCTGCTGATCTGGTTATAATGTGCTGCATGTAATGGAAAAGTACAAAGGCAAAAGATGGAAATTTAGACTTACTGTGAGAACAGTTGATGATAATTCTGATTTCTGCATACAAATGGATTCCTTTTGCCAAACACACGTGTTCCAATTTATCCCATTGCCCCAATTTAAAATATCATGGTTAATTATGTATGTAATGCTCCTCCTATTACTCATGTGATTTGTTTTCTTGCCCAGAAACTTATTCTTATCTGGGGTTTCTCTTATCTTTTTACTTTGTACTCTAATTTATTTTCCCTTTTCTTTTATTTATGCCTTTACCATTTTAAACGTGATGTTGGTGGGAGGGCAGCAGAGAGAACAGAAAGAACATTTTAAAGGATATTACACTAACATTTCAGTTGAGCATTTATGAGAAATCATGACGCTGATCCACCATAGGGCGCACACCCATACAAATCATTGCCAAAACAAAACAAAACAAAACAAAACAAAATAAAATAAAAACGATGTGCCATGGGTTGTAGCAAGCATCGAGGAAGAAAAGCTAAACATAATATGCTTCCCATCTTGATAGGATGGTTCTCAGTGATTGGTGATTGTGCTTTCCATCCCTTTCCTATAAAAGCATTCAGGGTTTTGCCTACCACGTTGATTTTAATGGAAGGTTCCCACCACTTTTTTCCATAGTCAAGGCTTCCTGAGGACTAATGCCACAATGTATTAACCATTTACTGTCGATGCTCTCCTAGAAAACTAGCAATTACATGAGGTGAATAACATCAGATTTAAATAAAGGCAAGCAATATTTCCTTACTGTATAAAACTAAACTACCCCATGAGTTTAATAGCATTTGTATACTCCAATAGAGCTGTGTGACCTCGCAGTGCGGCTTCTTTTTTTTTATAATTGCGTTTTAGGTTTTGGGGTACACGTGAAGAACATGCAAGATTGTTGCATAGGTACACACATGGCAGTGTGATTTGCTGCCTTCCTCCCCATCACCTATATCTGGCATTTCTCCCCATGCTATCTCTCCCCAACTCCCCACCCCCCGCTGTCCCTCCCTTAGTCCTCCCCCAGACCCCAGTGTGTAGTGCTCCCCTCCCTGTGTCCATGTGTTCTCATTGTTCAACACCCGCCTATGAGTGAGAACATGCGGTGTTTGATTTTCTGTTCTTGTGTCAGTTTGCTGAGAATGCAGCTTCTTTTGTAATTGCTTTCTCTCAGTTTCAATTTCTTTTTAAACCATGAGCCCTTCTATAGCCTCAGCTACTTACACTGGTCTCTTTTTAGTTTGGCGTCTCCTTCTTCTCTTCCAAAACTGTTTTAGCACCCTTATCTGTAGATCCTATTCCCTAGATTAACCATGCTTCATTCTAGCATGGCTCTGTCTTAAAGAACTCACTGTAACACACTGACACCTATCTATGAATATGCCAGAGCCATGTCACCTCTTATTTGAAAAGCAAAGTATTCCTATTGCCCAGAGGCCCCATAGACACCATATTTCTAAACAATCCTCTCTTTCCAAATTCACAGAACTCTTACTCTGATTTTGGAAGAATGTCAAGAACTGTGGGAGAAACTCTATGTACTTTTTCCAAAACTACTTTCTATATACAGTTAGCAAAGTGTCCTAAATTTCTCTACGAGTCTCAGTCTCACTGTTCTCTCTTTTTTATTACCCAATTTCATCATACTGCTATTTTTAAATTCACCTAGTAGACCACTCTAAGAATGTTCTAAACAAACCCAATCTAATTAAAAACCCAATTTTAAACTGTCTTATTTGGGCTTTTAGATCTACACCTTGCCCATATGTTTGGGGTTTTTTGTTTTGTTTTGTTAAGAAGTTACTTTATCTTCTGCAGAGACCCAACTGATGTTTGTGTTTGCAACTGTTGCTCCTATGGAGACATCTCATCTCTACAATTTGAATGAAGCCATGTCAGCAATGACCTACTGGGGTCTATTAGGTTACTCTGATCTCCAGGGAGCAAGGGCATCTGAGAGGCCATGAAATAACTCACTTAAGCTCTCCACTCTTAGTCTTACTGTAAACATCACTGGTAACAAAAAATATTGTTTGGAGTGTAGTACAATAAGATATTTTAAGAGAGAGGGAGAGACTACATTCACATAGCATCTTAAAAATCTGAAGGGCTGCTGTGATTGTTCTGTGTGATTAGCTGTGGAAAAGAAAAAGACAAAGCACTGTCTCTCTGCTTAGCCAAAGTAAGGACTGTTTCTTTAAAGCTGATCCAAAACTTGTAACAAAGATGCCCCTAAAGATATGTCAACCTCATTGCTTACCCTGAAGCTTGTGTGAGTTTTACCAATCACGGTATAAGGATTAGGTAAACCAGCTGCAGTCCCTTGGATGTACTGCTGGTAATCTCACTTCTTATAACAGCCTCTTTATAGAAAAGACCATCAAAACATCATGGGATCTGGGATGATGCATAGGAGAACTTTTACTGGCTTTCCATTAGCAACTAATGATGGAAAACATCCCTTTTTGAGGCTTACAGTCTTCTTTTTAGGTCTGTTCCTAAATAGTCCATCTGCTCCCTATGACCCACAGCTTTCTTGACTCGGCCGTATGTTGCTTCCTATATATTTTCCTTTCTTGCTGCCATATTACCTTTAAAATACCTTCCAGAAATACCCTCAGAATCTTATGAATCAAATTAGCTTGTGAAGAAGGGACCTTGGAAGAATCTTCAATTCCTTCTGATAGACAGCTAGGTAGGCAGAGAGAGAGAGAAAGAGAGAGAGAGAAGATATAGACAGACACTCAAAAATTATTCTTATTTTCATAATTTCTACTGATTAAATCTAGCTCTGTTAGCTAAAAAACCCCAACAGTGGCTGTAATGCTGAAAGGCAAATAACAATTAAAAGAAATCATTTAAAAAAACACACACAAAAAAAATAATGCCCCTCGTGTGATCAGTAGTTCAAGGTTTGCCATAAATATTGACAATAACAATAATAAACAAAGTCAAATTCTCAATATCTACCCCCAGCATGGTTCAATGTCAAATGTGCTCATTTACCAAGCTCTCTTATCTGATGGACTCTCTCATTGCACATAAAAACCTCTTATGTAGTATTAAATATACAGAGGATTATGTAATTCTTTCATTTAATATGTGCTACCAACCCTCTTATTATGCTATTTCCTTCTTCAAGTAACAGCTACTGCTAATTACATTTGGTGTTTTTGAAGGAGACTTTGTGTAACGTGATGGTTATTCAGCATCTGTTTCTCAAGCAAGATGAGAAGGATGATCTGCTATCTCTAAAATTGTCTATTGTGCTCCTATTAATGTGTTTTCTGCTTTGTGCATCAATTTCTGAAAGACTTTCAATGTGTTTTATCTGACACCTTAATTCTAGCACAAAATGTTACAGGAAAATTCTATGGCTATGAAGTAACTATTTACTGCCGAACATTTACAAAATAATATAAACAGCTAGGTAAGACGTATCTTGAAATTCTCTTCAAAGCATTGCAATTTATCTGGTTTTTTAACACCCCCCTCCCCTACAGACTTACAAGAGAAGTTGCAAAAATAATAAATGTTAGTTGTCTTGGCAGTGATCATTGATTAAAGAGGGACTAATCAATTGGTGTGCCTATGGAGACCTCTCATCTCTACAGTTTGAGAGATGAGAGGTCTCTAAATGAAGACCGCTTATCTTCAGCCTTCAGCCTGAAGAAACTTTCTCCCCTTCATTAACAAGTACTACAATACATTTTCTGCAGTCTCAGCCAGTCTCACATATTCTTTCCCAGAGCAACTTTGTAATATCAGAGAAAATGTTAAAAACATGAGAATGAGATGAGTAAGTATTCTAAGAAACTGGCTTTGTGTACATTTCCTGAGCTCTCTACCCACCAAATACACATTCACAGTGACCAGCAACTCTCATTATGATTAAAGAAATAAGAAAGAGCAAGATACTTTTTTAATTGAATGAGGTAATACCATTTTTAATAAACTACAGTCCACAAATCACTTGCATTAAAAAAAAAACTTAAGTGTTTATAGAAAATTCAGATTCTTGGACATCATCATAAATCTACTGAATACTAATTTCTGTGGGTAGTCCCATGGAATCTTCAATTTTGGTAGGCTTCTCAGGTAAGTCATAAACATAACTACAGTTTATTTATTTATTTATTTATTTATTTATTATTATTATTTTGAGACAGAGTCTCTCTGTGTCACCTAGACTGGAGTGTAATAGTGCTATCTTGGCTCACTGCAACCTCCGTCTCCCAGGTTCAAGCAGTTCTCCTGTCTCAGCCTACTGAGTAGCTGGGACTGCAGGTGAATGCCACCATGCCCAGCTGATTTTTGCATTTCTAGTAAAGATGGGGTTTCACCATATTGGTTAGGCTGGTCTTGAACTCCTGACCTCAGGTGATCTACCTGCCTCAGCTTCCCAAAGTGCTAGGATTACAAGACTGAGCTACCACACCCAGCCTCATAACTAAAGTTTAGAATCACTCTATGGATGTGTCCAGTGTACAACATTAGATTTACTTATGAAGGCTGGGCTTAGTATTTAGTTAATAGTGTTAATAGGTATGAAAAGATAATAACATTTGCAAATAGTGTTAATTAAAAGATTATTGGATGCAGTTAGAATAAGAAAAGTGATTATGCAAAGTGCTTCTCAAACTTTACAATGCATACAGATCAGCTGGGAATCTTATTAAACTGAAGATCCTGATTCAGTAGTTCTTGGGTATGACTTGAGAGTCTGCATTTCTAATAAGTTCCCAGGGAATGCTGGAGCTGCTGGTCTGTGAATCAAAGTCTCAATAGCAAAGATTAAGGTTTAAAAGACATACTCTCAAGAACTCCTAGGGATCACAATAGTCTCCCCTTATCCAATATTTCACTTTCCGAGGCTCTAGTTACCCATGGTCAACCTAGGTCTGAAAATAGGTGAGTGTAGTACAGTAAGATATTTTAAGAGAGAGAGAGGGAGACCACATTCACATAAATTTTATTACAGTATGTTCTAATTTTCTATTTTATTATTAGTTATTGTTGTTAATCTCTTATTGTGCCTAATTCATAAATTAAACATTATAATAGGAATGTATAGAACAAAACATAGTATATGTAAGTTTTGGTACTCTCCAGAGTTTCAGGAGTATCCTGTGGGTCTTAGAATGCATCCCCCATGGATAAGGGGGGGACTACCAGAATTAGTAACGTGCTCGGTAATGTCCGTTTTACTGAGCAGACCCCAAAATTTCTAGCAAAGATCAAATAAGTTATTGTTCAATTCTAGACCCAGGAAATATGAATACCTGAGGAATTTTTTCCTTAGCCTACGGAGCCTACATTCTGTTTTTACCTGACGTGATCTAGGTTCTGTGAGCTCTAACTAAATACAAGCTGTTTTTCCTTCCAGAGGAAAAATGAACCAGTTTGAAAAGTGTCTATATTAAGTTGCCACATTTTATGGAAATACATATGAGCTAGTGTATGAATTAATCCACAAATAATATGATTTCAAGAAGATAGAAGGTAATTGACATCAAGAAATTGATGAGTTGACCACTATGAGCTAGAGTAACTACTGGGGAATTAAACTTACGTGAGTGTCATTATGCTAAGGATCGCACAGGAATTTGAAATTTAATCTCCAAACAGCCTTATGAATTAACTATATTTTCTTATATTTTACTGTTTATGAAATATGATTCAGAGGTGTTTTCTCAAGATCCCCCAGCTGGTAGTGGCAAAAACAGAACCTCTGTCTCTCTGACTCCCAAGTCTCTATTTATTATATCAGACTGCCTTTCCCCCAAAAGAAGAAAATAGACAGTATTATCAGAAGTTTTTTTTTTTTTTTTAGAAAACATAAATTCTCTGTGAAGATTAATATTACCCCCAGGGGTAAAAAAATGATTCTTAGCAGAGGTAGAAAGGAGTGGTGAAATAAATAAAACATTTATTACAATGGTTGGCAGACTGCGGTGCATAAACAAACAGATACGTAACATATCTGTGGTATTAAAATTTCATGGGGAGGAAGGGAAGTGATTAGGGAATAAAAAGTGAAAAAAGCCTTCTAGGGGGTTGAGTGGGCAGGAAGTTGAGCATGATAATGAAAGAAAGATTGAGAAACACATCATAGAGGGTGAAGTTCAACCTCAAAAGAAACACTGACTTCTTTCAGCATTCCCACAATAACAGTGATGACCCGCAGATTCTAGCATATGGGAGTTATCTGTCACCAACCCAGGAAAAAGCAACTCACAGGGTGGTAGACGACTCCATATTGAGACAACCGTGTTAACCATTCATACAGCTGACAAGGCTAATGTGGAATTCTGCTGCTTTCAACAAACTACTTATTCAAAGAAGAAAAATGTAAGGAAGAAGGAAAAGGAAGGCGAGAGTGAGACAAAGTGTGAAAAAGGGAGGAAAAAAAGGCTGATAGCATCACTCCTTAAAAGGCACTATTTACCCAGTGTAGACTATTGTCCACTGTTGTCATTTAAAATGCATATAAGCTAAAAACTACCCAAAACAATGTGATAAATCACCCTTAAACTCAGTATTTTACACACATAGACACACACAAAAGGAATTAAGTAATTGGTAGCAACTGATTCCACATGATAGAATGAGGATCGCATGCAGCTTTTTCAACAGTTTGGTTAAATATGAGCTAGAACAGCTGAGCATGAATGGAAGGAAAGTCAGGGAAGCCCGTGGTGCTGAGGGGCTTTCTGGAAGAGCATTCCTATTGAAAGAGGGATTCAGTGTGCATGTGATCCATTTACTATGGCTGCATCCTAGAAGGGCATAATTTTGAGTATAGAACATCATCTATACTTCAGTTTATTCTTCTAATAAGGACCCTTGAAAAAAAAAAAAAACAGCAATGATCCAAAGATTCTAGTAAACAAGTTTTGCCATTAGAGAGAAAGCTGCAAGTCAGAAATAACTTTTTTATTTATTTGTTTTTTTAAGAAACTGGCAGTAAAAAATAACAGTTTTAGAACCCATATACAGAATATAGTGCATAGGTTAGAAAGAGAAGTTTAGCAGAAAATGCAGGCTGATCTTGCCACACATCAGGAGAACTGATGTATCAGAGGCACAGCAATTTTTGGTAAAGCCAAGCAGCTTAAGAGCGGCACCGTGTTGGCACAGCATTGTTTAGACAAGCTGCAATGAAATGCAGTGTGAATAATAATGGTAAGAGCAGTGGCCAGACACTTTCAAAGGGCTTCAAAGGCAATAGACGTGACCTAAATTTTTAAATTTTGTGTATATTCCTTTCTCAGAGAAATTTATCAAGGTAGAGCATGTAGCATTAGCCATAGCACAGACTGAAAACTTAACCAATCAATGGTATAATTTTATTTTCTAGGATCTCATGACTGAGTTGAACTAAAGCAGAAAGTGAACAACAGTTGTATTAGGGATGTTGCCAAAGTCACCCACTAAGCAGACAAAAGATCTCTCAGGTCAGGTTTTCTCAAAAACCAGCAGAACACATGGACACAGGAGGGGAGCACTACACACTGGGGTCTGTTTTGGAGGAAATAGGGGAGGGACAGCGAGGGGTGGGGAGTTGGGGAGAGACAGCATGGGGAGAAATGCCAGATATAGGTGAAGGGGAGGAAGGTAGCAAATCACACTGCCACGTGTGCACCTATGCAACAATCTTGCATGTTCTTCACATGTACCCCAAAACCTAAAATGCAATAAAAAAAAAAACAGCAGAAACTGTTGATTGTAAAATTTTAATTATACTATTATCTTCCCACGTGAAAAAGGTAGGGCTGAAGAGGAGAAAGATTCTCATGATATGGAGTCTTGCTCAGATGTCTTGGGAAAAGCCATCTATAGCACAAAGCCATTCACTTCTCATCTTGTTCGGAGGTTGAATATCTCTGGTTATGGCATTGTGTGTCTTGGTGAGCTTTCTGTGAGGCCCATACATCAGATGCAAGATTTATCCTTTAAAATTTATCTAATTTTAGCTCCTAGCGCTTCAGGAATGGAGCACTTTCCATTTTTAGTAATTTTGTAGGAAAAAAACGAATTTGAGGAATCTTGAAGATTTCAGAATCTAGTCTAGCCTATAGATAGATAACAAGAACTTGAAAACAATGTGTAGGGCTACATTCTAATAACAATCTAATAACATATATAAAATAGCTTTTTAAAAAGATACAACTTTTTCCTTGACATTGATCACATAGGAATCTCAGACTTAAAAACCTCTCAAGGCTAGAAAACCAAACCAAGGCTGATTTTGGATTTCATCTACAGTTTTAAGATTTCTGGATCTGTCAAAAAGTGACAATTTTTATTTTCTTACTGTAAGGCTGAGAATCCTTGAAGTTGGGCATTTTATGTACATTTTGAAATATGATATTTTAGTCAAAACCCTGGTAATATAACCAACATTTCCTATTCTTTCTTGTTATAAAAAGACAGTTGATTTTTATTGAATTTATATAAATAACCATATTGCCATGAGAATACTCAAAAACAATTTCTGAATTTTAGAAGAAACAAGTAGGAAGAAAAAGTAAATGTTTTTACTTTTGTTCACAAAAGTATGATTTACAAAATGGTCGTAAATTCTGTTTTAAATAAAGGCCTTCATTTAAAAACATTAATTTCATTAGTTACTTAATATCATTTAATTAATTTTTTCTTTTGCTTGATTTTGATTCAGTTTTATGAATGTATCAGTTCTTTATTAGAGTTTAGAAAGATTTTTATTTAGTACATTGGTTTTAAAGTTATTAGAAATCTATACTTAAGCATACTTGTTACAGTCTTTTCCATGAATCTGACTGTAAATGCCTTCAGAGAAGAATTAAAACTAGAAGACAGAGACTTAGAATAGCCTCGTTAAAAATCTGATGGAAGTTCATTACAATCAGCAATTGACAAGGAAATTTGCTTATGTGGCAATCAACATTATAACCAGAATTATGACTGATGGCATATTAGATTTTTAAGAATTTTATATAATTTGGGGACATTTATATTAAGAACATACTCATAAATGTAATCAAAAGAAAATACAGCATTACTTTTCATTTGACAATGTTTTCCATACAATTTACCAACTAAACCTCTTCATTCAGTATCTCTGCAAGAAGAGAGATATACCTTTTGAGGTTTTTCAGGGGTTCAACTGGAAAATCCTAAAGTTAGTTTTAGACCAGAAAGACTTAACTTAGAATTTTGATAATGAGGAAGTCTGTCAAAGATTCCAAAATGTTTAAAACACCTTATCAAAACAGCATCACAAGTCACTACGAAGTAATAGCCATGTATTTAACCAGAGTGATAACCAAAGACTTTAAATGTAACACGGACATTTCATGGAAAATATATATTTTCAAAGATTTTAACCCTTTCAAATCTCAGTTTTCCTAAGTAATCAATAAAGACAATATAGGAAACTATTCCGATACAACATAAAAATCTGTTTTTCAGACCAGTTACTAAAGAGGTTTCATCAATACCTCCTGTAGTGTCATGCTTCTCTTTATGAGAATTTCATTTAGGCAATCTGGAAGTCAAACCTGATGAAAGGTACTTGAATTTAATCAGACATAGGAAGAGTGTGTGTCGAAAAGTCATTAGTCTAGCCCATATCAGAGGTATGTAAACAGGAAAATTAATACCTTAAGTAGGGAAATACATGGCTTTTATTAAAAGCATGGGAAATTTCCTGCTTACATCAAAAAGTTTAGAAGCATCATGATAAGCCAAGACTATAGAGTCAAGGAAAACATTGCTTGTAACTGTAAATCCACAATTTAGAAGACAGTTGAAAAGTTCATTTCAAATAAAAACAGACTTTAGTATTAAATAAAAACCTCTTGCAAATGTTACTGAGTAGATTAATACCTTAAGAAAACCTTGTTGTACTAATAAAGGGGGCTGAATTTATAGCTTTCTATTAGTGGATTTTTAATATCAAAGCTCAATATTCAGAAAGACAAAAATAATTTATTTTTAATTGTAAGCAACTTGATCATGTACAAAATTTCCTCTGTAAATTTGTCCTTTCCAAACTTCTTGTGACTTACTCAGATTTTTCAAGCCATGTTGAGATTTTCTGTTTTTTCCTACACTTTAAAAAAAAATGACAAGTCATTTTACATTAAGACAAAAATTTATCATATATTATTACTGTTTATTTAAAATTATTTTCTTTCTATAACCTTTTTTGATATCAAAAATATATTTTTCTACCTGCAACATTTGTATATCTTTTCCTCTTACTTAGTGGTTTCTTAAAGCTTGTTTTTATTTGTTTTGTGTAAACCCACATTTTAAAACAATCTTTAAATAACTTCTGAATTAGACAAAATTAAATTCTTTTAAAAAAATAAATAATATGCTTTTATGTCTGTTTAACTACTTTTTAAATTTAAAACCACACCTTTTTGGTACACTTGTACACAGAAGTCTCTATTAATTTTAATTTTTAATTCTTAGCAATCTTAATTTTTAATTAAAACTTAGGAAGCAAGAAATTTTGAATTGTCTGCCACGTATCAGTAGTTTATATGTGAAGACTATCTTATGATTTAGGAATATGTTTCTCCCATAACATAATTTTTATATGTATTAATAAAACCAAATATATTTAGTCTTTCTGTAAAATTTAAGAAGCCAAGAACAAACTTATATTTATGTTTGGTAATTTATGCTTTAGTATTTTGTCTTATTTGAATAAAATTTATTTAGTACAAAATTTATTTATTTATTGATAAATTGATATTTATCATTTACTTTAGCATAACATAATTTTAAGGTTGTAAGTTACATAAAAAGTTTATTTATAAACATTTATTCTATTTATATTTACCTAACTAATTTATTTTGATTAATTATAGATTATTTATAAAACTTCAGTTTTATAAATTATAATTATCTATAGATGACAAAGTTAGTCATCATTTTAGTTATTTTTCTGTTAACCACTTTGATAATGTGTGACTGTTAGCTGTTTACCTAAGTAAGATCCTTAAAGTTAAATACATAGGTATTTGGTTGATAATTCTGAATATACAGCTGGAAAATACAAGAAAATTGTTCACTTCTAGAGCCTTCAGAAAGGGACACATCTCTAATGACACCTTGATTTTAGTCTAGGGAAGCCTGAGTCAGACTTCTGACCTGCAGGACAGTAAGACAATAAATTTACACTGTCTTAACCCACTAAGTTGATGGTAATTTTTTATGGCAGCAACTAAAATAAAAACTGAAGGACTCAGCTGGGGAAACTTTCAACATTTACAGGTCAGTCCAAGGAAAAGTCAGCTAAGAAACCTCAAATGAGCAACCAATATGAGAATAAGAAATTCAAAAGAGTGTGGCATCATAACAACCAAGATGAAAAAAAAAAAAGTGAATGACTACATCAAAGGTGACTAAGAGATAAAGCAGATAAGGACTGAAAAGTGATTGTTGGATTTGGCAACATAGAAGGTATTGGTGATACTGCTGTGCTTAGGTGATAGTCCAGCTCTCCCTTGAGCAAAGCACAGAGTGAGGGAAGTGAAAAAGGGTGTGATGATCACCAACTCCTCTTTTCCTGTGTTTCTCTTTTTTTTTTTTTTTTTTTTTTGAGATGGAGTTTTGCTCTTGTTACCCAGGCTGGAGTGCAATGGCGCGATCTCGGCTCACCGCAATCTCCGCCTCCTGAGTTCAGGCAATTCTCCTACCTCAGCCTCCAGAGTAGCTGGGATTACAGGCACGCGCCACCATGCCCAGCTAATTTTTTGTATTTTTAGTAGAGATGGGGTTTCACCATGTTGACCAGGATGGTCTCGATCTCTTGACCTCGTGATCCACCCGCCTCGGCCTCCCAAAGTGCTGGGATTACAGGCGTGAGCCACCGCGCCCGGCCTTTTCCTGTGTTTCTTATAATGATGAGCAGAGAAATGGAGCCAATATTTTTAACTGAGACAACCAGATAGATGGTAAACGTGGGAGATAAAAAGGAGCAGTTACGGAGGAGAGAGTATGAGTTCAGTTGTGGAAGTGTTGCATTTGAGGTGCCTGCGAGAAGATGTGGCCAGGGTGTCACTTCCACTGTTTGTGTGCAGCTAGGGACTCCATGTGGACTCAGAAATAAAGATTTTGAAACCACAGAAATGTGAGTTTCAATTTAAAACTTAAGTAGGTGAATATGGTCAGTCAGAGAGACTCTGAAATAAAGAAGAGGGGAAGTAGCATTGTATATAAACACAGTTTAACCTGGACATAAATGACAATGTATAGAGTGGAAGAGTAGGATTTGGTTAAAAACAAAAGTGTATATATCGATGCAGTTTTAGAAAGACACTTCAGAGCTATGGATAAGAAGTAAATGATCAATAAAGCACAAAACTGGTGTTGAAGCAAGTAGAGGTAGCTTCAACTATTAATATAGCTGCTGGAAGCCTTATTCTGCAGAAGGTGGAGCATCAAAAAGTTCTTAACACACCCCTGCAGAGCTGATAGTTTCATTGCTCACAAGGCAGAGGGTGGAGGCAGGAATGAGGAAAAAATGCTATTGGGACCTCATTCTGGTGAACAAGACCTGATGAAAGCAGTAGAAATGATGGGAACCTCGGGAGAAAATAATGATGTCATCTTTGAGTTTATAACAATGTAGGGAGAGAGAGAACATCACATGGGTTGTTAAGGGCATACCGCTGAAGCCCAAATTCCCAGGTGCAAATTCTACCTCTGATGCTAGCTGAATGCATGTTACTTACTCATTTAGTGCCTCAGTTTCTGCTTCTGAAAATAGGAATGATAATCACAAACAGTTCATTGGGTTGTTCTTGGAATTGAATGAATTACTACTTATGAAACATTTTGGACAGCGGTTAGCAAAACTAAATGTAACCTAATATCAATAATATCAAGTGATGTATATGTTGGATTTCAGAAAAGTCATTTTTGAAAAATTTGTAGAAAAGGTACATTCTCTAATATACCTAGAATTGATTACTGAAGATTTCAGGTGGGATCTCTTTTCACTGGATGTCAGAGTATATTCACTTATGAAACTATCCCCATCATCCAGTACTGGAATCAGGGTTGGTGTAGTAACCTGCAGTAGTCAAGAAAAATGAGCACCCAGAGGTGATTTAAAGTCATGTCCCTGAAAACACAGAAGGTCAAAGTGAAGAAACCAAATTCAGTTAACAAGTTTCAGGTGCAAGGTTAGGGTCAAGATAAACAATAAAGAAATGAGTAGACGTTACAACAGAGGTGGCCAGGACAACAAGATGGGAGAGAAGATGAAGGGTCCCTGACAACCTGGCACCTGAGAGTTTGTGTTTCCATAACCTGTTTTATGTCCTGAGCCATGTTGTGTGGAGGATCATGTATATGTGGTTACTTAATAAAAGTAAGTTCTTGCTTGTGATCATAAAGGTACCAAACCAGATGACACTGCTGGCAAACAAGCCAAATATCAATATCTATCTGTTTCCTTCACATACATACATAAACACACACATATGCACACACAAACACACACTCAGACAAGCCTTGTGAGTTGATGTTGTAGAATATAGAGCTATGGAAGATACTTTAAGAAAGTTCAAATCCAATTGCCAGGACTAAGAGGAGATAGAGTAGGAAAATAAATGTATAGTAGTTATAAAAGGTTAAAACCTAGAGGGCTCAAACCAAATGTAGCACACAAAGTTTTGCTTTTGTAATTTCTGTGGACAGTTGACCTGAATAAATAAATAAATATATTAACTGCTTATACTAAAATATAAAGATCTCTCTTTTTATTTTCCTTTCCTTGTTTCCTTTTTTCTTCCTTCTTTTCTTCCTCCTTTCCTTTCTTTCTTTCTCTTTTCCTTTCATTTTTTTCTCTTTCTCTGTCTCTTCCCTTTCTCTCTCTCTTCCTTTGCAGACACATGGAGATTTTCAGCATCTTTTTTAAAATCAGGGGATTTTACCACAATGGATCATCAGTCCTGCATGGCAATCAGCTGGAAGCAGCTAAGTAATTGGTAAGTAATGGCTGCCCTGCCTGTTGGTGGGCTTTGGGCCTTCCAGTTCTCCACCTTTTACCAGCTAGGCCTGTAAAGATATGTATGTGAACCATGTACAAGCACCCAGAGTTTGGGAAAGTAACATAAGATACAAAGCAGTTAGCATAAAAGGAATTGACCGAAGAGAGGAAACAGTTGGTAAATTTGGCCCAAAAGTGTAAATCAGCAGCGAATGATTGGTAACTGGACTGATCTGGTTTAAAGGGCCACAGATTAAAAAACTCAGTGTAGTTGCAAAGGACACTCTTTGATGAGCTCAGCTTTTAATTGAACACAGGAAAGGGATTCAGGGTGGAATTAGGAACATAAAACTCAGGATTAAATTGGAAGACTGGTTGGAATCTCTAAGAAGGAGAGTGAGTCCTCAAAGTGAGTTCAAGTTTGCAAAACTTTATAAAGATGAAATAGTGGAACTTTTTTTTGTGTGTGCTAAGTTCACAGTCAGGAGATGAGAGAAGGCAGGTTCTGGGTACCACATGGTTCAATACTAACAGATGACAATAAAAAACCGAGACTAATTGACTCCTATTTAGCTTCCACCTTCTTCAACCAGGAGAATGATCTCCAAAGTGGCAAAAGGACAGCAAACATAGTTAGGAGAAAAGTGAAAAGCAAGACAGGTTGGGAGATAGTGTGAAAATATAAAGCCTTTGTAATCATCCGGCCTCAGAAAAATTACATCTCAGGGGAGCAAAAGAGCTAGAGATTCAGTAACAAAACCACCACAATCTTTGAGGATGTCTAAAAAATGGAAGAAATTGGAAGTGGAAAAAAAGTAACTTTTGTTTCATTTTAATTACTTATATCTTATATTCATTAAGATAATACACATCGGAAGTAGGAAATTAGAGCATGTAGAATGGTATTAAGAAGAAGAAAAATAATTACCCATAATTTTACATCTCAACGTCAACTGTGGTCACGACAGCATATTTTCTTCCTGAAAATTTATATGTATTTTTACTAGTGATAATACGATTTTAAAATTACTCATCAGGATTAGTCAGCTTTGCTTAAACCATAAACATTGTTCAGTGCAATGATTAACTATTCAAAAACATCTCTTTAATAACTACATAACATCACATTTTGTATATCACTTTGTATATGGAATTTGTGTATCACTTCTCTTCCAGTGATATTGTCTCCAGTTTTGCACTGTTATAAATGAACTGTGATGAACAGCATTACACAGAAATAATTATGTTTCAGACGTTGCCTTAGCATTCATTCTTTCATTATGATTTGGGATTGATTGACTCTATGTGCATTAGACAACTGCTTTTCAGAATTTGATTCAATGTACATGTACAACAATTCCTTCCCATGGGATCTTCGAATGAATGGAGTCTCAAAATTACTTAAGATTTTGCAGTTTAAGGGTGAAAAAGATATATTGTTATTTTGATTTTTATTTGTTTACATTTCAATAAGGTAGAAGAGTTTTGTATGCGTCAGTAGTCATTTCATTGGTAAACATCTCTATATAACAATTAACATTTTTATTCTGTTTTAAGGTATTAATAGAAAGAGCTATCAATGTAAAATAACCATTCAGTGTCCATTAATGATTTTTGGTTTGGATATTTTTTCTGATATGAACATTTAATTTTGGAGCTTTGCATTCAACTGAACAATTCAACTGCTACAGTTGTTTGTACTTCATCCAATTATGTAGCTTTAAGTATAAAAAGATAATCAGTCCTCTCATATTACCAGATTAGTATTCTTAGGTTCTTAAAGTGACTCAAGAATGTATTTTTCTACAAGAATATGTAAGTCTCAAGTTTAATAGAGCTTTTCAAACCTAAGAAAACAATTCTGTTGTCATTACATCAGAATGACATCTTAGATGAGTATATGAATCTTGAGTCTTTACCACTTCACCTAAAAAAAAAAAACAATACTAGACTTTCTCTATATTGAGTAATTAACTTAAGTATATTTTTAGTTACAGAAAACGAAAATGAATAGTACATTTTCAGAGGCCATAAACACATAGCTGTTGTCTTGCTTTCAAACTAGATTGGTAATAATGCTACACATAGAATTCTCAGGTCACAATTTTTTCTTCTAAAAATTCTATAGGCATTGTTTGCAATTTAGTGTTGTTACAATTAAAGTCTGAGACTGGTGTAATTTTGTTCCTTTTTATGTTATTTATATGTCATTTCTCCTAACTAAATATATACAGAATTTGTGAGTCTCTTACTATTCATTTCATTTTCCTGGAATATATGGGGTCACTTTCAATCTGCAGGCTCAAGTTAATTTTACCTTATAGACACGAAAATATTTTTCTATTTTCTTTTTCTTTTCTTTCCTGTTCTTCTTCTTCTTTTTTATTTTATTTTTATTTTTTGCAAATGAATGACTCTTGCTGTTTCCTTTTTTTACTAAAAAAATTTATTGGCAAGCAAAAATGTGTTTATTCAAAGTGTACCACCTGATCATTTGATGTGTGTGTGTGTGTGTATGTGTGTGTGTATATATATGTATGTATATATAGGAATGTGTGTGTGCATATAAATGTACTACATTTATATGTATCAAATGTATATACATTTATATACATCAAAGATAATATCAAATGTGTATCTATATAATATTTATATATCTATGATAATGATACAATATATATAGTGTAATTGTGACCACAATCAAATTACCATATCCAATACCAATCATCATTACCAGGACACTTAAAATCTATTTTTTTATCAAACTTCAAGTAAACAATACAGCATTATTAATAACAGTTGCCATGCTGTAATTAGATCCCCATAACTTAATCAGCTCATAACTTAAGGTTTGCACCCTTTCACCCATTTCCCCCCAATCCCTTCTAGCTCACCAGTCCTTAGCAACCATTGTTCTGCTCACTGCTATGAAGTCAACATTTTTAGATTCCACGTATAATTGAGATCACCTGGTATTTTTCTTTCCGTGTCTGGCTTATTTCACTTAGCTTAATGTCCTCATCCGTGTTGGCTCAAATGACACAATTTCCTTCATTTTATGGCTGAAAAAGATTCCACTGTATTTTAATATCAATTTTCTTCATTCATTCATCTGTCAGTGAAAAGTTTAAGTCTCTTGGCTACTGTGGTTAATGCTACAATGAACATGAGGGTGCATACATCTCCTCAAGATACTGATTTTGCCTTCAGATATATACCCAGAAGCGGGATTGCTGGATTGTATTCTAGTTTTATTTTTAACTTTTTGAAGAACCTTCTTACTGTTTTCCATAAACAGTGCTAATTTATATACCCACCGACAATGTACAAGGCGTCTCTTTTCTCCATACTCTCACCAACACTTATCATCTCTTATTTTTTTTAATAACAGCCATCCTAACAGGTGTAAGGTGAGATATCATTACAGTTTGCTTTGCATTTCTCTGATGATTGGTGGTGTTGCACACCTTTTCATATGCCCATTGGCTATGTGTGTATCTTTTTTTGGAAAAATGTCTATTCAGGTCCTTTGTCAATTTTTTAATTGGTTATTTGAATAGTCTTTTGAAGAGGTAGTTTTGGTTTATTTATGGGCAGGTGTAGTGTGTGTGTGATTTGTGTATTCTTTTGCTATTGAGTTGTGTGAATCATAACATAGTGTGAATATTAATCCCTTATCAGTATAGTTTACAAATATTTTCTCCCACTCTGTAGGTTGCCTTTACATATGCTGATTGACTCCTTTGCTGTGCAGAAGCTTTTTAGTTCAATGTAGTTCCACTTTCTTATTTTACTTTCATCACCTGTGCTTTCAGTGTCATATTAAAACCACCATTGCCAAGACCAATATCAAGGAAATGGTTTTTCTTAAGTCTTTGATTAGTCTCTCATACATTTTTTTCTTGCTTTATCTTAACAAGCACAACTTTTAGTCTCTATTTTATGCTTCCTGTGTTTTTAATTTTCTAAAGTTTTAAATCCTTTTATTTAGAACACTGTGAGTGCTTCTTAAGTTTATTTATTACCAATTCAATTTTTGCAATTTTATTCCTGCTCTTTACTGTTTCCAATGTGGATTTTTATTTTTCTGTTTTAGAAAGTTCCCTTCTATAACCTCTTATTTTACCATCTTTTTCCCTGTCCGTGACCCTGTAATGGATTTGAGAACCTCCTCAGGTAATTTGTCTAAGCAAGTCATAGTTATTTTATTTTTCACATCAGTAATTGCCTAAGGAACATTCGTATGGTCCAATTCAGGTCAGTGTGAAAGCAAAGTCAACTGACTGCTTCTGCATAACACTTTTCTTTTCTAAGAAAGAGACTTAGGGGCCGGGCACAGTGGTGCAGACCTGTTATCCCAGCACCTTGGGAGGCCGAGACAAGGTGGCTGGATCACCTGAGGTCAGGAGTTTGAGACCAGCCTGATTAACATGGTGAAACCTCATCTCTACTAAACACATAAATTAGCTGGGCATGGTGGTGGGCATCTGTAATCTCAGCTACTTGGGAGGCTGAGGCAGGAGAATCGATTGAACCAGGGAGGTGGAGGCTGCAGTGAGCCGAGGTCACGCCATTGCACTCTAGCCGAGGCAACAAGAGTGAAACTCTGTCTCAAAAAAAAAAGAGAGAGAGAGAGAGAGAGAGACTTAGGAAGAGGAGTCACCTCTTGTCATCATGTGCATATTTAACATGTATGGATGTGATACATGAACATGTTGAGCCATCTTCATGTAAGCCTTTATGATCATGAGGTAAATCAGCCTGAAAGCAGAGAACCAACACAATGAAGTTGGAAAAACACAGAAGCTCTGATGACAACTTGACCTTTGCAGTGAGCCTACATGACAATCCACTCTGCTTCCATTCTTCTAGTTATATGAGAAAATCGCTTAAGTGAACCCACATCAGAATTACTGTTTGTATCCAGAGATACTAAAATCAGTCCCTGCTTCTACCTCCTATTGGCTGTGTTATTGGATTTTTCTTAGGAAAGTAAGACAAATATTCTTAAACATTTCACTCTTACTCTCACAGAAAACTATTTTCAGAAACATATTGCCCTCTGAATCTTCTGGGTAGTTTTTTGCCTTTATGTTGAAAAACCTTTCCATAAACCCTACGTCATCCTGCTTAGTACCACCCTGTGTACTCATCCTTGAGACCTCTCTTCTGATGCTTTATTTTACAAAAGAGTATACGAGTTATTCTTCTCCAGATACTTAGTCTATATGTACTGATGAATTATCGCTTTTGTTTCTAGAGCTGTCTGAGGAAATGTGTTCAGTATGGGGTGAAGTATCCAGCCCTGGTGTGGATGGACAGATAGATAGACAGATGGACACATAGAGAGTTGAGTTATGTCATTTGTTCCAGTGTACTAAGGAGACTAGCGAACTAGTCAGCCTGTTAAACTATAATGAAGAGTCAGACTGTACTGTAGTTCTTTTTGTTCAAGGAAAGTACATAAAAAATTACATCTATTGTTGTGTACTGCTTAAGTGATTCTTATTTGCTTACCCAGCACCCGCATACAAGACTTTTCCTGAGGTAATTGTGTAACACAGGATAGAATGCAATACTTGCCCCCTTCTCCACTTTTTTTTTTTTTTTTAGACGGAGTTTCGCTCTTGTTACCCAGGCTGGAGTGCAATGGCGCGATCTCGGCTCACCGCAACCTCCGCCTCCTGAGTTCAGGCAATTCTCCTGCCTCAGCCTCCCGAGTAGCTGGGATTACAGGCACGCGCCACCATGCCCAGCTAATTTTTTGTATTTTTAGTAGAGACGGGGTTTCACCATGTTGACCAGGATGGTCTCGATCTCTTGACCTCGTGATCCACCCGCCTCGGCCTCCCAAAGTGCTGGGATTACAGGCGTGAGCCACCGCGCCCAGCCCCTTTCTCCACTTTTGATCGTGTTATAAATTGGAAATTGTAACTTCAGAATGAAATTTGAACATTCCACTTTAACGCAATTTCCAATTTTTATTTAATGCCAAAAGTGTGGTAAATTCATAAAAATAGTATCAGCATACGAAGATGGGAAATGAGAACCAAAATATGGCAATAAACAAGTGAAATTCAAAAGCATATGTCTTTAAAAGCTCGTTTTAATGCAAGAATTCATCCCACAAGTCAGTTGCAGCTATATTACAATATCTTTTGTCTGGTTTTACATGAAAAAGGGGAAAACAACATATACCTAGTTTGTATACACTGGGCTTCTATGTGTCATCACACGGTGTTTATTTACAGATGCCTATATCCCACCATCATGCATAATTTCAATTTTTTCTTCAATTATCAAAATATGTAATTTGACAAGTAGATGTTCATTTTTTTAAAAAAAACTTCTAGTACAATTGTCCTTTTTGTACGTTATAAAGTTAAGTTACTGAATAAATTATCTTCCATGGAAGTTCTCGTGCATCCGAATGAGAGTGGCTGCCAGGTTTTTCTGGTCAGCATAATCTTTAAGCCACAAAAGAGCAGACATGGGGGATCTGGTACAGTGAGTGGAATGTGTCTACGACTGGAACGTGCATACATTCATACAGTAGCATATGGTCTATTCCTATTTTTAGTTTCCCATGTCGTTGCAATTTTTGTCTCTTGATCTTTCAAAATATCTTAACTAAAAATTCTAAGAAGATATAGCAGACACCAGGATTTGGCCTTTGCACTAATTATAATTCCTGTATTGTAAAAGGAGGATATATATGTCAAACACACACACACACACATCAGCAAGCTTGAAAGTATTGCTAATACACATTATATTATCCATTAAAAGTATCAAACAGATTTTAAGGAGTACTTCAAATAGAATGGTGGGCATCAAAGCAGGAGCATGTGTTCACCTACTTTACTCTCTCCCTAGTGGGTCTTATTTCCTTGATAGTGGAGCTGACTCTACTGATAAATATGATGGGACACTACAAATCAGTGTCATCAAATGTTTTTCTTGCATCCCTGAGGCTTGTGGGCAGCCATGATGAGGAAGGGCTTCCGAGAAATGAGGGTAATGGGAATAGCTTTACTGTCTTTCCATTCTGATTCCAAACACAGCAGTTCCACCATATTATGCTTTATAAATTTTGACTCCATATAAGACTATTCAAAATGGAGAATTACGCTGTTTTTAACAGAGCAAACAGTAATCTTACAGCCTTCCTATTGAACAGTTTTTCCTTTAGGAGGAGATGTAACAAAGTCTCTCATGATATTCTTGAGACTATAGTAATAAAGTATGGATGGGACAAGAATATCATTAGCTAGGCTGTGGCTAGCTAGACAGCCATCCCTATCATGCCAGCCCGGTTTTCTCTAGTGATATGGCAATGAAATCCTGAATAATTTAATATTTTGATTACTAACTTAAGAGAAGATATAAATGACATACTAATTAAATTTGCATATAACTAAAAATTGAGTTAACTAGGTAACATGTAGCATGACATTCAATATTTAAAATTATTTCAATAGACAAAAAACTTATTAGCTTTTATTAATAACTTATTAGAGATATATTTTTACTAACAATTTTTTAGAGATATATTTTAGAGCTACCTTTGAGCCTTAAAAATGATTTCTCAAATGCAGAACAGATGAAATATAACTTAAGTAATTCATTTGAAAAAAACCAACAGGTTTTTGTGAACAGCAAGCTCTGTGTGAGCCAAAAGCTTTTCTAAAACAACAAATGTAATTTAAAACTATGTTATGTGTAGAACTTACACATTCCAGGTGGCCCCATTAGTAGCTGGTCTATATCAGGAGAGCATATTTGATTTGAGCATGGCTAAAGTAAATTGTCTATCAAGTAAGGTAAGAAAATGTCAAAAGATCAGCTATTTACAGGGGAAGATGCAGGCATTGAAGGTGTTGGGAACAGAGAGGAGAATGTAAGATGTAGGACAAATCAAGCTGGCATCAAACACCTGAAGACCTGCCCTGTGAAGTAATGCTCTTCCATGGTTCAGAAGGACAAAACCAGGACCAACTGACAGAAATTACACAGGCAAAGATTTGGTTTGGACCAAGGAAAAAACTTGCCATTGGTACCATCCTGAATGGAATGGTCAGCCTCACAAAGAGGACTTAATGATCTTTGTAAATCTTCAAGCAAAAGCATTGGGTAGAAAATTAAATTTAAAAAACCCAAAGTATTTATTTTGAAGCTTAAGCTTCTATAATCTCCTACATAACAGAAGTGTGAGACAATACCTTCACTTCTCTGATAACAGTTTACCCACATGGGAACATGGGAGACTGCCTGATTCATGGTTAGGAACATGAATAGCTCCAAGAAGCTCATGATAATCCTTTATCACTTTATTTTAAATAAAAAAGAAGTCATTCTAAACTAATTACTTTAAAAGAAAAATAAGCTCTTGGGGTGGGCACCAAGATGGCCGAGAGAAGCCAGCGCCACAATACAGCTCCCAGTGAATGAGACGCAGAAGGCTAGAGGACTTGTTTCTATGGGACTGATAGGGCTCTGAAAATAGGCCCAGGGAAGGAGCCGCAGGGTGAGAGCCGCCCAGGGGGGCAAATCAAGATGGCGGGGGGGCATGTCTCCACCTGAAATGTGCAGCTGGCTCAGAGCGCCAGGAGACTTAACCCCCTCGGTGTTCTGACTCAGATTCTGTGCTTACATCATCCCTCCTGCAACCCACGGTCCACGAGAGCCCTGCCAGATGGTGGGGTGCCGTGGGTAGTCAATGCAAATCTGAGAAGCAGCTACGGCTGGGTGGGGCAAGTTGTCACGGGGACCTGGGTGGGAGTTGGGACTAAGGACAGCGGGACAGACTGTCCCAAAGAGGGAGGAGGCAGAGTTGAAAGCAGGGAAGCAGACCATAAGGCCCGGCAGGCCCTACCTCCACAGAACTTGAACTTGGCAGCAAATACACCAGCTTGAAGCCAACCAGGAAGATCCAGCTGGGGAAGGAGAGACGCCATTGGGAAGGTGGGGCCAATCTCACCTGCAAACAAACTCCAGGGAAGGACCACCCACCCGGCAACCTGACTGAATCCTAGAGAGCCCAGCAACGCCCTCTACAGTCCACAAAATGTATAGCTCCAACCACAACAGAAAAAAAATGTCCACTCAGAGACTCCTCCTGAAACCACCAACTTCAAAGATTAAAGGGAGATAAACCCATGAAAAGGAAAAAAAACAGCACAGAAAGGATGAAACCATCAAAGAACAGAACACATCTTCTCCTCCCAGGGATCACAACTCCTCACCATCAATGGAACAAAAAAAGACAGAGAATGAATCTGATGAATTGACAGAAGCAGACTTCAGAAGGTGGGTAATAACAAACTTCTCTGAGTTACAAGACTGTGTTCTAACCCAATGCAAAGAAACTAAGAACATTGAAAAAAGGTTAGATGAAATGCTAACTAGAATAACCAGCTTAGAGAAGAACATAAACAAATTGATGGAGCTGAAAAACACAGCACGAGATTTCGCGAGGCATACACAAGTTTCAACAGCCAAATCGATCAAGCAGAAGAAAGAATATTGGAGATAGAAGATCAAATCAATGAAATAAAATGAGAAAGCAAGATTAGAGAAAAAAGAGTGAAAATAAATGAATAAAGCCTCCAAGAACTATGGGATTCTGTGAAAAGACCTAAACTACATTTGATAGGTGTACCTGAATGTGACTAGGAGAATGAATTCAAGTTGGAAAACACTCATCAAGATATTATCCAAAAGAACTTTTCCAACCTAACAAGGCAGGCCAACGTTCAAATCCAGGAAATACAGAGAACACCACAAAGATATTCCTCAAGAAGAGCAACCCCAAGGCACATAGTTGTCGGATTCACCAAGGTTGAAATGAAGGGAAAAAATGCTAAGGGCAGCCAGAGTGAAAGGTTGGGTCAACCACAAAGGGAAGCCCATCAGACTCATAGTGGATCTCTTGGCAGAAACCCTGCAAGCTAGAAGGGAGTGGGGGCCAATATTCAACATCCTTAAAAAAAAGAACTTTCAACCCAGAATTTCATATCTGGCCAAACTAAGCTTCACAAGTGAAGGAGAAATAAAATCCTTTATGGACAAGCAATTGCTGAGAGATTTCATTGCTACAAAGCCTGCCTTACAAGAGCTACTGAAGCAAGTACTAAACAGGGAAAGGAACAACCAGTACCAGCCGCTGTAAAAACATACCAAATGGTAAAGAACAATGACACAATGAAGAAGCCACATCAACTAATGGGCAAAACAACCAGCCAGTAACAAAATGGCAGGATCAAATTCAAACATAACATTATTAATGTTGAATGTGAATGGTCTAAACACCCCAATCAAAAGACAGAGACTGGCAAACTGGATAAAAAGCCAAGAACCATAGGTGTGCTGTATTCAGGAGACCCATCTCACATGCAAAGACTCACATAGACTCAAAATAAAGGAATGGAGGAAGACTTACCAATAAAACGGAGAGCAAAAATAAAGCAGGGGTAGCAAACCTAATCTCTGATAAAACGGACTTTAAACCAACAAAGATCAAAAGAGACAAAGAAGGACATTACATAATGGTAAAAGGATCAATGCAACAAGAAGAGTTAACTATCCTAAATATTTATGCACCCAATGCAGGAGCACCCATATACATAAAGCAAGTTCTTAAAAACTTACAAAAAGACTTAGACTCCCGCACAATAACAGTGGGAGAATTTAACACTCCACTGAAAATATTGGACAGATCAACGAGACAGAAAGTCAGCAAGGATATCCAGGACTTAAATGCAGATCTGGACCAAGCAGACCTAATAGACATTTACAGGACGCTCCACCCCAAATCCACAGAATACACATTCTTCTCAGCACCACATTGCACTTACTCCAAAACTGACCACATAATTGGAAGTAAATCACTCCTCAGCAAATGCAAAAGAATGAAAATCATAACAGTCTCTCAGACCACGGCACAATCAAATTAGAACTCAGGATTAAGAAAAGCACTGAAAACTGCACAAGCACATGGAAACTGAACAACTTGCTCCTGAATGACAAATGGATAAACAATGAAATGAAGGCAGAAATAAAAATGTTCTTTGAAACCAACTAGCATGAAGACACAATGTACCAGATCGTATGGGACACATTTAAAGCTGTTTCTAGAGGGAAATTTATAGCAATAAATGCCCACATGAGAAGCAAGGAAAGATCTAAAATCAACACCCTATCTTCAAAATTGAAAGAGCTAAAGGAGCAAGATCAAAAAAACTCAAAAACAAGCAGAAGACAAGAAATAACTAAGATCAGAGCAGAACTGAAGGAGACAGAGACACAAAGAACCCTTCAAAACATTGATAAATCCAGGAGCTTGTTTTTTGAAAAGATCAACAAAATAGACAGACCACTAGCTAGATTAATAAAAAGGAAAAGAGAGAAGAATCAAATAGATGCAATAAAAAATGAAAAAGGGGATATCACCACCGATTCCTCGGAAATACAAACTGCCATCAGAGATTACTACAAAATACTCTATGCACAGAAACCAGTAAATCTGGAAGAAATGGATAAATTCCTGGACACTTGCACACTCCCAAGACTAAGCCAGGAAGAAGCTGAAACCCTGAATAGACCAATAACAAGGTCTGAAGTTGAGACAGCAATTAATAGCCTAGCAACCAAAAAAAGTCCAGGTCCAGATGGGTTCACAGTGGAATTCTAGCAGATATACAAAGAGGAGCTGGTACCATTCCTGTTGAAACTATTCTAAACAATACAAAAAGAGGGAATCCTCCCTAACTCTTTCTCTGAAACCAACATCATCCTGATACCAAAATCCAGCAGAGACACAAGTAAAAAAGAAAACTACAGGGCAATATCCATGATGAACACAGATGCAAAAATCTTCAATAAAATACTGGCAATCTGAATCCAACAGCACAGCAAAAAGCTTATCCACCATGATCAAGTAGGCTTCATCCCAGGGATGCAAGGCTGGTTCAACATATGCAAGTCTATAAATGTAATTCACCACGTAAACAGAACCAAAGACAAAAACCACAGGATTATCTCAATTATATTTGTTCTGCCCATTGATGATAGACTTAACAAAAAAATGTGGCACATATACACCATGGAATACTATGCAGCCATAAAAAACAATGAGTTCATGTCCTTTGTAGAGACATGGATGAACCTAGAAACCATCATTCTCAGCAACTGACACAAGAACAGAAAACCAAACACCATGTTTTCACTCATATGCGGGTGATGAACAATGAGAACACTTGCGCACAGGAAAGGGAACAACACTCACAGGGCTAGGTGGGGGGGTGGAGGGGAGTTGGGGGAGAGACAGTGCGGGGGGTTGGGGAGGATTGGGAGGGATAACACTGGGAGAAATGCCTGTCGTAGGTGACAGGTGGGTTGGGGGGTGGAGACAGCAAACCACCATTGCATGTATGTACCTATGCAACAATTCTGTAGGATGCAGAATGTGCACGTGTACCCTAGAGCCCAAATACAATAAAAAAAAAAGAAAAAGAAACTCTTTATTAATGTTTTCTGAGTATTTAAATTATTTATGCCCCCACTTGCTGTATTTTTCATGTTGTTTTATTGAAAGATGACACATTAACTATATTAGATATTTTAAGACTAAGAAGTGTTATGTTCAATTCTAACACACTATTTTTTCATGACATTTAATTTTCTTTGTCCTCACATATTCTTATTTTTATGTTTGCCCTTATATAGAGTACAGACTTTTTGTTTTTACATATATCACTAAAATTGTTGCCATTTTCCTTATTGTATAGGAGCATAATATATCTCAATAACTGATTATTCTTTTTTCACAATGTTTCATAATTTAGTAATCAATCTTTAGAACTTTTTTGCTACTATACATAATATTAAATAAGTGGATGAATCTGAATTTTTCTTGGCTATTATAATATTTTCATTTCAAAAAAAAAGAAACCTTTAGGATAAAATTTTAAAGTTCAAGAAAATAGGTCCTATGTAATTTTGACAGAAATTGCATTGAGATTATACAATAATTTGAGATAAATAATGTATTTACAATACTAAATCTTTCTATTAAGGAGCAATTAATTTAGACAATTTAAATCTTTCATACTCTATTTTCTTATAGCTTTATGATTTTGTTTATCATAGCTCTGAAGTGTTTCTTAACTTTATAGCTACAGTTTGATGCTATTATGGTAGATATAATTTTAATGAAATTGCCTACTGGTTTCTTTGCAGAATTGTAAACATAAATGTCTCGTGATTCAGAAAAGTAACATAACTGATTTTATCCTCTTTTAATATATTAAGAACTTATTATATTTCCTACTGTTGAGTTGACTTTGCATTTCTGAAATAAAAATCATGATTATATTATAATATTAATTTTTGTTATTTAACATTTTTAAATTGTATTTTTCTGTTGACAAATAATTATACATATTTATAAGGCACTAAGTTATAGTTTGATACATATAATGTATATTTATCAGATCAGGGTAATTAGCATATCTATCATCTCAAACATTTATTATTTCTTTCTGTTAAGAGCATTCAATATTCTCTTTGAAACTATATATATTATTGTTAACTATAGTCAGCCTACAGTGGTAAGAACACTATAACTGGGCCGGGCGCGGTGGCTCACGCCTGTAATCCCAGCACTTTGGGAGGTCGAGGCGGGTGGATCACGAGGTCAAGAGATCGAGACCATCCTGGTCAACATGGTGAAACCCCGTCTCTACTAAAAATACAAAAAATTAGCTGGGCATGGTGGCGCACGCCTGTAATCCCAGCTACTCAGGAGGCTGAGACAGGAGAATTGCTTGAACCCAGGAGGCGGAGGTTGTGGTGAGCCGAGATCACGCCATTGCACTCCAGCCTGGGTAACAAGAGCGAAACTCCATCTCAAAAAAAAAAAAAAAAGAACACTATAACTTATTAATTTTGACTTACTTGTAATATTAATTTTCAATATTTCAAATTTTATCTCTGCATTCATAAATGGCATTGCTCTGAGCTTTTTCTGCCTTATTTTGGCATCAAGGTAAGGCTGCCCTTTTTCTTGCCAAGCTTCCTATTTTGATCAAGGTTTTTTTTACATTTTCGGTTTATTTCAATGATAAGACAATACTCTCTTGTTTTTCTTTTATATTTATAGTTTTTATTGAGTTTATAAAAGTATATTTGAAATGTTTTCTCTTAATTGCAAAAACAATTATATGCACAACCTCTGGCCATTGTATAATGCAGGAACTCAGCCAAGCACAGTGGCTTATGCCTGAAATCCCAGCACTTTGGAGGCCAAGGCAGAAGGCTCACTTGAGCCCAGAAGTTTGGGACCAATCTGGGCCACATAGGGAGACCATGTCTCTACAAAAAATTTAAAAATTAGCCTGGCATTATGGCACATGCCTGTGGTCCCAGCTACTTGGGAGGCTGAGGTGGGAGGACCACTTGAACCCATGATGTTGAGGCTACAGTGAGCTGTGATTCCACCACTGCTCTCCAGCCTAGGTGACAGAGTGAAACCCTGTTTCAAGAAACAATAACAAAAAACCCCCAAATGCTCAACATAGTTATTTTCCCTGCCCATCCTCCCACATTTTGTTAAAATTATGTAGAATTCTAGCTCCCTCTTGATAGTAATTTTACTGTCTACTTTGTCTCACATATGTGAGGAGTTTCTTCTCATTTAAAATTTCATAGCCAAATTATTAGCAACTCAAAATGTAATTAGAAGTTTTACTGGCTCCTTCTCTCATCACTGCTTTTTATATCCAAGGTCTAACTCTTGAATTCATATTTTTGTTTTATTTTGTTTTTTGTTTTGTTTTGTTTTTTAAGATGCGGTTTCACCATCATGGCCAGGCTGGTCTTGAACTCCTGACCTCAGGTGATCCACCCACCTCGGCCTCCCAAAGTGCTAGGATTACAGGCGTGAGCCGCCGCACCCGGCCTCATATTTTTGTTTTATTTTACTGCATCCTTATCTTGAATATTTTTCCAGTAAGTGTTCATCGTAGCATACTGATTTCATTTTTAGTTATATTTTGGTATAGAATTCTAGGATCAAAATTCTATTATTAAATTATAGACATTTGCCATAATCCTTAGCATCCAGTTTAACAACTAATAATTCATTTGTAAGGATCCTCTTCTGTCTCTTAGATTTTCTTTGCAGTTTGGAACTCACAAATTTTAACAATATTTATTAAATCTATGTTTTTTTATTTTCCTCTTCCACAATGTTATCTTAAAATATTTGAAAAGTTGTCTTGGTTATGGCAAATTAAGAGGCCAACAAACATATGAAAAAATGCTCATCATCACTGGTCATTAGAGAAATGCAAATCAAAACTACATTGAGATACCATCTCATGCCAGTTAGAATGGCAATCATTAAAAAATCTGGAGAAAACAGATGCTGGAGAGGATGTGGAGAAATAGGAACACTTTTACATTGTTGGTGAGAGTGTAAATTAGTTCAACCACTGTGGAAAACAGTGTGGCGATTCCTCAAGGACCTAGAAATCGAAATTCCATTTGACCCAGCAATCCCATTACTGGGCATATATCCAAAGGATTATAAATCGTTCTACTATAAGGACACATGCACACGAATGTTCATTGCAGCACAGTTTACAATAGCAAAGACCTGGAACCAACCCAAATGCCCATCGATGATAGACTGGACAGGAAAAATGTGGCACATAAACACCATGGAACATTATGCAGCCATTAAAAACAGGAGTTTGCGTCCTTTGTAGGGACATGGATGAACCTGGAAACCATCATTCTCAGCAAACTGACACAAGAACACAAAATCAAACACCACATGTTCTCACTCATAGGCGAGTGTTGAACAAGGAGAACACATGGACACAGGGAGGGGAGCACTATACATGGGGGTCTGTTGCGGGGGAGTAGGGGGGACAGTGGAGGGTGGGGAGTTGGGGAGGGATAGCATGGGGAGAAATGCCAGATATGGGTGAGGGGGAGGGAGGCAGCAAATCACACTGCCATTAATGCACCTATGCAACAACCTTGCATGTTTTTCACATGTACCCCAAAACCTAAAATGCAATAAAAAATAAAAATAAAAATAAAAACAAAAAATATTTGAAAAGTTCTTTAAGTCTGAAGGAAGGCCTGAATTTTTTCTTTTAATTAGTGCTTTCCTTCTTCCTCACATATCGTATTTTGGATTTTCCATTAAACTGGTATCAGATGTTTTACATCTGCCTTCTTTGTTTCTTTTCTCATATAATAACAATGCTGTATTATTGCATTTGTTCTTAATACATTTGCTTCTAGATTAACAGTTTAGCTATCAGCCATATCTCTTTTGCTATTCGAATTTTCTACTACCCTCTATATAATAATTTTTAATTTCTCCAATTTTTTTATTCTTTAATTCTCCTCCCTCTATCAAGAGACTATGCTTTATGCTTATAACTTTATGTTTGGATATGATATCACCATAAAACACTCCAAGAATATCAAATAGACTTACTTTAAGGTTTCATTTTATGCATTAACTGTTTCTTCAGATATTAGTTATGTGTTTAGATTATGACCTCCTTTTATGAAGTGATTTTTTGTGATTTCCTCAGAGTTACTCATTAGCATCTAGAATTAATTTGTATAGGTAGCTTATGTTTCCCCAGCACTTGTGAAAAATCACTTTTCTTCTGTCAGTAAATATAACTCAAAGTTGCATAAGCCCAAGGTGGGAAGGAAAATGCAGCATAGGGACTGATGACCTTCCTTCCATGCCCAGGACATTTTCATGATATAAATTGTAGAAGACAGGAGTTACCAGTCCTGCTTATTTTTTCAGGCCTGATGCCCAAACTGGGAATCCACTGTGGTAGACTCTAGTTTATTTAGAGATCTATATTTGCTAGCTATAATCTGGAGGCCAAAACTTCATGGAGGCACTCTGTAAAGGGTGAATGCTGACCTAGAAATCTTTCAGTGACTTGCCTGCCAATTTTCCTGTGCTCAAACATCAGCTTTGTGTGCTCTAATCTCATGGACTTTCAGTGTTCCTTTAGGAAAAGCAGCACTGAATGTTTTCAGTGGTATCTTTCAATTACTACAGCTCCCCTCAACATCAATCCAAACTGATCTGTTTCTCCTTTCTAACATTTCCGAAGTTCCCATCTTCTGATGCCTTCCCGGTTCTTCAGGATTGCTATGGATTTCTTATGTCACTTCAATGAGATTTGAGAACAGATGAGAATTAAAAGTAGATATTCAGTCCCCCATTACGAACCTGAAGTTCCCAATAAATTCTGCCTGTATTCTGAAGATTTTACCAATAGTCACAGCAATAATCACTTTCTATTTCTCTTGGATACCTACCACAGTTTTTGTATAACTCTATTCTTATTATATCACACTGAGTTTTAATTAGTATATCTTTTTCTCTGAAAGAAAAACAGCAGTATGAACTTTTTAAGGGTAGTGGCAATTTTATTCATGTCCACATTTCCAGAATCTAATGCAATTTCTGGTATAAAGTAGATTCACAATAGTTACTTGCCAAACAGTTGAAGGAATGAATATTTCTAATAGGAAAAATGCTAAAATGCAAAGGCGAGGTATTTGTTTTGGAAGATTGTGGCTACTGCAGAGAGTAGAAGTGAATTTTCCTAAACCTGCTTATGTCATTATTCCTTATAATTTTAAATATTTATAAATCAGTGTTGGCTACAGTTACCCAACATTTTAGAATGAGGGATAATTGCCTCAGGCAGGACCTTTTCCTATTGATGCATGACGAAGGAACAGTGTACCATCAAAGATTCCTGCAAACTTCGCATGGTCACTTCTGAGTCTACACGTTTCTACAAAATTAAGTTAGGAAGAGTTGCGATGTATTCTGCATGTTGTACCTTTTCTTCTCTGTATCAACACAAACATGGCACTCAGTATGGTCATTAGGTAAAATGTATGCCAACAGCAGATGGTATGACGTTACATATTTAAAAAAACCTAAAGACTCTATCAAAAAACACTTAGAACTCCATAAACAAATTCAATAAAGTTGCAGGATACAAAATTAATATATAAAAATCAGAAGCATTTCTATATACAAACAATGAACTAGTTGAAAAATCAAGAAGGCAATCTTTATTTACAATAACTACAAAAAAACTTACGAATAAATTTAACAAAGGAGGTAAAACACCTCTAGAAGGAAAACTACAAAACAGTGACTAAAGAAAATTGAAGAGGATACAAATGAATGGAAAAAACATCTCATGCTCATGGATTAGAATACTTAATACTGTTAATACAACAATACTACTCAAAACAACCTACGGATTTAATCAAAATACCAATCAAAATACCAAAAACATTTTTCACAGGAACAGAAAAGACATTCTAAAATTTCTATGGAACTCCCAAATACCCTAAATAACCAAAGCATTCTTGAGCACAGAGAACAATCAGTTATCCCAGCGCTGAAGGGCTCATTTTATGAAAGGTACTATTCCATGTTTCACATTAACTGGAAACCTCCTTTTTTTTACCTGTTATTCACAACTAGTTTTCTTATTGACTATATTGGACCATCTCTTCTTGTAGAGACTGATTTGGCCAACATATTAATGCATGTTTTATGCAAAACAAATATGATATTAGTTGCTTTTAAGGAATTCTGGCATTGTATGTGCATTTTTGTAGAAATTGTTACTGGACTTATAATTACATACTTAACTCCGATCAGGTTTCTGTAAAATTTAAATAAAACCAATATAAAATAAAAAAAAAATCACCTTACCACAAAGTTACTACAAATCTGTAGTAACCAAAACATCATGTTGCTAGCATAAAAATAGACACTCAGACCAGTGGAACAAAACAGAGAACCCAGAAATTAATCTATATATCTACAGCCAACTGATTTTCCACAAAGGTGCTAAGGACACTCGTTGAGGAAATAACAGCAATAAATGATTCTGGGAAAACTAGACATCCATACGCAGAGGAATGAAACTAGACCTCTACTTCTCTCCACATACAAAAATCAACCCAAAAGGATTAAAGACCTAAATCTAAGACCTGAAACTTAACACTACTAGAAAAAAACATGGGAAGCACATCTGGATGTTGATCTTGAAAAAGATTTTATGAATAAGACCTCAAAAGTGCAGGCAGCAAAATCAAAACTAGATGTATGGGATCATATCAAACTAAAAACCTTCTGCAAAACAAAGAAAATAATCAACAGAGTAAAAAGACAACTTACAGAAGGGGAGAAAATATTTTCAAACTACTCATTTGACCAGGGATTAACTTCCAGAATATATAAGGAAATCTAATGTCTCAACAGCATAAAAATAAACAGTTCAATTGAAAATGGTCAAATGATCTTAACAGGTATTTCTCAAAAGAAGACATACAAAGAGTGGACAAATATAAGAAATAACACTCAACAAAAAAATAACAAATGCTGGCAAGTATGCAGAGAAAGGGGAATTCTTATACACTGTTGGTGGAAATGGAGACAACTAGTACAGCCACTGTGGGAGCAGGTTCCTCAAAAAAACTACAAGTAGAACTACCATATGATCCAGCAATGCCACTACTGGGCATTTATCCAAAGTAGAGGAAATCAGTATATCGAAGAGACAGATGTACCCCTATGTTTATTGCAGCACTATTCACAATACCCAAGATAAGGAATCAACGAAGGTGTCCAACAACATGATATAAATTGTAGAAGACAGGAGTTACTAGTCCTGCTTATTTTTTCAGGCCTGATGCCCAAACTGGGAATCCACTGTGGTAGACTCTATTTTATTTAGAGATCTATATTTGCTAGCTATAATCTGGAGGCCAAAACTTCATGCATTTTAAATTGTGGCATATATACACAATGGAATACTATTCAGTCATAAAAAGAAGAAAACCCTGTGGTTCATAGCAACATGCATAGAATTGGAGGACATTGTATTCCGTGAAATAATCTAGAAACAAAAAGTTAAATGCCACATGTTCTCATTCATATGTGGAAACTAAAACATGTTGATCTCATGGGAGTAAAAAATATAATAGAGGATACTAGAGGCTGGGAAGAATGGGGGAAGGAAAGGATAGAAAGAGATTTGTTAAAAGATGCAAAATTACAGCTAGATAGGAGGAATAAGTTCTAGTGTTCTATACCAATGTACAATTGATGAGTGTAGGTGATAATAAAATATGATACAGTTTCAAATAGCTAGAAAGAGGATATGATAGGTGTAAAGAAAATGATAAAAGTTTTTCAATGAAATGATCAGTGTTTGAAATGATGTATATGGTGAGTACCTGGATCTGATCACTACACAGTATATGTTTTGAAACGTCACTAAGCACTTCATGAATATGTAAAATTATTATTTGTCAACAAAAAATAAATGGGAAATTACAAAAAGATGGAAGCCAATAAAGAAAAGTCACTGATAGAAAACTTTTATATAACCATAAGTCATTACTAAATGGCAGAAATTAACATGGGATTTATATACACAAAGCCAAGAACTAAAAGTTGAACATTGGATTTTCCTGTTTCAGATCCCTTTTGCTTAACCTGCAACTGGGATTTTTTCACCAGATATATGAACTCATGGAGCATCCAGCCTTGGTGATATTGCTGACTCTCTTCTGCCTTAGTCTTCATTTTTTTTCTCTTTTGCCGAATCCATCCTTCTCAGACCATTCCTAACTCCAACTTCTCACTAAAATATCCAGCTCTCTTTAGCCCGCATCTTATGAACTCAGCCCCAGAAACCCCTTTGAATATACACAACTGATCAAAATGTCTAGATGAAGGGGCTCTATTAGCTGCTCAGGATTAGCAACAACTTTTAGATTTTTTTTAGGGTTTCAGCTTCCTTAAAAGAAAGATGTGCTTTTCAATAATAAAGTTTTTATATTTACATTAAACAAAGAAATTAATAGGCGGCTAGTAACATTTATTTTCAAAATTAGAATCTTTATTCAGAATATGGCCCTCAACAGTCACTAACAAACCAGACTGTTAACATTAATTCACATAGTAGAATACATAAGTAAAAAGCCTAAGAAATATTAAAATAATCTATACATAAGAATAGGAGCTATTAGAACATTTATGTTTAATCTTCCCTTAAGCTAATCCACGTGTAAGTGTCATGCATTCAAATAATTACAGAGGAAAAGTGAAAATCACATTGTTAAGTCTTTAGTTGACAAAGATAATAAGTCTGGGATGCCAATCTGCAGAGGAAGAATCAGAAGAGCCATTTTATTTAATCAGAACATATATTCATTGGTAATATTTTTCTGCCTAAAAGTATAAAATAACATACTTATTCTGCTAATCACTATAAAACAAAAAGTTCATTAATGTTATTTGTTCCAGTGTTTCAAATTTTGATACAGATCAGTCCTTTACATTGTTCTACATAGCAAACCATCACTTATATGAAATTTGGAATAAATATTTTCTGTATATTTTCACAATAAACACTATTGTAAAAGAAGTGTTTGCTTTCTGTCCATGGATCATTTGCTATCTCTAGGGAAAATATCAAATGGTATATTATTTCATTGCAGCATGGGAGAAAAGAAAGTTCAGCTGGCCTGTGCTTAAAGGCCTTACATTTTTCCATTCAGCAGCAATTACTCTTATGTCTCCTTTCCTCTTTCATCCTGATTGCCGCTGGAGAAAATTCTAGGACCCAGTGAAAAATAAATATAAGGTGCCAATATTATTATCTCTCTTTTCATACTATCTTCAATTTTGTGATTTTCTTTACATTTGGTAAACCCAGTTTCAACTAGTGCTTCTGAGAATTATGGCTATAATTCTCCACATTATATATATAGTAATAAAATTTCATTCTTATGAATACTGTTGCCTTCTAGGACATTACTTTGGGATTTAGCCATAGTTTTATGCATTCCATTCATTAAATTTGGGGGAAATTTTTCAAGTAATTTTTTGTTAAATAATCAAGTAATAATTAATTGGTACTGGTTTTTTAAGATGTAACTCTTTATGTAAGATGTAAACAAATCCTGGGCTATTTTCCTTAATACAATCTGTAAATAAAACAATATTTATTAAATGAAACATTAAATTCTAGAATTTAGAAAATAAGATATCACTTATTGTCATCTTTATTAAACTATTCAACTATAGTTTTAGCAATTTGTATCAGGTGAGTAGAAAATCTCTTCTTATTCATCTTATGGTAACATAAACATATAGGCAATTTATATAAATAAGCAAGTAGGCAATTAGTGGGATGAACATTGGGAGGATTTATTTAGTCGATCAGTTATAATGAATAGGCAATTAAAATGCTAAACTCTGGTCTGCAATATGCACAAAATTAACTATGAAACAAGAACACAAATCCACTTTATGCAGACAAATCAAATTTTGTTTTGAAAAAGATTTATCAAGTATAACTAGCTAGAAGATGATGCTAAAAGATTTCTGGGATCTAGTAACTGAGAATAATTCAAATCTATCTTCTTAACAGGCATCAAAATATATTATACAGCATATTATTTAGTATTTTTGAGGAAAACTAAAATTCATACATAGGGCTGTATAAAAAACTCTCCCTGCTAAAAGTTGCATTTTTCTTTTATGTTATTTTTTAATGGCTTTGTGTGAAAAACAGGGCACCTCTCTAAAAGCTGCCATATATATGAATATAATTATGCATGGTGAGCCTTTTAGGATCCATATGTCAGAAAACAATACTAGTAACCATAAGTGGCAATTCATTGATTGTGATGGTAATAATCTGTTTCATTTTGTTTTCTTCATATCTAGCTATTCAGGCCCAGACAAGACAATGTGTGAATTTGTAAATAGAACAATGAACAACAAATGACATTGAAAATTTCTGGAAAAATATGTAATTGTGATTAAACAAACCAATTATGCTAACGATTCCATTTTATTAAGCTGAGTGTGAACAAACCTCCTTGGAGGTCTTTTATAGACAGGTACCAATATTTGATTAGACTGATGTTAAATTAAGAGATGAATGAGGACCTGCCAGAGAAGAACCAATCTGCTGACTAATAAAGCATCCAACGTAGAAAATAGCCCTAACCTACATAAGTAGAAACAACTCTTTTGCCCAAATTTGAAGTCAGTCATATTTTAATCACATTAAAGTAACATTTTTTTCTTTAAAGGGTCTCAGCTTATTTTTGCAACTTCTAAATGCATATTTCTGTTCTCAGTCCACCGGGAGTAGAAACATAACCTTTAAAATTATGCAAGGCAACTGGATTCATTTATTTCATTTTTCATAGACAAACTCAATGTCTTCCACCTGCTTTTACCAATAGCTCCTTCCAAATTATTTCTTTCCATTTACCATTATAGCTCTCCATGAAGCAATAGGATGTGTAGACCATATTCTAATAAATAAGTTGAATGCCACTATAGTCATCTCCTTTGTACAGGTGGAAAAAATGCTAAGATGGAATCAATATTCAGAGGCTGAATTCTCTACTTGATAAGGTGTGGAGAAATTTAGCAGGTATAAAATTTGTGAAAGAATGAATTCTGGATTATATTTAAAGTTAATAAGATCTATTGAAGAGGTAGGATAAGGAAGGTTACACAATAGAACATTTGCATTTGCAGAAGAGGGGAGCACTAAGCACATAGATTTTGTGTAATAAAGCAGAAAGCCTGACTGAGGATGAAATGCCAGTGTTATACTGCTAGTGACAATGGGGATCCTTATCCATTATATTGATAGCATGTTTGTGATATTATAATGAGAAAAAGAATATGCAAATAGAAACAAGAAATTACAGGCAATTAAATACTTGGCTTCATAAACTTCTTCATAAAAGGCTGGAGGAAAGGTATAGAAGGGATCTGTGCCATTGGGAATATCATCATGAAAGGTAAGAATCTGATGTATGTATAAAATGGTTGAAGTAAGCTTTCAGCTCTGGGTAATGCTGATCTCCTGCTTCGTCCACTGACTGTGGGCAAGATGGTATAGGAAATGAATTGTGAAGTTGTTTAGCTAACATGTCTGTTCTATTCTGCTCATCCACTTGGCTGCGGAATTGAGGACTGGGGGAAATGGCTGTTC
Organism: Aotus nancymaae; assembly: GCF_030222135.1. Classification (NCBI taxonomy): domain Eukaryota; kingdom Metazoa; phylum Chordata; class Mammalia; order Primates; family Aotidae; genus Aotus; species Aotus nancymaae. The sequence continues at coordinate 10,415,567 of NW_026988431.1, forward strand.
ACTTCCACCTCTGGCCCCTGGGTAAGTTAGCCTGGGATTGTCACAGCTCTTGATATTGCCATCAGTATTGTTCAGAAGGATTGGGTGTGTCAATAGGGGTAATCGATTATATAGTCAATAGAAAATAATTCAGAAAGTCAATTTTCCAAATTAATTCAATGCTGAAATCTTTGCTGAGATTATGAAGTTTGATTTGCTTGTCACCCAGACTCTCCTGAAGCACACAACTCTCACCATAGAGCTTTGCAGAGTATATGGCACCTATGAGGAACTCAATCAAGGCACCCTACACAAAAGAATATCATTGTGTTTCCCAAACTGTCATTGGCTTCCTATTGCTTATGAAATAAAATTGACGTGCTTTATCCCAGTGGATTAAATTAAGCACAAAATTGCCTTTCAAACATTGTCTCTCTCACCTTTTGGTCTGGACATTTGTTTTCACAAATCTCTAAAAGAAGGTTTAAAAACCATGTATAACCTCATCCAGTTTTAAGTTGGTATTGAACAAATTTTATTGTGGGTTTAAAAAGTTACAAAAATGTAATTCTAAATATTTATGTCTCTAATAAACACTATAACAATTTGCCATATTATTTTTATATGACTTTATAAGTACTCAATGAAATTTAAATAGAGTGGTAATTTAATAACCACTGTAACTTATTTTAAATGTTCTCAAACATTATCTTAACAGTCAGAAGTTTTACATAACTCATTTTTCCTCCTTGAACTCACATTTTCATTCTTATCCTTCACAATTTTATCTTAATGTAGTTTTTCTACTTGAAAGTTTTTTATCGATCATTTCATATGTCCCTGAAACAACTATCTATCCAGGTGTATTTTTCCCTGTGACTGCAAGAGACAAAGCATTAAATATTAAAGTATCCAATAATCTGAAAATTTTTTGGCAAAACTAAATGGTAAACAATCTTCTAGCAGTCTGAATAACTTTTCAACTAAATAGAAAATGCTCAATTGCCTTTCCTATGTGTTTCTTTTACTCAAATATTGGAAGTAAAGTTTTAATTAGTTCTCCCTTTTGTGGAAATCATGCAAAATATGTCCCTGGGATGCAGAGAGAAACACAGGTGCCTGAATTCATTCACCAAGTTCTCAAGACAGATTGTCAAAAGTGTGAAGAAAGCACTTTAAAGAGGTTGGTATTTACCAGGATGCTTTTTAAAAATCTTAATTATTCTAAGTCAAAAGTAGAGAAACATATTTTGTTGTCTAGATAAAATAAGATGTCACAACCTTCAGTACTTCCTACCACCAGGACCAATCCTCAGGAGAAATGCAATATTTAACAACATTTAAGATGAAAGAAAATTGCTTATTAAACAAAATGTGTCATCACCAATTCTGTTGACCAATTCTACAACATTTTTGAATTCCTATCATCTTCATCCAAGTCATAATATCCTGTTTCTAATGCCAAGCTTTGCCTCAACCCAAATATGTATAAGATGAGAAGAAGATATGGAGCCCAACAACAGACTGAGGATACCTTGATTACAGGAGGCTTTGCAGACCTCGGTTATTTCAAACATTTTTGTTTTCTGCTTGGTGTCACAGAGTATATTTACCCCAGGGCAGGAAACCACTATATCAGATGAGAGAGAGGTGACCTTTCTTGTCAAAATGGAAGAAGGGCGATTGTTCAGAGGAGGTAAGAAAGGAGAACGAACATATTTTCAGATAGATCCGTTTCAGGAAAGACAAGTGTTGGGCATCTAAGAAATAATTCCATTAAATCTGTGGCTGTGAACCCTTGGAAAGCCTCTGTCTACACCAGGAGCACATGTATTTCTGTTTAAAGGCCATGATATAATCTATATCTGAGTGTATTTTTGTTGTTGCTGTGTAACAATTTAATACATACTTAGAAGCTTATAGGACCACCCATTTATTATTTCACAGTTTCTGTGGGTCAAGAGTCTAAACACACTTTAGCTGAGTTTTCTGGTCAGAAGTGCAGCTCATCTAAGATTCAGAGTCCTCTTTCGAACCCACAAGAATATTGGCAGAATATATTTTCCCACAGTTGAAATATTTGTGGTGATTTGCATTTTCTAGGTCAGCAGGAGAGCTTCTGTGCTGCTCTGAGTTTCTGATTATTAGACTCACTTTTAAAGGACTCACCTGATTAGGTAAGACCCACCCAGCATAATTGATTAACTCAAAGTGAGCTAATTAGGAACCTTAATTATGCCTTCAAAAATCTCTTCACCCTCTTCATATAATATAAACCAATCAAAGAATGGCATGCATCATATTTGCTAAGGCTCCATCCATACTCATGGGAAAGAATTGCATAGAACATGAACCCTAGAAAGCAAAAATATTGGTGGTCAGTTTAGAATTCTGCTTACCATGCAAAATGGAACTTCCTAAACTCCAAATATTTTCTCTTCATTTACAAACAGGTTTCACATGTATTTTCTTTAATTAAGTGCCTCTTTTCTATTTGCTTTTAGGACTTACTTCAAGTCCCTTTTTTACAAAGCATTACAAAGCTCTCCACCCATCACGAAGAGATAGAAGTCACTTCTCCTTTTTTGAAAATTAAAATAGTAGTTTTGTTATTTGTATAAATATTTAATTCCCTTTTTAAACAAGTAACTCCTTAAATCACGGCTGATTTATCTTTGTATTGTTTGCAAGATCAATGCAGTGTCCTGACATAAAATGCACACTGATATTTGATTGAGTGAAGGGATAAATTAAAATGTGCCATCGTTTAAACTTGACAATGTTTCTATCTTTGGCTTCTCAGCCTTTCTCTATTTTTATATTCAGCTGTATATACGTGTAGGTTGTAAATGTATAGACTAAGACTATCTTATGCATTTTATTACAAATCTCAGAGCTATTTCCTACATGTATACATGCTCATAAGCAAACACACTTACCTCACTGGTACAAAGTGACCCTAAAAGCAATTGAGCATTTGTTTGGTGTAGTTTATGGTAACATGCTTTTTTCATTGTTTCAATTTATTTTGAAATGGAGAAAATGTTTATTGGCCAAGTTTCTGAAGGAAGAATTAAAGGTGGTTGGGATTCCGTGTCTCTAATATTTAGTAAGTGTCTTTCTACTACCAGATTTTCAAGGGAAATCTGAATATCAGATGTACTATTACAAAATATCATTCTCTGTGTGGCTGTGGCCATGAAACCTTCTGTAGCTTCCCCAGCTCTGGTGAGATGGGCCAAATCCCTTGCAAACCACAAGGAAAATATTTGACATTTAGTCTAAAACCTGGAATAAAAGAGAAAGAAACCCTTCTTAATCAATTTATGACAGAGCCACATCTTAATTTTAACCTTCAAGATCTTGCCAATGGTATGGCCAAAGGTAATCCCCAAGGGGGAAAAGGCATCAAAGGAAAGAAAGAATTTTCCTTTTGGGCTCAGAGAATTCACCTAATGTAAACACTGCTGAGCCTTCCTAATGCAATAAAGTCCCCTCTTTTGGAGAGTTGCCCAAGATGTATATAACATACAAAACAGGAAGCCAACAATCAGATCAAGTAATTCCAAACGGAAGAATTCCAAGGGGAACAGGTGATGCAGACATACATACTTTGAGACTCTTTTTCAGGAGAGAAGGGAAATCTACTTGCCCTGAATTTATGGGTTAATATAAACCTGAACTTGCCCCATAGCATACCTCACCTTCTCAGGTAGAAAGTGGGTTTGAGGGACATCTCTGTGAGGTCTCCTGCTTGTCTACTGGGCTGAAATGGTGGGAAATCTTTCTACCCACTTTGTGGATCATGCTTCATTAGAATACCTACTGGTTTTGGTGACTGGTTCCCTTTCTTTTCTCTTTTCTAAAATACCTGTCAGATACACATTAAAAAGTGAAGATGTTTGGCATTTAAAAAGCCTAAATTGAGATCCTTTAAATTGAAAAAGCCACTCTCTGCTAAAGAAAGAAAGTTGCATTACAAATAACACTCCTTGAGGGGGGGAAAAAAAAAAGAGGCAGGCATGCAGGATTTAATTGCCCAAGTCTAATTAGTTTTAGACTAGTGCTATAAAACTTAGAGAGGAGCAAAGATAAATATTTCAGCTAATTTCCCTATGTACTGTGAAAAATTATTCTCAAATTTGAATGTTATGAAGTTATTTGCAAAGTATATTAAGTCAGTTCTTCTATGTAATGAAGTGCCCTTTACAGTTTAAGAGACCTTCTAGGAGCTGACATTTCTGTCATAAAGAACATGGCTCTTGTGGCTTCATTATGACTTCTTGAAGCAATCTGAACTACAGACCTTGCTGTCTGCCAGCTGAGGACACATCTACACACTAACCGTGTCTCACAGCGGCACAGTGCACCAAGGCTCAAAGTTATTTCCACTGTGATGACCTAAATCTCCAGCCAGGTGATACCATGTTGAAAACCTCCTTGATAATACCTGATTTATTTTTTTCTCCTCACACTCACCTAGGGAATTACACATTGTGGTTTTTTTTTTAAGAAATTAAATTGCATGATAGAAGGTCACTTGATATGTGAATGTCATGATGAAACCGTTCAATGCATCACTTTCTCTCCTTTGATCAGCTTGAATGCCTTCACAGGAAGCCCCATAACTCCTTCAGAAGTGATCTCCTGTGCATGATTACTTTGACACAATCTAGATGATGCTCTATTAGGGAGGTGAGAAAGAGCAAGTATCAAAACCAAAATTACTGCATATAAGTTTGCAAATGAGTTGATGATGCTCTCTTACTTTCACTAAAAAGGGAAATATGTTGATTTGGAGTTACGGAGATTCTGTTGCTCCTACTCTCACTTTGCTGGCTGGTAAATCTATCCAACACGTAATTTCATTTTAAATAATAGTTATTTTTCAATGGACCATTATAGCTTTTATATTAGTTTGTAGGGGTTATCCCTTTATATTTTTATAGCAAAAGACTGTTTTCTCCTCGAATTCAAAAGCCATTGATAGTTTGTTTTATCCTGGAATAATATGTTTGCTTTATAATGAAAGCATTTGTAAATTATGTATTTATACATTAATCATTTCTTGAGACCATCTCTTTTCCAATGCACTATTCATTATTTTTATCTAGAGAAGAAAACAGAAGCACCCCGTACTAGGTTGTAAGTTCCTTGAGGGGAGGAAATCTGGTTTCTAGCAAGTGCCTGGGACATCATAGCAAGATCTGAGTAAATTTTTGTAAATGAATGAGTGAATTAGTGTAATAGAAATACTTATGATAGCATATATAAACATATACACAAAGTTTACAAAGTGAGTTCACTCTACTTAGGAATTAGCTGCATAGATTAACTACTAATAGCAACTGACCCAAGATTAAGCCCTCACATATCTGGAAATATGAAATGCAGTTGAGAGACAATCATGTGTTATTTTCTGTAACTTTTTTAAAAGAGAGAAAAAGTTGAGAAAATAATATGCATAACATCTGGAAGTTTATAAAGTCATGACATTTACTTCCTAATACATGTACAATTTCATTTTTATAATTTCATATCTATGGCTGTTTTAGACAAGTATTAATATAAAAATTGTGATAATATAATTAAAAGAATGCATGTTAACAGCATTCATTCATTCATGCAACATTTGTTTAAATTGTATCAAATTGATTAAAACAAGTTGTTTTGAACTGCCCTTCAATCATGAGTGTCTATAATCCCAGGGGTTCTGCGATTACTTTTCTCTCTAAAGTAGATTCTATCATAAAATAATAAACTTTTAAAGGCCTGGAAACACATGTTATTCATCTTGGTATTGTCTTCATCTTCCAACAAAATTTTTATGGAATGAAAAACTGTGAAATGTTAATTTCTGAGAATCAATGAAAGTACTCTAGCCTTGGAATACAAATGTGAAATTAGAAATTTTTTTAACAATTTGCAAATATGAAATTTACGTTTCATTATTTGTTGGTTACACAGAGCAGCATGAGGCTTATGACCCCTGTTATTTCATTGTTACGGAAACCATTCCATGGAATGCAGCGTGTGGGTCAACAGGAAAGGTACCAGCATGGAGGCCTAGAAACCAGCAATCTGGTTAGAGCTTTGACAGTCAGTAACTGTGTAACTTTTGCTTTCTTTTAATCTTATCCACTCAACTTCTTTGAGGCTCTGTTTCCTCAAGTGAAGAATGATGAATTGAACCAGATCCATGGCTGTCAATATTTTAAAAATCACAGTAGTTTTTGTTCAAACAAAATCTTTCTTGGAACTTACACGAGCAAAACAGGTAATGGCTGAGATGCTGCTGCTGAAACAGGGTGAGTGTTCTTCCACTCCTTCCGACTCACTCGATTTTTATTCGTCTGTCTCTGTCCTACCCCAACTTGCAGTGATAGCCCCTTGGGGAGTCGGGATCTCAAGGAACCCTCATGAACCAAATACTAGACTAGTTCACTAAGTCACTAAAATCCTTTTTGTTCTAAAAGCCTGATTTTAGGAATTAGTGCTAATGTTAGGACAGACTGTATCTTTATAAAATAGAATATGCCAATAATATGACATGGTTGTTATCTGTGCAGGTTTTTTTCTAAATCATTTATTCTTATACACTGCATTTTGAGTGTCGTTAGTGGAATAATGAAGGATTATTTAGTAGAGACAAATGATACAATTTAGTTCCCTTTTATTAATTCAACTCACTGGTCAGTAATGACTGAATATCTTCTCACTTTTACCATTGTAAGAATGGCAAAAACTCTCCAAGTCAGACCACCATTATGGGATGTTCTGTTGTAATAATAAGGAGAGCCTGACATCCACACCAAGTAAAAGAGACACGAAAGCCAATAGAATCAATAAGTAAAACTGCAATAGTGCCAAGGTGCAAGGTGACCAGAGAACAGGTCAAAAAGGTCAATTAACTTTGCGAGGCTGAAATCCAAGAGTAAATCATGAAGTCAAAATTCAGGGCAATAGAGACAGGAGCAAAACAAAATAAATCAGAAATTAAAGAATCAAAAGAAGTTTTTGAGTTATTCCAAAGTCATGATCTAGCATTTGTGTTACAGCAAGCAGGGCCTGCCTGAAAAGGTCTGCTTTGAGGAACCAGAAATGGAAGACACAGATTAATTTTTTTCTATGGATAAAATAATTATCAAGGGATTCTAAGTGTCTTAAATTTACCCTTTCCCTGTTACCAGTGATAAGCAAGAATTTGTGCTCATTAAATATGCCAGTTTGAAGCTCAACCAAAATGAAGCCATTACGAGTGGACTTGGCAGTGGAAAGGGGGATCCTGTGGCTTCACTGTTCTTTCAGAGGTCTTAAAAGGCTAAAATTCACTTGGTTCTGTAGAAATTCTGTCTCTGGGATTTGGAGACTGAAAATAGCTCAACACTAATTCTGAATTGTGAAATCCAAAATCTGAGTACTCTGAACTTTCGTGCTGGATTCAAACCTAACTTTTCCCTCTTTTGTTCATAACTACCTACAAAATGTACATAGGACTTCACCACCCCTCAAACATCCCTTAGCATCCCAGAAATTTAACCAGCTCTGTTAAAAGTGTCTATTTTAGACCAGAATATATATTTCACCCCTCAAGTTATAATAACGTATTTGAGATTCAGAAGAAATAAAAGTGGATTGCACAAAATATAGCTCATTTCCCCAGAAGGTAAATGTTAAGGGATTTTTTTTTTTTTTTTAAGTAGACCAAGTAGCTCTTTTCACAATATATATATATGCTCTGCAAGAGCTTTTAATCTCTTCAAGCCTGAATTTTCTGGGTTGAAAAATGAAAAATCAAAATTAAAGTAGTAAAATCTTTGCCTCAATAAGGTGTGGAGATTTCTGGCTTAATTTGGTACCAGGCTAGCACGATAACTGCCTTTGCCTGATTCAGTCTAGGCTCACACCCACACACAGTCTGTGATGGTATCCAAACGCAGACACCTACAGGCAACCACCAGAGGCATTCTTTCCAAGAATAAAGCAAATGTCAATGGAGAAAAAAAAATTAGAAAAATTAGTGCCTATTTTTCTTTCTTTTTTTTTTTTTTTAACTTCCTAAAAACAGAGCATTCCCATATTCCTGAAAGAAGGTAGAAAAAACACCCATTTCCCTCTTCCTAGATAAAAATTCCGAGGGCTCTCCCAGTGGTTTTCCATCCTGGCTACATATTGGAAGCCCATGGGGCTGACCTGAGGTTGATAAAATATTCTAAAAATGCTTCCCCTTCCACGACATTGCCATGCCTGGTCACCTGATCAAATATTAATCTACGTACTACTGTGAAAGGATTTTGTAGATGCAATTAAGGATAGCTACTAATCAGCTAATTTAAAAGCAGAGAGATTATCCTGGATTATCCAGGTGTGCCAACGTAATTACATGGACCCTGAAAAGCAGAAGAGGGAAACACAAAGTTCAAAGATAACATGACAGAAGGAAAGACAAGAGACGTAGGGCAGAAATGGAAGTCAAGGAAATCTGAAGCACTGGAAGAACTCAACCCATCATTGCTGGCTTTGGAGACCAATGGGCCATAATCCAAGGAGGCCCCAGAAGTCTAGTATGATTCTCGGCCACAGCCAGCAAAGAAACAGGGACCTCCCTTCTACAGATGCATGAAATCAAATTCCACCAACAGTCCGAATGAGCCTGCAAGCAGATTGTCTCTGAGAGCCTCCAGAAAGGAACACCACTCTGCCCACAACTTCATATGGACCTTGAGAGTGAGCAGAGAAACCACAGGACTTCTGGACTTCTGATCTACAGAGATATGATATAATATATTTGTATAGCTTTAAGCCATTAAGTGTGTGATAATTTGTTACAGTAGCAATGCGACATTAATATGTGGCTTAACAACAAAAAAAAAGCAACCTTAGTATAAGGCCAGGCATCAGTGTTTTTTCAAAAGCTTCCTAGGTCAGTGCTTATGAGATTAACGTACATAGGAATCACGTTAATTTGATGAGAATCTGCATTTCTGACATGTTGTGAAAATGCAGATTCTGATCAGCAGATCTCAGATGAGGCCTGAGAGTTCAAAGAAACTACAGGTGAATGCTGATGTTTCTTGTGGAAGGACCACGCACGAGTAGAAAGAAGCCAGATGATCATAAATTAGCCAAGCTTCTCACTACTTTGTGAATATGACATTTGGAAGTGACCACAGTACTATCGTTGCAGTACTCCCATCTTTCTACATTCATTTCAAGACTGCAAGTTGATGGAGTGGATCTGAAAGCTGAGTGATATAGAAAATGCAGACAGAATATACCTCAGTGGATGTGGCTTCAACAAGCACACCGCAGCAAGTCGGATTTTAAAAACTGACCTATAGCAGGGTGCAGAGAATTTTTTTTATTTTATTTTAAGTCTTTAATTGGTATATAAGATCACAGAAAGAGACAGTAGAAGTAGTGAAAAATCTCACCACTGCAGAGCAGGATAACAGTAGATGAACAGTTAAATTCTTTAGATAATTAGTTGAAGACCTGAGAAATCGATTCAGGTAGCAGGTGCTTATGAGAACCACAGGAAATCTGCCTAATGTATCTGAGCAAACTGACTTTACACAGGGAGGGGAGCACTACACACTGGGGTCTGTTGGGGGGAAACAGGAGAGGGACAGCGGGGGGTGGGGAGTTGGGGAAAGATAGCATGGGGAGAAATGCCAGATATAGGTGAAAGGGAGGAAGGCAGCAAATCACACTGCCACGTATGCACCTATGCAACAATCTTGCATGCTCTTCACATGTACCCCCAAACCTAAAATGCAATAAAAAAAAGCTGACTTTAGATGATTGTTGCCTCATTTTCTCAAAAAAAAAAAACAAAAACAAAAAACGGCAAAGTGGAAGCTGAGGCTATGATAAATTACCAATGAAAGACAGGAAGAATCATGAAAATTTTGTAAAAGAGCATAACTCTGAAGATAAGCTACTGTAAGACCCTGGAGAAAATTCAAGAAAAATATTCTGTATGCCTCCCAGGATCTAATAGACATGGCACCTATATTTTCTTTAAATGATATGGAAAAATATTATGATATGTAAAACAATAAGGTAATTTTTGAGGGGAGCAGTGATTGGAACATAAAGGGTATTTCTGAAAGAAGTTCTGAGTGTTGATTTCAGGGCTTGATTACACAGGTGTAGGCAGAATGTAGAAATTGATCAGAATATATATTTTGATAAATACACTATTCTGTACTTACATTTTAGTTCAATATCAAAATGCAAAGGGACAAAAATGACTAAAGGGACAAAAATGAATCAGCAGAGAAAAAAATAATAGGAAGAAGTATACAGAGGATTCAATGTGAGAATAAAAAAATTGCAATGAAATGAAAACTACAACAAAAATGAAACCTGAAAATAAAATAAAATTAACATTCAGAACTCTAGTGAGTTTTATAAAGTACCTAACTTTTAGAACCCTCTCAGAATGCAAAAACAAGTGAAAACCTTATGGTTTATTCACATTTTCATAGGAAAAGTGATATGTAAAATAAAAATGTAACTAAGGATCATCGGCTCTTTCAGGGAGAAAGTCTGAAAAATGTAGGCATAAATAGAAAGCACAGTTCAAAGCTGAAAATACATTTGCTTTTGCCATTTTAGGAACACTACCTCCACCTTACCCTAGGCAAAATGTATGGACAAATAGTTCAAACAAGTCATGTTTAAGAAAAAAATATATAATAATAAAGTTTAAAATTATGTAAGCATTTAAGAGGAAAAAAAAAGGTAATCCCATGAGGACTGAAGTGTTTGTATGTTTTTTTCCAACCATGTCCCAAGTGACAAGATTAGAACTTGGCCTAAGGCTTACATCAGTCATTCAATAAATATTTGTTGAGTTAGTTAAAAGTTGTATTAAAAATTGTTTTTTTTAAAAAAAGAAACAAAGCTTCCAATTTTTCCTTTGCACCACAAATATAGAAGAAAATAAAGTTATATATACTCATATTTGAAGAAGGGAATCTCTTTGCAAAGAATTTCATTTGCAATTAAGTTTCTCATCATAGGTTAAGTCAATAGAGACAGACTTTCAGATGTAGAATGACTCAAGAAATAGATCACTCGACTTTTCTTAAAAAAAAATCTAACTTACTGAAAGATGGTCAACATAAGAATGCAAGGCTGTGTTTCTGTTCAAAAAGACAGTGATAAGCACTCAAGCATGTTAAACATAGAGCTAAATCTAGTTACATTTTTAATATGTGGTATAAAGTAAATATCAAAAGATTTCTTAAAATAAAAGATGGGTATATAACAGTGGTGTTCTATGATAATTATCTGAATCCTAATTATAACACATTTTCTGAAACCTAATTATAAAGTGAAACAAGGGAAGCATCAGTACAGGAATAGGAGAGAGGAAGAAGGAATTAAAGTAAAATAAATTTGTTATTTTAATTATGGAATATTTTTAAATGTTAATTCTTGAGTTTGGTGATTTCAGAAGTATAGGATATCTGTAATACCTAAAAATGACTTGTTTCAGAATTATAAAACATGAAACTTGCAAGTCAAAAATCACAGAAGAAAGTAAAACTATACAAAATATAATTCATGTATAAAAAGAAAGTAATAAGGAAAGAATATAAATTATATAGCATATAGAAAAATGAGCAAATTAACCCAAATATCAGATAAACAATAACAATTGTGAGCAGACTGAACCACTTGTATAAGAGACAGAACTTTTCCCACTGGATAAAAATCAAACCCAAACCAGCAAAATCAAAGCCTTTTACAAAATAATATGTAAGAATTAAAGTGAGAAAAGAGAAGAAGAATGAAATATTTATCAACAAACTTAGGGAAAAAAAGAAGATATAGGAAGGGGATGTTAATTGAGACAACATACAATTCAAGACCAAAAGATAGTTATTTTTGAAAACTGTTTTGATAAATAGAGTAAGCAAATTGCTTTTTAAATATTTAGCAGCAAATTTTATAATTTAGAAACTCAAGAATATGTTGAAAAGGAACAATTGTACCAAACATTAAGTTGAAAACAAGTAAAATAAATTTTGGATCCCACAAAGATTCATTCCGGGTTAGGATCAGTCTGCTGGTCTCTGGAGCAGAAGAACAAGTTATTAGCTGCCTCTTTGCTTCAGTGGGAGGACTATCTCTGCTTGTTCTGTCTACGAGTGTGACAGTAATATTAACTCCAGGTTCCATTTCTGTCTCAACCCCCTGCTCTCAATTCAGCAGGAGTCTGGGCACATGAACATGGATTTCCAGCACACATTGGATTTTGAGTAATTCTTAACTTTTTCAAATTAGGAATATTATTATAAATTTAAAATAATTACATGTATTGGTGACTGAGCCACCCAGTGAGTCTGCAGTGTGTAAGAAGGTGGAAGTGGCAGATCTCTTGGAGATTTGATTCCCAATCAAGATCAGTCAATTCTTTTAAGTAGTGACTCATTTATAAATATCACCAAAAGTGGAAACTGTTTAATTGAACATTGAAGTTCTAGATAGAGAGAAAGATTTGAAAGATTTAAGTCCCAGCTTGGTTTGTGAACCCAAACCAATGAGCACACTGTGTAAAGGCCCTGAGAAATAATAAACTGCCTTTAATCTTACTTTTCAGGTTGTTGACCTGAATACATCTTAAGTAGAAAGGCATTTTAATTCTTAAAGTTTTCTCTTTTCAGAGTGCTTTAGAATAAAGTGGTTCAGCTTTTATGTAAAGGGTCAGGGAATTTTGAAAGAGAGAAAATATCAATACATTCTTTGTTTTTATTTCTAAGCAAAATAAGTTGCCTAGTTGATGCACCTTTTAAATCAAGGACATGAAAGTAGCTCACAATAGCTAATAAAATATACCACAAAATATTTGTTTCCAAACTACTGTGTTAATTATCTGAATAAAAAGGAAACATTGATTATTGATTGTGTTTCTTTCTCCCAATATTCAAAGCAAATATTATACATTGCTCTAGGAATATAATCTAGTGAATGAAGATGGCCAGATGGGACTAATCCTGCTGTTACATTAAAGGAAGCTTGGGTAAAATGGGAAGAACAATTATTCAAGACTCACTTCTTTTCCCTTTATTCTTCAAGACAAGGCTTTGATCCACATGAGAGGGGCCCTTCTCAGAGCCCCACACTTTAAGGAGCACTGCAACATACAACAGAAATGTACTAACCTGTAACATGAAGGCTAACCACTGCTGAGCCTCAGAGAATGCTTCTCTAGGTCTCTTTACCTTGGCCTCAGAACAAAAAGCAACTGGAGTTAAATTCCATGAACTTTAGCTGTGAGGCAGAGGTAGGGAAGAGACCCTGCTAGGGAATACCAGGAAGAGCTTAGTGGTGGCAGCACTCAGGTAAAAGGCAATAAAAAGTCATTCTTCCTCTCACATCATGTGAATAAAATATATCCCAGTATAATGTTAGATAGTTTCCAAGTAGTGCCAAGTGTCCATTTATCAGTCTCTCATGGTGTTCTAAATCATGTTTCTGGAAGTGCCATCAAATATTTGCAACAGATGCATACAGTGTCTGAGAAATATTGAAATATTTTACAACATTAAATAATTTATGTTTTTATAAATTTGTACACATATACGTATATAAAATCAGGTTACTAATTCTTTACATTGGCAAATAGAATTGCAAATAATTTTATTTTATAAAAATATTTTATAAGGTTAAATTTTAAAATTCAGGTGTTAATCATTTTGACTTAAAAATCTAACCTATATTAAATATGAATTTTATTTTAGTTTAATAGAAATTTGAAGTATTTTTGAAAGAATAATTTTGAGAACATGAAACTCCTTTTTCATTTTCAACTTTTTGCATTTGCTTTAATTTACATTTTGAAGAATATATATTCACATTCCGTAAGCTTTGAATGAAACCATATTGCTATTTTCTAATCTTTCAGATCAATGTTAATTAATACACCAAGTCATAATTGAAATAGAAAATATCTCTAGGCTGAGAACAGAAAAAAACTGAAAAGAAAATATTTAAAACCCCCACGAAATTATCTGCTTAACTGTTTAAAAATTGAAAACAATAAATTTAATAGGCTTCTGGTAAACATAAATTATATAACGTTTTTAAAGCAAAATATTACAAAATCTTTTTAATAAAAATGTGGATCAAAATAATGACAGTGAGCAAGAATATTGTTTTTATCAAATACAAAACTTGAATGGATCATATAATTTCTTTACTAAATGAAGACTTCAATTGCTGGGGAAAAAAAAAAGCATTATTCATATCAATTTCCCAACTCAGAAGCAACAAATACAGCTATGGCCTGCCCATTAGGACAAACTACACTCATGAAATCAGCAAACTTTATTTTTAAAAAAAACTTGGGAGATTTACTGTGTTTTTCAGAATATTATCCTAGAAAATTACCATTACATCATTCTGACGATATGAACACTTTCTAGAAAAACGCAACAGAACTCAAATCATTTATTTTGATTTTCCATTGAATGAACATTGCAAACAATTTTGTCTGGCACTACAATTTCTTCAAATGGAAAAAGAGGCTAAATGGGGCCTTTCTCATTTTTTGTTTGAATGAGAACAAGATACTCATTCTTTTGGCTGCATGCTAATACCATGGCTGCATAGCATTCCATGGTGTATATGTACTACATTCTCTTTATCTAGTCTATTATTGATGGGCATTTAGATTGATTCCATGTATTTGCTATTGTGAGTAGTACTGCAATGAACATATGCATGCGTGTGTCTATAATAGAATGATTTATATTCCTCTGGGTATGCAACCAGTAATGGGATTGTTGAGTCAAATGGTATTTTTGTACATGAATGGAGCTAGAGGTTATTATCCTTAGCAAACTAACACAGGAACAGAAAACCAAATACTGCATGCTGTCACTTATAAGTGGGAGCTAAATGATGAGAACACATGCACATATAGAGGGGAACAACACACACTGGGGCCTTTTGAAGGGTGAAGGGTAGTGGGAGGAGGGAGAGGATCAGGAAAAATAACTAATGAGTACTAGGCTTAGTACATGGGTGATGAAATAATCCATACAACAAACCCCATGACACAAGCTACCTATGTAACAAACCTGCACTTATACCCCTGAACTTAAAAGCTTAAAATGGCCAGGCGCAGTGGCTCACACCTGTAATCCCAGCACTTTGGGAGGCTGAGGAGGGTGGATCATGAGGTCAAGAGACCGAGACCATCCAGACCGACATGGTGAAACCCCATCTCTACTAAAAATACAAAAATTAGCCAGGCGTGGTGGTGCGCGCTTGTAGTCCCAGCTACTTGGGAGGCTGAGGCAGAAGAATCACCTAAACAGGGAGGCGGACATTGCAGTGAGCTGGGATTGAGCCACTGTGCTTCAGCGTGGTGTCAGAGCGAGACACTGCCTCAAAAAATAATAATAATAATGATAAAATAAATAAATAAATAAAAGTTTAAAATAAATAAAATTGCCCTTTCTATTCTAATTTCACAGACAAAATATTTTGCTATTATTCTTACTTGTTTCACAACAAATCCTTCCAGATCAATCGGTTTGGACCAATATAATATTTGTGACTAAAAACATTTATGTTGTTGATAATACATACACACACACGGATACAGACACCACAAAATATGAAACATCACTTGCACGTAAGTACTTGTGCAACTACTAGAATGGAAATATTTGAATAAATAGCAAACGATTCATAGTTTTAAATAAAAACAAGTAAATTCTGATATAGGACACTGAAATAATGTTTTGAGGCATATTTCCGTGGTCCTATTAACACAATATGACATGAAATAAGGGAACATTTATAGATTTTGTAAAAATTATTTCTAACAGGGATACTAGAATGGCCAAACACATACAGCAATGTACAAAATAAGGTAATAAATGTCATACAGTTGCCAATGCCTATTGATGGAATTGGTTCAATTTATTTTCCTCCTCTAGGGCTGGCTAGAATTGTGGAAGTTAAAATATATACCTTTAAGATGTATCAGTCAATAATAAACAACAAGCCATTATTCACAGGTCAATTACATATTCACAGGTCAATTACATAATTGCTCTATTTACAGTAACTGTAAAATGTATTTTATGGAGGTAGAAATCAGCATATAGATTTGTAGCATATTTATCACACCTGGGAGGAAAACCCGGGAATATTTCAATTCTTTATTTTAAAAGATATCACTTCAACAAGACAGATATAAAAATAACATTTAAGCATATGAATAGATGTTCACCCTCACTCAGGATATGAGAAATGAGAAGTGCAAATTGAAACAAAACTAAGATGCCAACTCTCACCTTCCAGATCAATAAAAATGAAAAAGAGTAACACTACTCTTGCTAGGCTGTGGAAACACAGACACCCTCATATATCGCTGGAGGGAAAGAAAATTGGTGCAAACCTTATGGGTTAAAATTTGGCAATATCCAGATGATTACATATGTATTTACATTTTGACCCAATGATCTCACTTTGAGGATTTTTTTCTGAAGTTGCACATCCAATACTGTGAATATACATATACACATGATCATTCATTGTCATCAGAACATATTAGAAACAATGTAAATGCCCATTTATAGGAGAGAGGTTGAATAAACTGTGGCACACCTATACAATGGACATTCTTTATTTAATAGAATAAGGAAGTTATTTGTTGAATAATATGGAGTGATTTCTAGGATATTGTGAAGCACAGGGTTGTGTTAGGCAATTAATAATGTTTGTGGTAGGTTTAAGCTTCTTTAAAATGTATAATTTATTGTGATTACTTTTCTCAGTAAATATTCTTTTTTAAAACTAATTTCATCTTCATAATCATGTTTTCTTTTTCTCAAAAAAGAAAAAAATTTCCCTGATTGGTATAACCTTCTGGCTATACAAAACCTGCAATTTCTTCAGAACCGTGGGCTATGGTAGTAAATACATTATGTACTGTCTTCTATTTGATTTTTCTAATAGGTTTTCCACCAACATTACTCTAAAACACTTTTTAAAAGCAGCAGTTCTCAAACCTAACTGAGCATCAGAATCAACTGTGGGCCTTTACAAAAACAGAGATTCCTGGGCAACACATAAGTCTGCGGTGTAGCCCAGAAATCATTCTCTTCCAAAAGCCCTGAAGCTGATTCTGAGCACCATCTAAGTTTGCAATCTCTGCTGAGAGTAGGTTTGCAAAATAGGGAGAGATAAAATTATGGTTGCTCTGCATTTTTAAAGACATGTGATTATCATCAATAATTTCTTAATTCTTAAATTCTTCATAATATGGCCAAGAGTGTCTCCTTCTGAAATTGGAAGGACTTTAAGGAAAAACTAAACCATAGGGAAGAATTCTACTTGTCTCATGAAACACTGTTTAGTGGGATAATATCTGGACTTGGAGCCATTCCACAGAAATCAGTTCCTGACTCTGACACAACCATGGCCTTCAATGCAGCAAGGTTGTGAATGTTGGTATCCGGTTTCCCTTCTGTAAAATGTATATAGTTTGGCCTTTTTTCACATAATTGTGGGGACCAAAAAAGACATAAAATGTAAAATGTTCTTACAAACTGCTAAGTGTTATAGTTTTGAACACAACTCTCATTATGTATTTAAGGTCTAATTGTGTCTCCATTTATATAATTTTTGAAGTCTTAATTCTACATTTAGGTGATATCATTTTATATGTATTAACTATCTATCTACTAGCTACCTGTTTATCTATCCATCTATCCATCCATCTATGCCACTATTTCCTCTGTGAATTAACAGAAGACATAACTTCAGTTATTTGGGAATATTGTGCTCTTTTTTTTAAAAAAAGATTGATTTTAAGTTCCGGGATACATGTGCAGGACATGCAGGTTTGTTACATAGGTAAATGTGTATCATGGTGGTTTGCTGCACCCATCACCTTATCACCTAGGTATTAAGCCCAGCAGGCATTGACTATTTATCCTGAAGCTCTCCCTTCCCTGGCCCCTCTGACAGGCACCAGGGTGTGTTGTTCCCCTACCTGTGTCCATGTGTTTTCATTGTTCAGCTCCCATTTATAATTGAGAACATATGATGTTTAGTTTTTTGTTCCTGTGTTAGTTTCTAAGGATAGTGCCTTCCAGCACCATCCATGTCCCTGCACAGGACATGATCTCATTCCCTTTCATGGATGCGTAATATTCCATGGTGTATATATACCATATTTTCTTTATCCAGTCTATCATTGATGGGCATTTGGGTTGATTCCATGTCTTTGCTATTATGAATAGTGCTTCAGTGGACATATGCCTGCATGTATCTTTATGATGGAATGATTTATAGACACCCAGTAATGGGATTGCTGGGTCAAATGGCACAGGATGATGCCAATTACAGAGAATTTGAAGTGGAGTCATACACAGCAATCTAAGACACTTTGGAAATCACTTTCCTCAGGAGGAACAGGAATTCCATTTTAAAAGGCATAAGAAAATTATATTCCATATGATTTAATATAAACATTTACATATGTTAAACATATATCTTTCATAAAATCTGGCAGAATCAAGTACAGTTCACAGTTATATAATTGCCTTATTTTCTGATACATATTGTGTGCTATTATTTCAGAAAACATACTAAGTAAAATTATATTTATCTTAGATAAATACATCCTGTATATTTTCAAAAGAGTGGTAGAAGTCACCACAATAATTTTAAAACTACATATGGTTGAGAAAAATGCCAAAGGGGGAGGAAATTAACTTTGATTGGGGTAGTATGTTTCCTGAGTTGGAACAGAATCCTGAATTGCTGGTGGCATCCACACCTCTTCATTACTGCTGTTAGCAATTCTTTATCTACTTCTGAAGTCTATAAAAGCCTAGTGTACCAAAAGGATATAAAAGCTTAGTGTACCAAAAGGATACAAAATTCATATATAACTCCTAATACAGTGTTATGAAAAGGATTCATTAATAAGCAACACTCAGAATTCCATGATGAGGCATGGAGTCCACATGACTCTACAGAAGGCTATTCTCAATCTTATTCTAAGTATCTTAAAAATAAAATCATGACTATAGTATCTCTACAGCACATTTGAGCTGAGAACATTATGTTAATTTATATATCGTCCAACTAGATTCTATATTCTATTTCTCTGGACAGGTGGCTTTTATACTTTTTAAACTGAGAACAGCTAGTATGTTCTGATTTAGTCCATGTAACTCCTGTCTCCCACAAAAACACACAGACAGAAACAAAATATTTAAAATAATACATTTCCCTATTATTACAATTTTTACCAGTTTTATGTTCTTCTATTCTACGTCTTTAAAAAATACTGGTCACCAAATTAGATTGATTTAATATCCCACCAACGTTCATCTGGAAAAAAATGCCTTATCAGTGATTTCAAAAATAATTTGGGGTGCTTGGCTTTGGCAGTATATGTACTCAAATTGGAATGATATAAAGAAAATTAGCATGGCACCTGTGCAAAAATTATATGCAAATTTGTGAAATATTTTGTATTTAAAAAATGACTTGGGGAAGAGTAATCTTCAGATAAATGGATAAAGCAAATGTGATTCATACATACAATGAAATATTATTCAGTCTTAAAAACAAAGGAAATTCTGACACATGCTACAACATGAATGAACCTTGAATTCATGACGTTCAGTGAAATAAGCCAGTCACAAAAGAATAAATAATGTGTGCTTCCAATTATATGAGGAACCTAGAATAACTAAATTCACAGAAATGGAAAATAGAATAGTGGTTGTCTGTGGCTGGGGACAGGGTAAATGGAGTTATTGTTCAATGCATAGAGAGTTTCTGTTTTGCAAGGTAAGTGCTCTGGAAATGGATGATAGTGGTTGCACAGCAATGAGAATTTACTTAACACCATTGACTGCACACTTTTGGTTAAGATGGTAAATTTTATGCTGTGTATTTATTTTACCATGATTACAGAGAATTTTTTCAATCACTTAGGGAAATACAAATTTTAGTGATATACTTCAGATTTACTGAATCAGGAATGGGGGCTCTAAATCAGGATTATTTAAGGGCCTCCCAGGTAAATCTGATTCAAAGAACCACTGCTTTAAAGTACAACTATGACTTTTCCTCCCAATAGTAAATTCTTTTGCTACTTTGAAAGGAACAAAAAATGTGAGACAAGATCTCACAGAAGCCTAACCTTACCCTTAAGCAGGATTAAAAAAAAAATAGATTAAGAATTTTTCAAGAGGGAAACCAGTCAGACAATACATGTTTATGATATGGATATTGACTATAGAGAAAGAAACATTTCCAGAAAGACAAAAGATAATATTGAAACACACAATACATTTTTGATTTTCATACCTTTTTGTAGTCATATTTAGGGTCTTCTCTCAATTGAAAAAAACCCTACTTTATTTTGTGTTTTATATGCCAAGACCTTTACAAATATTACTTCATCTAACATGAGGATTTACTTTTTTATCTTATTCATAAGGAAGCTAAGGCTTATAAATGTCAATACCTTGCCCAGTGTCATGTAGCTCATATGCAGTGAAAACTCTATCTACCTGACTCCAAAACCTTTAGTCTTTCCAATACTACCTTGTCTCTCTCTGCACAATTTCATTCCATTGGTACACAGCGCAGTGGAGTAGACCTCATTATTGTCATTTTAAAAGTAAGAAAAGAACCTCAGGGAGATGACTTTATGAAGGTCACAGTAAGTCTTCCACATTTTGATTCGATTTTCATCCATAAAATAGAGCTATTTCACCTCTGAGAAATATATTGAAGAAACCAAATAAAATTGGATGTCATAAAAAGAATGCAAGAAGGAGTAAAATCTTGATTAATAGAAAGTGCCAGGCAGCTATGGTTAATTGAAGGTTAACTAGAGGCTTCTTTTTGTTTTAACCTTTAATGCTGAAAATCCTTTCAAAATAGATTGAGCCACATCCTGGTTTATGTAAGTTTAGTGTGTTGAACACAATTAAATCTTTCTTTGAGAGTTTTTTTTTTTTTAATTTCTGTTTATTCCTGCAGATGTAGATTATACAGGAAATTAATTTGAGTTTTTATGGAGGCCAGAAAAAGACTTAATGTGACTCTTTTGACCAAGTCTCTAGTAGGAGTTTGTATTGTCTCTTTCACTAAAATAATGCACCAAAAATAGTTCCAGGTCTGCTTTTACCAGACTAATTCAAAGAGGTTGGACTATAGAAGATACAGATCAATATTGTATGCCCCTCCTTCTCCAAATGAGATTTTAGGCTAGAGAGCTAATAGTATTTTTTTGCTTTTAGTATTCCTTTACATCAAAAAGACGTATTTATGACTTATATAGACTGTTCAAAGGTAATAAAGTCCCTAAACTTCTTCATTTATTAGAGTAATAAGGAAAGTGCTGATTCCTCAGAAGATCCAGTGAAATCCCCACTCTAAAGAGCTGACCTCAATCTACCTTTGCCCAGAGTAACTGTTGCCTGCAAGCCTTCCCTTTATCCACCATGAATTCCTTCCCTATTTTCAATGACAGACACTTGTTGAAACAGAGAGATGAATAATGTGAAATGAGCATGAATCAAGGCATAATTAAAGGGACGCACGCTAGAGGTGGCTACTACAAGTGCTTTAAGTATCTTTACTGGCCAGTCAACACCATAGCCTTTTTAGGTTAACAAAATAATATTAGAAATAGATTTTCATTGTTGAAATTGGTAATTAGTGATTTTTTTCAAATACAGACCAAAAATATGTTAGAGGCATTTAGTCTGTTGTAAGATTATAGTTTAAGAATCTAACCAGCCTTTCAAAATTTACCTATAAGAATGGCACCCTAGATTTGATTTCTATAGAGACCTCTGTCCAGGCATTATATTGGGGGATTGCTGGCCACCCAAGTCTAACTAGAAAATCAGCTGAGTCCTACTGCTGTAATCATATTGCATTTGCTGCATTTCCCTTCAGGGAATCTACCATCTTTGGGACAGTCTTAGCACCCTAAAAAAAAAAAACTGATAAAGCCAAGAATTGGTAGAGTTTACAGGACTATGTTGTGTAATACTTGCTATTAAATGTCTATATTTGAAGAAGGATTTTATTTTCAGTTACTTAGAAAGATGATATAAGAGCAATAAATAACATTTCTACTCAAAGGAGGCTAATATTTTTACACTGAATTTTTTAGGTCAGTTCACAGCAGGAGATATCAAAATAGAGTTTGCATAATCATTCCTAGAGATCTTTAGCCAGTAGGCAAACTAGATGATCAATAAAAATTCCTTCCATTCTACAGACACAAACCTCTTCATATGAGCTCACATTTCGTGCTTTCTTAGAGAAGCAATCACTTATCTGGAACATTTTGATAATTAGAAATGACTTGCCAAGGAGAATTTTCTTGTTTCCATAGTCTTGGATTGACAATCCCTTTATAAAAGTTGATTTGCTGTAATATAGGCAGAATGCATGTGAAACACAGAAATCCTGGTGATAATCCAAGCCCAGCATTTCACACGGCCGGTGTTATAAGAAGAAATTCCACCCAATGGTGCATTGATAGAGCATGGCTTTCTAAAGACAAGCTGAAGGGCTTCCCCATCCAGTGTGAAGAGAGCTGAAGTTCTGATGTAAAAAATCCATTTAGACAAAGAAATAAATATGACTTCTTTTTGCCTCTTGGCTCTGCTGTCAGTCTCCCGGTTGCCCTTTCAAGAGTTCTTCTTTCAGACTCAGTTTAACATTTACATGACTCTCTCATTTCTAAGATTTAAGAAGTGTGGCTGAGAGGCCAAATGATCTAGTAGAGATTCACAACAAGGCAACAAGTTCAAATAGGTTTGGCAGTTACAGGAGGATTGGTTCAAATAGGTTTGGCAGATACATCCCCAACACATTGTCTGGGAAACCAAGTGCCCTCCATGTCTAGTTGCAAAGAGTTCACAAATTCTTGTAAAACTTAAAACTTGTCTTTTCCAGGAGAAAATCCAGCTCCATGCGTGTGTGTTTTTCATATTAAGAGGGATAAATGTCGCTTATATTTATCTACACATTTATGGAGTTAAATATCAGATATCTTTTCTCAAAAACTGTCACATTTTCTGGTTCAAGACATATTTTACCAAACCATCCCTTTCTCTAACATGTGTGAAAGTGATGACAGAGGGAGAATTGCCTAACCTAATGGCTTCATTACCCAAATTCTTTGACATCCTGTAAGTGAGGCTGAGTCAGCACATACTTTTCCTGTTTTTTTTTCCCCATCTTTTCTTTTTTTGCACTTGCCCTATTTGTATTTTTACTGATATGCTAGCCACCCACTATATTGTCCAAAATAGAAAGAAATTATTTTATATTTACGTTTTTAATAAAATAGATTTAAGTAATTACAAACTCAGTGCCTTTACAAGTTTATAGTTTGGGCTATATAAGGCACAGAGGCTTCCTCTACATTTGCCACTCACCATCCAGGCAGTCTTTCTTCTGGCAAGACTTTAGAAAAAAGTTGGGGGGAGTGAAAGCTTTAGGGGATAAACTGGGGGGTTGGGCTAGAGAAACAGTGAAAACATGGTTTCAGAAGTTTCCTAAGAACTTGCCAAAGTACTGTCATTCACTTCAAGATTACTTTTCTTTAAAGATGTTGAAAGATGCAAAACATTGCTCCTTTCCCAAACCTCATGAAAAGCTATATAATCTACAAAATATGTTAATTTTTCTTGGGCCCATCATAGAGCTGAGATTGCAAGGCATCTTAAGTCAATTAGGACTGTTTTAACAGAATACCATAGAGAAGTCCAAGACCAAGAGGCTGACAGATCCAGTCTCTAGTGAAAATACTTTTCCTGGTTTATATATGGCCCTCATTCTATTGTGTCTTCACAGAATGGAAAGTAGAGGAAGAGAAAGGTGTCACATCTCTTCATATAATGGCACTAATCCTACTCATGAGGACTCGATCCTCATTACCTGACCACCTCGCAAAGGACTTACCTCTGATACCCTCGTGTTGGGGGTTAGGATTTCAACATGTGAAATTTTCAGAGATACAAACATTCAATTCATGATATAAGACAATCAAGTAAATGGAATTCCAAAGAAGGGCAAGCCTCATTTAAAAAAAAAAAGACAGATACACAAACTTATTCACCTATGTCAGAGAATACAACATGTAAGTGGATAAAAACAACTTAGCAAAAGCTTAATAAATTCTTCAATACGAAGTGTTGTCAAGCATGTAAGTTTAGAAGAGCTGGTAGAACCAGACTTAGGGAAGCTGACAGTCAAATTTTCTATTTCATAGACCCCTACGAGGCGCTTACAAGAAAGACTGGAGGATGAGCAGGTTTCAGGGTAGAGTGCCACTCAGTAGCACAGGCTTAAAGGAGATGATTGGCAGTTACTAGTGGCCAGGTCAGAGTTGTGCCTGCTTCCCTGAACTGTCCTTTCCTACAAAACAAAAGCCTTGATCTTCTAGGGAAGTGCAATGGGCTCTCTCACCCCCAGCAAATGGGTAAAGATGCATTGCTTCTGGCATAGGATTAGAATAAAACCAACATTTTATTGGGAAAGAGTAGAAAAGCTGCTCATCCTTAGGGCACAGCCTCCATCCTCACTGAGATGGAAGCAAAAGTCCTTCTACTTGGGTGCCAAACACTGAATGTTTGTATCTCCTCAAAGTTCCTATGTTCAAACTTCATCCTCAGTGTGATGGTGGCTTTGGGAGGTAATTAGACCAGGAGAGTAAAGCACTCAGAAATGGGATTAGTGTCCTCATGACAAGACCCCAGAGATGGCACTCAACCCTTTGGTAATGTGAGGATGCAGAAAGCAGATGACCATCTAGGAACCAGGAAGAGGGCCCTCATCAGACATTGAGTCTGATGCCACCTTGATCTTGTACTTCCCAGCCTCCAGAACTGCAGGAAATAAATGTGTTGTTTATAAGTCACCCAGTCTATAGCATTCTGTTATAGCACCCCAAATGGACTAAGACACTGGGGGAAAGGCAAGAAATTGTCTTGAACATAGCATCCTACACTCATAATACAAAAAGATCTGTCATTGCTGGAGGAAGAACAGGAAAACCCTGTCTAAGACCACCAAAAAATAGAAAGCAGTGTTTGGCTGTGATGAAAAAAGAACAACAGGGATGTGAAGAGAGCCCTACCCCTGAGGCACAGGTACACAAATCTTGCCTAAAACTTACCAGAAAAATAAAACAAAACAAAAATGCCATCATTCCATTACAAATCTAGCATGGACTCACATGCAATACCAGTGTACTGCTGGTTAAGAGCTAGGAGAGAAACTCCCTGTGTGGCACAGCTATGCAGGTCGTTCTGCCAAAACCGGAGAGTACAACTCAAGCACTGAGAAACATCCTCCAGGTCCGCAGGAACCACACGAAGCACAAGCTAATGGAAGTCAAATGCTGGAAGGTTTAAAGGCAGTGCTACAATTAGAACAGCATTACCAAGAAAAGTAATCCAAGCCCAGATAAACACCTAACTCTATTAAATCCACTCTCCATGCCAAGAACTTCATCAAAGAAGATGCAAGTCCTTTTCCAGATATAAATACTCTTTACCTCAGAGTCTGTAATTTCTTTTCACACAACGGAATCATTCAATTGAAACTACACAGCACACAAATGAAAACTAAAAAAGCTATCAATTGTTAATAGCTAAAGCAATCCAAAAAACCAAAGAAATGACCCAGATTTTAAAGTAACCAGATGAATAAAATAGCCATGATTGACATGTTAAGGTAGAAGCCAGATTATATATAGGAACAGATAGTAATTACAACAGAGAGAAACTTCTTTTAGAAAATCAAGTATGGGCCGGGGGGTGGCGGCTCATGCCTGTAATTCCCGCATTTTTAGAGGCCAAAGTGGGAGGATCACTTCAAACCAGCAGTTTGAGACCAGCCTAGCCAACAGAGTGAGACCCTGTCTCTACAAAAAATTAAAATAATTAGCCAGGCATAATTATAAGTTTCTCCCCATTATAAGTTTCCTGGGGAGGCCTCAGGAAACTTATAATCATGGCAGAAGGGGAAGGAATATCGTTATCATTATTATTACTATTATCATTTTGAGATGGAGTTTTGCTCTTTCGCCCAGGCTAGTGCAGTGCAACCTCTGACTGTACTGCTCACTGCAACCTTCGCCTTCCAGCTTCAAGTGATTCTCCTACCTCAGCCTCCCAAATAGCTGGGATTACAGGTGCCTGCCACCACGCCCGGATAATTTTTGTATTTTCAGTAGAGACGGGGTTTTGCCACTTGGTCAGGCTGGTCTCAAACTCCTGACTTCAGGTGATCCACCTGCCTCGGCCTCCCAAAGTGCTGGGGTTACAGGCATGAGCCACCATGTGTGGTCAGAAGGCTCAGCCCACATGATCCAATCACCTTCCAGCAGACCCCTCTCCAAAACTGGGGATTACAATTTGACATGAGATTTGGGCAGTGACACAAATCCACACTACATCACAGAGTGAGACCTGGTATTTTTTTCTTTTCTTTTTTTTTTTTATTACACTTCACTTTTTTTTAACTGAAGTACACATGCTAGTAAAAAGAAAATGTTATCAAAGATGAAGGTTTCCTTTGCTGAGCTTATCAGCAAACCATATACTACTGAAAAAATAATGAGTTAATTAGAACATAGGTAAATAAAAATTGCCCAAAATGAAACATAGAAAAGAAAGAAAACAAAGAAAGGAAAAAGAAAAGGGATGACCCAAAAGCTGTGGGATAGTATCTGTTGGCCTAAGGTACATGTGATTGAGGTCCCAATAGCATAGAGACAGAATGAAGTAGAAGACATATTTAAAGAGGCAAAGGTTGAAAACTATTCAAATTAAATGAGCAAAACAAACCATAGATCTAAGAAGCTCAGAGGACACACACATCTAGATATAATACCATTGTCAAAAATGCTTAAAACCAAAGGAAAAAATCTTGAAGGCAAACAGAGGAAAGAGAAACATTACGTGCAAAGAAACAAAGATAAGAATGCAATAAATCAGAAGACAGAAGAGTGACATCTTTAAAATGTTTTAAGAAAAAATTTTCAACCCAGAACTGTATACCTAATAAAACTATGTTTCAAAATGAAGACAAAACAAGGATTTTTCTTCCCTACCAACAAACATAGAGAGAAATCTTTGCCAGCAAACTTGTGTTAGAAGAAACGTTAAAGGAAGTTCTTCAGGCAGAAACTTTGGTACTAAACAAAAAACTAGATTTACACAAAGTAAAGAGGATTGTCACAAACAGTAAAAATGAACACAAATATAAGATACTTTCTTTCAAAATTCACTTTAGAGGACAGTTGATTGCTTAAAGCAAAAAGAGAAACAATATATTGTACCATGTGTAAAAGTAAATATGCCAACAGTAATTCATAGAATCAAAGAGAAGAAATATAATTAGCTTATGGTAAAGTTCTTACATTAAATAATGTGATTCTATTTGAATGTAGAAAATAAGATAAAATGTATAATACAAACCCTAGAGCAATTGTGAAAAATACGTGTAATTAAGACTTCTTATAAATGAAGATAAGATGGAATTAAAATAATCTAAAAGAAGACAAAGAAAGGAAAAACAAGGAATAGATGAGACCATAAGAAAACAGTTATCAAAATGGTAGATTTGAATTCAACTGCATACATAATTATGTCAAATAAAACATTCCAAAAATCACAATTAAAAAGCAGTTGTCATTAGATTGAATACAAAGGTATACCCAACTATATGCCCTATAGAAGTTATCTTTAATATAAATGCATATATAGGTTAAAAGTGAAAGTCTAAACGTAATTTCATAAAAATATCAATCAAAATAATACTAAAGTAACTATTAATACCAGAAAAAGTAGACTTCAAATCCAGAAAAATTACAAGAGACAAAGAGGGACATACATATTAATAAAGAATTAATCAATCATCCATCAAGAAGCTATGACAATCTTACATAAATATATACCCAGAAACAGGGAATATAAATTCCTAAAACAAAACCAGTAGAACTGAAGGAGAAATAGAGAAATCAATTATATTTGGAGACTTCAATACTTCTGTCTCAAAAATCAATAGAACAAGTTGATTTTTTAAAGAATCAGTAAGGTTATAAAACACCTGAAGAATGCTACCAACTAATTTGATCTAATTTATAGAATATTTCCATGCAAAAGTAGTGCACATAATTTTTTGATTTCACAACCAATTTTCAGAAAGAGAGACCATCTTTTGTGTCATAAAATAAACTTCAACAAATTTAAATGAATTGAAATCATACACAATATATTCTCAGGCCACAGCAGCTTTAACCTAACAATCAGTAATAGAAAGATATATGGATAATGTTCAAATATTGAAGCTTAAATAACATAATGTCACGAGTCAAAGAGAAAATCACAAAGAAAATTAGAAAATATTTTAATTTAAATACAAATGAAAACCTAACAACAAAAGTGTGTTAAAATTAGCTAAAGCAATGCTTAAAGAAAATTTATATTATTAAATGTGAACATTAGAAAATAACAGAGATTTTTTAATCCAACTCTTCAAAGAGGGGCAAATTAAATTCAACACAAACAGAAGAATATAATTTTACAATTTTTTCAAATTATACAAACGAGCAGAAATAAATAGAATGGAGAACATAAAAACGATCAATAAATCAATAAAACCACACCGATTTCGTGAAAAGATCAATAACACTTAAAAATATTTAGTGAAACTTATCAAAAAAGTGGGAAAAAGAATGAGAGAAGAAAAATAAAATCAGTATAGGAAATAAAGAGGGGACATCACTACATATTTTTACAAAAACCAAAAGGATAATAACAGAATACTGTGAATAACCTTGTACCAGTGTATTAGTCAGTGTTCTCTAGAGGGATGGAAATAAGAGGATAGATGTACATAAAGGGGAGTTTATTAAGGAGTATTGACTGACACCATCACAAAGTGAAGTCCCACAATAGGCTCTCTGCAAGCTGAATCCCAAAACCGCAAAACTAGGGAAGGCAACAGTGCAGCTCTCAGTTGGTTGTCCAAGGTCCAAGAGTAAACTTGGAGTCTGATGTTTCAGGGCAGGAAGCATCAGCACAGGCCAAAGATGTGGGCTGGAGACTGAGCCAGTCTAGTCCTTCCACGCTCCTCTGCCAGCTTTTTTTCTAGTTGTGCTGGCAGCTGATTAGACAGTGGCCACCTAGATTGAGGGTGGGTCTGCCTCTCCCAGTTCACTGGCTCAAATGTTAAACTCCTTTGGCAACACCCTCACAGACACACCCAGGAACAGTACTTCCCATCCTTCAATCAAGTTGACACTCAATATTAACCATCACAACCAGTAAATCGAATAACTAAGATAAACTAGCAAATTCCTCGAAAGACACAAATTACCAAAACATTCTCAAGAAGAAATTGATAAACTGTATAGTTCTATATCTCTTAAAGACCTTGAATTCAGAGTTAAACCCTTCCAGTAAATAAACTGCTGGGCCCAGACGACTTCATTGGTAAATCTTACCAAACATTTATTCCAAAGCCTACCAACTTTTTCAGAGTATAGAAGAGGAAGAAATATTTTGAAATTCATTTTACGAGGCTAATATTAGTCTGATATCAAAACTTGACAACTTCAAACTATTAAATTTTGTTTAAAATTATTAAAGAGACTTAAAATTAAATCTAGCCATAAATCAACATGATAAAATGATTAAAAGGCAAGAAGATTTGTAAAAAACAAAATGAACTTTTAGAAATTACAGTGTCTATTCACACAGCACTTATTCTGAATGAGGAAGAAAGACAATTGCCAACTTAATGTTTAATAAAACAATAATAGTGAAAAATCCTAAGAAAAAGTAAATGAGGAAGATACTCTAAAGAATGCTGAAGGAGCAGGTGCTATTTAGATACGATTTTAAGGGGAGCTTTTCTGTGAAGGTAAATCTGAGCACAGACCCTAAGGCAGATTTGAGGATCTAAGGAAGTCACCCAGAGTGTCTTAGAGAGATGGAGAACAGAATGAAAAGTCTAAAATGTATCTAATAGAAATTACTGGAAGAGAGAATAAAGAGATGGATGCAAGATAATATTCAACTAGATTTTGGCTGAGAATATTCCAGAACTGATTAAATAACATATCCATGTATGAGAAAAATACAAGCTCTATGATACTTCATACAAACAGAATATACAAAAATAAGGTCCTAGCTAGATACATTTTGATGAAACCGCAGGACACAAAAGACAAAATTGTAAAGCAGTAAATGTTATATGAAGCATTGGAAAGAGTATTATATAATGTACACTTCCACAAACTTAGCTGCAAATTAAGGAGAAAGTTGAGTGACCTAGAATGGGAAAAGGAATTAGTTGTCCTTTTTGGCTTTAATTAACAAATTAGAATTGGTTAAAGGCAGTTGGGGAAAATATTGGTAAGAAGAAATGATGAAAAGTCAGTGAAAGAATGTGATAGGGCTAATTTTAGTGGAAAGAAATGTGATTCAGACCCACAATGGAGGAACTAGTCTAGCGGTGGTGAACAGACACTTTTTCTGTCTTAATAGAAGAAAGGAAGTAAGTATGGGTGTACATACAGATGATTGTAGGTGAGTATTGTAAGCTTTCTCATGGCTAAATATTACGATAGCATCCTTCTGCCCCTGAAAGTTTGATTTTAAATGTTCCACTGCTTTTATAAAATAAGTTCTGAAGAGCTGAAACAAAAATAGAAAAGTTGCTCAGTAACAGCACATAATAATAACAAGCACTCCATCCTCATGAGGTAAGGATCTGAGAGAGACAGGTACCCTTTATGCTATCTGACACCCATCAGAACCAGAAACATAATGTTTCATGGTACTCAGAGAAGCACATTTTTATAATCTTAAAAATACATATTTCTTGAAAAGATGGTTTTATGTATATTTCACATTTTACTTTTAGGTTTTAAAGTCCACTCACCCAATCAAATAAGATATTTGTGGCTAAGTTGTGTTCATAAAAATCTCGAAAGAGTCTACTATGTAATGGATATTTTTAATTCCTTTCTTCAGATAACCTGATTTCTTTTTCAGATTTTCCAAATGAAGAATGACACATCATTGTTATGACACAATGAGGTAAGACTTCAAAGTGTGAGTGGGTGTTAGGCAGAAGAATACTGCTAACAAACAAAAAAAATGTAGGTTGGAGTCCCACATACCATTTTTTTAAAAAGCTGTGTCTGTTGCTCTCAATCACTTATTGCTAAAAATGAAATATCACAGGATATAAAGTGTCAGAGAGGCAGTCAAGAGACTTCCTTCAGATTTTTCATTGCATAAAATTAATTGGTTCAATTGAAGTTGGAGGACTGTCTAGGGGTTTCTGATAAATGCTCTTTAAAAATCATGTAGCAGTAGATTTTGAAGTGAAAGGGAGATATATCTATTAGTACAAGCTGTTTTATTGGGGGCATTTATAATTTGGTCAAACTAATCCTAGAAATAAATGTTTCCATCAGAAGTTGCATGCAATTGCCAATAAAATAAATGTGAGATAGAACTAGTACACAGAGAATATTGCCCTTGGTAGAAATACATTTTTTAAGGTAACACTAGAAACTCTAAGTAAATATACTTTTTCCGTTATGGCCTCAAGTAAATATAAGTCTTGCACCCTGGTTACAGAGGTCCCATTAAGAGTAAATTAATGACTGGCAGTGGTGACTCACACCTGTAATCCCAGCACTTTGGGAGGCTGAGATGGGTGGATCACCCGAGGTCAGGAGTTCAAGACCAGCCTGGCCCACATGGGAAAACCTCATCTCTACTGACAATACAAAAATTAGCTGGGTGTGGTGGTGCATGCCTGTAATCGCAGCTACTCGGGAGGATGAGGTAGGAGAATTGCTTGACTCCAGGAGGCAGTGAGCCAAGATCGCGTCACTGCACTTCAGCCTGGGAGACAGAGCAAGACTCCATTTCAAAAACAAGGAGTAAATTAAGCCCTTAGTGTCATATGGTTCTCCTTCTTGTGGTAGAGTTTGACAGATGCATGTTGCTTGTCTTCAACTGTTATGCCAATGACAGGCTGAAAATTTCAAGACATGAACAGGATCAAGAAACTTCAGAGCTCATGATTTCACCCTCTCACCAATAGTTTATAGTATATTATACTACAGCGTCTAAACTTAAACAGTCCTTTGGAGTTTGACCGCCACTGCCACAGCATGAGTTGCTTGGTTTCAGTGGTGATTCACGGAAAAGTGCTCTCTTCCTGGAATCACCGGTCTTAGTTTGCATCTCAGCACTAAAGCTTTTGAGTCAAGTGGGTCAGGCTGTCTTTTGGAGACCTTAGCCTGTGCCTGTACAAAGGGGAATGAGGAAAAGTACCTTCATCAAAGAGGTGTTGAGTGAATAACCTGAGAAAATGTGTATTAGAGCAATCTGTAAACTGTCAAGATCTGTATCACTTTCTGGAATTTTTTATTATTGGGTAAGAGCAGGCAAAGGTCAGAGCTACTGTGGATAGCAAAGCTAAAGGTGAGGATAATAAAATCCCTCTTGGTCCTGTTTTGGGAAACTTTTTCCATCAGCCAGAACATTTATTTATTTAATAGCTTTAATTCTGTGTGCGTCTCCAGAGTGCTTGACCAAATAATATGAATTCTTTTAAGGGGCTAAGACTTAATGAACCACAATGATCCAATAATCGTTATCATGCTTATATGTTTTTGCAGGTGAGTGTTTAACAAAAAGCTTATTCACCGGGACAAAGAGAATTGCACAGCTTACTTATCAGGACCTCACACCTTGGATGGGACTGAAGTAGAAATTGTAACCAATCAGGCTCAGTAACTGAGACTGACAGCCAGGAAATTACAAGGGTGCTGTTGTAGCTATTTTCATCATAAACATTAGATACATGTCACCAAATATTAATAACTTTTAAATACTTCGTAAAATTTTTTGCACTTTTTCTGTTTTTGCTCTTATAAAGTTACATTCTCTTATATATTGCTATTGTTTTAAATATTTGTCAGAAGTGGTTGCTAGGACATGACAGAAAAGAAAATAAACCCCACAGTTTTGTAGTGTAAAGACAGAGAGATATATTCTCTCATTTTTCCCCTGTTGAGAAGTTGTGTCTTGGCATGTGACAGTGTTCCTACACAAAGATTTAGGTGTAATAAAATAGTTAAGTAACTTAAGAGAAATGTGCTTCAGTCTCCCTCTGAGGGAAAGATAGGTAGAGAAATAAGCATTTGTCATTACCAAAGAGAACTAGCTAGCAAGGACCCAATGTCATAGAGTTTGGAGCATGTCCTGGGTGGTTCAGACAAGTGTTCCGGAAAAAAAAAAAATGAGTTTACTTCTGATTGTTTTGTGTTAAATGGCTTACTCCAATTTAATAAGCTTCTGTTGTTCAGTGACTATATGTCTGCACTACTCTGGGCACTGGGACCTCACTGCTAAACATGACACAATCCTGCCCCCCAGGAACTATTAACCCCCAGGAACTAATATATAGAGGTTTCTAATATCTTGTGTTCTGGACACTACTACAGAAGGTGGAATGATAGAGAGACAGAAAATGGATGTCATTCTCAGCCTGGGTGTGAGGAATGCGTAACTCAAGCTAACAACTGAGTTTTCTATTAAATGGTAACTGGGCATTTGCTACAGCATAGTCCCCAGACATATCTAGGAAGCACTGATGAAAGAAAAGCATTTAGACAGAGAAGGTGGCATAAACAAATGCAATTAGCATTAGCATTGCAGGAACCCAGAACATGAGAGGGAATATGACGAGTTAAAACTATATATCTAGATATATGTATCCAGAGATCGGCTTGTAGAAATAAGACTTTATGAAGGGATTGTTTTTTCTGTTAAGGAGCAAGGGTGTTGAACTTTTTCGTCTTTTGTATCCTGTGATTGCATCAAAATGTGTCTAACGAGGGCTTTATTTTCATCATTGACTTTCACTGGAAAGGTTCTTTTTCTGAATACAAATTTCTGCCCCATCCCGTACCCTTTAAGCAGTTAGGTCCAGTCGCGAGATTGGCTTTTAAGCTCTTATTTGGACATCACTACTATTTCATTCCAAGGCTAGTACCTTTATTTCATAACATTTCTTTCTCAGTTTTATCTTCTATTTTACTGAGGTACACTCCTCAAATAACTTTCTCAGAAAGAGTAAAGGAAAAGTAAAATTTACAAATTCTTACAAGTCTAAAAATATCTATTTCACTTTCACCCTTGATCAATATTTAAGTCTCAAAAATTGTGTTTAAAAGTGTTTTTCCTAACGTATGATATTTTAAATTTATCAACATTATCCACAATGCTGCCACTGGTAAGCATAATGCCAGTTTGTGGCTTTTTTTATTTACAGAAGAGTTCAAAGTAGATGTTCAGGGGAGCAACTGTCCAAAAGACAGTATCAATTAGCCTCATGTTTTTAGTCTTTTAGTCTCTCCTGCCTTTACCCTCAAAAGTAAGCCCTTGCCTCCCCTGAAATTGCATTGTGCATGTTGGGAAATATAATTTGGTTTGCTTTCTTTTGCCTTGAAACATGTCAATACTTTTCTAACTGCTTTCAATCTTCCAGAAATGAATTTCTCTCTCTCCCTTCTCATGCTCCAATTTTGTCTCGTAGTTCACATTGTTATTTAGGATTTATACTTTAAAAATCCCAACTTTTATTTCTACATAGAATCAGAAGGAATGAAAAGTGAATGAGTATTCTCCACTTACTCTATGAAGTAGAAACTCTATTCCATTTTTTAAATGAATGAACAGATAAATAAAGAACATTTCATTATAGTCACCTACTTATTTTAGATATCAATTGTAATATCATCATAACGTATCCCAACTTTGCCCTAAGATTTCTCACTCTGTTTTTTATGAAGGCATTTTGGCTTTGGGTTTTAGATTTATAATGAATGCAGGTTTAAAAAATGGTTTTCTCCTGATGCTTTCTATACCTACATTTATAAAATATAATTCATACCAGAAGCTTGTTGTTTTTCAAAGAAGCTGGACTAAAAGGTATTGACTGGAGACTCAACAGCATAATTTCAATTTTTTGAATCTCCATAAATTCTTCAATAGAGATGAATTTCTAATGCCTTTAATGATTGGCACCACAGAACTGAAAGAACTTCAAAAACCTACTGTCATCAATCATGCATGGCAGTTCTTTATCCAGGCACATGTTAAAGGACTTAACGGGTTCTTATGATGTGTGTACCTTGAAATTTCTAAGTTTGATTTAAAAGAGTGCACTAGGATATAATTAACTCAGAACTTAAAGCCTTGTGCATAATTTAGAGGCAATTACAGTTCAAGGAAATAATAAGCTAACTTTTCAAATTCAAACAAAAAACAATCTATAAAAAATAGAATTAATCACTGGCAATTACTGAGTTAAAATATCTAACTTATTACCTGAGATACTCCCACATAGTCATGCATTCAATTTTAACTGAGCCCGTAATTGTAACTGTAATTAGGAATGTGCAGGCATTAAAAATCCGAAAGATCATTAAACACATAAAGCTACTATTTAAAAAAAAAAACTACTTAAACTTTCCACCTACAAAATCAGTGTAAAGCTTTTAGTTATTTCTAACAAATCTGAAACTTACGACAATTTGAAATGGTTTTTTGACAAAATATAATTTTGTGTGATATTGAAAAATAGGTTTGAAAAATCAATAGTAGGAATTCTATTTGTTTCCATAACTATTTTTAACTTGTCTTCCAAGCTTGTGTTTAGATATTAATGGCATTTTAAAGCAACCAATATGCTAACTACAAATCCTTTGCTATATCTCACTAATAGGGCATGGAGTTAGCCTCATTTAGCCACCACTACATCTGAAAATAATAAAAACTATTTCAGACTTCTTATTAAATTCAAACTAGCTTCCTCTCCTTGTTTAGTCCAAATAGATGGAAATTTTACAATACCTAACACTAGTTTTAAAGCCACCTCTCAAATAAATACTCATTAAAAATATGAAATGACATTTCTTCCTATTATCTAATGGTAAGGAAAATTAAAATATTTAAATTAACTTGTGAAGGTTTATTCATAAAGAGGCAACATTCATTTCATTTTTTAAAAAATTTCAATTGTATGACTGCCTATAAATTAAAGTAGCATCCACGCTTTTCTCTGAGATTCTGTGCAAGTAAATCTCCAGTTTAGGTATTTCCGAAATGCTGCCACCAAGTCTCTACATCGTTTCTTGTGATTCTCAGTAATTCTACAAACCTCCCAAAATTGAATTTTGAAAGGTTTCTTTGATTATCATAATTAGTAAAAATTGAAAACAACAATGACACCAACAACTAAGTAATCGTTCCTATGTAAAAATTAGTTCAAAATTGAAATGAGAAGGTATTTTTTAAATATCAGGTTTTTTGAGCATTAGGGTAATATTTGGCATATTGTAGGCATCAGTAAATGACTCCAGAATGCACAGGTGAGAGTAGTAAAACCGTAACATAAAGGATCAAATTAACTCTTGGTTAAAATAAATTAAAAGACAAACAAAATAATAACAAAGCCAAACTAAAACAAATCAGTAGAATTACAAGAGATCTGGGAAATTTCTAAGTCTATTACAAAAATGATTAAGTTGTTTCCTTAAGACTGAAATCTAGCCATAGCAAGTAGAATCTAAATAATAGTTGGGGGAAAAAAAGAAAACGTGAATACAGACAAGTGGCCTACAGATTGTCTAGCAAAACACGTGAGATCACCAAAAGGCAGACTGAGTCAGAACAATCCAGGAAGAGATTATCTGTCCGTTGCTTGCTGTATCGCTAATGAAAAGATAGCTGGGCCACAATTTCCTAAGCCTGATGCCATTAATTCTAAAGGTCATCCAACTGCTCCCTTTGCTCTTATTCCATGCTCAATGAATACATTTCTTATAATTTGGTTTTTACATATATTTTCCTAAAAAGGAAAGGATGTACTAACCAAAATATAAATTGGTTTTTACATTGTGTAAACATCCCAGCCAAGCACAGTGGCTCACACATGTAATTTCAGCACTTTGGGAGGGCAAGGCGGGTGGATCACCTGAAGTCAGGTGTTTGAGACCAGCCTGACCAGCGTGGTGAAAAACCATCTCTACTAAAAATACAAAAATTAACTGGGCGTAATGGCAGGCACCTGCAATAGCAGCTACTCAGGAGGCTGAGGCAGGAGAATTGCTTGAACCCGGGAGGTGAAGGATGCAGTGAACCAAGATTGCACTACTGTACTCCAGCCTGGGTGACAGACTGAGACTCTGTCTCAAAAAGTCAAATAAAAAATAAATATCTCATTTTAAAGAAAAACACTTATTATGATTTTAATAACCATCTCTTGTGACTCTAATTATGGAAAACCATCAGCTTAATAAGAATACTGCCAAAATGTATGTTTCTTGGCCTGTAGGTTAAGGGTTTACACTTAGATCATCATCTTGTAAGGCTCCAGAACAGAAGTTAGCTGGACTTTCTTGTCGATATTTCAGATATCTACACTGTACCTTTAATTTCATAAGTATTACATGGTGTAATCAAATATTCACTTCTATGTTTGTATTCTTTATTATTTATTTAATCGACAAAGAGTTACTGAGGAATTAAACAATTGTGTTAGGCCTTATGCAAAGCACTAATATATCAAACACATTTTGATACATGTATTGATAGAATTTGCATTCCATAACTAGTAGTTTTCTCATCTATTGAGCATGTACTATGTGTCAAGCATTGTTTTAAGAATTCTTGCTGGTATTATTCCATGTAACCTGTAACCACCCAGAGAACTTCTTTTTTTCTTCTCCTTCTCCTTCTTTCAGATGATAAATCTAGGGATAATGTTTAAGTAACTTCTGAGAATCACATCACTGGCACACAAAGTTAGAGTTCACAGAGTATGTATGTGGATTCCCCTGGTATGAAAGAGAGAAATTAATTGCACAAGAATATAGAAATGTAAATGGTTATTAGTCCTGTGAAAGAAATTGTATAGTGATACAGGAAAATGGTGTGAAGTAAGACCAGATTTATAGGCAGGGAATAAATACTGGAGGATTTTTGTGCCATGTTAAGAAGGAGCTTCTTGCAAGTTTCAGCATAAAAAAAGATCAGCTCTTTTAAAAGATCACTTTGGTTGCAATGTAGAAAACATAATTGAAAGAGCATGGGTGGATGTGGAAGAAGGAATTTTTAAAACCCAGAGTGAGAAAAGACTTCATCAGAGGTGGTAAAGATGCAAAAAAAAAAGTGGATTATTTAGCAGCATTAGGACATAGCATCAACAGAGATCATGGAAGCCTGGAAAAGAGGGAAATGCCTGGGACCATTTCTAGGAATCCCACTTGTTCAGCTGAATGGATCATAAAACCATCCCCTAAGACAGAGAAAGAAAATAATCATATCTTCTAAATTATGTTTGCAAATTCTTCTGAACACCACATTTCTTCAATGTGTCATGTAATAGCCAAATGTTTCTTCACTATCTGACAGTCAAAATGTGATTTCAATTAAGCTTTTTTGACAGTCTCGCTATAGGTGTAAGTTCTTGCTAGAAGGAGCAGGTGAGCAGGGAAGGATCTGTCTCGGTCTGAAGTACTATCCCCATTTGTCACTTCCTGAACCCCGAAACCTTCTTTTTCCTTTTATTCCCTACTAGATTTTTAACGTCATTCATATAGCCAGTATTTCTTGGGGACTTAATGTTTGCCAGATATTGTACACTTAAAATCCAGATTATTATTCAAGATTCTACTCAATAGCACCTTCTTCAGGAAATCTTTATGCTTATTAACCTTACCTTCTTTGCAACCCAACAGATCGATCTTTCAACATATTTTATAAACATTACATTTGTTTTGAAATACATGTTGTTTTGAATTACATGTTGTTTTGAATTACAGATATGTTTTGGTCTACTTACCCCCCCATCCTTAAAGATCTGTTGTCTCTATTTTCCTTGTACCAAGCACTTGTTTTGCACATAATGGAGACTATGTTTGTTGATAAAATTATATTGATTAGAGATCCATAGTGAATACAGTGATACTTGGGTCAGAATGCAGGAATCTTAACCAAGTATTATGGTGCTCACTATGGACCTCTAGTCAATATATTAGCTATGGGTTCAAATATATTAGAAATCACTACAAGGAATTCAGTTGGCTCTGGGTTCAAATATATTAGAAATCTCTACAAAAATTGTAATTGTTGAAATGAAAGATAGACATTTTTCTAGGTGCTGATGCCTCCTGTAATATTTCCTTTTTGAACATTCTAAATATTTCCACATTATTGATTAAGTGGCTAAATTTCATAATGACTCAGGGAAGCATTCAACCAATGCAGAAAATTATGCTTTAATAAGGACAAGAAGAGCTTGATCTTCATTCCAGATTCATGTTCTACATTCCCTAATAGTAATGACTGCCTTCATGGCAGCTATTTCCCGATTTCATCAGTTGATCTTAAGTAGCACAGTTTCTTGGAAAAACAAAAACTAAAATACATTTCTTGAAAACTATAAAAATAGGATTAAACATCAGTCAAAACTAAAATGATCATATGTAAGAGTTGTATCATCTGCCTGGTACTAGAACTATTACTGGTCTTTGAAATACACAATTACATTAGTAATTCATCATTATCCCTGAGGAGCTATCCATGTCCCTGCAACTGATTGGACTGGAGTGGAAACAAACCGGAGAGGGCTGTGAAAGACACAGTTTTCTGCAATTGTACATTATATTTATCTATAGTCTTATCCAGGTTTCTTGCTAATGAAGCTGTATGACTTCAAAAAAAAAAAAAAAACCATTAATGGACATGAATCCTGAAACTAAAATGAGCAGGAAAAACTATAATGAATGTTGCAAAAGGAATAGGAAGCATGATGCATACATAAACACCACTTTCCGACTTAGTGACCTTGGGCAAGTTTCCTAATATCATTGTACCTCCATTAACTCCTCTTTAAGAGGGACTCTAATAGTCCCTACCCCACAGTGTTCCCGTGAGTATTAATGAGTTAATACGGGCTGTTACTTTGGATATTGGCTAAATTTAGCAAAGTCATGATCAATACTGTAACGTCAATAAGTGTTTCTGTTGTAGTTGCTATTACCCGAGACGCCTTCAATTTCATTTAAATAATTGTCTTTTACAAGCATCCAATCCATGGAGAATGGCTGCTCTGCTCTTTCAACTCATCCTCCTCTGGGGCTCCTCAGTAGGTGTGGGTCCTTTGGTCTCTGCTTTTTATGGCTGCTGTTCTGGCAGCATGTCTTTCCCATTCATTACAAAACAATCCTATTATAAAGTCTTCTCTTCCCTTTAACCCCTGTCCTTCCAATCCCGACTCTCCCATGTTTGCTCATTTCCTACTTTGGGGTGATATTGATTTGGTTCTATTGGGTCATCATCTATCTAAATAAGCCTGGTGGTGGGAAGTGGAGAGGGCAGGGGAACATCAATTAGAAGACTTTCTCTATTGTCGAGCTGCACTTACTTTTATTGTTCCTAGAAATATCTCCGGTTCTTCTTCAGAATCAAAAATCTTAATTTTGTTGTTTTAGCTTTGGGGCCTGCCAACCGCCCAAAAATGGCCCTAGGAAAAGGAATATCTTAAGGGAGCAAACAACCTCTCTTGTAACAAATCCAAACTAATCTTGAAAAACTCAAATCAAATTATGTCACTTGCTGTTTAAAACACACCCATAGCTGCTCTGTGTTTAGAGTAAAATTCAAACTCCGACTCTGGCCAACCACACCCTGCATGACCTGACATCTACCTACTGTTCCTACCACATGTCTCACCATCCTCCTCCTCTGAATGTCACTGGCATTTCCTCAGTTTAAACTTCCTGGAAAGTTTAATCTCTTTACTGCCTTAACGCATGTGCCTGAAATAATCTTTCCACATTTCTTTCCTTGAATAACTTTGTCTTCATCAGGTTTCAGCTTAATTGTCACTTCTGTTGCAAGGCCTTGCCTCTCATAACTTCTTCATCTAAATTCTTTTATGCATTTTTATAACACACCTTGTATTTTCCTCTAGAGTATTAGTCATAATTTGTTATTATATGTTCATTAATTTGATAGATTTCTAAATGTCCACCTCCTCCAATAGACTCTGCATAAGAACATGGACCATGTCTCTCTTGCTCACTGCTTGTATCCTCATAGATTCAGGTGCATATTTGTAGAATATATGTATTTATAAATTCATAATGTTTTAGAAAACACCTAAAAGCATGATTTGAAGAGTTCAACAGAGCTTATCAGCAGTGGGATCTGGAACTATTGTTTCTCTGAGCCTCCGTTCCTCATCTGTAAAACGTAGTTTCATTCCTCAAAGTCTTATGATTGAATCTTATGCACAACCTACAGCATTGGAGCAGGGGCTTAGTAAACACTCAGTGACTCTCATCTGACACTCCTACTGCCACTTTTGTCTTCCATGGTCTAGTTTCCCAGCCATCATGTGAAAAGGGAAGTCTGATCACCTTATTCCTATATTTGAAACTCCCCAATGTCTCTTCATTTCATTCCAAATCCCTTGGAAACACACAGCACTGTGACCCGCCCTCTCTTCTCCCCTTCATCTGCTCTCTCCCACCACCCACTCCCTCCCTCTTTTCTCCAGCCACACCAGTCCTCTTATTAACCTTACATACTTGCCTCCATCCTTTGCATTGGCCATTGCTTCCCTTGGGAAAGCTCTTTTCAGGTATCAGAATGGGTTGGCTTTCTTACCCTCTCCAGTGACTCTTCTACGTAATTATAAGCACTCCTTGCCCCCAGCACTCCCCACCCTCCTAGCCTGCTCTTCCATCTCACTTATTCACCCCTCAAACCACTCGATAAATTACTCATGTTTATTTTCTGTCTCACCCCACTAGAATGAAAACTCTATGAGAGCAGACATTTTGGTCTGTTATATTAACTGCTATATCCTCAACACCTAGGGCAGAACCTGGCCTTATAGGAGGTACTTAGTTAATATTTCTGAATAAATAAATGTAACTACTGTATTATTATCATATGGAGATGAAATCTGTTTTCCTAAGGTACCTTCCAATTGGATTCTAACCACATTTTTGCAATAGTAAAAGTCTGATTACTTGTTATATGATATTTTGAAAGCAATCTGTCCCTCTTAAGAGTTAATTAAGAGCAAATAGCGAAAAAAAACAAAGGAAAATTTTTAGTGGCCTTTCACTCTGAGACAACTCTGGCTTTTTGCTATTTGGTCACTCTTATTTGAAATATCCAGTTTTGCAAAATACTTTTTGGATCCGCACTTTCTAATTTGGCATTCTATCCTTTCCCCCAATTTTTATATGTTATCAAAGCTGAATAGTATTTACATGAAGCCATAATAAAGAAAGCATCAACACCTTTTCATTCTCCCCTGCCCACCAATCCTTGTCCTGGAGTTCCGTTCTGTGATTAAGGAACCTCTCCCCTTTATTTGGGTGTCTGGTCCACTGTGCCTCACCAGATCTTCATTTCCAACTTTGCTTTACATAATCCTGCTGCTTCTTGGTTATTCCTTTCACTGATTTAGCTACTTGGCCTGATTAGGCTTTGATTGCTGTCAATATTTGTCTTTTAGAACTCTAATTGTTCTAGCTTTCCCAACCTGGTTCTATTATACTTGATGTAATTTCGAATTCCCCTCTATAGATATCTTGGGGCTTGAGATTGGGAGCAGGAGCCAGGAAGGAGCCATCATTACAGTGATGTGGGTGATGTAAAGATTATATATAGATATAGATATAGGTCAAGGAATTAACATAGGACTTAAAGGACCTTCAACTCTATGGGATTGTCACATGAGAGAAATGGGACCCTTTGGGGATACAGATTTGTAGAGAAGAATAAATGTTGGTGACAAATGAAATGAAAGATTGGTATTTTTTTTTTCTATTAATTCCTCCAGGTCAGGGAGACCATATATTACTTTACTTCTTTATCTTAAGCACTTAGCATGCTGTCCAATAAATAGCAGGCATTTGAACAAGTGTTTCTTGTTGAATATGTTGGTAAAAATACAATAGGGCGGCAGCACTTATAAATCTACAATATGTTATTATTCTATGTGGTTACTTTCCACAATAATTATGTTATGACTAAGCAATTATAGGTTCTTAGCATATGAGAAAAATGTGCAAACAATGTTCACAAGGTCACTTACCTTCTATGGCAAAGATAAGTGGATGTGAGTGAGCTAGAGCAAACTACCTCACTGGTGGCTAAATCTTTCGAACGACTCTTTCAGAATTCCAAAGTTGTAAGGTGGATTAACTGTGTTAATCTATGTATAGCACTTAGAAAGGGACTGCCATAAGTGTTCACTAAGTGTTAGTTATTATAAATGTTGTTATTTTTGTTACCTATAGAGATATTAAAGCATACTCCTGATCCTGATACCCAAGTATCTCATTTAGTAAGTCTAGATTCAGGCAACCATAACTTGTAGAAGCTCCTTTGCTGGTTCTAAAGCCAGTCTTTGACTTACCCCTCTATGCCCCAGGGAGTCTGGAGGATTGACAGAGTGAGAAAAGGCATGGCTGAGGAGCCCTGAGCCTGCTTCCTACCCAGTCATCTCTTGCACCAATCCTGGGGCCAGAGGGAGACAAGAGCCATATTTCTTTTTATGTTCTGTGTCATTAGTCTTAAAACTCTCAATGATTTTTGTCCTTCATGTATTCCACATTCCTAGTATTTATAGGCATTTTTGTTCACCTCACTTAAGACATAAGGTTTCCCCTGGCTTCAGACATCAGGTTTAGAGCTTGGAAAATGAATCTAACAACATTTTCTTGATTGATTCTGAGTAGGATGAGTCAGAAAGGTAGTGAGCCTAAAATAAGACATGCCCCTTGTGTCTCATAGAAATTTCTAACTCAATGTATCTGCAGTGAATTTTGTT
Source organism: Aotus nancymaae (assembly GCF_030222135.1). Classification (NCBI taxonomy): domain Eukaryota; kingdom Metazoa; phylum Chordata; class Mammalia; order Primates; family Aotidae; genus Aotus; species Aotus nancymaae. The sequence continues at coordinate 10,459,538 of NW_026988431.1, forward strand.
ATCTCTCTTCCTCACCTTGCTTCTGCTTCACTGTTCCCTTTCTTGACTAATTGTCCCCACAATCCAGCCAGTCTCCCAAAAACATAGGGTTTGTCCCCATCTGCTCTACCCTCCACCTTAATCACTCCCAATCAATAGATTATTCATATATATGTGAATAATTCTTTCACAGAAATTCAATCAAATTGTCACTGATGCTGTTATGATTAGCTATGATAACATAATATGTCTCCAATTTATCTTTCTAGACCTGTCTTTCTTCCCCTACTTGACTGTGTCTCTCCACTTCTCTGCCTATCCTCTGTAGTCTATGTACAAGAAATTTCTCACCATTCACTGAACATGCCCTTCTTGATCACAGTTCCAGGACTCTGCCTATGTTGTTGTTTCTGCCTGAATTTTCCCTTTATATGTATTCTGTTTAGCAAATTCTAGTTCATCTCAAAGACCTTGTTCAATAGCAATTCTATGAAGCTGTTTATCTTCTTCTCTTTATAACTGCACTCAGTTCACATTCCCATTGCAGATATAAAGACAAAGTATGGTGTTGTCGGCAATGCTCTATTTTATCAAAGGCTAAATTAACTTCTGAGGCCGGGCACGGTGACTCACGGTGGTTCTCAACATTTTGGAAGGCCGAGGCGGGTGGATCACCTGAGGTCAGGAGTTCAAGAACAGCCTGTCCAACATGGTAAAACCCCATACCTACTAAAAATACAGAAGTTAGCCAGGCCCAGTGGTGTGCACCTATAATCCCAGCTACTCGGGAGGCTAAGGCAGGAGAATCCCTTAAATCTGGAGGCAGAGATTGTGCCACTGCACTCCAGCCTGGGTGACAGAGCAAGACTGTCTCAATAAAAATAAATAAATAATAAAATAAATTAACTTCTGTAAGTGTTAAGAAAAATAACCATTTCAAAAATAAAATAATCTGTATAATTACTATAATTTTGATTGCAATTTAGGAAAGTAAAGAGCTCTAAGAAAAATAATGATTGCATACAAATCCCATCCATTTTACTGCATCTCAAAAAGAAATTATTTCATCCTCACCCATTTCTTTTTTTAAGAGAGTGGGTGGGTGTGGGAGCTATACAACGTCTTGGAATCTGATTCATCAACAAATACTCTGCATGCATTATCTCCAACACATCGTTCAAAGTTCTAGTTAGATCATTAAAAGTGCTCTGCCTAGTAAAACTGCATTCTATCATATCACACTGACAGATGGTTTTCTCGCAGAAATGACGATTATCAGTAGCATTCTTCATAGACACATATTTTGGATAACAACAGTGTGTCAGCATATTCATTAATGATTTTTTTAAATTTTGTTAGCATGATGTCATAATTTGCCATTAATAATTTGGATTCTCTAAGGCATTCTACAAAATCTTTTCTCATACGTAATTGATGACAATGGTGAAGAAAACATTTCATTTGGTTGTTTACCATTTGTAGCAGTGGGTAGAACAAACTCAGCTGTGTATGTTATTTTTGCTCCCTCCACCTGTACCCATGGACAAGTGATTGCCTTCAGGTATTTGCCTTCAAGAAACTGGCAAAGGTGGGCTCATCAGTACAGTACAGAATCCCCAGTACAGAGAAGACCTTCTCAGTCACCCAACAGGCAGAGAGATGTTTTAGGGAAGTTCCACTGTAGACAATTTTCCCTCAAACAACTTCTGATGTAAGTGCTTGCCTGCTTCTTTCCTTCCTTCCTTCCATCCCTCCATCTTTCCTTCCCTCCTTCCTTCCTTCCTTCTTCTTTCCTTCCTTCTTCCTTCCTTCCCTCCTTCTTCCTTCCTTCTTCCTTCCTTCCCTCCTTCTTTCCTTCCTTCCTTCCCTCCTTCCTTTTTTCCTTTAATAGAAAAGAAATATCTGCCTAAGGAATTTAAAAATAAATTATTTTCAAGATTCCTAAAGGTCATTTTCTCATTTCTTGTCAATTTGTGGTAGAGGAAGACCATTTTAAAGAGTTTCCATGTGTTGAACTACTTTTCAATTGTCAAGGATTTAGAAACAATTTGCAATATTTTAGTAATATTCACCAGTAGCTGATTATGGCCTCAAAAACAAGCTTGGGCTTTCTGGATTGTAAATTTGCACAGTGTAATAAAGTGACTCTGGAAAAGCTACTGGCTCTGTAACACACTGTAATATGAGATTTTATGGCCAGCAGCACAGTTGCTTCAAGATGACCCATGGACATAATAGGATAAATATCTGTTCTTCTGTTATATTTATTTAAAACAATAACAGCTTTTTAAAAATTAAATACCTGTTTTGTGCCAAAAACTATAGCATATATGTAACATATGTAATCTTTTTAAATATTTACTATAGCTCCATTGAATAGATACTGAAGCTTCCTAACTTAGAAACTGGCTGAAGTCACACAGCTAGCTGGTAAGTGATAAAACTGAATTTAGAACCCAAGTGTTCTGGAGTCCAAATTCCTTACTTCTCTTCCTGGCTTTCTGCCTCCTAAGGTGAAGAGACTTTTACTCTATTCTAACAGAAATTATTTTATTTCATTTTAAAAATCTATTATTTTGTGTGTTGTTGTAGCCAATATTCATTCATTTATTTCCCCATGGATATTTTTCTAATGTCAATTTCAGGAAAATAGAGATTAAGGACAGAATATAAATCAAGCAGCCCTACTTTAATAAAACAAATGTTAAGATCTATATTTTATTTTTTGCAACTCTTGTTTATGAGAAAACAAGGGCTCATTTATTCGTAGTTTAGTTTCTGTGCTTTATATTGTGCCATGAGATAGAATTTTAGGAATTTAGAGTGAGTATGTTTCAAGTGGAGAGCTTTATATAGTACAGAATTAACAGATATTTGTGGATGACAACAATAATCATTTTTCAGAACATGATGCCAGAAAGGATATTTATTGGATAACACTATTTTAAAATGCCTTGATATATACAATCTCTTTTAATATTGTAATAATTTTAAAAACAAGGTATTACTATTTCTGTTTTACATATAAGAAAACTAACTCAGATCAGTAAAATAACATGCCTAACATCACATGGCCAATAAGAAGCAGAATTGGAATTTTAATTCAAGTATGTTTCACTCCAAAATCTCTTTTTCCATAATATTGAAATGTTGACCTAGACAAAATGAAAAGTAGTTTATCAGTTATCAATGCCTTCAGTTAGTGGTAACAAAATTTGTCCTCAATGAAACAACTCAGTTGGGGCTTATTGCTTACATAGACTAAGAAGTCCAGAGTTGAGCAGTCCAGCTCTCATATGGTGGATCAAGGAAGTCATTATAGAATGAAGCATCATCTAACTCTAATTCATTCTCTTTAGAATGTGGCCTCAGCCCCCATGGTTGCAAGATGACTCCCCTCACTGGTCATCAGTCCTTTTCTCCAGAAAAGCAGTGGTGAAAGGTGAAGGGCAAAAGGTATGTACTCACAAATCTGTGTTTTATTGAGAAAATAACAGCTATGCCAGCAGTGTCACCTACTGAGTTCCACTTCCTTACTATCATATGAACATCCTTTATTATAAGGGAACCTGGGAAAGTTGTGTGGATTTTAGCCGCATACATTGAAACCACACCAAAAAAAACTGGCATTCTGTGAAAATCGAGCAATAGAATTAGCAGACAACAGTATCTGGCACAAAAACAGAAACCCGGGAAAATGAGAGCTAGAGCTCAGTTAAAAATATAGGGGAATTTATGATGCCTAGAAAGAGACGATTCATTATTTCTCATAGAAAATGCATTGGACAACTAGATAAAAAGGATCATAAGGGGGTCATTTGCTCAACAAGTTAAATTTATTTTTGTTAACCTCACTATTGGTCTAATTATTTGAACACTAAAGAATAGTATCCTTCTGGTATCTAGACTATATCATTTACTGTGAGGAAAGACCCACTAAGGACACCCTAACAGCATAAAGATCCAATTGGAGTAATAGTCCCTTGGCCTGCAGGGTGATTTTATAAGTAATTTATTGCCCTATCCATATCCAAGCCATCAGTAAAGCCAAAAAAAAAAAAAAAAAAAAATCAGAGCTGTAGGTGCTAGATGTTTTTAGAAAGAAGCAATTATCACAGTACTTTGGTGATCAAATATTTGGAACTCTAAACTTGGGAAAAAATAAAACTTTCAGATGACTGAATTCATATAAACTTTTACTAAACTGGATATGGTTACATTGACAAACATAAACTCCTCAGCCATCAACTTAAAACATGTTGAGCTTTTTCTATTCATAAAAATAAGTCCTTTTCCCCCCTCTCAAGTATAGACCTAGAGATTCATTATAATTATTTTTTACTTGTTAGAGACATAGGCCTATGTGTATCTATACACATATGAAATGTTATAAAGAGGAGTTAATGAGAGAAAATTACAATCACTTTCCATCCCAGGATCAAACATAACAACACGGAAAGAGCAGGTGTTTTAGCACATGTGCTAAAATTGGAAGATTTACACAGCCCTGTGTACAGAGCCTGTGCATATTCATGAAGCTCTCTATATTTTTCCAAGATTATCTTCTGAAACTTTGTTTGACCCTGTGGTCCCATGGCAGTTGGTACATTCCTGTATTAATATCTGTCTTGTTGTATTTAATTATTAGTGTACTTATTTACCTTCTCTACGAAGCTGTGAGTTTCTAGAAGACAGAAACCACATCTTGTATATCTTTATAGCTGCATTTTCTAGCATACAGTGGCCTTTCTGGAACTAGTAAATTAACCTAATAATATTCTCTTCTCTTCCTCCTAATGTGTTTTTAACTGTGACTTCCTCAAAGAGGCATTCCATATAGAAATATTTTCCAACTAGTCCCATCATCCCTAGTATTTCTCTATCACTTCATTTCGAGCACTTTCTGTAAGTTTTATTTACCAGTACAATGCTTGGCAATGAAAATGTTTTCTGGCTCAATGTAGGCACAATAAGTAAACGTTAAATTAATTAGTGAAAGATAATTATATATATATAATATATTTACATTAGGATTTAAACTATCATAAATTATGGTTCTGAAAAATGTTACCCTTTTGTAATCAATGAGGATAGTGTTGCCTAAGTCAAAAATGGGGGAAAGGTAAACTATAAAGGAGATATTAAAACTGCCAAAAGTACTTTGCATTTTATGACAATGAGCAGTTCTCAACTTTGAGTACATGGAAGCTTTGTAAAATATCGATGCCTGGACCTCACCTCTAGAGATTCTGGGTTACTTGGTCTGAGGTGTGGTTAGAGTGCAATGATTTCTAAAGCTTCCATGTGCAGCCCAGGCCGAGAAGCACTAGTTTATAACAACTATCTAATCATGATGCAGTGTCCTCTCATGCACAGTGATTCTCAGTTCATGGACCTAACATTGCTGAGATACCTTTCAGTTGAAAGAGTTTTGTGATGATTTCTGGAATTCAATAATGAAGAGATGACCAGGTCTTCATCTGAAACTTCAGTGTTTCAAAGCACCTAATACTTCCATTCCTATGACAGTACATCTTTCAATAAGCCTTGATTTTTTTCTACCCTCTTCTGCCACAACCAAAACCAAATCGTACCAAAGCTTAAGGATTGTTCACTACGTAAGTGAACATTAAGAATACTCCCAAATTTCTTAAATCTGGTCCATTCTAAGCTATTGGATATTGAGTAATTATCCAAGAGGGCTGAGATTGGAATCAATATCAAATAATAATTCCTGAGGCAAATGACACATAAGTAAGGATCTGAAATACATTGTATGATGATGAAAAACAAACACTGGCTTGCCAATCAGAAGAGATGAGTTCATGTATCCATATCGCCACCACGGTAGCCCTGCAAATAGGGGAAATTTCTTTTCTCCAGGCCTCCATTTCCAGAGATTAGATGAGCTATTGAGTTTCTTCTTTTGGCTTTTTTTAATATACACTGACAAAAAATTGGCTTACATAAAATTGGCTTTTCCAACTTCATGGCTTTTGTTCTTTGTCTTCAGAACAAGACGGAAGCAGGCTAGAGAGGCCCAGATGCAACAGGAAAAGGCTGGAGCAGAAATCATCCCAACTGCTAATGGTGTTATTGTAAAAGTCTGGTGCTACTGTGATATGTTCATGGAACTAGGTGTTCATTGCTCAGAAGTCAGCCTTCTAGGTACCCTAAGGCAGCCATCTCTTCTCAAGAATTGTCTCCATTGTCTATCTCTGTAATCTAAGGGGGCCCAGAGCAGTGAAAATGATTATGGGGATAGAAAAGTGTTACTTATCTGGAAAGAGGAGGAAACCAGGGCTATTTACTAACAAAAAGAGAGGACTAGAAAACAACTCTCAAATTTTTCTCAGTGCAATCAGCACTATTACAGGAATTGAAGATTGACTGTTCTCCTCCAAGGAAAACTGAAAAGAGTACAGAATATAACCAAAGCAAGAGAGAGTTTGGTTAGACCTAAGGACCATATACGAAATTGAACCTAAAAACAATATACAAAGGACATTCTGAGTTCTTCATCTCTAAATCTTCAAAAATAGTTTTGTGAGCATAGACATATTTAGAGACAGGAGGCTAAACCAGATGACTCAAGACTCTTCCTGAAAAAAACTGTAGATTTTAAAGTTTGCTTTAAAAGAAATTCTTTTAAAAAGAAAATTAAAAAGCATCTATTTGGTTATCCAGAATGAAAAGTAATTTCATTTTCTTTCTCTATTACTTAATTGGCTCTTTTGCCCAAAGCATATGTAAATCCTGAGTCTCAATAAAGCTACAATGGTAATCATAAAAGATTCAAGAGTATTCATTTCTCATTTAATTACTGTAAAATTACTGCCTAAATTCTACCTATTTTTACAGGCTAAAAGCAGCTACTACAGTAGCAATATCCACTGTCCTAATCATCACTAACAGCTCTTGACAGAATTGAGAGTATTGAAACACCATCATTGTTATACAGCTGAGCACATAGAGTAATGGTAAAAGGAATGTGTTAAAATGTGTATTTCAGAAGCTCTTTCTTTAAGAGAAATAGAAAAAGAGTTAAAACTCTTTCTGAAAGTTATGAATTCAGGAGGGTACAAAAGGATGCCCCCAAGAACCTGGAAATGAGATACTAAGACTGGCTCTGAGGGTTAAACTGAGAGATCAAAGTACAGCAGAACAGAAGTCAAGTTGCCTCATAGGAACAGAATGACTCCTAGGCCTGTGGGGTTTGACTAAGGCTGAATTAAATGTATGAACATTTCTAAAGATAGACTATTTTACTAACAAGGAGGTTGATCAGTTATAGAAGCACAGAAAAAGCCTGGGGGTCCCTAGGGCAAACTGGCATTGCCAGGTTATCCTTAGCTTCTCTTGCGGATTTAGTAAGGTGAGAAAATGTTCTTATTGTCCCTATGTTGACTAATCACCAAGTCGTCACTCTGGTGTGCATTTCAGCCGTGTACGCTTTTAGGCCAGAGTGGGTGTGTCTGACTCACTATTCACCCATGATGCTGCCAGTGCCCAGCATGGTGGCAAATGTAGTGAAAACACAGTATTTTCTGAGTTCACTTATTAGCCCTGAGAACTGATAAGGGATAATCAATGGACTTTTGAGTTCAGGATTCTGGACTTCAGAACCAAGATTGTGCTAATTAGTAAGATTGCCAATAGAATAATTTGGGCAGGACCTTCAGCAACCCCATTTTATTAGAACAAACAATTACATATCTATCTTCAGAAGAATTGTCTCACCAAAAGAGTAGCTGCTTAAAGTGAACAATTCACTACAAAACAGATTGTAATAATTTGTTTTCTAGATGAGGGTGACTGTATATCGGGAGTAAGTAAATCTGAGTTCAATTCTTCCCAATAATTAGTGCTGTGAGTTTTGATATCTTTTCACAATAGTTTACTCACCATTAAATTCAGGTATCGAAACAGGCAATCTCTGATGTCCTTTCCAGGACCAACATATTCTTATTTAAGAAAAAGAAAAAAGGCAGCTACAGCAGATCTCAAGTCCAGATCTTCAGCAGCAACAAAAGCAAACTGGCAACAAGATGTCTAATAATGTTAAATGGAAATTTTGTTCTATAAAAACCTTGATGATGGTTCTGTCATTCATGGTGCACATATCCAATGAGTATTTTAAAAATTATGCTTAAGTATATTTATAATTATTTTTAATTATATATGTATTTAAGTCATATATACTTATATTTAAGTTTACATAATAATAAAATGAAGATAATATGTGCCCAAAGATATTTCTTCATGTACAAGTAATGTACATTGTCTGGCATCTGCAGGCTAAACTTTTCTAATCTCTTTAACTTTTTCTGGTAATGTTGAATGTTTATATTTTGAATTATTTTTGTTGCTGAATACAAATATTCTAGCCTTTTTTTTTTTTGAAATTATGAAGTTCAGTGTTAGATACAATTTTTGGTAAGAACTTACACAGCCAAGTATGGAAATGAAGACACAATATTTTATAGTTGTTCTTTTTTTTTTTGAGACAGAGTGTCTTGCTCTGTCGCCAAGTGGCAGGCTGGAGTGCAGTGGTGCAATCTCGGCTTACTACAACCTCCACCTCCCGGGTTCAAGCAATTCTCCTGCCTCAGCCTCCCGGGTAGCTGGGACTACAGGTACACACCATCACGCCCAGCTAATTTTTTGCTATACTTGTATCAGAGTATCCAAGTGTCATACTAATTTACATTTTGTCACTCTTTTAAATGTTATCTCTTGTACTTCCAACCATCAATGGTGGATTTTAACCTAAATTTTACATTAAATATTATAAAAGAAGTATTGTCCCAACTTGTTAGAAATATCAAATTGCTTAACAATATTGCATTGTGCCAATGCACAACTACTAAACTATATTTCCATTTTTTCTTATCAATAAGAAAAAATGGTTTCTTTCTTGGTTTTTGCTACTAAAAATAAATGAAAACATAAATAAGTATAAACAATTTGTGTAGAGCTCTTTTCAGCTGTGGATTCGTAAGTAATAAGAGGGAACAACGTTTTAAGCCTCTGTATAATCACTGGCAAAGTTATCTCTAACATGGTATACTTACAAAGGTATTTGTGATGCATTGCCAGAAGATGAAAGTAGTTTATCAAATATCATCTTTGTATGGTTCCTGTACACACTGAGGAATATACTACTAGGTTAGTGGTAATTATCTCTTACTGGTGAGATTGTGAGTAATTTTAACAGTTTTATTGAGGTATAATTGACATTATACAATAAACTGCACATATTAAAAATATACAATTTGATAAATTTTGACATTTGTATTACCCCTGAAATCATCTCATAAGGAAGACAATAATGAACATATTCGTCAGCCCCAAAAGTTTCCCCTGTTCCTTTGAAACCTCCTCCTCCTATCCCTCTTACCAGTCCCCAGAAAACATTGATATGTATCTTTCACTTCAAATTAGTTTTTTTTCCATAATTATATATAAATGAAATCATATAGGATGTACTGCTTTTTTTTTGTCTGGCTTCTTTTACTTGGAATAACTATATTGCACTTAATCTATGCTGTAGCATATATCAATAGTCTGCTGATTTGTATACATTTTATGAACATACGAGTTAATTCTTTTGCTTATTGAACTTTAGTCTGTTTCCAGTTTTGTCTGTTACAAATAAAGTTGCTTGAACATTCAAGTTGAAGTCTGTATGGACATATACCTACATTTCTCTACAAAAAAATGAATGTGAAATCGTAGCTCCCACGGAAGGTGGACTTTTAACTTAAGAAACTGCCAAACTGCTGGTGGGAATGGATACCAAATGGTAACTCAGAAATGCTTTGTGGAGGTCTTGCATAACTGTCAGATTTATTATTAACATTTTCATAGTTTTGATACTATTAAAAAGATTTTAAAATTAGAATTTCTGATTATTCATTATTAATTTATAGAAATATTGATCAACATATTGATATGGTATCTGGCAAAGTTGCTAAACTCATTTATTAGTTTTAGAGAGGTTTACTACATAGGCCATTATGTGATCTTCAACTGAACACAGGTTTACTTCTTCCCATCCAATCCAAATTGCATATCCCCTACTGCATGGACCAATAAAATATTGAGTAGAACTGTTCAGAGTAGATAGATACCCTTGCTTTGCTTCAAATCTTAGGTGAAAATATTTAGTTTTTCCCTTTATCAGATTGAAGAGGTTCCTTTCTATTCCAAGTTTGCTAAGAATTTACATAAGGAATGAATGTTGGATTCTTTCAAAAACAATTTCTGTGTCTATTCAGGTGATTGTATGGGTTTTCCCTCTTTGGTTGTCCATTAATATGGTGAATTACATTGATTAATTTTCAAATATTAAGCCAATTTAGTATTCCTGAGGTGAGGTTCATCTGATCATGATGTATTATCCTTTTCACATACTTGAGGGATATGAATTACTAAAAATTTGTTAAAAATGTTTTTGTCAAATTTCATGAGGGATATTGTTTAATGTTGTAATGGCTTTGGTCTGGAATAAGAGTAATGTCAGCTTTATAAAATGAGTTGGAAAACATTCTATCCTTTTCAATTTATGGAAAAAGTCATGTAAATTGACATTGGCTCTTCCTAAAATATTTGGTAGACATCCTCAATGGAGCAACCTAAACATGGGATAATTTTTAACCAGAAATGTATTTATTTAATGGACCTGTTTATTCAAATTATTTATATTGGGAGAGGTTTGGTAATTTGTAACTCTCAAGGAATTTATTCATTTCAACTACGTTGTCAAATTTATTGCCATGAAGTTTCTTATACTATCCTCTTATTTTCCTTTTGATATCTATGTAGTCTAGAGTGATGACACCTCTCTCATTTCCGATATTAGTCCCTTCTTTTATTTATGTTTTCTATTTTTTGTTCCTGATCAGTGTGGCTAGTGGTTTATCAATTTTATTTACCACATGAAAAGTCAGATTTTGTGTTTAATTATTTTTCTTTATTGTGTTTCTGTTTTCTATTTCATTGATTTCTACCTCCTGATTTTTATATTTACTTCTTTTGCTTACCTCAGGTTTTATTTGCTGTATTTTCTCTGGATTCTTAAGACAGAAACAGATATTTTTCTTGTGTTATATGGGTGTCTAATGCTAAAAACATTATCTCTATGTACTATTTTAGCCATATTCCACAAATGTTGATATGTTGTGTTTCTCTTTTTATTTGGACCAATATATTTTCTAATGTGCTGTTTTATTTCTTTTATACTCAAGGGTTATGTAGAAGTATATTATTTAGTTTCCAATACTTGTGAATTTTTAAGATATCTTTGTTTTATATAAGTGTGGTCATAAAATACACTTTGTATGACTTGTTACTTTTTAACTTATTGAAAACTTTTTTTAATGACTTAGAATATGACCTACTTTGGCAAATATTTATACACACTTGAAAAAAAATGTATTTCATGGACACAGGAAGGGAGACAACACACACCAGGGCCTGTTGAGGGGGTGAGAAGTGAGGGGACAGAACTTAGAGGATGGGCCAATAGGTGCAGCAAACCACCATGGCACACTTACCTATGTAACAAACCTGCAGGTTCTGTACATGTATCCTGGAACTTAAAGTAAAATGTTAAAATGAAAAGAAAAAAAAATGTGTTTACTGCTGTTGTCAAGTAGAATGCTCTATAATATGAATTGAGTCAAATTTGTTGAAATGTGTAAGTTTTCATTTAAATTGATTGATGGGTGATTTTTTTTCTAGGAGTTCTATTAATTATTGAGAAAAGGTTATTGAAATTGCTGGCTACAATTGTGGATTTTTATGCTTTTCTTATAGTTCCTTTTATTTTTTTGTACTTCATGTATTGTGATGCTTTTTTATTCAGTGTATGAATGTTTAAAATTGCTATGCACTCTTGCTTATTGACTTCTTTATTATTTTGAAATTACTCTTTTCAACTTTGATTACCTTTTTGAAATCTACCTTATAGCCACTCCAGCCTTCTTTTCATTAATCTTACCATGGTATATCATTTGTCAGCCTTTTACTTTCAGCGTATTTGGTTCTTCATATTTACAGTGGGAGTTTGTGTAGCATTTGAGTGAGTCATGCTTTTCTTAATCCAATATGATGATCTATTAATTGGATATTAAGACCACTTTTATTTCATAAGATTCATGATAAGGTAGGCTTAACGTCACTATTCCTCCTTTTGTTTTCTGGTTTTGGCTTATTTTCCCTCTTTTACTACCTTCTTTTGGATTTTCATAATTCCATTTTATTCCTTTGTTTATTTATTTCTATAACTATTGTTATTTGATTCATTGCCTTAGAGTTTATGGAACACATCCTTTAACATAACGATCTACCCGTAAGTGGTATTTTACTGCTTCGCACATCAAATAAGAGCCTTAACTAGTACACTTTGGTTTCTTCTCTTCTAGCCTTTTTATTATTGCTATCTATATATTATTTCCACAAGTGTTATAAAACCCACAGTACATTGCTATTTTTTGCTTAAAAGTTAATTATCTTTTACTATTTTTATGCTATTCATTCTTTGTACACCCAGATTTCCATCTGGCATGATTTTTCTTTTACTTCATGAACTTCCTTTAACATTTCTTACAGTGCAAGTCTGCTATAATAAATTCTTTCAGCTTTTGTATGTCTGAAAAAGCACAGGGCCTTCCTTTTGGAAAAATTTTTTTTGGCTTGGTAAATAGTTCTAGGCTTTCAGTTCTTTTCTTTCTGTATCTCAAAAATGTTGCTTGACAGTCTTTTAGATTGCACCATTTTTGACAAGAAATTTGTTTCCATTATCTTTGGTTCTTCTAAATGTAACATATTTTCTCTGGTTGCTTTCAATTTTTTTTTCACTACTTTTAATCAATTTGATTATGATAGCTCTTAGTGTAATTTTCTCCAGGATTTGTGTTCATGGGATTGGTTTCTTCTTGGATCTGCAAGTTTATAATTTTATCCACTTTAAAAATATCTTAGCTATTATGTTTTCAAATGTGTTTTTGCCCTATTCCCCTGTTTCAGAGACTCCAATTACATATATATTAGACTGCTTAAATTTTTCCTATACCTCACTGATTTGCAGGATGTTCTGGTTATTGTTTGTTTGTCTTTTCATGTCTTTATTTTCAGTGGTTTCAATGGTCATGCCTTTATCTTCACTAGTCTTTTCTTCCCCAATGTATAAACTGCTACTCATTCCACTAGTGTGTTCCTCATCTCAGATATTATAATTTTCATCTTCAGAAATTTGGTTTTGATCTATATTTTATATCTTTAATTTTTCTCCTTAGCATGTTTAGTCTTTTCCCTTGCTTCTTAAACATCTAGAATTCAATTATAGTATTCTTTTAATGTCTTTGTCTACAAATTCCATCATCTGTGTCAATATGTGTTGATTAATTTTTGTTTTAATCGTCAGTCATGTTTCTATGCTTTTTTGCATGCCTAGTAAATTTTTTATTGGATTCCAGACATTGTGAATTTTACTTTGCTATATGTTCAAAAAGTTTGTATTCATTCGTGCAAATATTTTTCAGCTTTGTTTTGGGAAAACAGTTTGATCGTTTCAGATCTTAAATTTAAGTTTGTTAGGCTGAGGCAGACCAGCATTTATTTTAGAATTAATTTTTCCCCATTACTGTAGCAAAACCTTTCTTAGCACTCAAGCCACCTCTGCATATAATAATAATTCTTAACACTCAAGCCACCTTTGCATGGAGTGAAATGGCACAATCTTGGCTCACCTCTGTATGAATAATGAAGGTTTCCGCTCAGAATGGCACTGATGCCAGCACTGGGCTGGTTTATGAAATTCTTCCCTTTGATCTTTGCAGAGGTCCTATCCCCAGTATTGGGTCATTTCTTCCAATGACCTTGTTAATCAGTTCTCAGCATTCAAAGAGACCCATCTACAGATCTCAGACTTCTTCCTCTTTGAAGTTGCCTCCTCTCTGAAGTTCTTCTCTGTGAAGTTTAACCAGCTTTACTCAAGTTCTCAACAAAGATAGACTGTCACATTCCTCCTGGGTCCTCTGCCCTGTACAGTGCCCAAGAAGCTGGGCAATCACAGGGCTCACCTAGTTGGTTTCCCATCTCTCAGAGAGCTTCATTACCTATTGTCCAATGTATTGAAAACCATTGTTTTATATAGATTACCTTTTTTTTTTTTTGCTATTGTTTTAGTAATTTCAGGTAAAAGAGTAAATCTCCTTGTTACCACATCTTGCCAGAAATCAAAACTCTGAATTATTTTTTAAGGTTTTTTGTTTTGTTTCATTTTTAACATTAATTTTGCCTTTAAAATATACATTATTCAAGTTATTTCTACTGATGCCAAATACTTTACAGGAACTGGCTACTTGGGAAAAATAAAACAGCCAAATACTTTGACTTTTTTTTTTTTTTTTTTTTTTAAGAAATGGCTACTTCTTCTGAAGAAATCGCTGGTTCCTGAAACATCTTGCTACAAGCAAAAGGAAAAAGTCTACTGTGATCATTTCAAAAACATTCAGCAGCCAACTAAAGAATTTTTCACTTGCCAAAGATGGGATGTTGGAGTATTAGTAGAATAATAACTATGTGATGCATTGATGAACATCAACTATACTTAAATCTGTGAGTTCATGAACGATACAAAGAAAATAATTCATCAGTCATCTTTGGCAGATACTATGGGACTAAATCATTATTTTCATAACCAGGAAATAAAGGGAAAATTTTAAATATACTTTATGCCTTTCCTACAACCAAATGGTAGATAAGGGAAGTTTTTATTTAGAAAATTATTTCAACTACTAAGCAAAGATAGACTAATAGAATTAGAATGTTAATTTTTTTGTTTTTTCTTTCTTTTCTTTTTTTTTTAGACAGAGTCTTGCTCTGTCACCCAGGCTGGAGTGCAATGGCACAATCTTGGCTCTCCGCAACCTCCGCCTCCTGGGTTCTAGCTATTCTCCTGCCTCAGCCTCCCAAGTAGCTGGGATTACAGGTGCTCACCACCACATCCACCTAATTTTTGTATATTTGATAAAGACAGGGTTTCATCATATTGGTCAAGCTGATCTTGAACTTCTGACCTCAGAAGATTCACCTGCCTTGGCCTCCCAAAGTACTGAGATTACAGGCATAAGCCTAATGAAATATTGACTATAGTCTGTAAATACTGATGGCAACTAAGATCACACACCAAAAAAAGTAAGAACCACATGTGATGTGTCCCCTGCTGGCAGTACACAATATGGCCTAAGAAGTATTCTTGCCGAAATCTCAAATCTGAACCTGGTGAAGATTCTACAGCTACCCCCTGATTCATAGGATACAGAATACAAGAACATGTTAATACCATGGAAACATAGTGAAAAAAAAATCACTTGGTTGAGGGAAACCACAAAGCAAACATCCTGGTTTATTCAAAAACTAAACAGCATGAAGAAAAAGCAAGATGAACCTACACACTTAAAAGATATGTCAGGAGACGGGAGGTTTCGGAAGATGCAAATTTCCAACCTACTCCACCTGGAAACACCAGTGCTGCTTTTATACTTCTACTCATACTTAGTAGTTTAAGCCAGAGAACACAAGAGGTGTTAAGAAACAGCACCAAGAACTAGTTAAGAGGAGGGGAAGAAAAGGTGCCATCGTGTTTCCTTAGAAATGGCTGAAGAAAAACAGAGTAACTGCCCAGAAATAATCTCATCCAGTGCATGATCCTGGGCCCAGGGAGCCAGTGGAACAGGCCCTGAAGAAACCTAGAAAGAGGACAGTCAGACTCCCAAGCACAGCCCCAGGAACAGAGAGGTCTCCAGGGCATGGGTCAACATGAACAGGGCTAGATCCTGAATCTCTGTCCATTTCCTGCTTTCTTTCCTTTTCTCTTGCTATGACCTCTTCCTTCTGGTACCGGAAACCTAAAACATTCTGTGGTCCTTTCTTGCTGTCTCCTGCATAAATGTAATGTTAAAAATAGAGAGAGAAAGAATTAAAGAGATACTTAATGTCTAAACCTCAAGGGAATCTTGATTCAATAAAATAAACACTGAAAAATGAATTGTGCATCACTTTGAGAATTTGGACTTCGTAGTGCATTATTTTAAATTATTTAGACATTTTGAAGAACCCCCTCAATTATGTACTGTATGGTTAAAATGATATGGTATCTGCGATTTGTCTCAAAATAATTCGAAGTATGAGAAGGAGTGAAGTCAATAATCACGTAAATGAAACAATATTGGTCATAACTTTGATGAAATGAAACATATTGGTAATTGTTTAAGCTGGATGACAGATACATATTCCCTCTACTTGAGTGTTTTAAATTATCTGCAGTAAAATGTTAAAACATCATTATCTTCATGTAAAATATACAGCAGGATCTCAAATAATGTTCTTTCTTTATAAAGATGAGAGAAAATAATTGATTCCCGCAGGTGCTACTGTCTGTGTGGCGTTTGCACATTGTCCCCACATTTGTGTGGGTTTTCTCCAGGTACTCTGGTTTCCTCCCATATCTCAACGATATGTTAGGTGAATTGTCGTGTCTGAATTGCCCCAATCTGAGTGAGTGTGGGCGTAGGTGTGAGTGCACTCTGTGATAAAATGATATCCCGGTCAAGATTGGTTCCACCTTGTGCCGAGCTGCTGGGATAGGCTCCAGCCAACTGTGACTCTGAACTGGAATAATTGGTTACATAATGATCTTGCTTTTTTTTTTTTTAACCTGTCTTAAATGTGCGTATAGTAGACATTTATTTCAATGTTTAATACTAAGAGTATTTTGGTCATTCCTTAGAAGATTGGTGATGTTTTCGTGACCAGAAATATGCCATAGAAAGTAAACTTTTATTTATATCAATTAGCCTATGGTAAAATTAGTTTCATTATGTGTTGGTTTGCTTAAAGTCACGGTTACCAAGAACCTATCAACTACGTTAAGTGAGAAATTACTGTACTCTAAATTATTTATGTTTTCTAGACAAGTATTAGAGTTGTATGATTTTTAAAATGGATTTTTACTTAAAATTTCAATAGCGGATGACAATCCTACCTAGAGAGAATGCTGGATACAATGAGAGTGCCCATAACCTCCTTTTAAATCCTACTGGCTTTGATTTGTGGTGGTTTTTTTGTTTAGTTGTTTGTTTGAGGTGAGGTCTCACTATATTGCCTAGACTGGTCTTAAACTTCTGGGCTCAAACAATTCTCCAACCTCAACATCCCGAGTAGCTGGGACTATAGATGCATACCACCATAAGGCAAATCCTGGAGGTTTTGGGGAAAAAAATAAAGTGTGTTTTGCTATTTATTGTTTTGTCTAAAGTCCATTATACCTCAACTTTTTCCCATCATTACTACTGACTTTGCAATTTATTAGATGTCTTTGTCTTTGCTTTTCTGCAGGTGTAGTACCTTCAGCATAAAAGACATTCTGTAATTACTAATGCTTGATTTGTTGCTAAAACTCTATAGTCATGAGCTATAGAGCTACGTTGAGTGCTGTGAGATATTTTATTGATAGCTAATGTTGATCAAATCAATGAAATTCAATTCGAACTTTCACAGAGCACCTGTTACAAGAAAATACCCTGGTGGCATATGTAATACCAAGATAAACAAAATAAGGTCCCTGCCTTGAATTCTATTAAATAACAGAGAATAAAGACACATTGTAATGAATATAATTTAAAAATGCTGTTTAAAAACAGAGGTGCAAGTGGGGAAGAGATAGAGGGACAGGAAAAGAGTTTCCAAAGGATAAATGTAGGAAAGCATCAATTGCAGTAGGCACTGTGTCTTAAGTCTCATTGCTCCTGGCCTTAAAAGATGAGCTGGACTTCAACATTCGGACAAAGGTCTGCAGTCTAGGAGAGTTGGAGAATGATTTCAAAGAAATGACTTTTTCTCTGTGCTTCTATAATAAAGAAAAAACTTTACTCTTTCTCGTATCCATTTGAAAAACAAAAGAGTTAAGGATGATATATTTCTTATTTTGTACTTCGTTGCAGTAATATTTTCACTTTCATGGTAGTTCAACAATATTTCAGCTTGATGACAGTCTAATCATTTTGCAAACATCACAAACACTTGAGTCAAGGGTGATACTCAGCCTGTTGATATTTTATATTTGGTTACCCAGGAAAAGAGAGTTTGCACCATTAAATGTTGCCTCCTGAAACATTCTTAATAGGGAGTGGGGGCAGAAATCCTACGTTGATATGAGAAATGAACTACCAAATAAATCATAACTTTAATTTTTAAATAGCAATTTTTACAATTTAAATATATTTTTGCATTTATTTTTATTTCTCTGTGGTATTATAAAATCTTTTAGAATGTACTGTAACTCACTTAATCGCTAGTATATTCTAAGCAGCCCTTCTGGGAATTCTTAACAGAAACAGCATGAAGTGGGTGCTAAGAACGCTGCAGCTTGCTTTATAATTTACAATGTAGGTGTAAATCCTTTCTCTTTAGAATAGCACAAAATTGCCATTTAATTCACTTCAGGAACATTTAAGTTAGGAACATTTATACTTTAAAGTAACACTGTGTTTTCTTCAAGCTCTAGCCAAGTGAAATGTTCACCCAAAGAACTGCACATGTATAATGCATAATCAGTGTAATGCTACATGATGGTGTTTGTATAATAAATAAGATAATAAATAGGAACAATCCTGTTAGTTAATATCTCGACTAAGCCCAGAATTACATCTAGTGAAATATCTTACGTCTCCAAGATATCTGGTTCAAATCGTCAATGTTAACAACCTAAGATTTATTTCAAAAGGTGAGTCCATGCTGTCAAAGCTAGAAAGTCAGATAAGAGAGAAAGAAAAATTCTGATGATGTCCCCTATTATCAGATTGCAGAGATGCTAAAATAATGCATGTTTATACAAAGCATACAAAAGTCACAAAGGATACTGAAGAGGAAAAGAAGCCCTGGAAAACTAAAGTATGAGGATGGTAAAGCTGACGAGTGAATGGTAAACATCTGGAAATCACAGCAGGCCAAGAAATACCCAGGTTAGGGAGTGTGGTAAAAACCAAAAGCAGGGAAGTGTGTACACAGGTGTACTTCGAGTTGAGAGGTGTGATTCCAGAGATAGGAGAAGCTGTTCCATGAATGTTTTCTCATTTATGCTTTTTCTATAAAGGCGTAATATTGAAGCCAATAAAATGTTTAATATTCAGGAAATGAACTGTGACTTTTTCATTTTATGTAATGATCAAGAAGAAAATTGCAAAGAAAATTGAGGGAAAAAAAGCACAGCCAACATAAGCATAAAGCAGAGACACCCAAATAGTACATTGAGGAGTAGAAAGTTTGGATTGACTTATGATTTATTTATCCATTTGAAACATTTATCATGACCTGACTGATTGTTAGGTGCTGCTCTAAATATTAAGCATTCAGCTATAATGAAGATAAACTCCCTGCTCTTTTGGAGCTGCTAGGGAGACAGAGACTACAGTTATACACAAATAACTTTATATGGTGATTGATATTTTAGTAGCAATATAAAATGGGTTAATGTGCTAGAGGTTGAAAGGGTTTGGACACTTTATGAGCTGAATGATGAGGGAAGGCTCTCTGTAGAGAAGGTGTCATTTGAGCTGAGAACCTGAATTACACACAGGAAGGGGCCAGTTCTGCATTCTTGGCAAAAATAAGAGCTGGTGCCCAGGCATTGGGACTCAAGGGGCCAGGCATTTCCACAGGGTGGAAGAATAGTGGGCCTAAAGTCCCACAACCAAGGTGAGACTGGTAAGAAATCTGGAAAGTGGTCACTACTTGTGTATCCTCCTAGGCCATGGTGAGGAGCTCAGCTATGGGACACTAGTGGAGGGTTTTTAACAGGAAAGACACATAATCTGATTTGTACTTTGAGAGGATCAAGCTGCTCTGGGAAAGCAGTAGGAAGATAAAATTGGACGCAGAAAGAACAGATAGGAGCTGTTGCATTTGCTCAGACATGTCTTATGTTAAGACAGCTGCAGTGGACACAGTGGAGGTGATCCATTCATTCTATAACTTGAAAGTCATCCTAAAAAGAATTGCTGACAAATTAATGTCATTGTTTGTCCTAAGCAACTATGTAAAAGGCAGGAATTAGTTTGGTGTTGAAATCGTTACTAGTTTATATAAGTATATAGTTGGATATTTATGTCCAAGTTGAGGAGAGAAATTAGAGTTGAAGACAAACAATTCATAGCTAATAGCTCGTAGATGGCATTTAAAGGCAGGGACAGAATAAGCTCATCTGAGGAAAGAAGATAGTTAAAGAACAGGGCCAACAGCCAAGGTGTGGCCTTAAGCCAGTATTTTGAGGTCAGGAAAAGAAGAAATGCAACATAAAGAATGACACTGAGCCAGGAAAAGCAGGAAGGATGTGACCAACTGTGTGAAATGCTGCTGAGAGGTAAAACATGATGAAGGCCAAGAATTGACTGTAGGGTGTGGTAGGACAGCGGTCATTGCTGCTGGTCTAAATGAAAGTTGCTTTGGAGCAATGCTGGAGATGCAACCCTAAGTAGAGTGAGCTGAAGGACATAGACATAAGCAAGAAGAACGAAGACTTGTAAACAATTGTTTCTGGGAGTATGGCTTTAGAAGCAGAGAAAAAGATAAGCTGGCAGATGGTATGTGGAAGACATATTGTCAAGGGACTGCTTTTTCTTTCTTTGTTTTATTGTTTCTTTTAGGATGGCTGATAGCAGGCCTGCATGTGCGTACAACAAAGAGAGTAACCCAGTAGTGAGGAAGAAACTGATGCCGCGGGAGAGAGGGAATCATTGCCGAAGCAAAGATCTCGAGGTACTGAGAAGAAAGGATGACCCTAATTTCCTTAATGATGCAGTGTTTGTTTACTGTAAGTCTTAGCTAAGCCATTGAATAAGGTGATTCTAATTTAATTCTTCTGGGCTAGGTCTTGTGCATCAATATTTTTTTAAAAGCTCCCTGGTTACTTCTAATGTGCAGCCAGAGTTGAGAAGCAGTAATCTAAACAATAGCATGTCATGTTTCTCCTTCCTTGACTTTTCTTTAGAGTTTTATGACATATATATATTATACATGTGTAATATATATGTCGTAAAATATATAATATATATTATACATAATATATATCATATATATTACACACATATATAATATACATGTATATTTACATGTATATATGTATATTATATATATAATATATATACATGTATATATACTTATATACTTAACCTGTTGTATTTTCAGAGATCAAATACTGCTCAACTAATTCAAATAGAGAGAGGTCACCTTAGTAGCATTTTAAAGACAATAAGAAAACAAGCTATAAAAAGAAAAAAAAATGCATCTTTATTTCTTTTATCCAGAAAGAACCATCTTAATGTTTTGGCATGCATTAAGACAGACTTGAGGTACTGAGAAGAAAGGTAATATATGTACTTATATATATACATGTATATATACGTATATAATATGTATACGTATATATGTATAATATATATATAAGTATATATTATATATATTTTGTATGTATTATATATATAATATATTATATATAAAATATATGTTATGTATTATATATTATATAATATTACATATATATTATAGGTCCCCAGCAGTTTACTGTTTAGTTGTGCATGAACCTTATAGAAACAGAATCACACTCGATTTATTCCGTATATCTTGCTTTCTTCTATTTATGTTATTCATATGTGATGGTGTGTGATGCTCTAACTCATTCATTTTCACTTCTCTAAAGTGTCCCAGGTATGAAAATGTACAATGAATCCATTCTCTTGTTTGGTGGCTATTTAAACAGTTTTTTGTTTTGTTTTGTTTAGATTTTAACTTCTGAAAATTAGGCTGGTATGAACTCTCTTGAATATGCAATTGACTCACTATTACAATTGTTTCCTGGGAAGTGGAAATAAACTGGTATAACTAATTTTTTAAAAATTGATATTAGATATTTGTTTTTCAAATGGTGATTATACTTTATGTTCAGTTCTATAACTGCCGCTTATCACATACTATAATTTGACATTATTTGAAAACCAAATGGTTTATATTTTGTTGCAGTTCAATTTAATATTTCTCTTCATTATTTGTTTTATTATTTTGTGCTTAGAAAATTCTCCACCATCCAATATCAGGTCAAATTAGGTAGAGTTTTCTTGGTTACATTTATTGTAAATCTAGCTCTTTAAAATGCCTGAAGATTTTTATAAAATATAATTAAACGATAAATTACAAGTTGGAAAAAAAAATGGCATAGAAGGTGTCAATAGGAAGAGAATCTATCAAAAAACTGACTCTAGATATGAACAGGTAATTTACCAAAAAGGCATCATTGCTAATAAACATATGGGCTGTGTTCAATCTCAGTAATTGAAAAAATAGAATGTAAAACTATTACGTAACAGTTTTCACACTAGTCAACTTTTAAACATAAAAATGTATAAGTCAATCATTCGTAAACGTTGTGGTAAAAGTATTTATAGTACCAAATTCTTGGAAAATAATTTGATGACATATATCAAGAGCCATTTTTAGAGCTATAATTATATGTCTACAATTCTATTGACTCAAGCTGTGGATGATTCAACATGTGGATGAGGCTACATCTTCAAAGATGTTCACTGAAGTGTTTATAATAGCAACAGAAAAAAAATAAGTTTGAAAAATATAAATGACCCCAAATAGGACAATCATTAAATTGCTGCTCATATAATATCAAGTCATTTTTAAAAGTTTTCAAAAGATAATGAAAAGGGAAAATTCTCGTAACTGAAAAAACGGTTAATTACATATATATACAATCTATAATCTCTGTCTTATAAAATGTTTCTAGCTGTATCTTTCTACCTGACTCTCCCTCTCTCTTTTAGTCTGTCTTAATGCATGCCAAAACATTAAGATGGTTCTTTCTGAATATAAGAAATAAAGACGCATTTTTTTTCTTTTTATAGCTTGTTTTCTTATTGTCGTTAAAATGCTACTAAGGTGACCTCTCTCTATTTGAATTAGTTGAGCAATATTTGATCTCCAAAAATACAACATGTTAAGTGCTAAGAATAAAACCATCTTCATGGAGATTTATTAGATTTTCCACTGGAAATATACATCTCTGTCTGGACGCTCAGGTTTGTCAAGTAAACCTTTGTCCCTCATTACTTGCTTTGCTTTTTCCTTCTTTTAAACCCTGAATTTACCTCTCCAACCCCCAGCAACAGCCATATGGTCAGATCGACAGGAGTTGACTGACCTGCATCAAATATTACCTACTAGTCTCCCTCACACAAAGCAAGTAAAAGAGGAGAATTCGAAGAAAGCAATACCACTGCAGCCACGCTGGGTGCAAGCGTTGAGAATCCTGGGGCTTCGAACATGAGTGAACCAGAGAGAACCTATGGTGTGCCGGGAAAACCCATAGGCCCTGCAGAAACGTCTTCTAATTAGTGTTGATTTTGAGTTGAGGTTCTCTCTGAGAGACTTCATCTGTAAAATGAGGAATGATACAAGTTCCCTTCCAGGGATGTCATGGAATTACATGAGAGTGATTTAAGCATAATACTCATGCATGGTAGGTAATGAATGTTGCTATCATTACATCACTTCAGATCCTCATGTAGAAAATTCAAGGCATGTCTCCTGATTGAGATGGTTTAGACTTTTTAGATAATACATTATAAATGATGAGAAGTCACAGAGTTGTTTTCCCAGGCAGGTCATATTGATCCTCTCTTGTAACGATATCTTTTTTGCAAAGCTGTTTTTTATGCCATATTATTGACACACAGATTTTGCAAGATGAATATTGATGCTGCAGGTCCTTTTCCATTCTTTAAAAGGCAGCTAACCATTTTATTTTAATCTGATGCTTTCAATGCATTAGTAAGTGTTGGTAACAACGTAGTATTTTTCTCTAGAGATGGGGAAAATTAACCTGTACCAAGCAATTTCTTGACGTTTATAGAGAAGTGTGTGGCTGGAGCTGCAAACTCTGTTCTCCTCTTTGCAGACAGAAGGATACCTCAGCCCCTGTGATGGAATGAAAAAAAGATAGGAGCTGATTCTAGTCTGCAGAGAAGGGGATGTGTCTCAGGCAAGTGAAACCAGAAACAGGGAGGAGACCTAAGTTATATTTTCAGAGATCCAAGAAAGAAGGCAGAGCTGGAGGTCAGGGCAGCACAGGACTGCAATGCAGCAAGATTGATTACAAAAATGTCTGCAGAATATCTTAGTCCTAAGAGGGAACATGGACAAGAGGCATGAGTGAAGAGGATGAATCTCTACTTTGAGCTGGTAGTGATGACAGAAAAAGACAGCCACGTGAGGAGGAAACCCACCTAGGGGCTCTGACCCCTGTGCAGTGATGGCTTAGCCTATGTTGATGGCCCGAAGCCATACTTCTTCAGACTTCCTCATGTCATCCTCAGGTCAATGTCCTTTGGGTAGCATTTGAGAGGTCACCTCAAGGAAAAGAAACCAATGGACAAAATTTGTCCTGAACAGCATGAGGCTTTCTTCTGTGTCCTTCTGTCCCTACTCTGAGATGCTTCCATGTCTGTCATGTAATCACAGTATCCAGCTACTTGCACAGAATATGGGCTGAGAAACGAGATAGTCATGTACACCCCAATGTCCATTTTTACCTCCTTTGTAGTAAGACTGTCAAAGGTTTCATCACCAATCAGAGAGATCAGGAAATACTTTGGAAAAGCCAAAGATCCATACTTGGTAGGATATTTATCCCTAGAAGCCCAATCCCAGTTTAAAATTTTTTAAATAGAAACTCTCTTTCTCAAAACTATTTCTGCTCCTAATCTGTCCTTGGCGTGAGTTTGGCTACCTTTCTGTTGAAAACATTGAACTTCCCAGAAAGGAACACATCAAGCCACCATTGTCAAGCCCCATCTTAGCTTAAATTGTTCTATCACCACTTAAGCAAACTTACAGCCAGTGGAGACAGTTATATCAGTAAAAGCATGGAAAGAAAGGTCTAGTACCATGGTTTTCACCTTGGCTGAATGGTCAAATTCCCTAGAGACGATTACAAAACATGGTTTCCTGACTTTACTCCAGACCAACTGAATCACAGTCTTTTTATGGTGGGTCCTCAGCATTTCATTTGTAAAAAGATCTGTGGATAATTTGATGCACAGTCTAGTTTTGGGAACTCGACATGGGATAAAAGAGCTTGAGTAGAAATGTCGGCAGCTAGAAAATCATAAGCATATTGGTCTCTAATTCAACGTAAGCCATACTATTTTCAGTGCTGGAGGGGTGAGGCAAGGCCACTCGATGTGCAATGCCAGAACAAAATGTGTGCATCTCAGAATGTCTGAGGCGCTCAGACTTCATGTTCCATAAGCATGGGCAAGAGAGAGCACCACAGACAGGGAATCTTATTTCTTTCTTTTTTTTTTTTTGAGACAGAGTCTTGCTGTATCGCCAGGTGCCAGGCTGGAGTGCAGTGGCGCGATCTAGGCTCACTTCAACTTCTGCCTCCTGGTTTCAAGCAATGCTCCTGCCTCAGCCTCCCGGTTAGCTGAGACTACAGGCACACGCCACCACGCCCAGCTATTTTTTTTTTTTGTATTTTTAGTAGAGACAGGGTTTCACCACGTTGGCCGGGATGGTCTCAATCTCTTGACCTCGTGATCCACCCGCCTCGGCCTCCCAAAGTGCTGGGATTACAGGCTAGAGAATCTTATTTCTTATTCCAAATCTGCAAACGAGGTGTTTTAATGTAAATACAGAGCTAGAAATAGTAAAATAATCAAACAAAATTAAACAAAAATACGTAACTATCCTGCAGTGGGGAGAAGTTGATTTAGTTATAGTATTTCCATACAATGAAAATAATTTAAGTGATAGAGAATAAGTACATTTATATACTAAAGATGTTATAATACATTGTTGATGAAAAATTGTTATAAATATGACATAAACATTATATATGCTGTCACTAATATGTGCCTAAAATTATACATGCATGAAGACATAACAATGTAGCTAAAAAGATTACAAACATTTTTATTAAAATATTTCAAAATTTTTGCTGTGGTTATTTCTGAGAAAGGTGATCAAAGGTGATTTTTAAAAATTTTTTCCATTGTTTTCTGACATGCTTGCAAGGAACATGCATTTTTTTGTAGTTGACTTAATTAAAGAAAATAGCACAATGACATTTTAAAGGCTCTGCAACGTGCTCACGCTCCCGGCATCTTTCACCTAAACTATCACAATAGCGTCCCCTCAATTATCTTCACTTTTGATCTTGGCTGTTTTCAGTGAACTTTGTCGATATCTTTTTTTTTTTTTTTTTTTTTTTTTTTTTTTTTTGAGACGGAGTTTCGCTCTTGTTACCCAGGCTGGAGTGCAATGGCGCGATCTCGGCTCACTGCAACCTCCGCCTCCGGGGTTCATGCAATTCTCCTGCCTCAGTCTCCTGAGTAGTTGGGATTACAGGCACGCACCACCATGCCCAGTTAATTTTTTTTATTTTTATTTTTTTTATTTTTAGTAGAGACGGGGTTTCACCATGTTGACCAGGATGGTCTCGATCTCTTGACCTCGTGATCCACCCGCCTCGGCCTCCCAAAGTGCTGGGATTACAGGTGTGAGCCACCGCGCCCGGTCTGTCAATATCTTAAAATGCAGGTTAATTGGTATCCATCTTCTCCAAATTCAGTAACTTCACATCAGCTACCAACCCAAGTCTAGCTCCATCATAGGTCATTCCAGTTTACTCATGATCTTTCTTCACTTCTGTTTCTCATTTTCATTGCTCCATCCATCTCCCAACTCTGTGAAGCTCTAATCCCATCAGAATACCCCTGGTGCTCCCAGCACACAAAATATTTTGAATGTTAATTTTTTTGCACTTTTTCTTCTTTACTTTTCAAATTAGATTCATTCTTCAAAGACTGCTCAGAGATTACTACCTACATCGGGCCTCACCAGCCACACCCTCAGAATTTTTAAACATCACTTATTTTTTTAATCTTATTGAGTTTAATAAATTATAATTGTATCTGTTTATGAGGTAAAAAGTGATACTGTGATATATGTATATGACGTAGAATGATTGAATCAAGCTAATTAACATACCCATCATTTCAAATACTTAGCATTTCCGCTGTGCCTACACTGCACATTGATTGATTGTACACAGACCATCCATTTTTATTCTTTCTTGTTCATCATTTACAGATCTGTTTCCACTGAGGGACTGAAGGCTCCTTGAGCGAAATTATCTACCTCTTCACCTCTGGATCTTTCCCATTCCCCAGTTCAGTGTACTGCAGATTGTCCTCACTAAATAAAAAATCACTGTCACGGTTTACCTAAATGCCTACAGTGTTAATAATCCAAATAATGCCTTTCTTCCCTCCCATATACTTTATAACTCTACAGGATTAGAGAAACAGAACCATCTAGACATTTCTGGTGGTAATGGAAAATTGTTCAACCACTCTGGAAAATAGTTTGGCATTTTCCTATAAAACTAAACATGCAATTACCATATGATCCAGAAATTGTACTATTTATCCCAGAGAAATGAAAATTTAAGTTCACACAGAAAAACTTGTATTATCCATGTTTTCATGTTTCTGTATCTGATGTTTTGACATCTGAGGTCTTGTTAATAGGGAGGGACTGCCACTCCCACAGGTTAGCAGTTGGAATTCCTAGAGTTAGCAGAGGGCTTTTTGACTCTCATTAGAGTGTGCCTTTTGTATGTACGTTAGTCCATTTTCACACTCCTATTTTCTGTATCAGCCCATTTTCATACTGCTATAAAGAATACCTGAGACTGGGTAACTTACAAGGGAAAGAGGTTTGACTTGGCTTGGGAGGCCTCAGGAAACTTTACAATCATGGTGGAAGGTGAAAGGGAAGAAAGGCACTTCTTACACAGAGGAAGGAGAGAGAGTGAACCGTGCAAATATCACACTTGAAAACCATCAGATCTCGTGAGAATTCACTCACCATCACAAGAACAGCGTGGGAAAAATCACCCCCACGATCCAATCACCTCCCACCCAGAGCCACCCTCAACTTGTGGGGCCTACAATTTGAGATGAGATCTGGGTGAGGACACAGCCAAACCATGTCAATATCTAAACAAAGCAATCCAAAATCCATACCCTTGACCTGCCTGGGTTTCCAGGGGTTCTTACTCTTGTAAGACACTATTCCCCTGCCCTAATCATCCCAAGGCCAAGCATTAGCCAGCTTCAACACCCTGAAGCATACTGAAATTTTTCATGTTGGCCAATTCTAAACTTGCTTGGTCCATTTGCTTTAGAACAAATGGCCCATTTGTTCCGAGTAAACTATAGTAAAAGCTGTCCTGAAGACTCCCTTGCTCTCTCTCTGCCTGCAACTGACCTTGTTGTTCTCTACTATGGCCCTGCAAGGAATGACATTCTCCCCTCCTCTCAGGAACTTTGAATAATAAACTTTCTAATGGCAATGTCTCCTGATCTTTTGGGCTCACCATATCTGAATAAAGACAAAACCCCAGGTGTATTTTAATATAAATCTTCACAATAACTTTATTCATAGTAGCCATAAAACTGGAAATAACTCAGATATCCTTCAAAGACTGAATGTTTAAGCAAGCCACCACATCCAACCATGGATTATTACTCAGCAATAAAAAGGAACAAACTATTGATACATGTAACAATTTGGGTGAATCTCCAGAATTACTCTGAGTGAAAAAAAAAAAAAGCCAAATCCAAAAGGCTACATCTGTATGATTCCATTTACATACCATTCTTGAAGGGACAAAATTATGGAAAAGAAGAGATTTGTGGTTTCCAGGAGTCAGGGGCATGGGCAGGGCAGAAAAGAGGTGGATGTGAACATAAAGAGCGAGTGGCATGAGGGATTTTTGTGGTGACGAAACTGTTCTGTATTTTGACTGTATCAACACCGAGCTCATAGGTATACTATTGTATTACATCTGGGAAAAATGTTACTATTGGGTGAAATTGAGCAAAGACCACACAATTTATGTGACTCTGCAGTTATTTCAAAATAAAAATTATAATTAACATAAAGCATTAAACTGTTCAACAAATAGCTCATGACTGTGACTATTAATATCTTTTAACAAACATAATTATCTATCCAACCTCATCCACCTGACAGATTAAAATCTGCTCCTGGCTATAACATGTTAGACCAAATAATAGCTGTGTGGTTAAAACATATGCATATAAACGTACACACACACATATTACAAAATAATGTTTATCATAGGTCTTCATAGGGCAAAGAGAAGAAAGATGATAGAAATTATCTATAAGCTATGTCATAGTATCTGATCTTGAAGAAAACTTGAGTAATATATAGAATGATCAATAGTATTAGTGTCAGAGTGACTATTTATTATCCCTTGGTTTTAGAAAGAATCATTATGATGAGACTAATATAGTCAACCAAAGGTTTTAATTACAAAAGGATATAATTGCCGTAACTGTAGAATCAAGAGACCAAGTAAGGCTATGATGCAGTAAGGAGTTACAAACCATGGTCAAGGGCACAATTATGTACAAGAAGACTGTACTTACACACCAAACACTTCTTCAAAGTCATGATGAAAGCAAAATGCATGCTTATAAGTGTCAGTCAAAGCAAATCCAAGCGGATGCTAGATGCTTAAACAAACTGAAGAGGAAAAAGAGATTGGTTCAGAAAGTGGTGAGAAGTCCACCGAACAATCAGAGACAAAGAGGAGTCTGAAGTGTGTAAAGGGTGAGGATGGAAGGCTTACAGACACGGCTCCTAGAATGGGAAAGATAAAGGCCTTGGGAATCAATTGATAGGATTTGAGGGAAGTCCATGGAAACAGTAGGAAACATGGAAAAAAGTAATGTGGTGTTAACTAGGCAGTAAGTGATACTCCACTTTACTGACTGTTAATGAGAAAGAAATGGGAAGGTGGGTACAGGATAGGTACTCACATACTAAACAATAGGTTCAGCAATGGCGGCTCTGGCTGTGGCTGCATCTTCCTTGGGAGGAGGGACTTCTCATTGATGGTTAGAAGTTTGGCTTGTTCTCCACTTTTATGCTGTTGGTGGGAGTGTAAATTAGTTCACCCATTGTGGAAGACAATGTGGCGATTCCTTAAGGATCTAGAAATAGAAATTCCATTTGACCCAGCAATCCCATTACTGGATATACCCCCAAACGATTATAAATCATTCTATCATAAAGACACACGTTCATTGCAGCACTATTTACAACAGCAAAGACCTGGAACCAACCCAAATGCCCATCAATGATAGACTGGACAAGGAAAATGTGGAATATATACACCATGGAATACTATGCAGCCATATAAAAAATGAGTTCATGTCCTTTGTAGGGACATGGATGAATCTGGAAACCATCATTCTCAGCAAACCGATACAAGAACAGAAAACCAAACACCACATGTTCTCACTCATAGGTGGGGGTTGAACAATGAGAACACATGGACACAGGGAAGGGAGCATCACACTCTGGGGTCTGTTGGGGGGCTGAGGGATAGGGGATGGGGAGGTTGGGGAGGGATAACATTGGGAGAAATGCCTGATGTAGGTGACGGGAGGATGGAGGCAGCAAACCACCATGGCATGTGTGTATCTACACAACAATCCTGCAAAGACTTAAAGTACATCAAAAAAATATTAAAAATTTTTTAAAAAGAAAGAAGTTTGGCTTGTTCCCTTGAGCTATGAGAGGGCCAAGGTGTGTAATGTTTGTTAAGGAAAAATATTTCTTAATACTTATTTCCCACCTGCAGTCCATTATTCCAATCTTGGATTTATTTACCGATAATAGCAAAATATCTCAGGTTTTTTTGCAGTGGATCTTGGCTACTATAAAGGAGCTTTGGCCTTTTGGGGAAACTTTCTTGGAGAAAGTCAAGCTCCCATGGTGTATTAGTTTGCAAAGACTGCTGAAACAATACACCGTAAACCAGGTGACTTAAACAATGAAAATGTATTATTTTATGGTTGTGGTGAGCAGAAGAAGCCCAAGAATCAAAGTTTTGGCAGGGTTGTTCCTTCCAAGTTCTGTGAGAGAAGGATCCATTCTATGCCTCTCTGCTTGGCTTAGAGTTGACTGCCTTCTCCCTGTCTCTTCATATTATTGTCCCTGTATGTGTGTCTGCCTCGTGTTTCCATTTCCCCTTTTATAAAAGCACCAGTCACATTAAATTAGACCCTCCCCTGATAATCTGATTTTAACTTGATTATCTCCATAAATACCCTATCTTCAATAACGTCACATTTGAAGTTAGGGCTTCAACATATGAATCCGGAATTCAAACCATAACACATGGGAAACCACAGATGAGGTATCAACTATTATTTAGACACTTAGTATTCTAGATTGGGTTAACAGTGTTGATGAAGATACCCTACTAGATAATAAGAAACTGACCCAAAGATTGGGGAAGCAAGGATGCTCAAACTAAATTATCTCAATTTGAGACAGACAAGCAAGTTGCTGTCCTATCAGACACTTGGATTGTGCTAATGGAGTGTGGGGTGATTTTACAGTGGGGAAGGAAGCTAAATTGGACTTGTGGGTGTGACCTTTTAAAAAATTTAATGCACTATTGCATTTGCTTCCACATCTGAATGTAGAGGAATCAATGTGTTGCATGTTTTGCTGCTCCATATATTCCAGAGGGGATTCTTTAATTCAGGAAGACCCACAGGTAGAGAAGTATCAGTGTGACATATAAATTGCTCCCTAACTCCCATTTATGGCAAGACACTCCCCAAGATGCACAGCCCTTCACTACCAGTGAGTTACTCCATCTTTTTCTACCGGTGAGTCAGTCTGGATCTAGTAGAAGTAGCTCTACCCAAAGTTCTCATTCAAATAATGTCCTGTTGACTAGTGAATCAGAAGTCTTTGTCACCATAGCCTGGCTGTGATGTTACCAAGCCTCCACCAACAGTGAGGGGACCTGATGGGTGGTGGTCTCCTTACTGATATAAACAGTCTTCAGGGTCACGCTTGCCAAGTAAAGCTTCTTGAGACCATGTGGGTAGATTTACAATGTTCAATCCCTCCGGGAGTCAGGAAAAACTGCTCTTTCTTTAAACCTCTACCATCCAAAACGAAGCTGAGTTATGACACTTGTCAAGTATTGAAGAGAAATACAGCATATGCCTCATCTGGGCCTTCTGTTTGGTCTTTTACATCAGCTACCCTGCAAATCAACATCTTTTGAGAATAGCCCCAGTGCAAGAAACCACGTGGGGAGTTGTGCAAGCTATGGCACTCATTCCACTCTTGAGACCCAAAGCACTAATGACCTCTTTGAGCTGAAAGTCTTTGTGACTGATGATTTCACCAACTCAAGCCTCAGACAAAAGGAGGCACCCTCCATCTGGAGATTCCCCTTGGGGCTGCTTCCCTGACAAGGCTACAAGGTAGTCCTAATAGCTTTTGTAGCTATTAGTTTGTTTCTGGGGTTTTCTGGACATCTGACATCTGCACATCTAAAAAACGGTGGCCTTGTGACTTCAGCTTGATATTCTCATTTTGGATGGCTGAACTCAAACTCAATAACGAGATAGGAAGGGCCCAGTAAAACTTCTTGGTCGAGTGGAAATGGTCCCGGCATTAGCTTGGCTTTACATGAAAAAGTGGCAGCTATCTCTTTGAAGGAAGAAGCTTTTCTACAAATTTGTGCTTAGTTTACTGACGGTTTAGCTAAGCTAAAACTGGATGGTATGCACTGACTGACTGTGACTGTCTAACCTCAGCACCTGCTTTCTGAAGAGCAGAAAATGGAAGTGGTCCCTCTACTCAGTGAGCAGAACTCAGAGTCGTTCTTTTAACTTTAGCCAATACTCCTCTTGATGAACCTTGTTTTATTTTTACTGACTCTTGTAATCTTATCAATAGTCTAGCTCTTTAAATTGCCACTTGGAAAGCTAAGGCTGGCAGGTTAAAGATACCCCTCTTTGAGACTGAACAGCATGGAAGCAAATCACAGCTTCGAAGCAACTGTGTAGGTCACTCGTGTAGATGCCCACAGCAAACAGCTGTTCTCTGATGAGACTGCCTGGAATCAAGCTGCCGAATAAGCCAGTACCACTCCCAATGCTACAGCTGCTACCAGACCGTCATCATAATGGGCGTGGAAATCTATCCACAGATTATCACAAAGTAAAGGACTTGATGTTTCTGATGCAGAGGCTGCTGCTGCAGGTATGGTGAGACTCCTTCCAAAACTGAGCTGTTTGCCTTGGGGCGAAGGGAGTCCCACCGCATGGGACATCATCCCTGCCTGATCCTGGTAGCTCTGTTACATGAGTCTTTTGACCCTCCTTCAAGGCTATCAGTGGTGCTTCTCTACTTGTGTCTGTAGCTAGCCTTTCACACTCTTAAGGCATCTTTCAATGAGTAAAAGTGTTTGAATTCAATTCACTCCAATTTATTAATTTTTCATGGTTAGCACTTTTTGTATGTTGTTTATTCAAATGGTTTTATAACCATACAACCTAATACATACATTAATTTACTTAATTTTTATAATAAACCTATAAGGGTAGGCATCTCCATTTTGCAGATGATGAAACTGAGGAAAGATAAATAAAGTAATTCCCTAAGATCACATAGTTAACAATGGAATTCAAACATAAGCAATCTTGCTCTGAAGTCTGTGGTCAATCATGATGTTATATTGCATGTCCCACTTAGTGCTGATGTATCAATTTATGTTTCCTTCTCTAGTGTATGTGTTCCTTAAGGGCAAAACTACTTTCCTGTCTTCGTAACTGTTGGCATCTAGTACAGCACTTTACACATGGTAGATGTCAATTAATACTTGAGGAATGAATAGATGAATGACTAGGGAAGTCTTCACCACTATCATCACCAGGGAATGCTGGTCTGACGTTGCAGGGGTAATGGTCATCTTCTTTCAACCTGGATACATTTGCATAGTGCACCTGCAGACCTTTGAACATACATCAGGTTTTCTGAAATGCTCCCCTTTCAGAACCTCCCTCTTTAAGAAACAATCATAATATTGACATTTATGAGTAATATGGTCACTGGAAGTGGGGATCTCTGACCTACATGGCTGAAAAGAATGCTATTGCCAAAGAACCCAGGTATTAAAAAACATTCTCTCAAGGATAGAAAAATGATGCATATAAAGAATAACAAAATTAAATCTTATTCTTCCAATTCCACTGAAGAATCATTTCCACTTCCTCAAAAAAATATCTTCATGTCCTACTATTATATCTAGAAAATATGTTATGTATATAAATAAAATGCAATCCAGCCACAAAAAATTAGTTCATGATGTATTTGAAATGTTATCAAATTCATCAAATAGATTTAGAAGACTACCACCATCTCCAGCTCCCTTTGTATTTGAAAATATTAGTCTTATTTACTCCTGTTACTGTTGCATGCTCGACTAGCAGACTTATTTAGGTAAGAAAATTTATGTGAGTTTCTCTAGGCAGTTCAGAGACAATTCAGTTGAGTTATGTCGTAATTTTTTGTAATTAGCATTTGTAAAAATAGGAACAGCCTTTACAAATAGTCAAAGTACAAAACCCCTTCCTAGATTTAAAACCACTAAATAAATCACCTCTAGTTTGTGCCTTAGAGTTGAATGTCCATTGTGATTTGCTAATTCTAATTCATGTCAGTCTGGGTACAAAGAACAGTTTGCAGAAATTATAGCTTCGTTATCCAACTTAAATATTATTGTAAGAGGAGTTTACTGAAGTCAGTTCTGATTATTTTGCAATAACACAATTTCACTTATTCGTAGTAGTGCTTGTCAAAGTATTTCACAATTATTGAATCTGATATGAAATAAGCCCTGTCCTAACTTTCTAATTTGTATTCAGCTTTGAGAGAATAATTTTGTCATTACATAAGTAGCATGTATGTGCATATGTTTCTCATAAATAAGTAAATGGTGGTGGCTTACCAAAAAACACTCAGAAAGTATTTTTATTTTATTTTATTTATTTTTTGTAATTGCATTTTAGGTTTTGGGGTACATGTGAAGAACATGCAAGATTGTTGCGAAAGTATTTTTTAAAACATAACTCATCGCTCCGCCCCGCGCGGGGCGAGTCCTGCCGCTCGCCGGGACCAGGGTCCTGTGCGGAGCGCCCCACGTCCTGGGAAACGGGGTGCGGCCGGAAAGGCGGCCGCCCCCTCGCCCGTCACGCAACGCACGTCTATGGAGAACCTGGCGCTAAACCATTCCTAGGCGACCTGCTTCTGGGTCGGGGTTTCCTACGTAGCAGAGCAGCTCGCTCGCTGCGATCTTTTGAAAGTCAGCCCTCGACACAAGGGTTTGTATAAAAATTAAAGAAAAAAAAAACTCATTTATTTATTTTCATTCTATTTGGACTCTTTTTAAAATGATCCTTTGAAAATTTTAGTCATTTAAATTATTGGTAGTAATATATCATATTAACTGCTCTTAATGGGGATCATAAATAAAAAAATAATTACAATAATAATGATAAAAATTAATCGGAGTGAGTTGCATTTTGTAATGCTTCTGGATGGGAATGTTTGGTAACATGATTACATTTTCCACTATGCAATGCAAAACATGTTTTTGAGTAGAGTACTAGAATGTCCTGTAGGCAGAAATTTCATATGCACAACACAACCCCCAGCCAAATTCAGGGGTGATGTCTTATGAATGTCTCTGCTAACAAAGAGTGTACAAATATTGTGCTATACTGCACTACTCCAATAGTCAGAATGATAATAATAATGCAAATAATCAGAAATAATCAGATACAAAAAGATTAATAGATTCCAGAATTTCCAGATTCGAGAATCTGAGGCCTCTCTAAAACAACTTGACTGTTCATTTATTTTTAAATACACTGCTTGGACTCCAGCCCTAAGGATTCTGATTCAATAAGTCTTGGTGCAGGCTCGTCATTGGCGTTTTTGATAGGCACCTTGGAAGATTCTGATGAAGGATGTCCCATACCAGCTTGAGAAGTGTGATCTGGAAAAACTGAGGTACCAGGCAGGTTGCCAAGATAAAGACCCTGACGTGTAGAACCATGCTGAAACCTAGATCGCAGAGTCGGGTCACGACATCACCAGCCTGAGGGTGATGCCTGGGAAGTTGTGTAAAGCCGCTCACGTCCTAGATTAGGTTGGTCTTAAGGAGTAGGATGGGAATGAAGCTACAGGCAGGAGTGCAAGAGGTTTGGGCTAAGAACACGCCAAGGGGCTGAGACAGTCAGTCTCTGCCTCTCAGTGCTTCTTCCTATTTCACCTCTGGGATTGCAGCCAAGGGAAGTATGGTTCTCCCCTCTCAAATGAGCCTAGATTTGGGGTGTGGGAGGAGCCATTCTCTTTCTTCTCAGACTTGCTGGAGTAGGCCCTATTTTTTATAAAGAGGTGTCAATTGTAAATAATGAAGAATGTAGAGGGCAGAAGAGCCTGGGCTGGAACCATGGGGACACATTTTTGGGTAACCCACTGGACTTATCAGTGAGTTGACTTGCAATATGCCAGTGTCACATGTGTGAACAAAATGACTTCCTGGAGTTCACTTAAAGGAAAGAGTAGAGCTGTAACAGACATCAGTGATTTCCCGTTTAGCTGAGCATCAGTATCATTTGGGAGAACTTTAAAATCTCGCTTCCTCAAACTGAAAACCAAATTGATATAAAATTGCTCTCCCAAAGATCCTCATTCAGTAGGTCCTGGGCAGAGTTTAAGAATCTGGGTGTTTTTAAATAGACGGTCTTAGTTAATTCTTATAGTCAGTCAGAATTGGGACCCATTATACTAAAATATGTCAGAAAGTTAACATATGTCTAAGTACTGTCTTTGGTGTGTCAGGAGCTTATAGTTTGAACATTCTAATAATTAATTCTATGCTTATTAATTACTATAGCCAAGTGTACAATTTTTCAGGAGTGTCTGAAATGTTTCTGAGTGTTTTCATGCCTCTAATCATAATTCAAGTTAAGATGTCTTAGTGGAGTCCATCAACAATTATTAAATTAGTGTTTTGGGGCTGTGTTGCTACTTCTCTGACAGCTTTCTTAAAAGGAAGTGATGAATACAAAAACCACTTCCTGTCACAACTAATGCTCTAGGCATTAGGTAAAGGCAACTAGAGTGTGCCTAATATTTAAGCATCAAACAATGGTTTTCAGAAAGAGAAAGGTCAAGACCTACTTAAGTATACAAAATCAAAGGGAAAAACGCCCTGGTATTCCCAAGGTCCAGATAAAGCATAATCTTTAGCAAAATGCCAAAACTTCAAAATGTAGATTTAATGTAATATATTCTGTTTTGAATAATGAAGCATTCATTGGGAAGGGGAATTTAGCATTGAATGACATCATGTAATTATAATAGGCTGTGACCCTTATGTGAGCACATGGTGGCAAGGCTGACACCAAGTAATGACCATCAGGGTTACTTAGAATTTTCCCTCAATTAAGGGGAGATGGTAAAGCAGATGGAGAGAGAGAGGCATTCAGAAAACTTGCTATTGTTTTTCTGTCTAAAAAGAGAAAAAAATGCTAGCTGAGAAAGCTATGTTCTCGAGCTAATTATAAGAGCTGAAGACATGAAAAATAACATTTCACTTTGAAAAGGCAAGATAGATGTTAAAAAGTTTACCTAGTAGGGATTTAAGGAAAATCAGCATAAAACCACTGGTTTTGGGCCACTTTTAGCACAGACTGTAAAGGTCTATGATTCTTGAGAAAATGATGTAGCAAGCAGTGAGGAGAAAGTGTCATAGAGGTCTGTTCTACAGGGCACAGAATCTGCCCTGGGACTGCCTCATCTTCTGTATGGAAACTACAGTTACTCTTCAACCTTTCAAGCCTATCTATGGCTACATGGTGAGTATAGGGCTTCCCTGATAGTGCAATATGACTCCATCTGCTTGTTATAATCGCTGGCCTTGGGATGGGCATCTGGCTCAGGCTAAGCAAATCACGCTTCGCTGATAATTTGGAATGGATCCAAAAGTTCTTGCTTGCTCTGGCAACTTTCTTAAAAGGAAGTGATGAATACAAAAACCACTTCCTGTCACAACTATAAAACAGATAAATCAAGTCTACAATATGAGAGAAGAAATAGAGTGGAAGAGAAGGAGAGATGAGAGAAAGAATGTTGTTGGCATTGTGTGTCTCTGTATCAATTATTCCTCAGGCCAGGATGCACTGTGCTCTACTCAGCGTTAGTCTAAATTGGGCATTTATTATTTCAATCAAAAGAATTCTAAATAATGTGGAGACAGCACGCCATAGGACTCGCTGAACAAGATCAAGGCCAAATACCCAGAAAAGAAAGAAGAATCTGAAGTTACCAAAGAATTGCACTCCAAAATAAAGCCTTCTGGGCAGGGCTGAAATCAAACTGTGAGTAAAGCTGTCACCAGAAAGCAAAAAAGAATAATCAGGCTCAAGCCTTGATCCAAGAAGTTGGGGTACGGGTGGTCAAAACCTGAGAAGTTTGGTTACAAGTGGCTTGGCCAGACTGAAAATGTTTAAAGTAGCTTTGGTTGATTGAGGTTGGCAAGGTTCAGCATCCATCCACATCTGAAAATCCACCTCCAATTTCTAACTGAAATAGAATAAGAGATGCTACGTTCACTTTTTAGAAGATCTTGATTTCAATAAAGGAAAGAAAGACTCCCCTGCGTGGTATAACTGCTATCTTTGTTGTTGTTAATATCTTCTAGTCTATCTATCTCTGTTACATATTGTGAGGTTTTCCATATAAAAATGAGGTACATTTAGTTGTATCATTGGTATTAATTTTTCAATGATTTCTGTTTTCAAGGCTGAGTTCAGTCTAATCACTGACATGGCGATGCTTACCTAAATTATAATAAAGTACAGGAGTTATTAACAGTTTTCTAGCAATGGGACTTGAAAATTCAGCCTATTCATTGATGACATATGTTTCTGATGACACACATCATAGATTGTCTGATTTTACTCTTGCCATATAAACATATCTAGTGCTAAGCATACCAAAATAGTTCTGTGAGGCCAATTTTAATATAGATATATACTTCATTTGGCCAATTTTAATATAGACATATTTAATCTTAACTTTCTACAGATTATTATTGTTTTAATCACTGTGTTGACGTTTTAAAATGAAAAAATTCATTTGTGTTGACAAATGAATTAAATTATTACACTGTTTAAACTTGGACAAATGGACCTTAGTCTATTGATGGAGATGAACATTGCTTAGATTTTTAAGTGCAGTAAGGTCAGTGTAAAAAAAAGTTATTCAACTGGTCATTTCATCATGTCTAATTCTGTGTACTTGACCTTTAAGTAACTGAGAAAATACCCTAAAACAATGAAATGCTATGTAAAGTTTTATACTATAAGAGGGTACTGAATTTGGAAAATGAAGAGTAATGATAAGAATTCTGATTTTTCAGTCAGTCTTAGTGAATTCAAGCAACTCAGATTCTCTGCACTTTCTTTTTTTTTTTTTTTTGAGACAGAGTCTTGCTTTGTCACCCAGGCTGGAGTGCAGTGGCCCGCTCTCAGCTTACTGCAACCTCTGTCTCCCAAGTTCAAGCGATTCTCCTGTCACAGCCTCCCGAGTAGCTGGGACTACTGGTGCACGCCACCACATCCAGCTAATTTTTTTGTATTTTTTAGTAGAGGCTGGGTTTTGCCACGTTGGCCAGGATTTTCTCAATCTCTTGGTCTCATGATCCGCCCACCTCAGCCTCCCAAAGTGCTGGGATTACAGGCGTGAGCCACCATGCCTGCCCTGAACTTTCATTTTTAAAAACTAAAATCATGTTACCATTATCTTTCCTGCTACCTTAAAAAAGAAAGATGGCAGTAAGAAAGCCAAATAGCACTGAGAAAAGCTCTTTCTCCCCTCCCTCCCAAAAAGAAGAAGAAGAAGAAGGAACAAAAAAAGAACAAATAAAAATAAAAGAAAAAAAGAAACCACCCCCCACCTGCCTACACACTCCTATGCATCACTGACCCCAAAAAGTCTTTAAGTTTCCAGCAAGAAAGAAACTGAATGGAAAGAAACTGTTGGAGAGTGAGAATGGAAACAAAAAACTCAGGAATACATAGATGTCTTCAGAGGTAGGAAAAGAGAGAAGGCATTTTTGTGATGTGACTTTCAATATGCCAAAATGGCTCCTCTGATTAAAGACAAAAATAAGAAAAGACTCAAGTTGTCTTCATA
Organism: Aotus nancymaae; assembly: GCF_030222135.1. Classification (NCBI taxonomy): domain Eukaryota; kingdom Metazoa; phylum Chordata; class Mammalia; order Primates; family Aotidae; genus Aotus; species Aotus nancymaae. Next base: position 10,499,768 of record NW_026988431.1, read on the forward strand.
TTTACTAATGTCAAAAACACCCCCCTAAAAATCTGTACTTTTGTGGTATAAAGTTTACCTCTGGAAATCTACACGTTACAATTAATTATGAATGAAAAAAGATGATTTTTATTACTCATTACTCCTCATTCTAAGTGAGTTAGCATGTGTTGAGTATCTACTATATATGTTATGAACATAATTAAGCTACAAAGAATAATAACATACAATTTTTGCTTTCAAGGAGCTTACAGGCTAATGGTAGATCAAATTTGTATGTGAAAAGGTGCAGTGTATAATGCAATGAACTCTGAAACTCATTGAAGTGCAAACTTCAATGAGAAGAAACAGAATGGTGGAGTTGGGAAAGGCTTTCCTACAAACAGTCTTTCTTGCTTGAAGGTGAGAGAAAATAATTAGCATGAGAAGATTAGATCCCTATGAAAAATTCATAAAATGTAGGGTAATCACAGAAATGAAAAACAAAGTTTAAGAAAATATACATTGCTTTGCCAGCAGTCGTATGATTGGACACAAATTCTGGGACACTTGAGTCATAAACTATTCAAGAGTTATTTTTTAAGTCCTATTACTACCTAATCAAGTATAAAAGAAAACAATGGCAAAAAAAAAAAAGATTCCATAAAAAGGGTGAGCAAATCTGGGGTGACTGTACTTCTGAAAGCTGAAAATTTTAGTTGGATTTAAGAAATCCAACAGGAAATGGATACCCAGCTAACAAGGAAAAAAGAATCTAATACTATTATAATTTCCCTGACATAAAGGGACCCTATGTCTCCAGTGGTTTCATGTGCCCAGACCTCTTTTTGTTTGAAATATTCCCAAGTATATATTGTCAGATCAGGAAAATAATATTTACTAACCTAAAAATAAGATGATAAAAAACACCTTTGCTTTATTCTTCTTGACTGTCTTGGAAGAACAACTATCATTTTTTCCAGAATCATTTGCAGGTCATTTTCACATCAGACAGTAGTGACTGGTATCATCTCCTTTTGACAGTTGAACAAATGTAGTCCTGTCACTACCACAGTCTAGCTGAGACCTCACAAAATTTCTCCTTAGTGGTTGAAATGCATATGTCCCAATTGTTAGCTTTTATAATCCTTTCTTTGCTGAGTTGCTAGATTTTTACCTCCTTGTCTTTCAATTTCACATATAATTGTTTTGGATAAAAAAGGGAAAGCCCTGTAGGATTTGTCATTGTTCTTTACCACCTCAAGAGAATGAAATTTTGAAAGAGTTCACCCAATGCAAAGAAAGAAGAGTAACTTACAATTACACCTCTGAATTCAAATGTTTTATCCAGCATTTTCAAGAAACCAGTTTAAAATCACAAAGCTTATAATAAATCGCCAGAAATATTTCAAGCAGTCATTAATTTACTCCAAACCAATTAAACTCTACGTTAATACATGCAGTAATATACACGCACTTGCTCCTAATTTCCTTTTGAAATTAACATGAGTACAGAGGTATAGCCTAACTTGAAATATAATTTTAATCCTCTTGTTTAATCTTTTTTCTGTTCTTTCTGGCCCCTGCTATCAAGTGGTCCCTGCTATCAAGTGGCTATCATTATGTCTAGTCCCTTCTCTTTTCACGTATGAAACCAGTTTTTTTTAAACACTTATATATGCTATGTAGTGAGTTTCTAGGCATTTTGAAATTGTATTATATTTGGAAGATACTTCATCCCCAAATCTTTGGAGAGATACCCCCAGAAGGTTAATCAAACATAACCCAGATGTAAGTGTCTCAAAATTTAATGTCAGTAATATGTGGGAAATGAACACAAATTGTACTAGTTTATAGTCCAGATCAGTTAAAATGCAACATTGTTAGATATACATTTTTGTTTGTAGAAATTAACCTCTGTTGGAAATAGATGCTCAGTGCCACAAAGAAAAATTAGCACTGAGACAAAGGATCTTTCAGCAACACAATTTTTACTTCCTGGACTGCAGGAAGGGTACTCTCATTAGCCATTTTGCCACGAGAGTACAAAGAACAAAGGAAAACAGAGAAATTTATTTCTTACACATTTGGGGTCATCCTTAGTGCTGTGTCTGATCTCTGTTGGCTGGAGCCAGACCTCACAATCTAAACTAAAACCCTATTGGCTAATAACTTAAAACTTTTCTAAACAGGTAAAAGCAATGGAGAGCTGGGACATGCCTGTGAGCACATCCAGCACAGATATTTTGGTTAAAGTACAAGGACATAGAACGTACTACGTGCCTGTAAGCATGGCACGTCTAACAGCTACATAGGATGGGGCTTAACAAAGAGTTATTAGCACACTTATTCTTTAACAAGAAAAGACACTCTAAAAAGGAAATTTTCTACTTCCCACCACCTCCAACCCCAGATATTTAATACTGTCCTGAAATCCATTCAAATATAAAGATTATTGACCAATTATAGGAGAATTATCACATTAATCAATAGATTCTCATTGTCTGTTAGAAATTCCCACATGGGTCAAAAGCAATGACATTGGAACTCCTATAAAAATCAGTCCATTTGAACAAAACTTTTTAAACCAAGGAAATCTCAGTGTTTACTAAAGGGAAAGGGAAATAACAGCATTGAGCTCCCACTACGTCCTAGACTCTTTAAGTGGCTTTGCTTCTTTAACTCACACACGCACACGAAACTTAGCTAATAAGGAAATAGATATTCAGAGAGGATTAATCATTTGCCAGTGTACACAGCTTATGGAAGAATTGGAATTTAAACCTAGCTCTAATTCTAAACTCATGTTCTTTGTACAATGTAAACCCCCTACCCAGTAAAAAAGCCTTTGCATTCATATACCTATGAACATTTTACATATTTGCATACAAATACTGCATTATGCTTTTCCAAAAAAAAAAAGTTTTTCTATATATTTTTCTAAGCTCTAAAGTGCTAAAATATGTGTTTTCTTGCTAGTATAATTTCTTTAAGCATTTTTCTAATATTGGGCATCCAAATTGTTTCCATTTTTTTTTTAGCATAAGCAAATCACAAGTAAAGGCAATCATTCCTTAAAATTTTTGTTTCTATTGAACTATTTTCTTAAGATACAGTTTTAGGCTGAGTGTGGTGGCTCACACCTTAATCTCAGCATTTTGGAAGGCCAAGGCGGGTGGATTACCTGAGGTCAGGAGTTCGAGACCAGCCTGGCAAACATGGTGAAACCCCATCTCTACTAAAAATACAAAAATTAGCTGGGCATGGTGGTGGGCGCCTGTAAACTTAGCTACTCAGGAGACTGAGGCAGGAGAATCACTTGAATCCAGGAGGCAGAAGTTGTAGAGAGCCGAAATCACACCACTGCACTCCAGCCTGGGTGACAGAGTGAGATAATGTCTCCAAAAAAAAAAAGATATCGCTTTAGTTGTGAAATTCATGGGACTAAAGGATATGACCAGCTTTTTAGCTACACACTGTTCCCTTTTCACCAAACAGAGGCACTAATTTAAAATAAAATATTGCTATTTTTAAAAGAAGACATTGTCAACACTCACACTGTATGACAGTAAGAAGAACATCAAGCTTCAGGAATTTATCATGCAAAGTGTTGTTGTGAATTGCCCTTGAAAAAGATGGCAGCAGACCTCCTCCTCTCCCCTGAATTATGTTGCATCCCAGCAGACGGAAATAGTTATTAATTTTTAATATTATCTGTTCTGAGCGAAGAGTATAATAAATGTTCTTCGGTATATTCTTGTAGAGTTTGAAATCCTAGAAATGCTAAGATCTCAGGGCATCTACGCTGGTCCAGAAAACACTGATGAGCTTTTAAGTTCCTGGAGGAGGGTATGTACCAGAAGTAAGAGTAAGTATTAAACCACCTGTAACATCAATTCTAATCATAATAACAACTACTAATTATTTGTGCAATGCTTTCCTGTTTAGATAATATTTTCCCATATATCTGATGCTGAGTAGATCATATTGTGCTGGAGTTTGTGAAATACAGAGAACTGTATGCCAGAAATAAAGGTAGTATCTCTGTCCTTATTGATGCTAACAGTTTCATTGGATTAAAAAGACATCGTCACACTAAAAATAAACTATTTATCCTCAAAAGAGTAGTAGTAAGTATCTCACAAGTAAAATATATAAGTGTCAGAATGTGAAAGAAGGAAAATGTAATTATTCTGGACTTGAGTATTCTAAGTAGTTAATATTGCTAAGGTGCAGGAAGTACTTTTCAGAAAAATCACGAGTGTTCCAGGAAGTTAATTCCTAGTTACATTCTGGCCATTTTCCTGACCTCCCATCATCACCTCAGTGTACCTGATCCAGGTCTTTGAGCGGAGCCTGAGGGCTTTTCTTCAGGAAAATCAGCTGAGTGCTAGAGTCCGATACTTTCTTGGCCATCTCTGGAAGTAGGCTCTTTCAGCAATTCAAGAGCAGAAGGTTGTGCCCAGTGATCCTCTACAACTCTTAGCAAAATATTCCACCTGCATCAAAAACATCCACGTTTAAAAACGTTGCTTAAGGCTAGGTGTGGAAAATATCAAGCTTTTTTTTTTTTTTTTTTTTTTTTTTTTGAGACGGAGTTTCGCTCTTGTTACCCAGGCTGGAGTGCAATGGCGCGATCTCGGCTCACTGCAACCTCCGTCTCCTGGGTTCAGGCAATTCTCCTGCCTCAGCCTCCTGAGTAGCTGGGATTACAGGCACACGCCACCATGCCCAGCTAATTTTTTGTATTTTTAGTAGAGACGGGGTTTCACCATGTTGACCAGGATGGTCTTGATCTCTTGACCTCGTGATCCACCCTCCTTGGCCTCCCAAAGTGCTGGGATTACAGGCATGAGCCACCGCGCCCGGCCAATATCAAGCTTTAATAATGGAAGGTTAAAGGAGCTATTGATCCAGGAGACAACTATGTACATCCATTCACTCAGCAAATATTTATTGAACACTTAGAACGTATCTGGCACTGGGTACTTATACGCATTGTTGAGGTTTGAAGGAAAAACTAGTATTTGATTCTGAATATAGTCCAGAAGAAATTCATATAATCTGGCCATAGTAGAAACAAAGAAATTCATTTTTTCCAAAACCTGTGTGGTGAGTATCAAGCAACTAAAACCACCAAAACATAAAGTAACTTAGTCAATAGATGGCTAGTTTTAGGGCCAGATCTTAGAACCCAGATCATCCTATTTTTTGCCAATTTGTGCTACCTAAGGGTCCTATGAAGACACTTCCATCACCTTCGCCTTATTGAAACTTTCAATTCTCTTCTCTGAAAGAAACTGTGAAAAACATCTCTCAGGACAAATGTAGTCATTTATTGTTATTATATTCTGAGACCGTAAGTTCTTGATCATCTTATATTTATTCTTCAATGAAATGAACTTGAGTAACTTGGTAAACATCTACAATGCTTCACAAGCTATTAAAATGGTCTTAACAATGCTATTAAGGCTGTATTGTCCAATATGATAGCCACGAGCCACATGTGGTTATATTGATTTAAATTTAAATTACATAACATTTTTTATTCAGTTTCTCAGTTACGTGAGTCACATTTCACGTGTTCAATAGCCACATGTAGCTAGTGGCTACCATGTTGAACAGTTCCATCATTGCATACAACATTTCCATCATTGCAAAAACTCTATTGCAAAGTGCTGTACTATATTAAGGCAATGAACCTACTTTCCACCTGGCACTGCAAAGAATGAATTAACTTGCAAAGTGCATTTGTTCAACATTTCTGCCATGAATAATAAGATATTAACATAAAGATATGAAGGAAGAGAGATTTTACTGAGAATACAAGATAGATACAATCATCCTGTGTTCTTCTTCCCTACTTGCAAAACTAGATGCTTAAACAGCATTATTTGAATGCTTCAGATGCTCAGATGTTTCTCTCCATATGATCATAGTTTGAAAGATTTTTCATAAGTCCCATGAAATTGTTTCTGTTGAAATCTCATCAGTATTCACTATAGTACTCATTCCATTGTACATATGTTACATATAAAACAAATAATATGTCTTAAAGAAAACACAAGTGATTATTTGAGAAGGAAAGTGATTTCCAAGTGAGTATTCAAATAGAAAACCATAAACGACCGTAATTTTAACAATACCATTAAGTTGAGCACATCTTTTTTTCCCCCAAATTAGAGTATTTTGGAGAAAATCAAGGAAACTTTATATATAATTATATTTTTATATAATAGCATTTATAGCAGTGAAAAAATTTAAAAATCTAAATTGCTATCAATACAATACTACCAAACAAAATAATCATTTCCACACAAGGTGATAAAACAATAAAAAATGTAGTCTTTTCCCAAGCAGGAACAGTATGATTTTATATAAGGAAGACAAAAAGGAAAAATAAACACAAAGGTATTAATGTTGGTACTTCTGATCAGTAGTGTTTTTGGTGTCTGCCATTCTCTCTCTGTTTCTTGCCTGTCTTTGCCAGTTGTCTTTTCTATATTGAATATGTATAACCATTATAGTGGAAATGTATGGTGTATCCTTTTAATTAAACAAGCAACAACATTTTTTCTATCTGGATGCCATTACTGTACAGAGTTTAATGTATGAATGCATGAGCAAATACATAAACACAGAAATAAATGTAACTAACTTTTCTAACACATTTATAATTATTTTATTTCAATACTTTTGGGACACTTCTAGTAAATAACATAGACTTTGTTTTTCAACTTTTTATGCAAACAAATCTGTAAGGAATCAAGCTTCACTTAGTTATTAGCTTTGATTAATAGTATAAAAGGGCCAATAAAAAGAGCAAGAAGAGTCTAGAACTAAGAAATGGAAGCTAGGATATATAGATTTATACCATGCCAATGTGTCCTGATAGTTATAGAACTATTCCCACGGTTTGAGTTTTAATTAATTTTTTTAAAAACCTTACAAGTTGAAACTTAAATGAATCAATAACGCTAAACAAAGCAGTCTGCATTTCTGTTAGTCTGGTTACCAGCTTCTCCTCACTCTTTAAAAAAAAATTTACTGTTCAAACTATAGGCAAAGTGAATTTTCTAAAGGACACCATTTTCAAAGAAACTGAAAAAATGTAAATTTTTCTCTTCTTTCATTTGAACCTTAATGAGATCAGATTCACATAATTACTACAAATATGGCAGGGAAAAAAGAACTGATGAAAGGGCAGTGAGGGGAGGAAAAGTTCTAAACCATTTCAGTGGAGTAAAGATTAAGTTCATTTTAATATAATTTTTAATGCTTGTTCAAACTCCTATGATGTACCCACACAAAAGGCTTCAGTTAATGTGTGTGTATTTTGAGCAGTTCCCCTCTTCGACCCTCGAGTTTAATTTCCGTCCTTCAGATGAGATGAATGGACCGTGAAGCAGGTCATATCTCAATGCTGACACATGGGTTGCAGATAGAACTCACAGCCTGGAGAAGCAGCCAGTTTGGAGATTAAATCAAAGCAGCTCTGAATAGATGGGAGGTCAGCCAGGGCCAGCTTTGACATTTGATAGGACCTTGTGATCAATCAGGCCTTTCTTCACTCTTCCAGGCGTCCTTATGACAGTGGCCCTAAAAAAACAGATGGGATATGTTACAGAGTGCAGGAGAAGCACTACATTGTGAAGGAGATAGGTGTCAATATTATCAAAGGGACAACTGTTATTTGAAGCAGCCAGCAAATAAGAAGGTCCTGCTTTGCTGCAATTGCTCCGTTAAAGTGTGCCTTTCATGATGTGAAATCTGAACCTTGGGAATGGTGATATACTTTTTTAAACTGCTTTAAAAAATTTCTTACCTCCTGTGTAAACTTCGAACATTCCTGATGTCATAAGATTAAATTGTAGCCAACATTCACTCTGTGAATAAACTGTGTTTCCAACAAGGTAAGGCTTAGTTTGTGCTGTTTGTTTCTTTGCCTTTTAGAGAAGAGACACACACATGCACACACAAACACACACAGACACACACACACACACAGACACACACCCCCCACAGGACATGATAACCTTTGGAAGAGAAGAATTAAGGGATGTTAATGCAGAGCACTTGCTGGGCAGGGACCTATGCGTGGTTTCAGGAAATCCCAGTCACGTCGCCAAGAAGGTCATGAAAAATGAATGGCCCCAGAGCACCACTGTAACAGACTGTTTTAGTGAGTGGTAATGGGCCATCTCTAGAATGAAAGGCTGTGTATTTATAACTGTGCAGGCCACCAGGTATCACACCATTCATTATGCCTGCCTGATTTAAGGGAGATGCCTTTTCCAGGGGTGACATAGGAGCAAATTATTTCCAGGAATATCACAGCTCTCTTCTCCCCCTCCACCTACCTCTCTGTATGGCTCACCTCATTCGAGCAGTAAAACACACTCTCATGGTCACACAAGCACATTCTCTGAATTTTTCTTGTCATAGAGCATTTCATAACTAGAGCTTTTTCCTCCAAAACATCTTACCCCAACTTGTATTGGGATGGGAGAGCTGGAATGAGGGAGCCTTGCCTAAGGAAGGCTTAGATGAGGAGGGAGACCACATTCTCACTCTGCTGCCTCTCCTCTATCAGGTGTCTTACTGGGAGGCTGTGGGCTGAGGCCAGGTGACATGATAGACAATTATTGGACTAATTTGCAAAGCGAATTTCTGAAGTACCATTTTTTGCTTGACATGGATTCCATCTTCACAGAGAAGGTAGCATTTGATCCACATTTTGTTTCTTGTTTACAGTCATCAGTTAACTGCAAAATTACCCAACCTCTAAGGAGTTTTTCTGATGAGAAATTAACCAATTGCACAAAATTTTATCTAAGTCACTTTCCAACATGAATGCTTTAGGAATGCTTGAAATTCTAAGAAGATACGCACGTGAAACAACCACAAATTCCAACCAATGTATCAGATGTTGTGAAAATTAATTATTAAGAATAACTAATCTCAGGAAACCCGTTGATGTAGCTATCTCACTTAATATAAATGTGCAAAGTCTCATAACAAGAATATTTAAATCTGTCAGAAGAGGTATCGTAAGGTAAGTTGTTTTTAATAAAGGATTTACGTCATTTAAGGTGTTACATAAAAAAATAAGCTTTATATTTCACACTGGTCTACTGAGGAAAAGAGAAATATAACATACTTGGTTTTCAACCAAGTTAATTCAGGTGCCATTTTAATATAGCTATAATACATCAGTGGTTAAAAAAAGATTTCTACAACAGAGTGTTCATGCTCTGTGTCACAAGCTTTTTTGAAGAGATGGTACAGTTATTTTGATGAAACTTTCCAGAGAGGGTCATAACGCATCTGAGGGACCTTTGGATTATCAAATGTGTGTGTGTGTGTATTTAATTTACGTAAATTGTGCCCTGATTCTGGCCCCCAAGAGCTCAGATGTTTGTAAGATTTTAGAGACTATTTACAGAGAAGCACTTTTTTTCTGAATAATTTTGTCATTGAAATGTGGCACAAATCTTTCAAAACGGTAATTCTCCCTAGCAAGCTAATCCTTCAAGAGGTTTTTTTTTTTATGTCTCACAGAAAGCTGTGTGTAATCAAAAGACTCCACAAAATACATGTTGGTTTTAGTCACTCTCTATAATTCCATTTAACTATTGCCAACTCCAAACACAGCCACAATTTTCCTGTATCTTACGCACATCAGATAAAGAATGCAGAAAGAATTGGCAGTTGGCAGTTGAGAACCTGAAAGAGGAAGGAAAAAAGCTTTGCTGGTGTTTTCCAGTTAATTTCTTTTCAAGTGAAAGTTTGAAAAGAAAAAACAAGAAAACTGGAAGTGACCTAAAAACTCTGGTGTGATAAGATAAATTTTGGCCTGACCATCACCCTGTTTGACTGAATACACAGTCTAGGTATGAGAAACATGACCAGGAAAACATGAAATGTATTTTCAACAATTTGTAAAATTATGCTGAAACTTTAAGAAATACAAAGGATTCAATTTTGAAGAAATTAAGTTTGTTGGAAAATTAGTGAGGGACGAAAGCAAATAAAAATAAGTAAGAACTTTGACCAATATTTTATTTTTCAAAATTGTGCTAATGCTAAATTCTTTTTTAACCTGCTTTCTCAAATAGAACAAAGACATTTATTAATATCAGGAATTTCACAGTATTTTATATTTCATGTGCTTTTGAAATAACCAACAAATGAGTCAATGGCGTTTGTCAGAATGACCTGAATGCATAAAGCGTTTAGTGAATGCTCTGGTATGCAACAGTTTACCACACATGCTAGTGTTGTAATCGAGCAAGTGCGAAATCACCACTGAGACAAAGACTAGGCCAAATTACAAGGTCTTTATTGCTGGCAGCCATGGAGGAGGACTCGGGTCTCTCTAACCCCTGGCCCCGAAAGGAAGGTGTCAAGACCTTTTATGCCCGTAAACCAGCTCCTGGGCGAGGGTGAGGGTGAGGAGCTTCAGACATTCCAAGAGCCAGGGGACTTCAGACGTTCTGATTGTTACTTAAGTGGTTCACAGAAGTCAAGATAAGCGTTAGTTTACACATTGTCTGGGTAGGGTGGAAATTACAGACCTTAGTTACTTATTACAAGTTGTAGGGGCCAAGATGGCATGGGTTTGGACTGCTTGCCTGTCACATTAGGGTTACAGAGAGCAGTTTTAATGGAAAGCCGAGGTATGGTCGAGGTATGCAGTTTATGGGGCATTTACCATGTCACACCAGCCCGTTTTCTCTTAGTGAGAAACAGAGTGATAGTCTTGGCCAAAGGCATAGCCAGGGAGTTTTTGTTCCACTCGTCCAAATGCCTCTTGAAACCCTCTGATTTCTCTCTTAGAATTCATGTACTGCTGATCCTGAAAAATCAATGTAACTGACCACTTCAAATATCTCCCACATTCTGAATAACATTTAAGATCGCACAAAGTTTTCTTAGAAGCAGAGGCTATCACCTGGTGACAGAGATTATTTCAGGTTGGGAATGCACTTCTGTCTTCAAAAATGTCCTGGGCTCAACATGACAAAAAGGCTTTTCTGGATTCAAAACCCCTCACGGGCTGCATCCAGGAGGAAATGAAATGGGCATGCACAGGTCTGTTTTGTAACCACTGAGTCAGGGAGTGAATCCACCCATCACAGTTTATTAATTCATGCAAAGAGGCACAGGACATCTTCTCTGCCTGAAGTAATTAAGAGCTCAGGACTTTCTTGAAGATAGGCAGACCTGGGTTTAAATCTCAGATCCATCTCTCACCCATGTATGACATTAGGCAACTCTCCTTAAAGGAGGAGTGATAATGATGCCTAATTCAAACAGTTGGTATGAGAATTGTCTAAAAGATTGCAGAAGGCAAGTTTCAAAGTTCCTCATACTGATAAGCATGCCATAAAGGTAAGTTATTATTATATATAAATCTACCTATCTTATCTTTGAGCATTGTAACCTTGGATAATTCCAAGGACGAAGGGAACACCATGCCCTCATGCCATTTTAAGCTATCATTTTGTAATTAAAGAAAAGACTTAACTAAAAGATCAGCTAAAACAGTGGAGAGGTGGGAGACCAGACTAGAGGTTGGCACTCTTCAAATAGTGACTAAAAGATTCACTGACAATGTCATCCTCTTAAAGACAGTGAAATTGCCTTTTCACAAAATGTTGAAGAATAGTAATTAGAACATTATAGCATAGTGTATCCTCTAGAATATGAATGTATTTTTATCCATTTCTGCATAACAAATTATGTCAACATTTAGAGGCTGAAAATAGCAAACAATTATTTTTCAAAAGTTTCTGTAGATCATGAATACAGGAGCAGCTTAGCTGTGGAGTTTCAGCACAAGTTCTGTAGTGGGCTACAATCAAGCTTTTGGCTCAGGCTACGGTTATCTCAAGGATATCTGCTTCCAAGGCCATTTATACAGCTATAGGAAGGTCTCAGAAAGTCTACTTTCAAGTCCACTGCCATGGGACTTGCTACAGGGCTGCCATATGCTTTACGGCACAGCAGCTGGCTTCCCCGGGATGAGTCATTCAAAATGGAGTGAGACAGAACCTCCAAGATGAAAACTGCAGCCGTTTAGAACTTAATCCCTCAATTACTATCCTGTCACTTCTGCAGTATCCTGTTTGTTATATGTGCGTCAATAAGCCCAGCCCACACTCAGCAAGAAGGTATTACAAAAGGATGTGAACACCAGAAGGCAAAGATCACTGGATACACTGTAGAGGCTGCCCACCACAGAGTACCCTGGTCCCCAGTGATTTATGTACATCTCAAATGCAAAATGTACTCACTGCCCCTAAAGATCTCAAAATTCTCATTTCATTGCAATATCAGTTTAAAGTCCATGATCTCATTATCTAAACCAGGGCCAAGTATGAATGTGTTTTCTCAAGTGTAGTTCTTTTTTTTTTTTTTTTTTTTTGAGATGGAGTTTCGCTCTTGTTACCCAGGCTGGAGTGTGCAATGGCGCGATCTCGGCTCACCGCAACCTCTGCCTCCTGGGTTCAGGCAATTCTCCTGCCTCAGCCTCTTGAGTAGCTGGGATTACAGGCACGTGCCACCATGCCCAGTTAATTTTTTGTATTTTTAGTAGAGACAGGGTTTCACCATGTTGACCAGGATGGTCCCGATCTCTTCATGATCCACCCGCCTCGGCCTCCCAAAGTGCTGGGATTACAGGCGTGAGCCACCACGCTGGCCTCAAGTGTAGTTCTTTAAGCACAACTCTTCAAGTACAATTCTTTCTTATTTGTAAACCTGTAAAACAAAAGAGAAAATTATGTCTCTATGAAATAGTGGAACAGATATAAGATAAGCACTTAATGACCCTGTTCAAAGAAGGGGTGGGGGATGGAAGATATAGGGTTACATGGCAGTTCTGAAATTCAGCCAGGCAAATGTGGGAAGATCTTTGATTAGGTCTCACATCTAAAATAATTATTCATGTTTCTCCACTCTGCCCCTGAATGCTTGGTTTCACCCTCTTAGTCTTCCTTCTAGTTTTGCAAAATATAGCAGGTGCTAAAATTCTGGACATTCAAAATCCTGTCTTCATTCTGTACTGTTCTGTACTGTCCCATTCCATCCAAGTGGTAATGTTTCTGTAAGTATCTGTTTTGAGAACTTAATGGGTTTCCTATGAAACTTCTCCAGGTGAAATCCACTAGACAATACCCATACCCACATAGCTCTTACAGATAAACTCCCTTCCACTTTGGGCTTCTGTGGACATGACTGAGGACAATGCCCTTTGGCTTCTTAGAAGCTCTACTCTTTGGCTGAGAGAATCTGTGTGGTACAATCTGAATTTCCTTAAAGGGCCTTTAGTCTGACCGAAGGATCTCTGAGGTACCAGAGAATTGTGAAAATCTTAATCAAAAGATTTATGGCCACACCCTAAACATTAACTCCGTTTTAGCATCTCTGACATTCTGAATAGTGTGAGAGCTTTCAAAACCATCAAGACCTACCTTATTTTTGTTTAACAGTCCTTCCCTTAGTTTAACTCTCTCTAATTTCACATTTCACTATAAGTAGCAAGAAAAAAAAAGTAGGTGGTAACTAACCGTTCTGCTTGGAAGTCTCAGCTGGATCTAGTTTATCAGGCACATTTTCTATTTTCCATGTTCCTGCAGACAAGCGCATTGTTAAGTTTCTGCCCTTTCTTCCAATTTCCAATAAGATTTTTCTCCCATTCCTTTAAGGCCTCACTGCCAGCCTCCTCATAATTCAAAATTCTATGCACAATGGATTCAAGGTACTTGATCTTTCACCAATACTCTCATTAAAATTCTCACACAGTTTCCAGCTTCTACACACTGCCTATTTCCGAAACCACTGTCTCATTTTAGATTTGTTATGAGAGCGTTCTACTTCCAGGTTCCAAAATCTGTCAGGAGTTAGAGTTCATTCAGCATTCAGACAAGTAGAACCACCAGCAAAGTGAACCCGTGACCACGTTCCATTCTTGCGTCATTCCATTCAAGATTCACATTTACAGGAAAACGTTTTGCTGTCCAAGCCTGGTTCACACGGCCATCCACTCACTGGCCAGAAGAAAGGCAAGGTAGTTGGACTGACAGTGCCACCAAAATGACCCTTAATAAGAATGGTTAGTTTTTCAAAAGAAAGGCGCATGTTACTATCAATTGAAGCAGAAAGGGATACTGGTTGGATGAAAGGGATACTGGTTGGATGAAACCTCTCTCAACAGTCGTTGTGACTGGCTGATGGTCTGTTATTTGCAAATAATGGATAGAAAGAGTCCATAGAGAATATGGTTCCCAAAGGTGTCAAGGTGATTTATAAAGAAAGATATGATGCTTACCTTACTTCTGTCTACAGCTCTAGGGCTATGTCCTATATCCAGCTCAGTTCATGCTTTGCTTGGTTTATAATGTTGCATAGGAACAGGTAGTAAAACGTAGGGCAGGAAAAAATGTCTTGAACCAAACAGAATGATTAGAAAGACCTCTCTCCCATAGACATGGCCTGGGAGATAAATTACGACTTGGAGACCACAAAAAAATCTGAGTGCGTTGTAAACAGGGTAAACATTCGGACTTTGAAATTACCATCAATTTCTTTCATTTTTATTATTAACATTTCTCTGCCTATATACTTAAAAAATATTAATTCAGAACATCAATCTTTGCTTTCTCCCAAAAATGTCTTGGGCTATGTGATATTTTCACACAAAGGAGCTATTTTTGGCATTCAAAAATTGCTTTTCTTCCTGCTGGCAAAAAGAATTCACTCACTACCTACTAGTGCATGGCACTTATTTTGCTTAAGAAAAAAAAGAAAAAGGAAAAAGGAGCTTCCTCCAAATGATATTGAAGAAAAGAGAAGATATTAAATTTTTAAAAGACAAAGTTACTCCTCCTCTTGGAACATTTCTGGAACAACACTCTGCAAAAGGGTCTATTGTTTCAGAGACTAACAGTTATATAAAGCCTCTTTAGAGCCACACTCTTATTTATATTCAGGGCTTGTCAAGGGAGAGATTACCCCATTCCTTTTTACTTTTTTCTTTGTTTGGCTCTTTTTTTTTTTAGTAGAGATGGTGTTTCAACATCTTGGCCAGGCTGGTCTCGAACTCCTGACCTAGTTATCCACCCAACTCAGCCTCCCAAAGTGCTGGGATTACAGGTGTGAGCCACCGTGCCCAGCCTTTTGTTTGGCTCCTACTTCCTTTTTGAATCTTTCTAAAGTTTTGTTTCCATGCGTGCCTGGGACCCCTATGTTCGTACTGAAAATGGAAGGAGAAAATTAGGCTGAGAATTGAAAAATTAGCATTCTCTTTGGTCTATTAACTTATTGGGTGCTCTGAAGCCAATATTTTATTTAAAGAGAGGAAAAAAGTAAGAACTTTGTAAATAAGTTTGCCCAATTTGATGCTTCAATGGACACTATAGGTCATTATTATATGATGAACATTTTTAAATAAATGGTTATTTTAATAAACGAAAATGTCATTTTATTTACTCTCTCCCTTTAAGTTATAGGTTGCATGGTAAGTTAGGAAATACCACTTGTATTCATTCGTTATCATACTGCTACAAAGAAATACCTGAGACTGGGTAACTTATTAAGAAAAGAGATTTAATTGGCTCATGGTTCCACAGGCTGTACAGGAAGCCTGACTGGGGAGGCACTGGAAAACTTGCAATCATGGCGGAGGCTAAGAGGAAGCAGACACAACTTCACATGGCCAGAACAGAAGGAAGAGAGAGAGGAGAGAGGTGTCATACACTTTTAAACAACCAAATCTCGTGGACACTCACTCACTATCACCCAGCAGCACTGAGGGGCAAACTACCCCCATGACCCAAGCCCCTCCCACCAGGCCCCACCTCCAACACTGAGGATTACAATTTGACAGGAGATTCAGGCGAGGATGCAGACCAAACCATGTCACCACTCTTTGTTAGGAACTCTGTAAACTTAAGTATTTCGGAAAAATAAACATTATTGCATTTCTTTCACTGAGCGTAAGCATAGAATGGCATATCATTTTTATCAGCATTAGTGTTAAATTTTCTTGGGACTTAAATTTAAAAATTCTCCAAATGATCTTAGCTTTAAAATTAAAAGGAGATCTATCATTTATAGCACTTACACTCCTAGGATACTAATTAGTGAACAATTCATCTGGAAAATTAAAGATGTCTTCCAGAAAGTGTTACTAAAATGGGTGTTTAAAAAAAAAAAGTCTATGTGAGGAGAACTAGACTCAACTAACCAGCAGCTGAAAGAATATGTTCTTATTCTATGAGATTATTTATTTATAACAGAAAATAAAAGTATGCTACTATGGATGACATTGCAATACACTAATACAATAGAACAAAATCCAAAAGAAAAAAAACTAAAAACAAAAAAAAAAGAAAAAAAGAAAAAAAAAAAGAAAAAAAAAAAAAGAACAAAATCCTACAGGGAATAGGTGGTTCCCAGATGCCTGATGCCTTCACTAGCAGGATGAAGTGAGCTGGTGTTACATCAAACCACTGGAAAGGACTGAGAAGACGTAGCCCTGAGGATATCATGCACTACCCTATGTCCCCCAGAATCTCAGTTTTCTCTTACGGAGATAACTGAAGATAAAGAATTTAGAGCAATATGATTCTTCCAGTGCTACAGGTGTATAGCTCTGTAGAATATGCACATCGTACAGTGTGTGCAGGGGAGGGGCTGAATGAGGACAATAGTGTCTGAGCAGCAGCAAGAAAGGGAGGACACAAGGGAAAGAGAATGTCATGGGCACCATGAGGATAGTGCTTCTAGGAAAGAGGGTTTCAGAGGGAATTTTTTAATAAGGATAATGAATGAATCATGGGTAGATTGTTGGATGGATGGTTAAATGGTCAGCAGGTCTTACCTTCATGTAAACATTCCATATTGCCCTGTTATTTCCACTTCAAATCCTACCTTTTCTTCTTTTACTTACTGCTTACTACTTGTTGCAAACTCTTTTTCTTTATTATTTATGATTATTATTATTATTTTTGAGACTGATTTTTGCATTTGTCACCTAGGCTGGAGTGCAATGGTGCAATCTTGACTCACTGCAGCCTCCCTCTCCCCGGTTCAAGCGATTCTTCTGCCTCTCAGCCTCCCAAGTAGCTGGAATACAGGTGTGCACCACCACACCCAACTAATTTTGTTTTTTTTTTTTTTTTTTTCAAGACAGAGTCTTACTCTGTCGCCAGACTGGAGTGCAATGGGGTGATCTCAGCTCACTGCAACCTACGCCTCCCAGGTTCAAGCAATTCTCCTACCTCAGCCTCCCAAGTAGCTGGGATTACAGGTGTGTGCAACCATATCCAGCCAATTTTTGTATTTTTGTTAGAGACGGGGTTTCATTATGTTGGTCAGGCTGGTCTCGAACTCCTAACCTCAAGTGATTTACCCTCCTTGGCCTCCCAAAGTGCTGGGATTTACAGGCATGAGCCACTGCGCCCAGCCTGCAAACTCTTTTTCTTGTCCTCATTCCTAACATCTTGTCTTGGTCTCTTAATTCAGACGCTTGATGACCAGACTCTTTTAGACCAAAAACCATGCCTTATTATAATTAGTACCTCTAGCACCAGCACTTAGCCAAATGCCTAGTATATAGTAGAAATTAGATACGTGTTTGGTGAAAGAATGATGTATAAATAAAGAAGTGGATGAATATTAAAGGGCTGAATGAAGAATGGGATCAACCATTCTTCCTTCATATCACTGAAAAAGTTGAAGATAGGTTTTTGATGATAATTTTATTTTTAAATGATAACATAGTACTATATAGAAAAGCTACTATATTTAAAAAATTAGTTTATCAGTCTACTTCAAAAACAATATGGATAAAGTAAGCTTTTGTGGGCCTGTTTGTTCCTGTGGTGATATGTTGACACCTTGAAAATTCTGAGTTGTGCTCTCAGCTCCAAAACCCTGACTAGTGCATGGCTTGTATATCTGCCTTTTGTGTTTATCAGTTGGAGAATAACCAAAACATAAAGTAGAAATTAACTTTTGCTACTATAAGTCTAACGTGACTTGTAACGTTTTATGGAGGGTTTAAATGCTGACAATCGTGGCTAATGAACAGAATGCAGATCTTCACCTTCTCTAGGTATAAAACATGCTGTTTAGAGAAGTGTTGCTGTATGTCAAAAGGAAGAAAATTGTTCTGTGACTCCAAAGACAAAATCAGAATCCAAGGTAGCAGTCACCAGGGTCAAGATTTCAATTCAACTTAAAGCCAAGCCTTCCAACAATGGAAAGAGGCTCCTCCTGAAGTAGCCAGCTCAGCCACCGCTGGCCATATTCAAGAAACAGAGATACTTGGTATTTGTACAAAAGATTAAAACTGACCAAAAACTTACATGTTAAACCTGAAGAATTCTGGGCCACCCCGAGGCCTTCTCTGCCCATTGAACAGCCACCCTAAAGGAGATTTTGACTGACGGTTTTCTTTACAGGGCGATTCAGGAGCTTACCTTGTCTAGTCATCCATCCAACCATTTAACCATCCATCCATTTGTCCATCCAATAATCTACCCATTGATTCATTCATTATCCTTATTAAAAAATTCCCTCTGAAACCCTCTTTCCCAGAAGCACCATCCTCATGGTGCCCATGACATTCTCTTTCCCTTGTGACCTCCCTTTCTTGCTGATGCTCAGACACAATTGTCCTCATTTAGCCCCCTCCCCTGCACACACTGTAGGATGTGCATATTTTACAAGGTTTAACCACTTATTCTGACTTCTTCCTTCTCTATGAAACAAACTCCTCAGAAATCTGGGGAAACATTTCTTCTATTGTCACTCACATTTATTATTTTATTTTTATAACACCCTGTGAAGAAGGTAGTATTAATATTAGTATTCCCATTTTGTAAACGAGGAACTTGAGACCCAGAAAAGTTCTCTTACCAGCCCATGCTCACATGATTAAAATGACCTGAACCTGCTCCATCTGGTTCTAAGCTTGGTGCTCTTCCCACCACCACAAGTGAGACAACTAGGTCCTGAGGATTTAAATGGGAAATTTCTTTTTGAGCTAGAAGTCTCCTTCTACTTTATATATGATTCAAATTTTTTAGTGTTATTTACCTATCAATTAAACTAATATGGGCCTCTGTAAATGTTCCTAACACAAATTTCTTTTTATGGAGTACATTGCAGCAGTCATAAACTCAGAGTACTATTATTTAAGTTAGTTAAGTTATTTTAAGATTATACAAAGAGGCCAATTTTATCACATCTTTATTGCTATTTTGTCATTTTAGCATAGACAGGTTAATGTAAGAAAAGAAAGTAATTTCAAAGGCAGGAAGCCACAATGGTATTGAAAAACCTTTGCCAGCTGGCTGTAATACTCTGAAAATTAATGAAATCATCACCTCTTAAAATTTTCTCTAGAGCTGCACTGTCAGGAACATATTCTTTCTAAATTTAGTTATTGGCAAATAGTCACCCTTAAAAACTAATAAAATTTAGTAATATTTTCCATACATATCAGGGTGTGTCTTTTTACTCAGTAACATTTTAATTTGAATGTCTATTACTTTATGACATAAATGAATCAAGATGATTTGTACTAAGAAACTGGAGAAGAAACCACAAAAAATGATCCCCAGATGCTTGTGGTAGGTAGTTCAGGCTTGGTTGAAGGAAAATCAGGGTCTTATTTCAGTCCTATATTCATGTATTGCAAGTCTTTTGAGTATCCAAGTAGGATGATAATAAATGTCACAATAATCCAGGCAGGAGACTGCACAGATCATCAATCCTCAGTAGAATCTTGCTGAAGGCCAACTTTTGGTGAATAAAATAGTTATGATCACCATAAGTTTGGGGGGCATAAAATCTGTTACATTTACATAAATTTACATAAACTACCTAAATGATTTCAGCTACCAGGAGAAAAATATATGAGTATTTTCTTCTATTATTTAGATCTCATATACCTTCTAGAGAAGTGTTTAAGAGAACTTGCTTGCAAGTTTCTTTGAAGAATTCTGTTGCCAAGTTTGATAGTAAATGCTTGATTAAATAAAATAACTATGCAAAGGAAATTTGATTAAATTTAATTCAAGTGAATCTATATTTTTAAATCTTTATTGTTAAAAATGTGTCCAAAATATGTTCTTTTTTCTCCTCCTTTAATTAGTTCAGTATATAGTGTTGAACACTATTAAGGGATATAGGGTCATTTCAGAAACATTATTAAGAGAGAAAGCTTAGGTGGGCTCTGATTCT
This sequence comes from Aotus nancymaae, assembly GCF_030222135.1. Lineage (NCBI taxonomy): Eukaryota > Metazoa > Chordata > Mammalia > Primates > Aotidae > Aotus > Aotus nancymaae. The sequence goes on from NW_026988431.1 coordinate 10,519,985, forward strand.
AGGTCTGATGTCCACTAGTTTTGGAATATGAGGCAAATACTTTAATTTCTTTCATCTTCTATTTTTGCAGCTATGGAACAAAGATGACAAGGGGGTTCTCCCACATGAATACAGAAAAAATAACCTAAGGTCTCTGATAAAAATTAAAATCCTGAGAACTACCTTGAAAGATCTTGATTTGAGAGTGAGGAAAAAAATCAGAAATCCATACTTATGGTCAGCACTGTAGGTGATTTCAGTACAATTGGTCAGGGCACTGAGTTAGGAATCGCCAAAACAATCTTGAGCCAAAATAACAGAGCTGAAAGCATCACACGCCTTAATTTCAAAACATATTATAAAGTGATTGTAATCAAAACTGCGTGGTACTTGCATAAAAACAGATACCATTGATCAGTGGAGCAAGACAGAAACCCCAGAAATAAACCTATGCATTTATGGTTAACTGATTTTTGACAAAGATGCCAAGAATACACAACTGGGAAAGGACAATCTCTTCAATACGTGTTGTTGGGAAAACTGAATATTCATATGCAGAAGAACAAAATTAGACCCTTACCTTATAACATATACAAAAATCAACTCAAAATGAATTAAAGGTTTACATATAAGACACTGAAAACTGTAAAACTACTAAAAGAAAACAAAAGAGAAAATCTTCATAACATTAGTCTAGACAATCATTTTTTGGATATGACCCCTGAAGCACAGGCAATGATATAAAAATAGACAAATTAGATGGCATCAAAGTAAAATGTTCTGCATAGCAAAAGAAATAATTAACAAAGTGAAAAGACAACCCATAGAATAGGAGAAAATACTTGTACATTATATATCTGATAAGGGGTTAATATCCAAAATACATAAGAAATTCAAACAACTTAATAGCAAGAAAACAAATAACTTAAAAATGAGCAAAAGACCCATGGATTTCTCAAAAGAAGTTGTACTAGCCATTTGCTAATAGGTACATGGAAAAATGCTCAGTATCACTAATTAGAAAAATGTAAATTAAAACCACAATTGAAATATTATCTCACACCCAATAGACTGGCTTTTATCAAAAAGATGAAAGATAACAAGTATTAAGAGGATGCAGAAAAATTGAACATATATATATATATATTGTTGGTGGGAATACAAATTAATACAGCCATTATAAGAGTATGGAGCTTCCCTGAAAAACAAAAAATAGAATTACCTTTCAACCCAGTAATCTCACTTCTGGGTATATATCCAAAAGAACTGAAATCAGTATGTAAAGGGTGTCTGCACTGCCATGCTCATTGCAGCATTATTCACAATAGCCAAGATACAGAAACAACTTAAATGTCCATCGACAGGTGAATGGAGAAAGGAAACACGGTTCACATACACGATGGAATATTATTTAGTCTACAAAGGAGGGAGATCTTGTCATTTGTGACAACATGGATGACTCTGGAGGACATGGAGCTAAGTGAAATAAGTCAAACACAAAGACAAATACTGTGTGATCTCATCCATGTGTGAAATCTAATAAAGTTGAACTCTACCAGAAGTTAAAATTAAATTAAATTTTAAAAAAGATAAAGTTGAACTCACAGAATTAGAGCAACTGTTAGCAGTGGTTAAGGTGACAGGTAGGGAGGGATAGGCAAAAAGGGGATGATGACTTGTTAATCAAAGGGTACAAAGTTGGCCTGGGGCGGTGGCTTATGCATGTAATCCCAGCACTTTGGGAGGCTGAGGCAGGCAGATCACGAGGTCAAGAGATTGAGATCATCCTGGCCAACATGGTGAAACCCTAACTCTACTAAAAAATACAAAAATTAGCTGGGTGTGGTGGTGCACGCCTGTAGTCCCAGCTACTCGGGAGGCTGAGGCAGGAGAATTGCTTGAATCCAGGTGGTGGAGATTGCACTGAGCCAAGATGGGGCCACTGCACTCCAGCCTGGTGCCTGGCAACAGAGCGAGACTCTGCCTCAAAAAAAAAAAAAGGGTACAAAGTTTCAGATAAACACGAGTAATATGTTTTGAGAACTGTTTCCCAGCAGGGTGACTATAGTCAATAATAATATGTATTTCAAAATAAGAGAGAAAATTTTTAATGTCTGGTCATAAAGATAATAGGTAAGCAAGGTGATAAACATGTTAACTAGTTTGATTTAATTACGCCATATTGAATATATATATCAAAACATCATTCTGCACCCCATAAATGTAGACAATTATGATTTGTCAATAAAAAATAATATTAATGCTTTAATAAATAAATATGAAGCCAAAACAAAAGCACAGAAAGCTTAAATGTTTTAGCTCAAAAAGCTAATTAATTATGTAACACCACTATTCAAATACATAGCCCAATGTTGTGCAAAATATTTGCAACAGAGAACAAATTACTAATTTTCTCTGCTTTGGGGCTTTTAAAAGAACTGTCCACAGTATATATGAAGACTTTGAAAATCTGTTTGCAATGGTCATATTCTAGAGCCAGTAGAAAAATAGGTTTTCTGATAAGGCATCAGTTTTGCAATGGACACAATGAAATATGTCACTTTCAAGTTGAGTCCATTTTTGAAATTCCAGGCAAAACCATCATAGCCCCTGCCATGGATACTGGATAATTGGGATTCGTTGCACAACCTACATTCTCTAAAAGATGATTGACATTCCTGCAGTTTGTATTGTGTGAAAGTGGCCGCACTGTCAAAACCTGGGCAAACACAATCTTCTCAAAAGGTTAATTGAAATTCAGTTGAACACAAAGAATGGAGAGCTTGTCTCATGTAATTTTAATACACATTTTAAAAGTTATGATTAGAATAAAGTATTTTATCTAGATTAGCACTGACCACTATGTAGCCACCAGCTCTGTGTGGCTACAGAGCACTTGAAATGTGGTTAATCCAAAATGAGGTATGCTATAAGTATAAAATAGGCACCAGACCTTTTAAGACTGTTTTATTAAGAAAATGAATGAAAAATAACTCATTAATTTTTAACTGATTACCTATTGAAGCAGTAATATTTTGGACATATCAAATTAAAATATAATAGTAAAATTATTTTTACTTTTTTTACTTTTTAATGTGACTACTGGAAAATATACATGTATATCTCACATATTTCTACTGGGCAGCTTTGTTTTCAAAAAAGATTAAAGGGTGTATCTTCTCAAACAGTTTAATTAATGCTATTTGAAGCTCATTGGAGTATGTATTTCTATCCACAGCATGTGAAATCAAGATAATAATGTCGTTTCCTACAAGTTTATTTTATATTATGCCCTACTGATGCCTCTAAAATATGAAATAAAAATTTCAGAATAATTTTGATTTATGTCTTAAAGGACCTTGTCAAAACACAGTGCCTTACAGAGTCAGAATTTCTAGACATCCTAAAAAATTATCTAATTTCATCTCATCCTTTTAGAGGAAGAAAATAATAATTTAACCAATCACCTTAATATTATTTATGAGCAAAGCAAAAATTGGAACTCAGATCTCTGAATCCCAAACCACAAGATTTCTAGTGTACCAGTACTATTTCAATCTGACAGTGTTTTAAAAGTAGAATAAAACTATTCGAAGCTTTTTTACCCATAATAAGTAGTCTTATTTTTTCAAAAGAACTTCAGTTCAAAAGCTATGTTTCTAAAAATTGCCACAATTCAGGTCACACTCATTAACCCAAAGATATTTGATTAAAGTAATTGAATAATACATTTCTGTTGGTCTCCTTCCCCAACACATAGAGTTTTATCTAAAAAGGTTTTATGGCACAAAGCGATCAAAGCACAAAACTGACAAAATCACCAAGAAGGAATGACATTTCTAAACCGAAGAAGGGATGCAAGGAAGAAACCAGCTTTATTCAACGAAGTGTCTTAAAGCCATGGAGCAAAGTTGGATTACCTGGAAAACTAGCCCAGCAGGCACGCTGCCTGCATAACAAAAGGCAACAGTACTCCAGAAGGGATAAAATCAGAAAAACAGAAAATAGGAGGACACTGACCAACTTGCAGGAGATATTTTGAAAACCTTGTTAATGTCCTGTATTTGACACAAAAGAAGGTTAATAGAGAACTGTGATTCCTTTTTAGATAGGAAGAGAAAACTGCCCCATAGCTGAGCTTTCCTTGGCGAGAGAGGACCCCTTCAGTTTTGCATCCAACTGCTTCACCGGTCACTCTGATACACCCTCTGTAAAGTGAGAAATTCAGTCAAGCTTTTACCGTTTTTGCACTGTTAATAAAATAATCAGAATTGATATTCCATTTTGGGGAGGCTGGGAGGGAAGGGGACCTAAATTAGTCTTTTCGAGGTCATTTAAAAATAGTCTCAAGATAAAAGGAAAATAGTCATTCTAAATATTGCTTTTACAGAATTGATCAATTATTTTTGGCAAAATAATTCCATGATATATATTGCATAAAGTGACTGGCACAGTACCTGCAAACACTACTCAGTAAATGTTAATTTTATCTGAATCACTCAAAGAGATGCCAGTGTAATAGAAGGTTGGAAATAATTAAGCACTGGGGAGAAAAAAAGCATCTGTATTCTATTTCTTCTTAACATTCACTATTTTATTTTAACATCCTAATTGCAATGAATTTTCATTGCATGTTACCCAAAAAATATAAATAAGGAATATGCCTGGGTACAGTAGCTCATGGCTGTAATCCCAACACTTTGCAAGGCTGAGGCAGGTGGATCCCCTGAGGTCAGGAGTTTGAGATCAGCCTGGCCAACATGGTAAAGCCCATTTCTACTGAAAATACAATAATTAGCTGGGTGTGGTGGTGCATGCCTGTGATCCCAGCCACTCAGGAGGCTGAAGCAGGAAAATTGCTTGAAACTTGGAGGCAGAGGTAACAGTGAGCCAAGATTGCACCACTGCGTTGAAGCCTGGACGATAGAGCAAGACTCCACCTCAAATAATATAAATATAAATAAAATATAAGGAATATAAAGTATAAAATCCTTTTTCTCTTTCATTCCACCCAATATCCCAGTTTCTATTCCCTTAGCATCTGATTTGATTAAACACTATTTTTTGCTACCTTAGTCTTTCTCAAACTCTATTCTCTTCACTTAGAAACCACTTTACTGAATTTGAGAATACATGATACTCAGTTAGGACAAAATGAAATAGCATTAACATCAGTCTCTTTGGCTACCAAGGGAAGGCCAAAGAGTATCACCATGGGGTCGTCAGCACTTTAACTCTAGAACTCAGTGTGTCACTGCATCTAGAAGGGATCAGGCTCTGGGGACCTGGCTCCTATTAATCAAATCATTAAGAACCTGATCTAGAAACCAGCATGTCAATTATCAACATGCTAAGAAGAAAAGATCTACTGATGTTATGGGATCTTTGGTGTGTTGCTTTTCTTGCCAGAAACCTCTGTGGCTGGTGGCGCCTTTGCCTAAATTCTTGTCCTGCATCCAGGAAGAAGGAGACAGACAAGTGGAAGGTGAGCAAACTGAAGAGGAGCTTTACTGAGTGTTAGAACAGCTCAGAGGAGACCCATGGTGGGTAGCTCCTCTCTACAGGCAAGTCATCCCATCAGTGTTCAGCTCTCAGCAGAGAGGAGACCCTGGAGTAGGTAGCTTCTCTAGCTGGTGGTCCAGATACCTATCTGCTCTGCTCTGGCTGAGTCCAGAGTTTTTACGGTCTTGTGGGGGGACACAGGAAACTGTGTGCTGATTGGTCCATCAGCAGCCATGTGTGGGCCCAGGAAAAAGTACCATCAGTTCCCCCTTCAGTCTACAGGACTGGCATCCAGACCCCCAGGCTTCAAGCCTTCCCCAGCTTGAGGGTGGGGCTTCACTGTGGACCCACCACCTTCACCCCAGCATCCTATCTGCCTTTCCCACTGTTCACAGCACCCAGGCTATTCATACCAAGGGGCTGCAGGCCAGCACTGAGCTGCCTTCAGCTCTCCTTTGACATCCCCCCATGCTTGTCAGCACCCAATGTCTTGAGGGAGCCAAGGTGGCAGGGGGGCTGACATGTCAGTGCTTCCCTGAGCATGCCTGACCCATCAGGACCCCAACCTTGCTCCATGATCTCAGTGGGCACCAGGAATGGGGAGAGGCCAGATAATGGGAGCAGGCAATTCAGAACCTGTCAGGGGTGGGGGTTAGGGAGGCCTTCCCAGGCCCTCAAGAGCACAGAGATGACTGGGTCCACAGCCGGGCTTGGGCAGCTACAGCTGCCCATGAGGAGCTCCTGCCCTGCCAATTTGGAAGTGGTAGGGCTCCCACTTGTCCCTTGGAACAGGAGGCCTGGGACCTGGGGGCGGAACTCCTGCCTGCTCTGTGGAGTGGGAGGCCTGGCTGTGCCTCCCCACTGAAGCTGACATGTTGGCAGCAGCCACTCTAGATGGGCCACTGCTGCCATCACTAAAAAGATAGGAAAGTTCCCATCAGTTGGTCAGACATTACTTTCCTGTAAGATAATACACATGGGACACTAAATTATAATTAGTAACTTGCTTGAGGTAGATGGCCTTAATGATTTGTGTCCTGGAGCTATATAGGCCAAATACATTTACCCACTTTGTAGAATTTGCCTGCCATAAGGTCTGGGGAATTTACAGAACTAACAAGAATCCTAGGGAGTGCTGAAGATATTCTGACAAATATTAGTTCTTGATACTTCTTTTTAATTATTCTAGTCTAATCATCTCTCTTCTTTTAATATGACCTTTCTACAAAAGTCTATCATAAGATTGATCAAATTTAGCTTACTCTACCACAAGCATATTCCCATTCTATTTTTCTAAGACGTCTCCTTGTTGGAGTTTTAGGTGTTACCAAGATGTTCCAGTCTTACATTTACAAATATCTCCTGCTTTATCCATCGTGGATGGTAATCCAATCTGTCATGTGGAGATTTTGTTAGATAAACTCCCTGAGGGTGATGCCATTTCCAAGGTCTTGGTGAACACCTCACTCTTCCACCATTTATTGACTGTACAAGGTCCCTTATATACTTTCCTTAGTAATGGAAGTATTGAGCCTCATTCTAAATAATTTAGGACATGTCTAAACACATTTTTCATGAGTAATTTTGACCCACATGACTCAGTCACTTCAGAGAATGCAATATCATCATCTAAAATTTCCAGATCTAGACAACAGGATAAGTTCCTCTGAAGGGCAAATGGTTTTCTATTTCAATTCCTTCTCAGACTTCTGAGGAAAATAGGATTCTTATAGTATTTTCCTAAGCCAAGTAAAAATCAAGTAGTCCTTTGGCAAAGCTTGGGTTTATTAAGTAATGTTTCCATTTGAACTTTAAATATAAAAACCATCTTCGTGTTACATTTGCCTACACCCTAAGGTTGGATCTAGGCATTCACTTCAAATGCTAGTGTAGACGTAGGATTTAGCATACTGCTTTATGCTGCAGTAACATCCTGAGTGAGATACCTGTATAATTTCTATGAAGAACTCAAAGAAAACTTTTTCAAAAATGAATTCACTACACAATATTTACAAATGTTTAATACTTGCATTAACTACAGCTTCTAGAAAAGTACAGATTATAATTTTAATGAACATACCATTGGTTAGATTTCTTGAGATTTATATTACATTAAACCAGACATTGTCTTTTTTCCCTCTGCAGTCCTTAAATTTTAATCACCCTTAATGCAGTTGTATCACAATTCTAATTTTAGAAAATGTACGGAATATTTAAGGAAAGGCAAATGAAGATAAAAATCATCCATTCCTCCCTACTAATCCCCTATATTTTGGAATATATGTTCATTTTTCTCATTAAGGCTAAATTTTTAAGAAGGCTCCCAGAACTGGACCTACCAACTTCCATCTTCCATCAAGTTATAAACCAAAAACATGGTGATGTGCAAGGGGCAGATGTGGTAGAGGTGAGGCTGTGGAAATCAGTAATAGGTCAGTACATGGGCTGTTCATCTCTTTGAACTTTCTAGAAGTCCAAAGTAGCTGCAGTCGTTTAAAATGTGGGAGAAATTTTAAAGTACATGAAGTCTGCTCAGTAAATTGTGAAATGTTATGACTATTAATCTTGAGAAATTATTTAAAACCTCAATTTTTGTTGACATAGAAAAAGAAACAAGAAAACCTACTGACTCAAAGCATCTGGAGATGATATAGTGATTCTGTTGCCTTGCCATCATCACATATATGATTATAGATAGACATGCATCTATATGATGGTGATAGGATCTGAGAAATGCATTATTAGGTGATTTTGTGGTTGTGCAAACATCATAGAGTGATTGTACTTAAACACACCTTGATAGTGTAGTCTACTACACACTAGGCTACACATTAGTATAAATTGTTACTGTACTGAATACTGTAGGCAATGGTAACACAATGGCAACTATATGCATATACAAACATATCTAATCATAGAAATGTTACAGTAAAAATATTGTATTAAGTTGGTGCAAACCTAATTGTGGTTTTTAAATGGGACCTGATCAAACTCCACAGCTTCTGCAGAGCAAAGGAAACAGTCATTAGAGTGAATTGGCAACCAACAGAATGGAAAGAAATTTTTGCAGTTTACCCATCTGACAAAGGGCTGATATCCAGAATTTACCACGAACTAAAGCAGATTTACAAGAAAAAAACAAACAAGCCCATTCAAAAGTGGGCAAAGGATATAAACAGACACTTTACAAAAGAAGACATACATGTGGCCAACAAACATATGAAAAAATGCTCATCATCACTGGTCATTAGAGAAATGCAAATCAAAACTACATTAAGATACCATCTCATGCCAGTTAGAATGGCGATCATTAAAAAATCTGGAGACAACAGATGCTGGAGAGGATGTGGAGAAATAGGAACACTCTTACACTGTTGATGGGAGTGTAAATTAGTTCAACCATTGTGGAAGACAGTGTGGCGATTCCTCAAGGACCTAGAAATAGAAATTCCATTTGACCCAGCAATCCCATTACTGGGTATATATCCAAAGGATTATAAATCGTTCTACTATAAGGACACATGCACACGAATGTTCATTGCAGCACAGTTTACAATAGCAAAGACCTGGAACCAACCTAAATGCCCAGCGATGATAGACTGGACAGGGAAAATGTGGCAAATATACACCATGGAATATTATGCAGCCATGAAAAATAATGAGTTCGTGTCCTTTGTAGGGACATGGATGAACCTGGAAACCATCATTCTCAGCAAACTGACCCAAGAACAGAAAATCAAATACCGCATGTTCTCACTCATAGGCAGGTGTTGAACAATGAGAACACATGGACACAGGGAGGGGAGCACTACACAATGGGGTCTGTTGGGGGGAAATAGGGGAGGGGACAGCGGGGGGTGGGGAGTGGGGGAGAGATATCATGAGGAGAAATGCCAGATATAGGTGAAGGGGAGGAAGGCAGCAAATCACACTGCCATGTGTGTATCTATGCAACAATCTTGCATGTTCTTCACATGTACCCCAAAACCTAAAATACAATTTAAAAAAAAAAGTAATTGCAAAAACCACAATTACATTTGCACCAAACTAATACTATAAATTTGTGGGCCCACCATTGTATATGTGCTCCATTGTTGACTGAAACCTTATTATGCAGACCGTGACTGTATTTGTCTTCTTATTTTCCCATCTTTACACATCCTGGATTAAAAATCTCAGGCTTTTTATTTATTATTTTTTAATTTTTTTATTATGCTTTAAGTTCTGGGATACATGTGCAGAGCGTGCAGGTTTGTTACATAGGTATACATGTGCCATAGTGGTTGGCTGCATCCATCAACCTGTCATCTACATTAGGTATTTCTCCTAATGCTATCCATGCCATAGCCCCCTGCCACCCAGCGGGCCCCAGTGTATGATGTTCCCCACCCTGTATCCATGTGTTCTCATTGTTCAGCTCACACTTATGAGTGCAAACATGCGGTGTTTAGTTTTCTATTCCTGCGTTAGTTTGCTGTGAATGATGGTTTCCAGCTTCATCCATGTCCCTGCAAAGGATATGAACTCATCCTTTTTTATGGCTGCATAGTATTCCATGGTGTCTATGTGCCACATTTTCTTTATCCAGTCTATCATTGATGGACATTTGAGTTGTTTCTAAGTCTTTGCTATTGTGAACAGTGCTGCAGTTAACATATGTTCATGTGTCTTTATAGTAGAATGATTCATAATCCTTAGGGTATATAACCAGTAATGGGCTTGCTGGGTCAAATGGTATTTCTGGTTCTACATCCTTGAGGAATCATCACACTGTCTTCCACAATGGTTGAACTTACTTTTACTCCCACCAACAGTGTAAAAGCATTCCTATTTCTCCATATGCTCTCCAGCATCTGTTTTCAGACTTTTTAATGATTGCCATTCTAACAGATGTGATGGTATCTCATTGTGGTTTTGATTTGCATTTCTCTAATGACCAGTGATGATTAGCATTTTTTCATATGTTTGTTGACCACCAAAATGTCTTCTTTTGAGAAGTTTCTGTTCATAGCAATTGCCCACTTTTTGATGGGGTTGTTTGTTTTTTCTTGTAAATTTATTTAAGTTCTTTGTAGATTCTGAACATTAGCATTTTGTCAGAAGGATAGATTGCAAAAATTTTCTTCCATTCTGTAGGTTGCCTGTTCATCTGATGATTGTTTTTCTTTTTCCTTTTTTTTTTTTTTTTTTTTTTGCTGTGCAGAAGCTCTTAAGTTTAATTATATCCCATTTGTCAATTTTGGCTTTTGTTGCCATCGTTTTATGTGTTTTAGTCATGGAGTCTTTGCCCATGCCTATGACTTGAATGGTATTGCCTAGGTTTTCTTCTAGGTTTTTTTCTTCTATGGTTTTAGGTCTTACATTTAAGTCTTTAATCCATCTTGAGTTAATTTTTGTATAAGGTGTAAGGAAGGGGTCCATTTTCTGTTTTCTACATATGGCTAGCCAGTTTTCCCAGCACCATTAAATAGAGAATCCTTTCCGCATTGCTTGTTTTTGTCAAGTTTGTCAAAAATCAGATGGTTGAAGATGAGTAGTAGTATTTCTGAGGCCTCTGTTCTGTTCCATTGGTCTATATATCTGTTTTCCTATTAGTACCATGCTGTTTTGGTTACTGTAGCCTTGTAGTATAGTTTGAAGTCAGGTAACATGATGCCTCCAGCTTTGTTCTTTTTGCTTAGGATTGTCTTGGCTATATGGGCTCTTTTTTGGTTACATGTGAAATTTAAAGTAGTTTTTTCTAATTCTGTGAAGAAAGTCAGTGGTAACTTGATGAAGATAGCATTGAATCTATGAATTACATTAGGCAATATGGCCATTTTCATGAAATTGCTTCTTCCTATCCATGAGCATGGAATGTTTTTCCATTTGTTTGTGTCTTCTCTTATTTCCTTGAGCAGTGGTTTGTAGTTCTCCTTGAAGAGGTCCTTCACATTCCTTGTAAGTTGTATTTCTAGGTATTTTATTCTCTTTGTAGCAATTGTGGATGGGAGTTCACTCATAATTTGGCTCTATTTTTGTCTGTTATTGGTGTATAGGAATCTTGTGATCATTGCACATTTTATTTACTGAGACTTTGTCAAAGTTGCTTATCAGCCTAAGGAGATTTTGTGCTGAGATGATGGGGTTTTCTAAACATACAATCGTGTCATCTGCAAACAGAGACAATTTGACTTCCTCTATTTCTATTTGAATACTCTTTATTTCTTTCTCTTACCTGATTGCCCTGGGCAGAACTTTCAATACTATGTTGAATAGGAGTGGTGAGAAAGGGCACCCTTGTCTTGTGCCAGTTCTCAAAGGAAATACTTCCAGTTTTTGCCCATTCATTATATTGGCTGTGGTTTTGCCATAAATAGCTCTTATCATTTTAAGATACATCCCATCAATACCTAGTTTATTGAGAGTTTTAAGCATAAAGGGCTGTTGAATTTATCGAAGGTCTTTTCTGCATCCGTTGAGATAATCATGTGATTTTTGTCATTGGTTCTGTTTATGTGATGAATTGTGTTTATTGATTTGCATATGCTGAACCAGCCTTGCATCCAGGGATGAAGCCAATTTGATTGTGGTGGATAAGCTTATTGATGTGCTGCTGGATTCAGTTTTCCAGTATTTTACTGAGGATTTTCACATTAATGTTCATCAAAGATATTGGCCTGAAATTTTATTTTTTTGTTGTGTCTCTGCCAAGTTTTGGTATCAGGATGATTCTGGCTTCATAAAATGAGATAGGGAGGAATCCCACTTTTTCTATTTTTTGGAACAGTTTTAGAAGGAATGGCACCAACTCTTCTTTGTACCTCTAGTAAAATTTGGCAGCGAATCTGTCTTGATCCTGGGCTTTTTTTGGATGGTAGGCTATTAATTACTGCCTCAGTTTCAGAACTTGATATTGGTCTATTCAGGGATTCGAATTCTTCATGGTTTAGCCTTGGGAGGGTGTATGTGTCCAGGAATGTATCCATTTCTTCTCGATTTTCTAGTTCATTTGCATAGTGACATTTATAGTATTCTTTCATGGTAGTTTGTATTTCTGAGGGATCAGTGGTGATAGCCCCTTTAGCCTTTTTTATTGTGTCTATTTGATTCTTCTTTCTTTTTGTCTTTATTAGTCTAGCTAGTGGTCTACTTTGTTAATCTTTTCAAAAACCCAGCTCCTGGATTCAATGATTTTTTGAAGGGTTTTTCGTGTCTCTATCTTTTTGTGTTCCACTCTCATCTTAATTATTTCTTGTCTTCTGCTAGCTTTTGAATTAATTTGCTCTTGCTTCTGCAATTCTTTTATTTTGATGTTAGGGTGTTGACTTTAGATCCTTCCTACTTTCTCCTGTGGGAATTTAGTGCTATACATTTCCCTCTAAATACTGCTTTAGCAGTGTCCCAGAGATTCTGGTATGTTGTGTCTTTGTTCTCATTGGTTTCAAAGAACTTATTTATTGCTGCCTGAGTTTTGTTATTTACCTCATAGTCATTCACGAGCAGGTGTTTCAGTTTCCAGGTAGTTGTGCAGTTTTGTTTCTTAATCCTGAGTTCTAATTTGATTGCATTGTGGTCTGAGAGACTGTTTTTTATGATTTCTGTTTTTTTGCATTTGCTGAGGAATGTTTTGCTTCCAATTATGTGGTCAATTTTAGAATAAATGTAATGTGGTGCTGAGAAGTAGGTATATTCTGTTGATTTGGGGTGCAGAGTTCTGTAGATGTCTATTAGGTCCACTTAGTACAGAGCTGAGTCCTGAATATTCTTGTTAATTTTTTGTCTCGTTGATCTGTCTAATATGAACAGTAAGGTGTTAAAGTCTCCCACTGTTATTATGTGGGAACCTAAGTCTCTTTGTAGGTCTCTAAGAACTTGCTTTATGAATCTGGGTGCTTCTGTATTGGATGAGTGTATATTTAGGATAGTTAAGCCCTTCTGTGTATTTTTTTTTTATCATTGTTCATTTAAAGTCTGTTTTATCAGAGAGTAGGATTGCAAACTCTGCTTTTTTTTTAATTATTTCCATTTGTTTGGTAAATATTCCTCCATCCCTTTATTTTGAGCCTACGTGTGTCTTTGCATGTAAAATGGGTCTACTGAATACAACACACTCATTGGTCTTGACTCTTTATCCAATTTGCCAGTCTGTGTCTTTTAATTGGGGCATTTAGCCCATTTACATTTAAGGTTAATATTGTTACGTGTAAATTTGATCCTGTCATTATGATGCTAGTTGGTTATTTTGCCCATTAGTTGGTGCAGTTTCTTCATAGTGTTGATGGTCTTTACAATTTGGTATGTTTTTGCAGTGGCTGGTACCAGTTTTTCTTTTCCATATTTAGTGCTTTTTTCAGGAGCTCTTATAAGGCAGGACTGGTGGTGACAAAATCCCTCACCATTTGCTTATCTGGAAAGGATTTTATTTCTCATTCATTTATGAAGCTTAGTTTGGCTGGACATGAAATTCTGGGCTGAAAATTCTTTTCTTTAAGAACTTTGAATGTTGTCCCCCATACTCTTCTGACTGTAGGGTTTCTTCAGAGAAATCTGCTGTTAGTCTGATGGGCTTCCCTTTGAGGGTAACCTGACCTTTCTCTCTGGCTGCCCTTAACATTTTTTCCTTCATTTTAACCTTGGTGAACCTGACAATTATGTGTCTTTGGGTTGCTCTTCTCGAGAAATATCTTTGTGGTGTTCTCTGTATTTCCTGAATTTGAATGTTGGCCTGTCTTGCTAGGTTGGGGGAGTTCTCCTGGATAATATCCTGAAGAGTTTTTTCCAACTGGGTTCCATTCTCCTTGTCACTTTCAGGTACATCAATCAAACATAGGTTTGGTCTTTTCACATAGTTCCATATATTTTGGAGGCTTGTTTGTTCCTTTTCATTCTTTTTTCTCTAATCTTTTCTTCATACTTTATTTCATTAAGTTGATCTTCAATATCTGATATACTTTATTCTGCTTGATTGATTCAGCTATTAATACTTGTGTATGCATTATGACATCCTCGTGCTGTGTTTTTCAGCTTCTTCAGTTTATTTATGTTCTTCTCTAAACTGGATATTCTAGTTAGCAGTTCCTCTAACCTTTTTTCAAGGTTGTTAGCTTTTTTGCCTTGGGTTAGAACATGCTCTTTTAGCTTGAATTTGTTATTACACACCCTCTGAAGCCTACTTCTGTCAATTTGTCAAAGTCATTCTCTGTCCAGTTTTATTCCCTTGCTAGTGAGGAGTTGTGATCCTTTGGAAGAGAAGAGGCATTCTGGGTTTTGGAATTTTCAGTCCTTTTGTGTTGGTTTTTCCTTATCTTGGTAGATTTATCTACCTTTGGTCTTTGATGTTGGTGACCTTTGGATGGGGATTTTGTGTGAACATTCTTTTTGTTGATGTTGATGCTGTTCCTTTCTGTGTGTTAGTTTTCCTTCTAACAGTCAGCCTCTTCTGCTGCAGCTCTGCTGGAGTTTGGTTGAGGTCTACTCCAGACTGTTTGCCTGTATCACCAGCAGAGGCTGCAGAACAGCAAAGATTGCTGCCTGTTCCTCCCTCTGGAAGCTTTGTCCCAGAGGGGCACCTGCCAGATGCCAGCTGGAGCTCTCATGTATGAGGTGTTTGTTGACCCCTGCTGGGAGGTGTCTCCCAGTCAGGAGGCATGGGGGTCAGGGACCCACTTGAGGAGAAAGTCTGTCCCTTAGCAGGCCTCAAGCTCTGTGCTGGGAGATCCACTGCTCTCTTCAGAGCCTACAGGCAGGAATGTTTAAGTCTGCCAAAACTGTACCCATAGCTACCCCTTCCCCCAGGTACTGTGTCCTAGGAAAATGGGAGTTTTATCTATAAGCCCCTGATTGGAGCTGCTGCCTTTCTTTCAGAGCTGCCCTGCCCAGAGAGGAGGAATCTAGAGAGGCAGTTTGGCTGCAGCAGCTTTATGGCACTTCAGTGGGTTTCACCAAGTTTGAACTTCCTGGTGGTTTTGTTTATACTGTGAGGGGAAAACTGTCTACTCAAGCCTCAGTAATGGTGGATGCCCTTTCTTCCACCAAGCTTGAGTGTCCCAGGTCAACTGCAGACAGCCATGCTGGCAGTGGGAATTTCAAGCCAGTGGATCTTAGCTTGCTAAGTTCTGTCTGGGATCTGCTTAGCTAGACCACTTGGCTTCCTGGCTTCAGCCCCCTTTCCAGGGGAGTGAATGGTTCTATCTTGCTGGTGTTCCAGGCTTTACTGGAGTATGAAAAAAAAACTCCTGCAGGTAGCTTGGCATCTGCCCAAACAGCCACTCAGTTTTCTGCTTGAAACCCAGGACCCTGGTGGCGTAGGCACTCAAGGGAATCTTCAGGTCTATGGGTTGTGAAGACCATGGGGAAAGCATAGTATCTACGCCAGAGTACACTGTTCCTCATGGCACAGTCCCTCATGGCTTCCCTTGGCTAGAGGGAGGGAGTTCTCTGACCCCTTGTGCTTCCCAGGTGAGGCAACACCCCACCCTGCTTTGGCTCACCCTCCCTGGGCTGCATCCACTCAGATGAGCCAGGTGGGAAATGCAGAAATCACACATCCTCTGTGTTGATCTTTCTGAGAGCTGCAGGCCAGAGCTGTTCCTATTCGACCATCTTGCCAGCCACTGAATTTTTATTATAATTTTGGATAATTGTGAAATTTTTGATTTGATAACTATGATTAATTTTTATTTTAATTTTGGATAATTATGAAATTTTTTGTTTGATAACTACAATTCTTTGAAAATGATGTCAAAACCAAGATATTTTCTCCTATTTCAACAGCCTCAACCCATTTTCATCTCTCTTCATCACATATCTCCTTGTTCTCTCACACTTTGGCATTTTTCCTCACAAAGTTTAGAATTTCTGTAAGAGGTTAGCAAAGGTGACCTATGTCCAGCACGAGAAACAACCCTGTCATAATGAAGGACAGATCCAGGCTACAGTGAGTGATCTATTCATTTGCTGCATGTCTTAGTCTCTTCAGGCTGCTTATAACAAAATACTTCAGACTGAGTAATTGATAAACAACAGAGATTTATTGCTTAGAGTTCTGGAGGCTGGTAAGTCCAACATCAAAGCACCAGTAGATTTGGTGTCTGATAATGGCCTAATAGATAATGAGTAGTTGCTGCATCCTCACATTGCAAGAAAGGGCCAGTGAGCTCACTCAAGCCTCTTTTATAAGGTCACTATTCTCATTCATTAGGGTGAAGCCCTCACGTCATGGCCTAATCACTTCTCAAAGGCCATACTTCTTGATACTATCACATTGGGTATTAGATCTCAACATACAAATTCATGGGGTACACCAATTTAGAACACAGTGCTGCACTTCCATGCAATTTAATGGACTATCTTCTGGTTAAACTTCTCTCTGTGAAACTCTTTAACCCTACAAGCTTACCTCATTAGTGATGCTCTCTGACAGTCTTCCGCTTGGCAATGTACCTTTGTATGGGCACTGCATCCGTGTTACAACACAGTTCTCCATAGGGTTCTGTATCACGAGTTATAGCAGGCATGTTAAGCAAGCTAGCATGAGCTTTTAAGACTCTGAAACACACACTGAAAATCCACAAACATCATCCAGCATATGGAAAGCAAACCTAGGAGGAAATATGGGATTTGGAAAAAGGCATGAGAGAATGACATTAGCAAAATAAATAAAACAATAACAATTTTGGGCAATAGCCAAAAACATAAGTAAAAAAGGAGAGGCATTTTGACCCCCTAATATATTAAAATGTGTCATTCACATACTCGCACTGTATGCATGATTTAGCTTTCTTTTTTCTCAGCCTTAGCAATAGCTAGGAATACTTTGTTGACAGTTTTTACCTCATAAATTTAGTTCCCTGATCTAATTTTTCATTACAGGAAAAAAGAAAGAAAAACACTTAAAGATCTTCCTTCAAATGAGATAGTCTTTCCCTCTGGGTTTTTATTGATTTATAATTGTACAGATATTTCACATTTCTATTAAAAAAAACACCATGTTCTAATGCTCAGTCTGGCAGAGGCTTCCTTTTGCATTTGACAGGACGCCCACCAAATCATTCTATTATGGAGACAGCTTGGGTTTCTGGGAAAATCAATAGGTGTTTAGCTCCTGGGAGGCAGAGAGATGGAGAAATGTGAGCAGTGACTGCTAGCAACCACTGGGTAGGAATGTCTCTGGAGGCTAAAGTAAGGGGCCACAGGTCTGCACACTGGAATTTTAGCAGTTACGTAACTACATTTTTAGGTTAATGATTCAGTCTCTGTGTTTTGGCCCTGCTTCCTTTAGGGTAGCTGCTCCTGAGAGAGAAACATTGTTGTTTCACTGAGAATTGCCACTTCACTGACCATCATTTTTCTGTGAAAAAGAAAGGCCTTTTAGAAAAGGCATATTTGTTTTTAAGTTTCTAAACAGCAAATCTTTGGCCCCTATAATTCACATTACTTTGCCATCAATTTTAGACAGTGTTCAATTACACATTGAGGCAAAGACAGGTCTTCTCTTTAGTTATATCCTGTCAAAAGCCTGCCTCCCTACTGTTTGTGGTAGGTGTTCCATTGTAATGATTCTGCTAACTCTTTTTCCCCCATCTGTGCCTGCAAATCAAATCATCTGCTCAAAAGTCAATGAAATGTCTTAAGCTGCTAGGGCAGCTAAACAAATCTGCTGAGAACAATAACCTTACTGAGGAGGAATGTAAAAAACAAAAAAAAAAAATTTACTTTGTGTTCCTCAGAAGGCATTCTGGGAAACAGCCACACCACACCAAAGCCCAGCACTAAAATGCAACCTATCACTGTGCTGAGCAGATCATATTTTGTGAGTAGGGCCGATGGTTCATGTGTAAACCTATGGCATTTATTCTGCTAATGCCCCACCCACAACTGCTGAGAGTGAGCTTCTGCAATGAACTGCTTCAGAGTGGTTGGGGCTATTATTTAATGAGTTTGTATTCATCATAAAGCCGAGGACCTGAGACTTACTTGAAAAATGTTTAAGATTAAGGCTTTCAAGCAGCAAACCTTAACATCAAGGAGAAAGAATAGCCTCCTATGGGAGATAGCCAAACTTAAAATAAAATTGACCAAGCAGAAAGTTATAAATAATATTATTTTAACAGGGTTTTGAGGTGCAGCCAAACATTTTGGAATGTTCTCAGTCCAAACAAAACCAGCATATTTCTCATTTTTTCCAAACTCATGACTGAGGCAAGAGATAAATGGAAAGGAAAAAAGCCTGCAGTTGCAAAATGTAAATTTAAAAGAAAAATCAATCTGGACAGTCATATAAACCAGGTGGCAGGCAAAAATTAGACTCATTTATGAAGAAATGCAAAGCATCCTGTAACAGGCAACAATTAAGGAACAGTAAAAAGACCAAAGAACTCGGAAACAGAAAGAGGTTCAAATCTTAAGTCCACTACTCACAGAATGTGTATGTCTGGATAAATTTCTTAGCTTCTCTGAGACTCATGGTTCCTCATCTGGAACATGGAGAGGAGAGCACTGATCTCACAGAGTTGTTGCATTTAAAGAGGTTGAAAATGGAAGTACCTAGCACAGTACTCCAGGATTAAGAACATTTAACTTAAGAACATTAAATCTCCACTGTCTCCTACTCTTCCCAAGTCCCTCCACCCCACCTCCCACTCCAGCAAACCAGAAGAACTAAAGATTTGCCTTGGATTAAAATGTTTTAAGCAATTTGGGTTTTGTTGGTTGTTGTTAAGAGTGATAGTGTCATACTAAAAAACTGTAACTGAGCTAGGAATCTCGAGAACTGAGTCTGCTTGATTCTGCAACTTTCTAACGATTAGTTTAAAGGAGTGACCTCACCTTTCTGGGCTTCAGGTTCTTCTGTAAAGTGAGGCCAATGTAATAATCTATAAGGAATACCAGTTTTAGTATTCAAGAAATTGCTAGGATTCTATGCCTGTTATATTATTTAGGGGGAAAGATACAACAGGTCTCCTGTTGTTTTGTTCATTTGTTTGAAGACAGGGCCTTGCTCTGTTGCCCAGGCTTGAGTGCAAAGGCACGATCATAGCTCACTGCAGCCTCTACCTTCTGGGCTCAAGTGATCCTCCCACCTCAGCCTCCCAAGTAACTGGGACTACAGGGGTGCACCACCACACCCTGCTAATGTTTTCATTCTTTGTAGAGACAAGTTCTCTACGTTGCCCAGGATGGTTTCAAACTCCTGGTCTAAAGCGATTCTCCCACCTCGGTCTCCCAAAGCGCATAAGCCACCACACCTGGCCCTGTTTTGTTTTGATTTTGCCTCCGTCTAGTATATTATTTCAAAGTTTTTGTATAACTACTACTATTATTTTCTTTTACATGCAGAGATTTTAGTGAAGGCAAAAAGAGTCTTATTTTCAGAAGTTGTTCAATACATGTTTGTGGAATGAATAAGTTATATTAATTAGGATAAAACAGAATGTAGTTCTTAATATAAAACCTTGGTCCAATCCCAGTGCATTGTTCCTCCTTAATTATAGCTCTCCTGCCCACTACTCCAATTCTCTGAAAACACCAGAAGCATTGCCCCTTAATATTGTCAAATAAGTACATAGCATGTGGTTTAAAAACTTTTGCTTTGGACCTTTTTTTTTTTTTTTTTTTTTTTTTTTTTTTTTTTTTGAGACGGAGTTTCGCTCTTGTTACCCAGGCTGGAGTGCAATGGCATGATCTCGGCTCACCTCAACCTCCTCTTCCTGGGTTCAAGCAATTCTTCCGCCTCAGCCTCCTGAGTAGCTGGGATTACAGGCACGCGCCACCATGCCCAGCTAAGTTTTTGTGTTTTTAGTAGAGACGGGGTTTCACCATGTTGACCAGGGTGGTCTCGATCTCTTGACCTCGTGATCCACCCGCCTCGGCCTCCCAAAGTGCTGGGATTATAGACGTGAGCCACCGCGCCCGGCCCTTGGACCTTTTTTTAAATCAGTAGTTCATTAATCTTTTACTGTTATGTGAAGTTTGAGAGATTCTGAAAAATAATATAATTATCTCTCTCCCTAAATGATATAATCATCTCTCCCGAAATAAATAAAAAATAATTATGAGCCATTCTTTTCAATAATACCTTGTATTAAGACCACAACTAACTGTAGTATTACCTTTCTCTCAGGCCAAAATGAGCAAGAAAGCAGAAGAGAAATTCTTTCTTAGACAACAAGACTTTCTGACCTTGTGGGGTTTCTGTCAAGCATACGTCAGGCCTACAGAACATGAAAATGTCTAGATTAATCTATCAATCAAAGTACTTTTATTTGTATCTTGGGAATTTTTATCCAGTGGGAAGTAAAACTTTAAAATCATGCTTTTCTGTGAAAGAAGAATCCTGCTGTTATTGATGTTTAATATTTGTGGAAGGGGGAATATGTATTCCTTCTACTTTCATTGATTTCTGGATTACTTATTGATCAAGATTGGAATTCAAATGGCTAAAAAGAGAAAGAGGCATTGACTGGGGTTTTCTGGATTCAAGGTGCACACGTGTTATTGCTGTCACTGCCCCACACTCGCATTCTTCTGGTATTTGTGCATCACTAGACTCAGTCCTTCTAGGGGTCCATAACAATGACTGGTATTTGGCTCTGCTTTTAGGGTGAATCCATTTCAATTCTTCACTTGTCACATTATAATTTTCTGCTTTCATGGATGTGTTTTGAATTTCCTCGGCAGTAAGTTCTTCTGTTGAGTGGACGCAATAGATCTAAAAAGGAGTTCTGCCAACACCCCCCCCCCAAAATTTTTTTTAAATCATAGCGTTTTATTGTTGAGATTTCAGACATGTTTGTTTGGCTTTCATGCTTATGCAAATGTAACCATTGACTAGACTACATCTGTTGAGTTGTCGGTTTTAAATAGATTCTCCACTTCTTGAATATGTTCCAATTATGATTCTCTGTATTTAGTTATTCATTTTCTTTTTTGCTGTCAGAAACTTAAGGAAATTTGTAATTGTGCAGATTCTGGGTGAGTATATATAAACAACAAAGTTTTTTTCCCACATATCTCTGCAGTGTGAAAATTTTGTGTTTATAAATTTAGAAAGAACATTATAAAAATTCAGGTTTTCTTTTAATATTTACAACTACTTATTTCCAATAATATCAAAATTATCTTGAAAAACACTGGAAAATTTATTCTGAACCTACTAGGTCATTGCTAAAAAGAAATAAAAAAATTTTTCATGAACATATGAATCATTTATATTAGCTGTCAGTAAAATTTCAATACCTAGGGTACTTATAATTTAAGTTTTACTCAAAACTTTGCTATAGACAATTAACCATCATGTTAATACACATGACCTTTGTGACTCTTCACAATATGGTAGACAATGCTCCTTAATGTTAGTTGCCATTACTCCCTTCCCCACTATTTTATTCCATGTGATCTGAGTAGTGCATATATATTTGCACCTCTTCACCCTTATCTATGTTGGGAATGTTCTACTCTCTCTTTCTATGTGTGGCAGTGATCTAGTCTTTCAAGATATATGTGCAAGTCTTATACTTCTTTAAGACCTAGTGTTGTGCAGGACATCAAGAATATCCACTAAATGTACAAGAGTGACAACTAGAACACTTTCTTTTCAGTAATGTGTAACTACAAGGCAGTCCTCTTGTGTTTTTCTTTATTTTTTAGAATTTTGATAGATTATATCTGGAATATCATGCATATTATATTGAAATACTCTTATTGTATTATCTATCCCTTCACACTAGTTAATATTTGATTAATATATTTAGGTGCTGTAATGTTGGGTGCATATATATTTACAATTGCTATATCCTTTTGATGAATTAACCCCTTTCTCATATAAATATATAAGATGTATGTATCTGTTATTTACAGAAGATAAAATAGACTTCAAGTCAAAAACTGCAAAAAGAGACAGAGATATTTATAAATCTATATATTTACAGTTATATATGGCACATATAATAATAAATATTATAAAGATATATACTAGATATAAGGATATATATTATATAACATAATATACATTATATATTATAATTTACGAAGATATTACATATTATATAATATATATTATTATGTTTGTCTCTTTTTACAGTTTTTGACATAAAATCTATTTTATGTTATATATATAGCAGATACTCCTCCTGCTTGTTTTGGTTGCCATTTGCATGAAATGTATTTTTTCCATCTCTTCACTTTTAGCCTATATGTGTCCTAAAAGCTAAAGCAAGTCTCTTGTAGACATTATATTGTTGAATCTTGCTTGTTTGTTTTTATCCATTTAGCCATTTTAGGTCTTATGATTAAAGAATTTAGTTCATTTATAAAGTAATTATTGATAGGTTAGGATTCATTATTGCCACTTTGGTAATTGTTTTCTATTTTGTAGTTCTTTTCTTCCTTTTTCCCTCTCTTGCTCTTCTTTGTATTTTCATGATTTTCTGCAGTGGTATGCTTTAATAGCTTTATTTTTTCTCTATCTACTAAAAAGTTTTACTTTGTGGCTACCATGGGACTTACAGAAAATATCTTGTTTATAACAGCCTATTTTAAACTGATTTCAACTACAATTGCATACAAACACTTTACATGTTTACTCCCCTATTCTACATTTTAAGTTTTGGATATCATATTTTACTTTTTTAATATTATGTACCCAATTAACAAATTATTACAGTGATTACTTTTAATAATTTTGTCTTTTCACTTCTATTCTAGAGTAAAAGTGGTTTATACACCACCATTACAGTATTAGAGTATTCTGAACTTGACAATATATGCTACCTTTACCAGTGAGTTTTATACTTTTATGTGTTTTTATATTACTAATTAGCATCCTTACTTTTCCATTTGAGAACTCCCTCTAACATTTTTTATATGGCATATCTAGTGATGATAATAATATCCCTCAAATTTTCTTTATCAGGCAAAGTCTTTATCTCTCCTTCATTTCTGGAAGATGTTTTTTCCAGTTAAAATATTCTTGGTTAACAATTCTTTTTTCTTTCAGGACTTGAAATATATCACCTCACTCTCTCCTGGCCTGCAAGATTCATGCTTAGAAATCTGATAGTCTAATGGAATTTCCTTGAATGTGATAAGTTTCTTTTCTCGTGCTGCTTTCAAAATTCTCTTTGATGTTTGACAATTTGATTATAATGTGTCTCAGTGAAGTCCTCTTTAAGTCAAACCTATTTGGGTACATTTGAGACTTGTGTACCTGAATGCCCATATCTTCCCCAATATTGGAGAAGTTTTCAGCTATTAAAGCCCTCCTCCCTTATCTATGGGGATTCATTCCAAGCCCCCCCATGGCTGCCTGAAACCATGGGTAGTACCAAAACCTATATATATTATGTTTCTGCCTATACAGGATCCTTAGGGTGTTGCTTTGCTAGCCAGAAACCGCTGTGGCCAGCAGTGCTTCTGCTTGAGTTTTGCTCATGGCCCCTGGGCTTGTTCTGTCCACTCAGCCTCGAAGGCTTCATTCGGCTCATGCTACCGGCCCGGATCCCATTCCTGCCAAGGGCGATCCAGGCGTAGAGTGGTGAGGGGCCTGTGAGCAAGCAAGTGTGGGGTCTGGCACTTCACACAGCCGGGCATACCATCTGCTGCAGTGAGGCGGGCAGCTTCAGGCACTAACACAGACACCACATCCACATGAAGCTGCAGCTGAACCAGATGTATCACAAGTAGCTTTAGCTGCAGACACCAGCATCTGGACAAGGGGAACACAGTGGCATCCAAAATCTCAGAGACACCAGGAAGTACAGAATCCTAAAGAAGGTGTCACAGCATGTCACAGCCCTAGCTCAGGGAGCCCCAAGGTCTGACCTCCTAGAAGGGTTGCAGCTCTTCTCTTCTCATCACCCACAGCACTGCAAGTGAGTGAGGCATGTTTTGGCAGATGTGTGTTACAGCTCTTTCAGTCCCACCATCCCACTCAGGCCCATGGCTCCTGGGCTGGCCCAGGCCTGCTGCTGCTTTTTGTTGCATGGGGTGGCCACCTGGCACCAGCAGAGGGCAGGAGGGCTATAGTGTTACAGAAGCTCTGGCTTGGGAATCCTGAGGTCTGGGCCCCCAAAAGGGTAGCCACTCTTCACTCCCATAGTCTGGGAGTATGTCACCACTTCAGTTTGGCAAACTGGCCAGGAACATGTTACAGCTCCTTTTGCTCCCACCGTTTAGCAGGTCCTGAGTTATTGTCCCCCATCCAGGAAGAATGAGGTTAAGCGAATAAGTGGAGGGTGAGTAAGGCATAGAGGAACTTTACTAAGTGACAGAATAGCTCTCAGAGGAGTGCATACACAAAGTGGGTAGATCCTATCTGCAGGCATGGCATCCTGATGAGTGGCTGAGTCTGGGGTTTTCATAGGCTCAGAATAGAGGAAGTGCATACTGCCTGGTCCATGAGCTGCCATTGGAGGGTCTGGAAAAAGCACCATCCAATTGGCTAAAAGGCATCAATGAAGTTTTCACTCCAGGTGGCAGACTCCAACCGGAACTAGCAGCCAGGCCCCCATGCTTCAGGCCATCCCTGTCTTGAAGGTGAGTTTTCACCAGGATGCACTCCTTCCCACCTTACAAGGGTGTCTGCCTCTCACTGCCATGAACACACTATCCACAGCACCCAGGCTGTCTGCACTAAGGGGTGTCCACAGGCCCACAGCCAGCTCCTCTCAGCCCTGCTGGCATTCCCCTCTTGCTCAACAGCATCCAAAGTTTCAGCCTCAGAAGCAGTTTCCAGAGGAGACTAAGGTATATCAGGCGTATCTTCCAAGGAGGAGCCTGGTATGTCAGAACTGCCCTGAGCATACACACCTGACCAGCTTGCAATAGCTCCCAGTGTCTGCTATCATGACACATCCACAATTTTGCTGTGCCAGAGAGTGGGTGCCAGAAGTGTAAGGGCAGGGGATTTCTGGGGCCCCTGAGAGCATAGGGATGGCTGGGTGGCTGCAGCTATGCCTGGAAGCACAGGATCCCACCTCACCAACTCAGTAGGGCATAGGGCTCCCACTAGGATCACCTGTTGCTGGCCCCCACCTGCTCTGCAGAGCACACACCCCCAGCTATACCTCTCCTGCTACAGCTAGTGTCCTGATGGTGGCAGTGGCCACTCCAGACAGGCCACCGCCACGATCAGTATGATAAAGTTTAATTTATAAATTAGGCACAGTAAGAGACTAACAATAACTAATAATAAAATAGAATAATTATGAAAATATACAGTAATAAAAGTTATGTCAATATTTTATGCTCTCTCTCACTGTCTGTCTCTCAAAACATATCATTTATACTGTTCCTGAAACCAAGGAAAACAAAACTACAGATAAATGGGGATTAATATAGTTCTTTAAGTTCGTTTTCTTTCCCTTTATATCTTTCTTTTTCTGAGACTCCCATAGTGCATATATT
The DNA here is from genome assembly GCF_030222135.1 of Aotus nancymaae. Lineage (NCBI taxonomy): Eukaryota > Metazoa > Chordata > Mammalia > Primates > Aotidae > Aotus > Aotus nancymaae. The sequence goes on from NW_026988431.1 coordinate 10,545,851, forward strand.
ACTTCTTTTCATGGTGTCACATAAATTGCATAAGCATTTTTCATTCCCTTTCATTTTTTCTTCTTTTACAGAATAATTTCAAATGGCTAGTCTTTGAGTTGACAGATCCTTTCTTCTGCTTGATCAAGTCTGCTATTGAAACTCTATTATAGTTTCCATTTCGTTCATTGTATTCTCAGCTCCGAAATCATGGTTGTTGTTTTTAGTAATTTTTATCTTCCTTTTGAACTTCTTATTTTGTTCAGATATTGCTTTGTTAATATCATTATGTTCTCATCTGTGGTCTCTTGTAGTTTACTGAGCTTCCTTAAACAATTGTTTTGAATTCTTCGTCAGACAATTTGTGTATCTCCATTTCTTTGTGGTTGGTTACCGGAAAATTATGTTCCTTTGGTGGTGCCAGGTATCCTTGATTTTTCAAGTTCCTCAAAGTCTTGCACTGCTGTCTTCACATTTGAAGAAAGAGTCACTTCCTCCAGCCTTTAGTAACTGGATTTGAGAGAAATATTTTCAACAGTTAGCCTGGCTAGGGAATCTGAGGCTCTCTCAGAACTTTTCCATGGTTTCACACAATCCATGCTTCTTGGTTGGGTGGAGAAGGAATTCTGATGATTCAATGATTGCATGTCTGCTCTTAAATCCACAAAACCAAGCTGGCTCCTGAAAACTTACTGTTTGTTTCCTCTGGGACAGTGCCCTGAAATACTCAATTTTGTATGCTTCCCAGTTCTTCAAAGTTGAGCCTGCTGACTGCATGTACTCAAAAGTTGTATGTAAAGGCTCACACTCACCATCTGGAGTGCATGTACAGGCAACTGACTACAAGGAGAAAGGAAGGGGAATATGCACAAAACACTGGGAGTACCTATGGGCCAGTTATGGGGAGGTGCTATAGACATGGTGTTCCAAGTGGTTCATGGGTGGGCCTCCTGATGGGCTCTGTGAAATGCTTCAAAGGATACATACTCTGTACTGAGTTTCAAGTCCTGGTTGCTGTGTGTCCTCTCCTTTCTTTCCTGCTACTGCCCTATCCTAGCCATACAGCCATGCTAATATGCTCAATATTCTCAGTTGAGTGAAAGAAAGATGGGCTTCTTGGGAAGTGTCTCACACAGCTGGAATAGCTGAGTACTCACTCATTATACTCTCCTTTTCCCCATGGGAGGAATTGCAGGCTGAAGGGAATCTAAATTAGCACTAAAAAGTGAACCCTGGGGGTGAGGTGATGCAGGTAATTGTTCTTCTTACTTTCTTGACTGCATCTACTCTCAGATATTTTTCTCTAACAGTGTGCTGTTAACTTCTCTATTTAACTCGTAGACTCTGGCAAATGTACTGTCATCCATAGGTGATTGTCAAAATCAGTGCACTATGCAGAGATTATGGTAGGAAACTCTATTTCACCATTGCACTGATATAATTCTTGTCCATGGATTTATATAACTCATATCAAGTACCTCAAGAAAATCTGAATAAATGAAAACAATAGTTTGATATTTAGCTAGCATAATTTTTGCTTAAATAAACATACTTAGAGACCTTGTTTTTATTTTTATGCTGTCATTTCCAAACACACATCCTTTGGGTCATCAGTTCTGTAGAATATCCAACAAATGAGGACAAATTTGATCTTGTGATCAAATATTTTTGGAGAAGTTAGTTAAACGTAATTAAAATAGGTTTTTTATTTTAAGACTATAATATACTAATGAACAATGTGAATTTACAAGAAATAATATAGTATGCAATTTTTCTCAATTTATTTAACTTATTTGACTATGGTACTCTATCTTTATTTTCACCACGCATCCTAAGAAACTAAAGTTTAATAGACACACATTTGGGGGCAAATGCTTCATCCAAGTCTGCAATTTAGAAACCATTGTAGGAAAGCTGAGGAATACAATCAAGTGGTTGAATGTTTTCACATATGTTTTGTTTGTATTGTTAGAGATGTCTAGATTTGTTTTATTCTCTTTTTCATGTACTCTAATTACATGGCACATATTTGAAAATTAAAAACAAACTCAATCCCTGGGCTCACTAATTTTGATTATTTCCTATTGTTTTGATTTCTGCTATTTAATATAATGTATTACGTGTGAAGCTTAGGAAAGCATTTTTATTTGGCCCTGGACATGCCAGAAGTCAAGTTTCTAAATATGATACGCCCTGTGAACAAGAAAGTGAGACAGCATTGAATCTTGTCACAGTAAGTGGTCACAGTTCATTGAGCACTTGCATGAAATAGGATCTCTTTTAAGACCCTTATGATGCGGCATGGTTGCTCACACTTTTAATCCCAGCATGTAGAGAGGCTGAGGTAGGAGGATCATTAGAGCCCAGAAGTTCATGGCAACAGTGAGCTATGATTGCATTGCTGCACTCCAACCAGGACGATAGACTCTGTGTCAAAAAAAAAAAAAAAAAAAAAAAAAAAAGGCCCTTGTCCTCCTTAAACATATTAATTCATTTAGTGCTTATGCTTATGAAAACCTTGAAAAGTAAGTATTATCATTGTCTCCTTTTACAAACAGAGAAATACAGAATTTGAGCTCATGCAGTCATCTTCAGAGTTTGTGTATCTAACCACCACTTTAAACTATCTTCAAGCATTAGCTATAGAAATGTAATTATTTTGAAGTTTCTATTCTTGCTACTTAAATAGATTTAAAAAACTGATATATTTAAGTGTCTTCCATTGCTGAATATTGAAAGAAATACATTTGTCAAACCCCAAAGTTTAAATTATTTTTTCTTATATTAAAATCAACTCTGACATCTAATTCTGCTTAAACCAATGAAACATCATACAAAAGATGCTAGCAGGAAGCATCAGTTTGATTTTATATGTAAGACTTAATAGAAATGAAAATCTTATTCTAAGTCAAAGATATGTAACTAATTCTTCTTCCTTTGTTCAGTATAACTAACATATCCTAAAGGAGTGTTTTCACTGAATACATTCATGTGTGGCTTAAGTGTCATAAATTTAAACCAAAAAGAAAAGAAGAAAAAGCTTAGATTAAAAAATGACAGTTAGCCTGAAAATTACTGGTCTCTAAGATGTACCCTTTAATTATTTCTGAGACGGGAACTTAAAATGAGGAACATTTATTAGTGAATTATTTTTAGCATTGAACTGATCCCTAATGGCTTTCAGAGAAGTCCTGGTTTAACCTTGGGATATATTTCATTAACACGTCTATGGGCAGAGCTCTTTCACAGTGCAGATTGAAACTATAATTTTGAGAGAGAAAATTAGGTAGATGTGTTCTATTTAATTCAATCACCTATATATGATTAATTTCAAATTTTTGTGACACTTTGTGAAATATTAACAATAAGAATAATAAAAAATAATAAATAAAAGTACACAATCCAAATTTAATAATACCCCAAACTCACGAGTTCTTTCTCAAGTATATGCAAGGGTATTATGTAATATTTTTCTTGACAATATCTTTGAAATCCAGGCAATTGACACGTCTTATTCTCTATAAGGGATCTGAATCACAGCAAAACGAAATGACTTATTTAAGGTGAGACAGATGGTTCATGCTATGAACCATGATATCCCATATAGTGTTTTGCTTTGCTTTTTCTTTAAACTCCAGTTCTCCAAGTGACAAATGGAGAGATAAATGTGAAAGTATTTTGTGAATTCTTTTTTGATTAATTAACAATGATGATTTATTTATATGTCCACTTACTTGTTTGGTTATCCTTCTCTGCCTTAAAGAACTTAAAGATGTTACTAAAGCAATAATGTTTATTTTATAGTCATATAATAAGGTTATAGAAATTCTAAGTGAAGTGCTATTGTTTTTCTAAAGGAAATTTGCATTGCATTTACTTTAATCATGATGATAAACCTTGATGCTTGTATATCAGGTTTTAAAAAGTAACCACAGTTGATGTAAAGAACACAGGTAAAGGGCCTCTTATTTCTCTGATAGAATTATTTGTGTTAAGGTACATATAATAATCTGATATAATTTTCAAATACTCCAGTAAAGAAAACTAAAACTACTCCAGGTATTCTAAGCAGCAAGGGATTCAATACAGAGAATTCAGTGTTTATGAAATTGTTGGAAAGGCTAGAAGAGTTGATTCTGGGCTGGGCCTCCAGGAATTTTTTCTAAAACAACACAGAGTCACTGCTTTGTTACCACCACTGAAACTATTGAGTAGGAAAGTACACCCCAGAACAGTGCTCCAGACACCAGGAAGCTGGAATTAGGGACCCATTGCATCTGCTGCTGCCATTCCCATAGCTGCCCCTAGGACACAGGAAGCTGGAAGAAGGCTACCAGAATGCTCTTGCAGAGAAACATATTGTCTTCAAAATCCTGATTGACAGTAGCACACACCCAAAAGTGACAAGAAGACACTCTTTGTCTCACTTCCACATTCTAAGTTTTGTGTGCTCATCTATTTGGCAAAACCCAATTCTTAGTTACAGCTCTAGCTACATTGAAGTCTAAAATATTTTTAAGCATTGGAATTTCCATAGTACAGAGAAGCACAGCAACAGGAGAATGGAAGGAGATTGAATGAGACATCATACAATATCTGCCAAACATGAATTAAAATTTTTAGCCATAATTAGCTTTAGACTAGTTCTTATCAACTCTAAGGCACCCCTGGTTGCATAATATGCCATTGTTTTATTTAGTCCTAAGAGATAAAAATTACTGTCCATTCAATCCTGAAATAGTACTAAGGTGCCTTCAATTGTAAAATACAGCCAATTTTAGAGATAGTAACATGTTAAAAGATGTGCATGTTAGAATCAATGAAATACAGTACACATTTCATGACAGATTGTGATGGTATGGCCTTTTTATGATGGCATGCATGGACATACAGAGCATTTGCTGTTTTAAACAAACACTGATAAGTTGAAATAAATAGATATTTCCATTGTAATTGGTATAATGTATAAAGAAAAAAGAGCAAAACAATAATAGAATGGTAAAAGACTGAAAGAGATATTTTATAATCTACCAATATACAGACAATTTACTAAATTAAATAATAAGAAACTACTTATATCTCCTTAGGTAAAGAGTAGATTACATTGCAGATTTCCTTAAGAAGTGTAAACCTGTTGAAAAATGGAAACATACATTTTGTGGATGATGTTAAAATACATTAAATCGAGCCACCAAGAATGACTGTATTCTGTCAAAATCACCCAATGACAATTACCATGCAAAGGATAGCCTGCCTTTCTCCCTGAGTAGGCCAATGCTTTCATAGGAGGGTAGAGAGCAGTAGAGAGCCAGGAACATGTGCAGAACTGTAACTGGGCAGTTGTGAGCTGACTGGAAGCCTATAAGGCAACCAAGGCCTTAGGTTAAGGCTCACCCCAGATGAATACAGCAGGATCTGCACACAGTATAACACCCTAGAGATTAATCAAGTGAAGTTCAGGAGAAGAAACAATCAGTCAACAGTACTGAGGAAATATAAAGTAAATAGTCTAAGATTGGAGTCTGAGGTAGACATTTGTTGAGTATCTATTACATGTCAGGCACTATTGCAGGTGCTGTTAGCAGAGGCAGGGATTAAGGTCACATAAGATCAGAAAAGTAGTATTCAGAGACCAGAGTTCTCAGAACAAAGTATGTTAGCAGGCCCTGACAAATTATTTGCCTGATGTCTCCATTATCCCACTTTGGTCTTGTCAAATGAGCCTGCTGACCTGAGATCAGAACTTAAAGAGCTGCTCCCTCAGTTGCTAAGAGGACTGAACGTGTTCTGCTATCACCAGTAAGCACAAGTGTTTTTTCACACTCATAATCTGTTCCTGGGTAGCAGCACCAAAACGTCTAGAAAAGAAAAGTTGGCCTGAGATATTTATGGTTCATAATATATTTTGCTGTCAGCTCAAAGATTGCAGATGTCATCTGCCAACAACTTGCTTATTTGATTTATGGAACAATTAATTGTATGTAAGATAAGCAGTGCACTGAAGACAGTTATAATTAATAGATGCTTGCTGCAAAAAAAAAAAAAGAGTCTTTATGAAATTGCAAATGTGAGTTCAGAGTCCACACTACCAGTGTCTCTCACATTGCTTTGCTCTTTCTTCAGGTGCAGGCCGAGAGCTGTTAATTATAGTAATAACCCTTTATATTCATTTCATGTTTTGTAATTTACAAATACAAAGTGATTTCTGACTTGTGCTATTTTGTTAGGCCACTACAACACTCCTGTAATGAACACAGGGAAGGCTTTGCTGTCCTGGGGGCTGAGGAAACAAATACTGAGACATTAAGTGATTTGCCCAAGGACACACAGTGTCAAAGCTGATGAAAACTCAAGCACATGACTTCCAAGTCTGCTGTGGGTAATGACACATATTGTAGCATGTAAAGAAAAGCACTGCTTCAAACGACCTGGATTTAAACCCTGCCTCTTCCATGCATCGCCTATGCAAACAAATCTCTCAATCTCTAGCAGCCTGTTTTTTCACATATAAAAGGGAACGATACAATTTCCATTGCAAGTTTCTTGGAGGATTTGGTGAAATAAAGCATAAGAAAGCTCCTCTCTCCTCTGACTGCTTCCTGTTCCCCATCTCCGAGCCCAGCTCATATCCATCACTCTTTTCCACTGCCTGGCTTAGCTGGATGCTAAGTTCATCAAATCCTCCCCATAATTCTGCCCATGTCAAGGAAAGATCAGACAGCCTTCAAGTGTGTCCTTTATGACTCTTCAATAAAATCCTTTGGAAATAATCCAAACAGATCCACTCCAAAAGAGATTGTGCTTCAAGTAAAAATAAAACAACATTTGAGCCAGGTTCATACTTTTCTATGATAACAAATGCCCCAGTCTAGACATAGTCACGTATAAGAGTCATGGAATTTTGGTCACCATCAGTGCAGTAGCTGTACTTTCATATCTGCCTTCAAGGAATTTAGAGCTTATGGAAAAGATATATATATAGTAACATACATAAATCCTTAGTTATCTTTTCTTTAATTGAACATGGGAGCATAGCTTCTTCACCTGTTAACCTTAAATCACTGCTCAAAATTACAGTTTTTATTTCCTTACAAATGAGGCAACTGTCCTAATTATAATTAATAATAACTCTTGTTCAAAATATCGACAGTGCTCTTCTTACTAATTAATGGCAGACTCACTCAAACAAACAGCAATGGTCACTTTCCCTGGCAACATTTCTGATTGTAAGCTGCAAGGCCTTTACTAAAATAGAATCTCTAGTTCTCACTGTGTCTATCTCTCCTGGCTGGATTATTTCCTACCTAAATCTTGCTGGAGTGTGTGTGCTTGTATGTTTGTTTTGTCTACGTGAGTGCATACATCCTGGAGAGAGGGAGTAGATGGTGAATGCATTGAGGAGTGTACACAACAGAAACCTAACATGGAGTGCAGTTCAGGAAATGGGTCAAACAGCTCCTGCTTTATTGCTCTCTTTCTGAGCACATTTTCATCATCGTCAATAACACTTCTTAGAGCACAGTCTCCAAGTGTGTGATTTCCTCTCTAGGCTGTGGACCATGACTGCAGACTCAGCTGCCGAACAATTTTCCAAAACATTCCTAAGGTAGCTGTGGGTGATATGCCAAATGGGCTGGTCCATTTTTCATCAGAGACCAATAAGCACCAATTTTTCTGATCACCCCTTCATGGAATGTGGTTTCCTCCAATCAATTTAATCGAACGTAACAACTAAAATGAACCGACCAGAATAGCCCTGCTACTGAAATCAGAAATATCTGCCGTGTGATAGAAAATGAATAGTGTTTAGTGAGCTAAACTGATTTGTTTATGGTCATGTGCTTAAGCCTGTTGAATGGCTTTGGGTATTGTATTATTTGTTTTGAAGCAGGTACAGAAAAAGAATAATTAATTTAAAAAAAATAAGTGGGAATGTAAAATATTTGAGCTACTTTAAAGCAATATAGATTGGATGTAATTTTAACAAACACATAATAAACACCTCCCCAGTTCATGGTCCTGTTCTAGGAAATACTGAAAGACAGACCAAAAGACGACATAGGAAGTGATCTTCATGGAGCTCCCTGCCTAGATGGGGAGGCAGGAAGTCACTATGACAGTGCAGTGGGGCAAGATCTACAAAAGAACAATCAAAAGAGGCTGTGGGCACATGAGAGGGGGCCAAGGAAGCATCTCTATAGAGGTGAGGGCTCAGCTGAAAATGAGAGGTTGTGTAGGAAACAGCCTGGAGCAAAAAGCAAGAAAACATTCAGGAGAGGACATGAAAGCCCAGCAGAGTATCATAGGTTCAGGGGACAGGATGCAGTCTGGCCTGACTGTATGTACTGGTGCCAAGGTTGCAAGAGGAAAAATGGTGAGAACTAAAGCAAGGCCAGGTCTTCACAGGCTTAAATGACTTGACAAAGAAACCTCGGAATTTCAACAGATGATGTGATCTAACGTACTTTTTGAAGCATCTCTCTGGTCACACAGTGGAGTGTGAATTTGAAGAGGGTGAGATGGTAGGCAGGGATGCATCCAGAAGAAAGTAATCCTCTCCATTCCAGGACCCGAATCAAAGCAGTCAGAGTAGAACTGGTGCAGAGGGAGCACAGTTTAAAAGTATGTATAAACTAATGTGCCAGGCATTTAAAAAGTAAGATTAATTTTTAAATTAAATCTCCGTATAGAGAGAACACTTCATTTTCCTTTGGCATTTTCTGGTAATGCAATAGCTGGATTGTGCATAAGAAACTTTAAGTTTTAACAGTGAATTTAGCTTTTCATTTGATGGTGTTTTAATCACAATAAAATCAACAAAAAGCTGGAAAGGAGAATCTTTGAGTTACCTAGGCTGACTTAACAAAGAAAGCCTCTTTACCTCTTTCATTCTTTGCTATAGAAAATATTAGAATGGCATTTTCAGCTGTTAAGATTACATATCAGGGACATCCAACCTTTACTAGGCCTATCATTGAAAGCAAAAACTAGAAGTGGCAATGTTAGTTGCCTAGGGAAAGTCCCAGATGAGCCATGTCACTCAGCCTACGAGCATTATAGGGGATGTGGTTACTGAGTGGCAGCCCTACAAAAGGAAGAATAAAATATTCTGCCCAACATAAAATACTAATTTGCTTTTTTGTCCTTAAAAGTTGCTCCTTGAATTCATCTCAAAAATGTGTCACAAAAACAGATTGTTTTTCCGGCTGACTCTTTTTGCCCAGATGTCACTAAATGTTCAAGTGTTCACAGTTTTGCCGTGTACTGAACAGAAGCTGTTTTTTTTGTTTTTTTTTTTTGTATGTCCAGATTACTTTTTATTCCACATTTTATCAGGCATAACTGAAACACATTGTAGTTTTGTTCTTAAACATATAATCATACTGTTTTCTTTTTCCTGCCCAAAGTAAGATAGTAAAGGGATTGTAACTATTTTAAAAGAATGTTAATGACATTTTTCTTCTTCACTAAAGACTGTTTTCATGTCAAGGATGTTATATATTTTAGTCTAATTCAGAATAATTATAGTAAGTTAATTGCTTATCCTTTATGCAGAGCAAAAGTCCCCTGTATACCCGTGTGTACACATGTGAGTGTGTATATGGGGGTGGGGAGGGAATAGCTGGTATGAGGAAAAATATATGGAGATTTTAGAGTTCAAAATTGTAAGAATAAAAAGCCCCATATTAGATATTTATTTGCCTTTCCATTAGGCTTCCTTTTTAGTATTTCAAATGTAAAAGAATATAACTTGTCTCTCTAGGCCCTAGTCTTTCACTATACTTTAAGGAAACTTTTCACTACACTTTAAGGAAACATGTCTCAAATACTCGTGGTATGCCTACTCTGTTGCTACCATTTCCTCAAGGTAAGGACCAAATGTATCTACCATTTCCTCAAGGCCTTTATCATCTCAGGAAATAGTGTAGAATATAGATAATTCTAAAACAAGCCAAATGGGGGAAACTGAGAGAAACAGAAAGACAATTCTCTTTCTCAGAACTGAAATTCCTAATCTCAAAGACATTAGGAAGGGAGAGATCATGTTTATTTACAGGAATTGGGGAATTCCTCATGAAGGAACTGGTTTTGAACTGACTTTGAGGATGAGTTAATGTTCTATTGATAGGAATAGAGACATTTCATAGGAAGGAGGTAACAAAAACAAAACCAAGGTGGCCGGAGAGGGTGTACTGCATTGAAAGTGCACCAAAGAGGTGAGCAGGAAAGGCTCTGAGAAGGGAAAGCTGGGCCAGAGTGTGAAGTTCTTTACAAATATCTGAGTCAGAAGGAAACATTCGAGTTAGAAACTATTATTAGAGCAAACCAGCAACCAACAGAATGGGAAAAAAAATGTTTGCAATCTACCCATCTGACAAAGGGCTAATATCCAGAATCTACAAAGAACTAAAACAAATTTATAAGAAAAAAAAATCCCCACCAAAAAGTGGGCAAAGGATATGAACAGACACTTCTCAAAAGAAGACATTTATGTAGCCAACAAACATTTAAAAAAAAAAGCTCATCATCACTGGTCATTAGAGAAATGCAGATCAAAACCACAATGAGATATCATCTCATGCCAGTTAAAATGGCAATTATTAATAAATCAGGAGACAACAGATGCTGGAGAGGATGAGGAGAAATAGGAACACTTTTACACTGTTGGTGGGAGTATAAATTAGTTCAACCATTGTGGAAGGCAGCATGGCAGTTCCTCAAGGATCTAGAACTAGGAATACCATTTGACCCAGCAATCCCGTTACTGGTTGTATACCCAAAGGATTATAAATCATTCTACTATAAAGACACATGTACATGTACGTTTATTGTGGCACTGCTCACAATAACAGACTTGGAATCAACCCAAATGCTCATCAATAATAGACTTGATAAAGAAAATGTGGCACATATACACCATGGAATACTATGCAACCTTAAAAAAGGATGAGTTCACGTCCTTTGCAGGGACATGGTTGAATCTGGAAACCATCATTCTCAGCAAACTGACACAAGAACGGAAAACCAAACGCTGCATGTTCTTACTCATAAGTGGGTGTTGAACAATAAGAACACATGGACAAAGGGATCTGTTGGGGGTTGGGGGTCTAAGGGAGGGGTAACAGGGTTAGGGGGCTAGGGGAGGGATAGCATTAGGAGAAATACCTAATTTAGATGACAGGTGATGTGTGCAGCAAACCACCATGACATGTGTATGCCTATGCAACAAATCTGCACATTCTGCACATGTACCCCAGAACTTAAAATATAATAATAAAAAAGAATCCTTATAAGAAAAAAATAAAATTACATAAAATATTGAATTAAATTAAAAAAAAAGAAAAAGAAGAAATAGAGATCCACTGAGGGTTTTGAGTAAGAAAATGACTATCATACCTGTAGTTAAGAAACATGTATCTGGCAGTTACGTATTTTAAGGAGATGGAGAGGGAAGACAGTAAATACACTAGGAGGTAGGGAAATTAGGAAGCTGTCTCTTTAGAAAGAAAGTATTCACAGAATCTGAAGAGGATCAGTAAGATGAGAAAAGAGCAACTAAATGCATGCTCATTCTTTCTGTGTCATGGTTATTGTATCATTTTATTGTGATTGGCAAAGGTGCTTCTTTATGTAAGTAAATATAGTGGTTCCCTTGAGTGACATTCCATCATGGAATGTTCCAGATGCAGATCAGTGAGTTCACGCTGATAAACTTCCTGCAAGAGCCAATTCACGAAAGATAACAATGAAGGGGAAAAACATTCAGCTAGTTACTACCAAAAAAAAAATTGTTATAAACTAAATCTTCTTTTATGGTGAAAACCAGAATGAAGTGGGAGGACACTATGGAATGTGTAAAGACAGAAAATTAATGAAAAGTAAATATTACAAAGTTAGTCCTTTAATTAGGTATTACAAGTCCATGGAAACACCACCTAGAAGCAAAAGTGTTGCATTTATTGACAGGCTGGTCTCAAACTCCTGCCCTCAAGTGATCCACCTGCCTTGGCCTCCCAAGGTGCTGGGATTACAGGCGTGAGCCATCGCATCCAGCATATTTATCCAAGTTTTGGATGAGAAGGTTTCATTTTACTTCCTAAAGAAGGCTATCATCTGACAGAATGTAGGAGTCACTGCTGAGGCAGAATTAACAAGATCTGAGTGGTGAGAAGGTAGGAACTTTTCAAGATTCCAGGGAGCCTTGAGCCTACAAGACCAATTCAAGACGAGAAAGAATATCACAGTGGCTGTGTACTTCCCCTCCACTATTCTGAGTAAAGCTCACCCGCCCTACTTTATTCGCTTCCCTTTGTGTGTGCCCTTTCTCATATACACGTTTGGTAGTTGATGAAAGAAAAAATAAAGAGTAGTTTTAGATAAAGTTACCGCACTTTCCAATTCAAGCCAAAGACAATCATAAAGAGCCAAAGTGCTGAATCCACTTTTCATTATAATTTTCTTACTTTTCTAACCGAAATTATCTCTCCTTAACCTCAAACTCTGTCCTTTCTCATGATGAGTTCTGGAGACAGGTCATGGTATCTTAGTTTCAGGTCTTCTTTGACTATCTTATTCCTTTAAAGTCTCTGTGCTCTTTTGCAGCACAAGTAAAGTATGTTCTGTTTTTTTGTTTGTTTGTTTGTTTTTTCTGCCTTACCTCCCATAGAACCAAGCTAAAGCTATTAGTCTACAGCAGAAGTTCTCAACCTTGGCTGCACATTAGAATAATTTTGGGACCTTTAAAAAATCCTGATGCATAAGCCATATCAAAAACCAATTAAATCTGAGTCTCTGGGGATTAAACTCAGGCACCAGTATTTTTAAGACTCCCCAGATGATTCCAATGTGCAGCCAGGGTTGAGAAGCACTAATCAATAGCAACACCTAATTACTTCTAAATTCCCCAAACTGGCATTTACTTTCATAATTTTCTTGCCCATCCTATCTTCTTGGCATCAAATGCCTTGCAGTGTTTTACCACCTAAATGAAACAAAACCTGACCAACCAACAAAGTTCGACTCGAATGCTCCCTTCTCTAAAAAGTCCTCTTTTCTTCCCTACTTCTGGCCTGAACTTTTTGTTTTCCCATTCACTCCCATCTAAGTGATTTGTAGCTATACTCAACATATATGACATTGGGCTTTAAACTCTAGTGACAGGCATGTCCTTTTCCTAAATGGATTTTAAGCTAGAGACTTAAGCTTATTCACATAGTGAACATTCAATTAAATATTTTGAAATCAAATGAAATTGCCAAAAATGAATGATATAAATAAATCTATACTCTTCCTATATATAGTGTAGTGATGACTTGTGCCTTCTATTAAAAATCAGTTATTCAGAAAAGCCATGATACCATCTCTTACAAAAATGCAAGATGTGATTTACTATTCCTGGCAACAGCTGCTGCTCATCAATGATAAACTTTGAAGTCAGTGATAACATAATTCAGCAGACATGGTGATTCTCAATCTATGCATGATGCCATATGGGTTTCAAGACCAAGACAGCATTTTTTCCCTGCTCAAACAAATCCGCTACATGTTTTGTTTTGCAAAATTTGACCTAGATTAAATGTACATTGGTCAAAACATCTAAGTCCTCCCAAAGCAATGTTTATGGGTTAAATGCTAAAGAATGCATCTCCGTGTGTGTTTGCGTGGGGCAGGGACGGGGGGGTTGGGGGTGTGTGTGGTGAGTGTAACACATGTACAAAATTCACTCCAGGAAGAGAGACAACTTAGGCAGGACCACATCTTCCCTGTATTGCGGGTGTCCCCATCTTTCCTCTCTGCTCCCATTTAAACTCCGGGATCTTGATCTTCATATGACTGTGTCCCTGCGCTAGCAAATAGGGGAACAACTGAAACGTAAACATCACATTTTGCTCATTTTTATTCATACATAGCATTTACCTGTCATGGTTCCTATCACACAACAGCAGTCAAAAGGTATTTTTTGAATTCGTAATTGAACAAAAGGAAGAACCCTGAATGATAAAGGAAAGTATTGGTGTGAATAGATCCCTGACTCCAAACTTCCCCTTTAGTTGCCTACGAAAAGCAAGCAGATTTCATACCATGCCTACAGGTACAGTGACTTGAATAGGTTCTTGAGTAGATAGTAACACCTAGAAGAAAAATAATTAAATTAAATATTAATTAAATAGACCAGTAAAAATTAGAGCAAATGTTATTGATTAAGTGATATTACTTGATAATACTTATATAAAAGTTAAGTTATAATCTTCACCTTACTGCTCAAAAATCTTAAGTTACATTTAACTTCTAGGACTAGGACTAGGGTAAAGCAAGTCGGGCACTCACATTGGGTGCAAAATTTAAGTAGTGCAAATAATATTTAATGAGATATTTTTAAAAATCAAAATTAATACAACAAATCATGATGAATAAAATATCACAATTATAAACAAAACTGTGGCATGGATTTTCAAAATATTATATGAGAATTGTATTATGAGCAATATTTTATCAAAATATTATACAAGCATTATTATATAACGCCATTAATAAAACCTTAAGCATAATAACAGCAGCCCACAGGTTTTGGCGCACAGAATTTTAAAACCATGGCCAGCTGTGCACAGATCTGGTTGTTTTAGGAAATAGTTTAACACCAAAGAATGTTGTGGGTTATTTTTCCATAAGAAACAGCAAGTAATTTTTCATGCTTAGGCTTTAATTAGTGGTCAAAGTGTCAAACGTGTAAGAAATTAAATTGATACTGCTCCCACTACAGTGCTCTAAAAAGGTATTTATCTAGTGAAAGACATATGTTTCCATTTAACTACCCATCCTTCTCTCATTTCTTTAGTGTCTAGTGCTGTGCGGAGCATTCAGGCTAATAGTCTGGCCAGCTTGGGGCAGATATTCTCATGAGCAAACACTGATTATAGAACACTAAGAAAGATACAAGAGAACTCAATGGGATTATTATGGGAATGGAAACAACTTATCTCTAGGGAAAGTATAAAAGAACAAACCGAAAGAAATTTCAGGTCAGGGTAATGGAGCTAACTTTAACATGCACCTTTCAAAACTGCATTGTTTTCTTCCCTAAGAGCTAGCTGGCAGTATTTATTAAATGTCTTTAAAATTCTGAATAAATCTGATGAAGCACTTCCATTTCAAGAAAATTCCCTTAAGGAAATGTTAATAGACATATATAAAGATTTTTCACCCCCAAAATATTTAGCATAGTATTTTTTATAGCATATTAAGAGCAAAGGAGTAAACTTAAGTAGTCAATTACATGACAGTGTTGAGATACATACATCGTATAACAGAAGATTTGCAGCGATTAAAAATAAGTTGGTGGATTATTACAGGCACGGTGGCTCACGCCTGTAATCCCAGCACTTTGGAAGGCCAAGGCAGGCAGAAAACTAGAGGTCAGAAGTTCAAGACCAGCCTGTCCAATATGGTGAAAGCCCATCTTTACTAAAAATACAAAAATGAGCCAGGCGTGGTGGCGTGCTCCTGTAGTCCCAGCTACCTGGGAGGCTGAGACAGAAGAATTGCTTGAGCCGGGGAGGCAGAGGTTGCAGTGAGCTGAAATTGCACTACTGCACTCCAGCCTGGGTGACAGAGCAAGACTCTGTCTCAAATAATAATAATAATAAGTTGGTAAGGAATCAGTAATGACATACAATGGTGTAGACACCTGCTACTCCAAGTGTGCTCCCGTGACCAACAGCATGTGCTTCCCAGGAACTTGTTAGACATGCAGAATTCCAGGCTCCGCCCAGACCTACTGAATAGGAATCTGCATCTTAACAAAGTTCCCCAAATGATTTCTATGTGCATTATCATTTGAGAAGCAGTGGTATATGCTGTATTTTTTTAAGCAAAAGAAAAATATGTATATTATGATTCCATTTTTGACTCCCTCAAGTATGACTACATGAATAGAAAAAAAAAGTAGATAGATAGACACGAAAATGTATGCAGTAATGATCTTGGGGTGCTGTACTTTTTATGTTCTGCTTTTATTCTAAATTTACTAAATATTTTCTGTATATTCAACGAAACGTGTATTACCTTTGTTATAAGAAAGAAAAGTAAGTTTTTTAAGTGTATTTATCTTTGTTGTTTTTTTCTTTTAAAATGATTGTTCATGGTAAGTAAATCACTTTTCTATAAAGTAAAAATTCAGGTTAATTGCACATTGAGGTTTGCAAAATTAAAAGTATAATTTTACAGCAACAGGTTTACATCTATAATCATATATATAGTATAATTGTGATGTAGAATATTTCTTCACACTGTTTCCATAAGAATGTTTCTATCTTTCTATTCCTGTATCTTGTTCTTCTGCCTAATAAAGACACGAGTATGTTTGTAGAGCAAGTCTCACCCATCAGGAGATTATGCACTCCCTCAAAAAGTTAGTGATTTTTTTAGAACTTTACCTTCTTCCATGATGTTGTCCTAAAACTGCTAAAATATACAAAATTTCAGTGGTTCTCTTTCATTTAGTTTTACTTTTTGAAAAGCCTCCTTTCAAAAGGCAGGTAATTAGCATATCAAGCTCTGATTAGAATAAATGCCCTTGTTGGGACTGTTTCCTGTTTTTTAGGTTTTGGTTTTGAGACAGGATCTTGCTCTGTTGGCCAGGCTGGAGTGCAGTTGTGCAATAATAGCTAATTGCAGCCTTGACTTCCCAGGCTCAAGTGATCCTCCTACCTCAGCCTCCTGAAGAGCTATAGGACTACAGAGCTACTCTGTGGCTATTTTTAAAATTTTTTTATAGAGATGGGGTCTCATTATGTTGCCAGGCTGATCTCAAACTCCCGGACTTAAGCAATCTTCCTGCCTTGGGCTCCCAATTTGCTGGGATTACAAGCATGAGCCACTATGTCCCTTAGAGGATGCTAAGGGAGGTGCACACAGGATCTGTCAGATTTGAAGCCATAACAAAAGAAAGGAAAGATCATAAATGCTGCTTAGGTGAGCCCTGGTAGCTGCTGAACACACTGAAGCCCACAGAACCCAGACAGATGAAAGGTATCCGGAAAATGAGAAGGGCCTGCTTCCAGCGCTTGCCTACAGCAGTCCCAGCACATTCCAAGACATTGAAGGAACATAAGTAAAATTTCATTTTAATGCAAACTATTGTAAGGCAACATTTTGATAATGACTCGGAATTCATTAGCAAATGTACATGTCCTCTGAGAAGGCACACGGTAAATGTGCTTTGCTCACCTTCCACCATGGATCTTAAAGTATCAGTAGAGTAACAAGGCCTGTGCATGTAGCAGTTTGATTAAAGAAAACCTGACCCTGCTGGGCATCTGTCCTTTTTTTCTATAGCAGGGACCTTAAGTAATAGCAATGAGGTGATAAACAAGACCAAGAAACTGCTTTCCAGAAAGATCACGGGTGAAGATGAGGCAAATTATTGAAAAAATACTAGAAGAGGCCGGGCGCGGTGGCTCAAGCCTGTAATCCCAGCACTTTGGGAGGCCGAGGAGGGCGGATCACAAGGTCAAGAGATCGAGACCATCCTGGCCAACGTGGTAAAACCCCGTCTCTACTAAAAATACAAAAATTAGCTGGGCGTGGTAGTGTGCGCCTGTAGTCCCAGCTACTCAGGAGGCTGAGGCAGGAGAATTGCTTGAACCCAGGAGGCGGAGGTTGCAGTGAGCCAAGATTGTGCCACTGCACTCCAGCATGGTGCCTGGTGACAGAGTCAGACTCTGCCAAAAAAAAGAAAAGAAAAAATACTAGAAGAAAACAAAATAGAGAGGAAGTCCCATTTACAGAGCCTGCGGTTAGGCTCTTACACACATCATCTCATTTAATCCCCATTACAGACTTGTGACGTGCGTGAGCTGGCTGAGATGCAGTGAGACTCATAATTTCTCCAAGTTCACCCACGTAATAAATGGCAGAAAGAGAAATCAGTTTCAGTTTAGCTAATGCCAAAGCCCATGTTCTTTCCACAATAACACACTGCCTCCAGACACAATTCTGATTATGACTCATTTACTATATACTGAAAAACAAAATTTTCAAAATTCCTCAAAGCAGGGTTCTTCCATTCCAATGCATAGACCAACTTATATCAAAATATCCTAGGTATCTTTTTAAAATACAGATTCCTAGTTTTCTTTCCATATAGTCGGTAGGTCTAAATGGAGCCTAGGAATTTACATTTTAGATATTTCCCAGGAAGCTCTGACACACAGACCACACACAGAGATGCCTAAAAGGGACATAATCTAGATATCATTGAAAAAAGACACCTTGTCACTCCTGGAGCCAACGTCGCCTTTTGCCATCAACGCGCCACTGATAACACTGATCCCTTGGTCTGTACTCATATTTCAGTGGCTACTCCAAGGCTCTCTCAGATAGAGGAGAAAGCTCTGAAGTGAAAGGAGGTTGAGACTTAGACCTGGCCATTAACTAGTTATGCTAAGTAAAGAAGTAATAACCTCTTTGAATCTGTTGTTGTTTTTTTTTTCTAGAAAAATGGAGACAATAACTCCTGCCTCAAACATTTCACATGGGGATTATGAGGAAAAAAATAAGATTTGATTAAAATGGACTCAGACTGTTACCGATTTTCCATACAGATGCTAGTAATTGAGTAGAGGATGTGAGAAATGAAAACCCCTGGAATTGAAGTCAGATGTGAATCAGAATTCTGATTCCCCCTCTCAGCCATATAACCTTGAACACTTAACCTCCCAGAACCTCAGTTTCCTTTTGTGTATATAAAGAATGACAGGCCGGATGTGGTAGCTCACACCTGTAATCCCAGCACTTTGGGAGGCTGAGGCAGGTGGATCACAAGGTCAGGAGTTCGAGACTAGCCTGGCCAACATGGTGAAACCCCGTCTGGACTAAAAATACAAAAAATAGCTGGGTGTGGTGGTGGGCACCTATAATCCCAGCTACTCGGGAGGCTGAGGGAGAATTATTTGAACCGGGGAGGCAGGGGTTGCAGTGAGCCAATATCGCACCATAGCACTCCAGCATGAATGACACGGCGACACTCCGTCTCGAAAAAAATAACAAAAATGCATGCCCAGTAGCAGGAATGGAAGTAACCTATACTACCATCCACAGGAGTAGCTAAATAAGGATGTGCTGTACTCTGCCTGTACTGTCAGAGAGGAGTACCTTCTACTCTCTGTAGGCTTCCCTGCAAAGGAGTTTTTAAAGCACCCTGATGATCTTGCTTTTGCCCGTGACTCACTTCACCTGTGAGAAGGTGGTATCACTTATCTGACCGGTAGGTCTTGTCTCAACTGTATTTTTCATTGTGGGAACTGCTGTAAGCTACACAGCAAGATCTACATACACAGCTTCGGTAATAACGAGCCTGCTTGACTAGTCACATAAAACTCTAACTTCTGGTCTTGCCTCTGTCTGCAATAAAATTGAATTTGTGGCCTCCTTATGCCAACTATTTGTCTTTTTTCTCAAACTCTTCAGAACCCAGGGGAAGGGGGCAGAGGTAAAGGGGCATTATTTATTGTTCTGTCAAAAATCCAACATATATATTGAAAACTATTAGCCATAAACAAACAAACAAAAAAATAGAGATGAAGCCATATATACATATTGTCACTTAAATTATCTTAGGACATGCTGTTAAGTGAAAACTGTCAGGTCCAGAACAGGGTATTTAGTGTACTCTTATTTTTATAAAAATAGAGGATGTATACAATTAAACACACATATATTTAATTAGAATATTATCAGGAAAATAAACAAGAAACCTTTTACTCTGCTTGCCCTTAGGGATAGACTGAGACTAAGGTGAGATGAGGAGTCATTTTTCATTGTATATGCTCTAACACTTTTAATTTTTAGTTACACTTGTCTCATTTAAAAAAATATATAAATATATACAAGGCAGGGCACCGTGGTTCACGCCTGTACTCCCAGCACTTTGGGCAAATCACTTGAGGTTAGGAGTCCAAGACCAGCCTGGCCGACATTGTGAAACCCCATATCTACTAAAAATATAAAGGATTAGCTGGGTGTGATGGCACACACCTGTAATCCCAGCTACTCGGGAGGCTGAGGCAAGAGAATCCCTTGAACTGGGGACGCGGAGCTTGCAGTGAGCTGAGATCATGCCACTGCACTCCAGCCTGGGCGACAGAGCGAGACTCCATCTCAAGAAAAACAAAATACAAGAAGTGCTTCACACTGTTGTGTTGAGGAGTAAGCAATACTGCATAGCAGAGTCAATAAATTTTGCTGTCCTTTCTTCATCCTTCTGCCGGCAAGTCAGCTTCCACGTCACAGTACTCCTTTGGGATTGTTGGAGCATTGTACACTGACTTCTCCTAGCCTGAATACATCCCTAGTTATGGGAGGCTTTTCCCCCACCGGAAAGCAAGCTACAGAATAGCAAGGGACCAAGGAACTGTAGCCTTCCCAGCAGTTAGTTCAGTCTCTTAGACTAACTAAGACGCGTTTAGAGCCAACATGTTTACAACACTAAAGAGTACATGAGGCTTTTAGTGCCCAGGCCAGTCATCTACTCTGATTGCCATAGATTTGAAGTTGAGACAAAGAAAGGCTTTGCACAATTCCACTAAGTAGAAAGCACAGCTTCAAAGAGCAGCTGAAACTTCCTGGCAGAACACGGACCCGGCATGTGACATTATGTGCAAAATCACCACATGCCTGCTGCTCCTAACCACCATCCTCTCCCAAGATGATATTTTAAATGGAAACATATGGCTAACACAAAACAAAGCTGATTTTTTTTCTTCCGTGTGTTTGGTGATTATTTATTTATCTGAGTTTAAGAAAGAATAATACACAAATTACCAAAACAAGGGGAAATCAGCTTCAGGCTCCTTTGAAGTTTTTTACCTTGGGCATGGTTACAAAGTTATGCATTCACACCGCAGGCTGAAAAGTTTGGCTAAAGTTCATCTTAGATGGTAGAGTACTCTGGTGAAAGACAGAGGACTAGAAAGTCAGATAGAATGGGTTCAAATCTTGACTTCAACCTAGGCATCTCTGCTGTATTCTCTCTAAGCCTTGGTTTCTACTGTTCTGAAATTAGAGTAACACCTACCTTGAAGGTACAAACAGAACAATATCTGTAAAACACTAGGCAGATGCCCTGTGTATGGTTATAATGATTAATATAGAAATTAATTTGTAAACGATAATAGAATGGAGAATGCTTATAATCACCTATTCAGTTATTCATCGTGCCTTTCCACGGATCTGTAGATCTCTTAGAGGGTGCTCACTTTCCTTTGTTCATTTCCTTTGTTCCTTTGTTCATTTTTAGTGACTCTAGCACTAAGTACATTGTGCTGTTATAGCACTCCCCAGTGAACATTTTGAATGAATGAGGAAGAGAATTGACAGTAACTGCAAGCCTGCTGACCAATGTTATTTTTAGCCATTCCCAAAATGAACCTGCGTATCAGTGCCTGAGATCTCTTTCCTCTTTCTTTTAACACAGCATACTCAATACAAGGAAGAGGAAGAAAATCGGGCCAATTGCATGGAAATAGGTACTAATTCCTTTAAGATTTAAAAATATTAAAAAAAAGAACAGGAAAAAAAAAAAGCTAGAAGCATGTTCCTTGAGTTGAGAAACCAAGTTATAGAAAGTATTTCTTAGCAATATGTAATTTGAATCTCCTTACTTCAAACTCATGTCTTCCTTGTGGGGGTCAATTTATGTTTTGAATAACTTGTTTTGGGACACAAAATAATTTTGAAAAAATAATTAAAGTATAAAATTTGGTCTTGTTAAATGGGGTTTGCCATAGAAAGCTGATTATTTCAATTCCTCAAATATACACTAAACTTCTATCTGCCAGGTGTTATGAAATACAGAAAAATTCAACATGGTTAAGATATAACTCTATTTTGCAAATACTATGTTTGTCACCTGGTAAAAAGACTACATCTCCTTGCTCTACTTTTATTTCTTGTAATTTGTGAAGGTCTCATTAACTTGTTTAAACTGGTACTCCAAAGAATCCTCCATCATTTTCCCACATTTCTAATAAAATTCTACATAATGCAAAAGATAATTATTAAATTTTTTATCAATCAACAAGTGTTTACTTTGCAATTATGTACTATGAGCCCAGTTTTGCCAAAATATGGACACACAGCTTATATGTGCCTTGAATAACTACAAGGCATCTAGGTACTAGCCTGTGTATTTTTGTTTGTCTTGTTTTTTTTTTTTTTTTTTTTTTTTTAGATGGAATCTCACTCTATCGCCCAGGCTGGAGTGCAGTGGCATGATCTTGGCTCACTGCAACCTCTGCCACCTGGGTTCAAGGAATTCTCCTGTCTCAGCCTCCCGAGTAGCTCAGATTACAGGCGCACTACCACGCCTGGCTAATTTTTGTATTTTTAGTAGAGACAGGGTTTCAACATCTTGGCCAGGCTGGTCTTGAATTCCTGACCTCATGATCTACCTACCTCAGCCTCCCAAAGTGCTAGGAATAGCCTGTGTATTTTTCAAATGCATATATTTAAAAGCAAAGCAACATTTGCCAAAATACAGAGTGTTGTCTATTTATTCAAATTAAAAAATAGACTTTTTGTTGAAATACAATTCACATATGGTATACAGTTTGATGATTTTGACAGATGTTTACACCTGTGTAAATATCACATTCCTAACAAGATATAAACTTTCTGTCACCCTAGAAATTTTCCTCCTGCCCGATATCAATCAGTCCCCACCTCATACTCACCAAAGGCAACCACTGCTCTTATTTGTACCATTCTATAGTTTATATATGTACTCTAGAACTTACACAAATAGAATTAGACAGTATGTACTCTTTATAGCTTGCTTTTTTTTTTCTTTTTGCTCAGCACTATGCCTTGGGGTTTATTCATGTTTTTGCCTATATAAGTAGTTCTTTTTATTGTTGAGTAATATTCTATTATATGGATATACTGCTGTTTGTTTACTCATTCTTCTGTTGATGGATGTATGAGTTATTTCTTATTCTGGGCTATTACAAATGAAGACATTATAAGTATTCTTATTTTATAGCAAGATGAGGTAGTGTAAATGTGGTACTGTAAGCATTTTTAAAGATTATTTTGGCTCTTTTTGGTGTATATAAGTTTTAAAATCAGTTTCTACCAAAAAAAAAAAAAAAAAGGAAAAAGTTGCTGCAGTCGTGATTGCAATGGCATGGAATCTATAGAACAATTTGGGGAACATTTATGTCTTAAAAATATTGAATCTTCCAATTATGGATATGGTGTATCTCTCTATTTAGTTAATCTTTATTTAATTTATAAAACATTTCACTTTCTTTAGCAAAGTATTATAGTTTCAAAATCATGGATTTGCATATATTTTATTAAATGTATCACAAAATAGTTTTTATGCAATTGTAAATGACACAGTTTTATAGATGATGTGTAAAAATACAATTGATTTTTATATATTGCTTTGTATCCTGAGACATCATTAAACTTGCTTATTTGTTCTAGTAACTTCTTTGTAGCGTTCTTTAAATTGCTATGGACACAAACTATGTTATTTGACATTTTACTTTCTCCTTTCTAATGTGCATAACTTTTACTTATTTTTCTTACCTTATTGCACTGGAGAAGATCTCTATTACAAATGTTTAATAAAGGTGGTAAGAGAATATATGCTAGCCTTATCCTGATCTTATAATAAAATCTAGTCTTTCATAGTAACATGATGCTATTTTTAGGTTTTTTCAAAAATATTTTTCATTAAGTTGAAGAAGTTGCCTTCTGTTCTCAGTTTGCTGAGATTATATACTTATTTTAATTTTAAATAGGCTTTGAATTTTGCCAGTGCTGTTTATTGATATGATCATGACTTTATTCCCTTATTCTGTTAACATATTAAATCATTTAAAAATATTAAACCATTCTTATATTCCTAGAGCAAATCCACTTATACATGATGTATTATGCTTTTTATATATGGTAGGATTTGACTAGTTAATATTTTGTTAAAATTTTTTATCTCTATGCTCATGAAAAATATTAATTTGTAATGTATTTTTTCATGTTTTTTCAATTATTTTGGTATGAGGGTTACATTGACATCATTAACTTAGCTGACAAATTTTGACCTTTTTTTCACTTTTAAAAGAATTTTTTATTTTACTTTAAGTTCTGGGATACATGTGCTGAACATGCAGGTGTGTTACCTAGGTACACGTGCCATGGTGGTTTCCTGCACCCATCAACCTGTCATCTAGGTTTTAAGCCCCACATGCATTAGGCATTTGTCCTAATGCTCTCTCTCTCTTTGCCCCCACCTCACAACAGGCCCTGGTGTGTGATGTTCCCCTCCCTGTGTTCATGTGTTTTCATTGTTCAACTCCCACTTAAGAGTAAGGGCATGCAGTGTTTGGTTGTCTGTTCCTGTGTTAATATGTGGAGGATGATGGTTTCCAGCTTCATCCATGCCCCTGCAAAGGAAATAAACTCATTCTTTTTTATGGCTGCATAGTATTCCATGATGTACATGTGCCACATTTTCTTTATCTAGTCTATCATTGATGGGCATTTGGGTTGCTTCCAAGTCTTTGCTATTGTAAATAGTGCTGCAATAAACATATGTGTGCATGTGTCTTTATAATAGAATGATTTATAACTTTGGGGATATATACCCAGTAATGGGATTGCTGAGTCAAATGATATTTCTGGTTCTATATCCTTGAGGAATTGCCATACTGTCTTCCATAATGGTTGAACTAATTTACACTCCCACCAAAAGTGTAAAAGTGTTCCTACTTCTCACATCGTCAGGAGCATCTGTTGTTTCCTGACTTTTTAATGATTGCCATTCTAACTGGTGTAAGATGGTATCTCATTATGGCTTTGATTTGCATTTCTCTAATGACCAGTGATGATGAGCTTTTTTTTTTCATATATTTGTTGGCCACATAAATGTCTTCTTTTGAGAAGTGTCTGTTCATATCCTTCACCCACTTTTTGATGGGATTGTTTGTTTTTGTCTTGTAAATTTGTTTAAGTTCCTTGTAGATTCTGAACATCACGCCTTTGTCAGATGGAGAGACTGCAAACATTTTATCACATTCTGTAGGTTGCTGGTTCATTCTGATGATGGTTTCTTTTGCTGAGCAGAAGCACTTTAGTTTAATTAGATCCCATTCATCAATTTTGGCTTTTGTTGCAATTTATTTTGGTGTTTTAGTCATAAAGTCTTTGCCCATGCCTATGTCTTGAATGGTATTGACTAGGTTTCCTTCTAGAGTTTTTATGTTTTTAGGTTTTATGTTCAAGTCTTTAATCCATCTTGAGTTAATTTTTGTATAAGATGTAAGGAAGGGGTCTAGATTCTGTTTTCAGCATATGGCTAGCCAGTTTTCCTAGCACCATTCATTAAATAGAGAATCCTTTCCCCATTGCTTCTTTTTGTCATGTTTGTCAAAGATCAAATAGTTGCAGATGTGTGGTGTTATTTCTGAGGCCTCTGTCCTGTTCCATTGATCTATACATCTGTTTTGGTACCAGTACCATGCTGTTTTGGTTACTGTAGCCTTGCAGTATAATTTGAAATCAGGTGGCCTGATGCCTCCAGCTGTGTTCTTTTGGCTTAGGATTGTCTTGGCTATACAGGCTCTTTTTTTGTTCCTTATAAAATTTAAAGTAGTTTTTCTAGCTCTGTGAAAACAGTCAATGATAGCTTGATGGGAATAACATTGAATCTGTAAATAACTTTGGGCAGTATGGCCATTTTCATGATATTGACTCTTCCTATCCATGAGTATGGAATGTTTTTCCATTTGTTTGTGTCCTCTCTTCTTTCCTTGAGCAATGGTTTGTAGTTCTCCTTGAAGAGATCCTTCACATCTCTTGTAAGTTGTATCCCAAGGTATTTTATTTTATCTGTAGCAATGTTTTGGTTGGTAGAATATTAATTACTGCCTCAGTTTCAGAAATTGTTATTGGTCTATTCAGGGATTCAATTTCTTCCTGGTTTAGTCTTGGGACAGTGTATGTGTCCAGGAATTCGATTTCTTCTACATTTTCTAGTTTATTTGCATAGAGGTGTTTATACTATTCTCTGATGGTAGTTTGTATTTCTGTGGGATCAGTGGTGATGTCCTCTTTATCTTTTTATATTGTGTCTATTTGATTTTTCTCTCTTTTCTTCTTCATTAGCCTGGCTAGCAGTCTATTTTGTTGATCTTTTCAAAAAATCAGCTCCTGGATTCATTGATTTTTTGAAGGGTTTTTCATGTCTCTATCTCCTTCAGTTCTGCTCTGATTTTAATTATTTCTTGTCTTCTACTAACTTTTGAATATGTTTGCTCTTGCTTCTGTATTTCTTTTAATTGTGATGTTAGGGTGTTGATTTTAGATCTTTCTTGCTTTCTCCTGTGGGCATTTAGTGCTATAAATTTCCCTCTAAGCACTGCTTTAGCTATATCCCAGAGATTCTGATACGTTGTGTTTTTGTTCTCATTGGTTTCAAAGAACTTATTTATTTCGATGTCATTATGTACCCACTAGTCATTCAGGAGCAGGCTGTTCAGTTTCCATGTAGTTGTGTGGTTTTTGAGTGAGTTTCGTAATCTGAGTTCTAATTTGATTCCACTGTGGTCTGAGAGACTGTTATTGTTTCCATTATTTTGCATTTGCTGAGGAGTGTTTTACTTCCAACGATGTGGTTAATTTTAGAGTAAGTGCTATGTGGTGCTGAGAAGAATGTATATTCTGTTGATTTAGAGTGGAGAGTTCTGTAGATATCTATTACGTCTGCTTTGTACAGAGCTGAGTGCAAGTCCTGAATATACTTGTTAATTTTCTGTCTCATAGATCTGTCTAATATGGACTGTGGGGTGTTAAAGTCTCCCACTATTATTGTGTGGGAGTCTAAGTCTCCTTGTAGGTCTCTAAGAACTTGTTTTCTGAATCTGGGTGCTCCTGTATTGGGTGCATGTATATTTAGGATAGTTAGCTCATCTTGCTGCATTGATTCCTTTAACTTTATGTAATGCCCTTCTTCGTCTTTTCTGATCTTTGTTAGTTTAAAGTCTGTTTTATCAGAGACTAGGATTGTAACCCCTACTTGTTTTTCTTTTCATTTGCTTGGTAAATCTACCTCCATCACTTTATTTTGAGCCTGTATGTGTCTTTGCAACTGAGATGGGTCTTCTGAATACAACACACCAATGGGTCTTGATTCTTTATCCAACTTGCTAATCTGTGTCTTTTCATTGGGGCATTCAGCCCATTTACATTTAAGGTTAATATTGTTATATGTGAATTTGATCCTGTCATCATGATGCTAGCTGGTTATTTTGCACATTAGTTGATGCGGTTTCTTCATACTGTTGCTGGTCTTTATATTTTAGTGTGTTTTGGCAGTGACTGGCACCAGTTTTTCTTTTCCATATTCAGTGCTTCCTTCAGGAGCCCTGGTTGTGACAAAATCCCTCAGCATTTGCTTGTCTGGAAAGGATTTTATTTATCCTTCACTTGTGAAACTTACTTTGGCTGGATATGAAATTCCAGGTTGAAAATTCTTTTCTTTAAGGATGTTTATTATTGGGCCCCAATCTCTTCTGGCTTATAGCATTTCTGCAGAAGATCCACTGTTAGTCTGATGGGCTTCCCTTTGTAGGTAACTTGACCTTTCTCTCTGACTGCCCTTAACATTTTTTCTCTCATTTTAATGTTGGAGAATCTGGTGATTGTGTGTCTTGAGGTTGCTCTTCTTGAGGAGTATTATAGTGGTGGTCTCTGTATTTCCTGACTTTGACTGTTGGCCTGTCTTGCTAGTTGGGGAAGTTCTCCTGTATAATATCCTGAAGTGTGTTTTCCAACTTAGTTCCATTTCTTCCATCACTTTCAGTGACCCCAATCAATCATAGGTTTGGTCTTTTCACATAGTTCCATATTTCTTGTAAGCTTTGTTTATTCCTTTTCATTCCTTTTTCTCCAATCTTGTCTTCATACTTTATTTCATTAAGTTGATCTTCAATCTCTGATATCTTTTCTTCTGCTTGATTGATTTGGCTATGATACTTGTGAATGCTTCACAAAGTTCTCCTGCTGTGTTTTTCATCTCCGTCATATCATTTATGTTCATCTCTGAACTGGTTATTCTAGTTAGCAGTTCCTGTAACCTTTTGTCAAGGTTCTTAACTACCATGCGTTGGGTTAGAACATGCTCCTTTAGCTCAGGGGATTTTGTTTTATTACCTACTTTCTGAAGCCTACTTCTGTCGGTTCATCAAACTCATTCTCTGTCCAGTTTTGCTCCCTTGCTGGAGAGGAGTTGCAATCATTTGGAGAAGAAACATTCTGGTTTTTGGAATTTTTGTGCTGGTTTTTCCTCATTTTCATGGATTTATCTACCTTTGATCTTTGAGGGTGATGACCTATAGATGGGGTTTCTGTTGGGGGGTGTCCTTTTTGTTGATGTTATTTTTTGTTTGTTAGTTTTTCTTCTAACAGTCAGGCCTTTCTTCTGAAGGTCTGCTGGAGTTTGCTGGAGGTCCACTCCAGACCCTATTTGCCTGGGTATCACCAGCAGAGGCTGCAGAACAGCAATGATTGCTGCAGAAGAGCAAAGATTGCTGCCTGCTCCTTCCTCTGGCAGCTTTGTCCCAGAGGGGCACTGGCCTGATGCCAACCGGAGCTCTTCTCTGTGAGGTGTCTTGTTTACCCCTGTTGGGATGTCTCTCCCAGTCAGGAGTCATGGGGATCAGGGACACACTAGAGGAGACAGTGTGTCCCTTAGCAGAGCTCAAATGCTGTGCTAGGAGAACCCTCTGTTAGGATTCATTGCTCTCTTCAGAACCAGCAGACAGGAACATTTAAGTCTGCTGAAACTGCACCCACAGCCTCCCCTTTCCCCAGGTGCTTTGTCCCAGGGTGATGAGAGTTTTATCTATAAGCTCCTGACTGGGGCTGCTGCCTTTCTTTCAGAGATGTCCTGCCCAGTGAAGACGAATCTAGAGAGGCAGTCTGGCCACAGCTGGTTGCTTTGCCACACTATGTTGAGTTTCACACAGTATGAACTTCCAGGCCTTTTTAGCACAGTCAGAGAAAAACTACCCACTCAAGACTCAGTAATGATGGACGCCCCCAACCCACCTAGCTCAATCATCCCAAGTTGACTTCAGACTGCTGTGTTGGCAGTGAGAATTTCAAGCCACTAGTTCTTAGCCTGCTGGGCTCCATGGGAGTGGGACCTGCTGAGCAAGACAACTCTGCTTCCCAGCTTCAGCCCCCTTTCTGTGAGAGTGAATGATTCCGTCTCACTGGGGTTGCAGGAGTCACAGGGGTACAAAAAAAAACCTGCTGCTACTTTGGTGTCTGCCCAAACAACTGCTCGGTTTTGTGCTTGAAACCCAGAGCCCTGGTGGTGTAGGCACAAAAGGGAATCTCTTGGTTTGTGGATTGCAAAAACAGTGGGAAAAGTGTTGTATCTGAGCCAGATAGCATAGTGCCTCATGATTTCCCTAGGCTGGGAAAGGGAGGCCCCCCACTCCTTGTACTTCCCAGGTGAGGTGACATTCCACCTGCTTCTGCTTGCCCACCATGGGCTTCCCCCTTTGCCTAACCAGTCCCAGTGAGATGAACAGGATACCTCAGTTGGAAATGCAGAAATCAACTGCCCTCTGAGGCATTGGTCTCACTGGGAGCTGCTGACCAGAGTTGTTCCTCTTCAGTCACCTTGCCAGATCCAACTTGTTTTTTGAGAGTTAGTTAAGATAGTCATCACAGTTTCTCAAGTTTGATAGAATTCACAAGTGAAGCTATCTGAAAATGGAGTTTTTCATGGGAATGTTATTAAATATGGATTAAGTCTCTTTGTTATGTATAGCTCTGCTCAGGTTTCCTGATTTTTTTTTCTTGTACCAGTATCGATAATTACTGTATTTTAAGATATCTTTATTTTGTCTAAGTTGTTATAGTTATTATTTAAAAATTGCTTATAATATCATATTGTTATCCTTTCAATGTCAATAGAATCTGTAGATTTGTCTCATATTTAACTCTGGACGATTATAATTTGTATGCTGTTTCTTTTTTTCTTTAAACAGTCTAGCCAGTGGTTTTTCACTTTTATTGATCTTTTCCAAGGACCAATTTTTTGTTCCACTGATTTTTTTTCTATTGTTTGTCTATTTACCACTTCATTGATTTTTTTCTCTTGTCTTTATTATTTTCTTTCTTCATCTTATGTTTAGTTGTTTTTTCTTTGTCTAGTTTTTTAAGGTAAAAGCTCACAAGATTGATTGTATATCATTGCTATTTCCTAATTAGGTGTAAAAAGCAATAAAATTTCCACTGAACATTATTGTAATTGCATTCTATCAATTTCAATATGTTGTTGGTTTGCTAGAATTTACTTTAAAAATTTTACATTACTCTTGATTTCTTCTTTGATAAATAGGCTATTTAGATGTGTGTTTCTTAATTTAAAAATGTTTGTAAATTTTTGAGAATTTTTAAATCAATTCCTAATTTCACCCCACTGTGGTGAAAAAAGATACTTTTAAATTTATGGCTTGGTTTATGACCTATCGCATTTTATAAACATAAAATAGCACATGTTTTATCTTGTGTATATTCTGTTTGCTTGAAAATAATGTGTGTTCAGCAGGAGTTTGGTGTAATTTCTCATAAATGTTAGTTACATTCATTTTATTAGTTATGTTTTTTTGAAAAGATCAACAAAATAGACAGACCACTAGCCAGACTAATAAAAAAGAAAAGAGATAAGAGTCAAATAGATGCAATAAAAATGACAAAGGGGTATCACCACTGATTCCACAGAAATACAAACTACCATCAGAGATTACTACAAACACCTTTATGCACATAAACCAGTAAATCTAGAAGAAATGAATAAATTCCTGGACACTTACACCCTCCCAAGACTAAACCAGGAAGAAGTCGAAGCCCTGAATAAACCAATAACAAGGGCTGAAGTTGAGGCAGCAATTAATAGCCTACCAACCAAAAAAAGTTCAGGACCAGATGGTTTCACAGCTGAATTCTACCAGAGGTAAAAAGAGGAGACGGTACTATTCCTTCTGAAACTATTCCAAACAATACAAAAAGAGGGAATACTCCCTAACTCATTCTATGAGTCAACATCATCCTGATACCAAACCTGGCAGAGACACAATTAAGAAAGAAAATTTCATGGCAGTATCCATGGTGAACACTGATGCAAAAATCTTCAATAAAATACTGGCAAACAGAATCCAACAGCACATCAAAAAGTTTATCCATCACAATCAGGTCAGCTTCATCCCTGGGATGCAAGGCTGGTTCAACATACGCAAATCTATAAACTCGATCCATCACATAAACAGAACCAAAGACAAAAACCACATGATTATCTCAATAGATGCAGAGAAGGTCTTTGACAAAATTCAACAGCCCTTTATGCTAAAAACTCTCAATAAACTAGGTATGCATGGAATGTATCTCAAAATAATAAAAGCTATGACAAAGCCATAGTCAATATCATACAGGATGGAAAAAAAAACTGCAAGCATTCCTTTTGAAAACTGGCAAAGACAAGGGTACCCTCTCTCACCACACCTATTCAACATAGTATTGGAAATTCTGGCCAGAGCAATCAGGCAAGAAAAAAAAAAAATAAAGGGTATTCAACTAGGAAAAGAGGAAGTCAAATTGTCTCTATTTGCAGATGATATGATTGTATATTT
The DNA here is from genome assembly GCF_030222135.1 of Aotus nancymaae. Lineage (NCBI taxonomy): Eukaryota > Metazoa > Chordata > Mammalia > Primates > Aotidae > Aotus > Aotus nancymaae. Next base: position 10,577,536 of record NW_026988431.1, read on the forward strand.
AGAAGACCCCATTGTCTCAGCCCAAAATCTCCTTAAGCTGATAAGCAACTTTGACAAAGTCTTAGTATACAAAATCAATATGCAAAAATCACAAGATTTCAGTACACCAATAACAGACAAAAATAGAGTCAAATCATGAGTGAACTCCCATTCACACTTGCTGCAAAGAGAATAAAATGCCTAGGAATACAACTAACAAGGGGTGTGAAGGACCTCTTCAAGGAGAACTACAAACTACTGCTCAAGGAAACAAGAGAGGACACAAACAGATGGAAAAATATTCCATGTTCATGGTTAGGAAGAATCAATATTGTGAAAATGGCCATACTGCCTAAAGTAGTTTATAGATAGTTTCAATGCTATCCCCATCAAGCTACCATCGATCTTTTTCACAGAACTGGAAAAAAAATCCTTAAACTTCATATGGAACCAAAAAAGAGCCCACATAGTCAAGACAATCCTAAGCAAAAAGAACAAAGCTGGAGGCATCACGCTACCTGACTTCAACTATACTACAAAGCTACAGTAATCAAAACAGCATGGTAATGTTACCAAAACGTGGATATAGACCAATGGAACAGAACAGAGCCCTCAGAAGTAATGCCACATATCTACAACCATCTGAACTTTGACAAATCTGACAAAAACAAGCAGTGGGGAAAGGATTCCCCACTTAATAAATGATGTTGAGAAAACTGGCTAGCCATATGCAGAAAGGTAAAACTGTACCCCTTCCTTACACCTTATATAAATATTAACTCCAGATGGATTAAAGACTTAAAATAAGACCTAATGCCATAAAAACTCTAGAAGAAAACCTAGGCAATACCATTCAGGACATAGGCATAGGCAAGGACTTCATGAGTAAAATATCAAAAGCAATGGCAATAAAAGTCAAAATAGACAAATGGGATCTAACTAAACTTAAGAGCTTCTGCACAGCAAAAGAAACAATCATTAGAGTGAATTGGCAACCAATAGAATGGGAAAAAATTGTTTGCAATCTCCCGATCTGACAAAGGGCTAATATCCAGAATCTACAAAGAAGTAAAACAAACTTACAAGAAAAAAACAACCCCATCAAAATGGGTGAAGAATATGAACAGACACTTTTCAAAAGAAGACATTTATGCAGCCAATAAATATATGAAAAAATGCTCATCATCAGTGGTCATTAGAGAAATGCAAATTTAAACCACATTGAGATATCATCTCACACCAGTTAGAATGGTGATCATTAAAAACTCTGTAGACAACAGATGCTGGAGAGGATGTGGAGAAATAGGAACAGTTTTACACTGTTGGTGGGAGTGTAAATTAGTTCAACCACTGTGGAAGACAGTGTGGCGATTCCTCAAGGATCTAGAAATAGAAATATCATTTGACCCATTACTGGGTATATATATACCCAAAGGATTATAAATCATTCTATTATAAAGACACATGCACATGTATGTTCATTGTGGCACTGTTTACAATAGCAAAGACCTGGAACCAACACAAATCCCTATCAAGGAAAGACTTGATAAAGAAAATGTGACACATATACACCATGGAATATTATGCAGCCATAAAAAGGATGAGTTCATGTCCTTTGCAGGGACACGGATGAATCTGGAAATCATCATTCTCAGCAAACTGATGCAAGAAAAGAAAACCAAACACTGCAAGTTCTCACTCATAAGTGGGTGTTGAACAATGAGAACACATAGACACAGGGAGGAGAACATCACACACTGGGGTCTGTTGTGGGGTTGGGGACTAGAGGAGGGACAGCAGGAGGTGGGGAGATTGGGGAGGGATAACAGAAGAAATATCTGATGTAGGTGATGGGGGGGATGGAGGCAGCAAACCACCATGGCATGTGTATACCTATGTAACAATCCTGCAAGATCCGTACATGTACCCCAGAACTTAAAGTGTAATAATAATAATAAAAGAAAATGTGGCTCATATAGACCACAGAACACTATGCAGCCATAAAAAGAATGAGTTCATGTCCTTTGCAGGGGCATGGATGAAGCTGGAAACCATCATTCTCAGCAGACTGACGCAAGAACAGAAAACCAAACACTGCATGTTCTCAGCATAAGTGAGTGTTCAACAATGAGAACCCATGGACACAAGGAGATGAACATCACACACTGAGGCCTGTTGGGGGATGGGGAAGCTAGGTGAGGTATAGCAGTGGGCAGGGAGATTGGGGAAGGATAACATTAGGAGAAATACCTAATGTAGATGATGAGGGGATGGATGCAGCAAACCACCATGGCATGTGTATACCTATGTAACAATCCTGCAAGATCTGCACGTGTACATCAGAACTTAAAGTATAATTTCAAAAAAAGTAAACATAAAATATGCTAAAAAAAAAAAAACTAGAAATCTACAACAGAACATTTTTAGAAAAATTATAGATCAGTGGAAACTAAATACATGCTTCTGAATATCCAATGGGAGAATGAAGAAGCTAGAAAAGACAATTTTAATATATCTTGAGACAAATAAAACATAAACTCTGGGGAAGGGGCCAAGATATAGTAGTGGCGTTTGGAGGCTCCCATCAAATAAAACAAAGAAAACATAACAAGGATGTGACTCCTTCACTGGCAACCAAAGTATCCAAATTGACTACCAGACTGGCATGACCAATGGAGAAAAGGAGAAGCAGTGTAGTGTGGTGCCCACCTGAGAGCCACATAAGGAAGGGGAATCCCCTTCCCCACCAAGGAGGGTGGTGAGTGAGTGCACTACCCTGCCAGGTAAACTGTGCTTTTTCCACAGAACTGTGCAACCCACTGGTGGGAAGATCCCACTTGCAAACCCACGCCACCAGTGCCTAGTGTTCCAACCCCAGAATGCACAGATTCTTGCAGCCTCTCAGCTGGAATCTGCTTAACTCTACCAAACTCCCCAGAGGAGGGATGACTAGCACCAGATGTGGCTGCCTGCTAAGCCATTTGAGCTCCTTGGGGGAGGGGCAGCAGCCAGCACTGGAAATCCCAACTGCCTAGCACATTAAACTCCTGGGAGGGGCAAGGGCAGCACTCATTTTTGTAGCTCCAGGCTGTGCTATTCCCCTGCTATAGCAAGGGAGGCTAGATAGTTTTGTCACAAGACTTGTCCCCACAGTTGAACACACTGGCTGTGGCAATCTGCAGCAGAATGCCTCTTCAGGCTTAACCACCCTCCATCCCTCCTCATTGGGTGGGGATTCCCTGCAGAAACTCCAATAACTCCTGCCAGAGGCTCAGGGACAGAATTCAAATGTCCCTGGGCCTGAGCCCCTAGGGGGAGGGGTGGCCACAGTCTCTGTAGACTGGCAGACTTAGCTTTTCCTCCTGGGAGTTCTGAGGAATCAGGGCAGCCCAGAAGAGTGAGACAAAGTGCTTCATTAAATGCGTCCTGCTCCCCATGCCACCCAACTGGGTGAGCCCCTCCAATAGGGGTTGTCAGACACCCTAGACAGGAGCAATTCTACTGGCATCAGCTTGGTGCCCCTCGAGGTTAGAGGTCCCAGAAGAAGGAGCAGGTGCCCATCTTTGCTGTTCACTCCTTGAGTAACAGCTCCAGGCACAAGAACAAATCAGATTAAAAGGGCCTGAAGTGAACCGCTAGGAAAATGCAGCAGCTCTACAGAAGAGAGACCTGACTATTGAAAGAACACAAACAAGCAGAAAGTCATGACAACAGCATCAACAACAACAACAAAAAGGCCCCCACAAAAGCCCCATCCAAGAGTCAGCATCCTCAAAGACCAAAACTAGACAAACTCACAAAGATGAGAAAGAATCAATGAAAAAATACTGAAAACTCAAAAGACCATCTCCTCCAAATGATAACAACATCTCTTGGTCAAAGGCACAGAACTGGACAGAGGATCAGATGAATGAAATTGACAGAAGCAGGCTTCAGAAGATGGGTAATGAAAAAACTACACTGTGCCAAAGGGATATGTTCTAACCCAAAGCAAAGAAACGATGAAACTTGATAACAGGTTAGAGGAATTGCTAACTAGAATAACCAGTTTAGGGAGGAATATAAATGACCTGATGGAGCTGAAACACAGCACGAGAACTTTCTGATGCATACACAAATATCAATATCCAAATTGACTAAGCAGAAGGAAGGATAGCCACCTTACTGAAATAAGACATGCAGACAAGAATAGAGAAAAAAGAAGGAAAGGGAATGAACAAAGCCTCCAAGAAATATGGGACTTCATGAAAAAACAGAACCTATGATTGACTGGAGTATCAGAAGAAAACAAGGAGACTGAAAACAAACTGGAAAACACACTTTAGGACATTATCCAAGAGAACTTCCCCAACCTAGCGAGATAAGCCAATATGCATATTCAAAAACTACAGAGAACACCATTAAGATACTCCATAAGAAGATCAACCACAAGACACGTAATCACCAGATTCTCCAAGGTCAAATTAAGGAAAAACTGTTAAGGGCAGCCACAGAGAAAGGCCAGGTCACCTACAAATGGAAGCCCATCAGACTAACAACAGATCTCTCTGCAGAAACTCTACAAGCCAGAAAAGACTGGGGGCCAATATTCAACATTCTTAAAGAAAAGAATTTTCAACCCAGAATTTCATGTCCAGCCAAACTAAGCTTCACAAGCAAAGGAGAAATAAAATCCTTTACAGACAAGTAAATGCTGAGGGATTTTATTATCATCAGGTCTGCACTGCAAGAGTTCCTGAAAGATGCACTAAATATGGAAAGGAAAAAATTGGTAACAGCCACTGCGAAAAGCACTAAAATATAAAGACAAATGATACTATGAAGAAACTGCATCAACTAGTATGCAAAATAACCAGCTAGCATCATGATGACTGGATCAAATTCACACATAACAATATTAACCTTAAATGTAAATGGGCTAAATGCCCCAATTAAAAGACACAGACTAGCAAATTAGATAAGGAGTCAAGATCCATCGGTGTGCTGTATTGAGGAGACCCATCTTACATGCAAAGACACACACAGGCTCAAAATAAAGGAATGGAGGAAAATTAAACAAGCAAATGGAGAGTAAAAAAAAGCAAGGGTTGCAATCATAGTCTCTGACCAAACAGACGTTAAACCAACAAAGATCAAAAAAGACAAAGAAGGGCATTACATAATGGTAAAGGGAACAATTCAACAAGAACTAACTATTCTAAATACATATGTGCCCAATATAGGAGCACCCAGATTCACAAAACAAGTTCTTAGAAACTTACAAAGGGCCTTAGACTCCCACACAATAATAGTGGGAGACTTTAACTCTCCACTGTTAGAAATTAACAAGGATATTCAGGACTTTAACTCAGCTCTGGATCAAGTGGACCTTTGTAGACATCTTCAGAACTCCTACCCCAAATCAAGAGAATGTACATTCTTCACAGTGCCACATGGCACTTATTCTAAAATCAACCACACAATTGGAAGTAAAACACTCCTCAGCAAAGGCAAAAGAACTGAAATTGTAACAAATAGTCTCTCACACCACAGTGCAATCAAATTAGAACTCAGGATTAAGAAACTCGAAAACCCGGCCGGCCCCAGTGGTGTTGGCTCAGTCCCGGCTGCCACAGTGTGAGGAAATGGCAGAAGAGCTGGAGTCGCAGGGTTTGGAAATCCCTTGTCTCCAGGTTGCTGGGATTGACTTCTTGCTCAATTGAAACACTCATTCAGTGGAGACAAAGAGAACTAATGCTTTGTGTTGATTCATATTTGTATCAAAGCATTGGGGAGTCTGTATGCTTTGTTTGTGGAAAGAACCAGTGACACCACCAGCAAGCTTCCTACAAGTTCTGAAGAAGTTATAGGACTATACACTTTCTTTTGAACTTTTGTAATAAATATCTGCTCTACTTCTGAAGCCCAGGGCTGTTGGAGGGGTGAGTGACAAGTCTTACAAGTGGCCTTATTCCAACTCCAGAGATTCCCCAATGGAACTCTGAGATTATCTTATATGCAATCGAACATGACAGGAAACATGCCAACTCAATCCCTCTTGATGTACATGGATAGGCCAGAAGTGATTGGCAGCTCTCTTGGCAACCACATGGAGATGGATGATGCCTTGTCAATGAAAGGGGCCTCTGTTGTTCCATTCAGAGTGATGCAAGAAAAAAATGTCATCCAAATAGAGGGGTACATGGTCTTGGATTGCATATTCTGCAGCCAGACATTCACGCATTCAGAAGACTTTAATAAACATGTCTTAATGCAGCACCAGCCCAGCCTTTGTGAACCAGCCATTCTTCGGGTTGAAGCAGAGTATCTTAGTCCTCTTGATAAGTCAAGTGCAGGCAGAATCTCCCAAGGAAAAGAATTGCAAGGAAAATGAAGAATTCAGCTGTAATGTGTGTGGGCAGACATTCAGAGTCACTTTTGATGTTGAGCTCCACATGAGGACACAAAGATTCTTTCACTTACAGGTGTAGCATGTGTGGCAGAAGATTAAGGAGCCTTGGTTTTTTAAAAACCACATGCGGACACACAACGGCAAATCGGGGGCCAGGAGCAAACTGCAGCAAGGTTTGGAGAGTCCAGCAACCATCAACAAGGTCGTCCAGGTCCATGAGGCTGAGAGCATCTCCTATCCTTAAAATATCTGCATAGTTTATGGCTTCCTATTTCCAAATAAAGCAACTCTAATTGAGCACAATGAGGTGCACAGCAAAAAAACCTGCTTCCGGTCCCAGCAGCACACAGACTGACTCTCCACCAGAGGGAATGTCATCTTCGAGGGAAGAGTTCCTGCAGTTTTTAAACTTAAGACCAAAATCTCGCCCCGTAACTGGGAAGAAGCTTGTCAACTGCATACCTCAGCTTGATCCGTTCATGACCTTCCAGGCTTGGCAGCTGGCTACCAAGGGAAAAGTGGCCATTTGCCAAGAAGAAGTGAAAGAATCGGGGCAGGAAGGAAGCACCAACAATGATGACTCGAGTTCCTAAAAGGAGCTTGGAGAAATTTGGGGCACCAGTAAGAGCAACTTGGAAGGTTCTGGAAAGGCCAAAACAAGTAAGGGCAGTTGGACAGGACTCTCACAAGATAAAGAGAAGTGTAGACCCTCCAACGGGGGTGGGGGGTGCCTTCTGTGGATGCGGATTACAAGATACCCAGCAGCGAAGAGAAGCCCACCCACTGCTCCGAGTGTGGCAAAGCTTTCAGAACCTACCACCAGCTGGTCTTTCACTCCAGGGTCCACAGGAAGGACTGGAGGGCCGGTGCTGAGTGGCCCACCATGTCCACGGACGGGAGGCAGCCGAGGACGTGCTCTCCTGACCTCGCCACCCCGCTGGATGAAAATGGAGCCGTGGATCGAGAGGAAGGTGGTTCTGAAGATGGATCTGAGGATGGGTTTCCTGAAGGAATCCATCTGGATAAAAATGATGATGGAGGAAAAATAAAGCATCTTACATCTTCAAGAGAGTGTAGTTATTGTGGAACCGTTCAAACTATTACCTCAATATTCATCTCAGAACCCATACAGGTGGAAAACCATATAAATTTGAATTTTGTGACCACACTGCAGCCCAGAAGACATCTCTGAGGTATCACCTGGAGAGACATCACAAGGAAAAACAAGCCAATGTTGCCGCCGAAGCCAAGAGCGATGCTAAAAATCAGGACACTGAAGATGCACTATTAACTGCCGACAGTGCACAAACCAAAAATTTGAAAAGATTTTTCGATGGTGCCAAAGATGTTACAGGCAGTCCACCTGCAAAGCAGCTGAAGGAGACGCCTTCGGCTTTTCTGGGCAGCGCTGTCCTTTCACCAGCAAACAAAGATACTCAGGATTTCCATAAAAATGCAGCTGATGACAGTGCTGATAAAGTGAATAGAAACCCTACCCCTGCTTACCTGGACCTGTTAAGAAAGAGATCAGCAGTTGAACCTCAGGCAAATAACCTCTGCAGAAGCCAGGCGGTGGTTACTCCTCCTCCAGATGGCAGTGCCACCTGTAACCTTGAAGTTAGCCCCAAAGAGAAGCCAGTGGATGGCGCAGCTGATGGCAGACACAGGCCAAGTGTGGATTGTCATGAAAAAACCTTTAAACTTATCCCTGGGGACACTTCACAATTGCCTGGCAATTTCTTTGAGTAAAAGTTTAATTCCAAGTATCACCTGTCCATTTTGTACCTTCAAGACATTTTATCCAGAAGTTTTAATGATGCACCAGAGACTGTAACGTAAATATGATCCTGACGTTCATAAAAACTGCTGAAACAAGTCTTTGCTCAGCACCGGATGCCCGCCAGCACTGCTGGGAAAAGATGTGCCTCCCCTGTCTAATTTCTGTAAACCCAAGCCCAAGTCTGCTTTCCCAGCACAGTCCAAATCCCTGCCATCTGAGAAGGGGAAGCAGAGCCCCCCTGGGCCTGGCAAGGCCCCTCTGACTTCAGGGATAGACTCTAGGACGTTAGCCCCAAGTAACGTGAAGTCCCACAGGCCACAGCAGAATGTTGGGGGCCCCAGAGCCGCCACCAGACAACAGCAGTCTGAGCTGTTTCCTAAAACCAGTGTTTCCCCTGCACCGCAGAAGACAAAAAGGCCCGAGACAAAGTTGAAACACCTCCCAGTAGCTCCTTCTCACCTCACCCTTGGCAGCAGCAGCATCAGTGGTTCCATTGACTACCCTCCCAAGAACGACAGCACATGGGCACCTCCAGGGAGAGACTATTTCTACTTCAATGAGCCCCTTCCAAAAAGACTGAAGTTCACCATGGTTGCCTTTGACATCAACCACCAGCCTGGGGCCAATTACAGAAGAGGCTGTGACCTTCCCAAATACCACCTGGTCAGAGGCATCACATCACTGGTGCCGCAGGACTGCATGTACCCATCACCGGCGCTGTCCCCCAAACCCAGGTTCCTGAGCTCCACCGAGGTTGAGTCTACAAATGTGCTGACTGTTCAGAAGCCTTACGGTGGCTCCGGGCCGCTCTCCACTTGCTGACCTGCTAGTAGTCCAGCCTCCAGCTCAATGCTAGAAGGAAAAAGACCTGTGTCATATCAACACTTATCTAATATCAACATTTATCTAAAAACATGGTACAAAAGAGAAACTATGAGAATTTTTGGGGGAATGTACATTACCGTCCAAATGACAAAAAAAACTTGATTCACTAATTTGGGGGATAAAAGGGTTGGTGCACATCAGGGCTTACTCTCCATGAAATTGAATTGTAGTTCATCCTTTGAGAAGTGAACGGTGAAAGCTACTGAAATAAGCTGTGATTGTACTGTACATAGAACACACAAGGAATCTGCAAGGAACACTACAGTTTTGTAAAGTTGTCCAGTTAACTTTTGTACCAAATAGCAATAAAAACTAGCTGAAACAGTTGGAACCTACATACATGGGGACTGGAAAGCTCTATTTTGTCCCTGAATAATATTTTTTTTAGAATCGACAAAATAAAAAGTGGAATTTTTGCATATCTGAGCATTGCTGAAAAATCATTTGGGTTGGCGGGGGGTGGTGGAAAAGTATATAATGCTTGCTTCTCAGGTAAAAATCTGTAAATATCTAAGTTGTAAACCTGCTTGTTCAAATACTGTGTATATTCGCTTTCTCTAATACAGCTCATCACTTGGAGCAGTTTCTGCTATTATGCTCTTTCATTTAAAATGTATGTTTTTTTTTTTTAAACTCTCAATGATTTTGTATTATGTTGAATCCTCTGAAATCTATTGTTGTCTTAAAATTGTTAATGGAAGTATTGACTCTTTATGAATATGTGCTGCAGATAAGGAGGTCAGCCATTCTGAATTTGGCAGCATTTTATTGCAAGTTTCAGCATGTCAGCTGGGGAAGGCACCTTCTTCCTTGCCTCTCCAGATCATCCTGGAACCTCCAGGATCCTTGACTGAGGGGGTTGGGATGGATTACAGGATTTTTAAGTGAGTGTGTCTACAGAGAAGCATTTTCTCTGTAGAGGAGGGCCACACATCATGTAAACACAAGAAACTGTATGTGCAGTTACTTAAATTGTTTCTATCAAATCATTTTTGTTGGAAAATTCAGTGTTTGGGGGTATTTACCTAAATTAGCATATAAAAACATAAATGCTAAATTATACATGTGGATTGCAGATTTTGGAAACAGTTTTAAGGGAAAGTTTTTGGGGAATGTTTTAGGTTTGTATGTGGTAGTCTTAGTGTGTCTGGCATTTGGATGAGCTGTGGACAGACATACTGGAGTTGATTATAGACACATTGATTCTGAAGAAGGAACTGCTGGCTGAGCCTCCTGGGAGTCGAGAAAGAGAAAATCCATTTCTGGACCTCAGTTACCTTCCCATTTTTGGCTGCTTGGAAGCAGTAACATTTTTCTCAATGCACATGCAATTTTGGTTTTAGAGAAGATGGCCACCGGCTGGCTTCCTAGATATTTTAAATTTTTGTTCTTTAATGTGCTGGCCATGGCTGAGTTTATTAGTACATGGGCTTAGCAACCACAAAAGACTTTATTAAGAAACTGTTTCAAAAATAAGTTTTCACTGTTCATTTTTCTGGCCTTGCTCTTCTCTATAGAGCAAGGGTAAAGTTCTAGAAGAATCTTTTTTTTTTTTTAATTATGCAACGTAAGGTGTCCTTGATAGGAATCTTAGTTCCTGTGTTACAATGGAGAACTAATTTGAAATCAGTCTGCTGGCATTGCAATGAAGTGCTTTGTATCAGGAAAGTGTACACTATTGACCTTTTTTCCTGTTCACAAGCTGAGCCATATGTACATAATCTAGATTTTGTTTTCATAGTTTTGCACTTTTATAGACTATTTTTGAAGATTAACACATTTGCAAGATGATTGACTCAATCTTTGCCTAATCCAATGAGTTACAGAGAGCTTGCTGTGACTAGAAACATAAATCTTAAAAGGGGGTTTGTGATAATAGAGGGCTGGAATTTAAACCTGCATTTAAAAAAAAAAAATCACCAAATCTATTTGAAAACAAGTCAGTTTGTGTCATGCTGGAATTTTTTGGGCTTTCAAATTTGTCTTTTTAACCACATTTTTAATGTATAAAAATACCAATTATTTTCCTACAGCCCTTTGTACTGCAAAATATGTTTTTGCATCCATTAGTATTAACTATTGGTATACTACTGGTTTTATATGTATTTTTTTTTCTTTGAGACAACAGTATATATAATAGAGGTACAATTTGTGGGATTTTTGTTTATGTATTTATTTCATTCCAGTTTGATTGATTTTAATTGTCGATACTTAAGTTGTCAAACAGTAGATATTACTTATGATATAAGCTGAAATATATCATAAATAAAACATAGTATATTATAACATAATATGTTATGATATGTGGAAGTGTAAATATAGATTTGGTGAAATAAGCTGAAATATATCATAAATAAAACATAATATATTATGATAATGTGGAAGTGTAAATATAGATTTGGTGTTTTGCAAAAAAAAAAAAAAGAAAGAAAGTAAAAAGAAACTCACTCAAAACCACACAATTTCATGGCAATTGAACAACCTGCTCCTGAATGACTCCTGGATAAATAACGAAATTAAGGGAGAAATTAAGAAGTTCCTTGAAACTATTGAGAACAAAGAGACAATGTACCAGCATCTCTGGGACGCAGCTAAAGCAGTGTTAAGAGGGAAATTTACGGCACTAAATGCTCATATCAGAAAGCTAGAAATATCTCAAATAGACATCCTAATATCACAATTAAAAGAGCTAGAGAGGCAAGAGCAAACTAATCCAAAAGCTAGCCAAAGACAAGAAATAATAAGATCAGAGAAGAATTGAAGGAGATAGAGACACAAAAACCCTCCAAAAAAATCAATGAATTCAGGAGCTGATGTTTTGAAAACATCAACAAAATGAATAGACCAGTAGCTAGACTAATAAAGAAGAGAGAGAAGAATCAAATAGACACAATAAAAAATGATAAAGGGGATATTACCACTGACCCCACAGAAATACAAACTACCATAAGAGAATACTATAAACACCACTATGCAAATAAACTAGAAAATCTAGAAGAAATAGATACATTCCTGGATGCATACACCCTACCAAGACTAAACCAGGAAGAAGTCAAATCCCTGACTAGACCAAAACAAGCTCTGAAATAGAGGCAGTAATTAATAGCCTATCAACCAAAAAAGCCCAGGACCAGACAGATTCACAGCTGAATTCTACCAGAAATACAAAGAGGAGCCGATACCATTCCTTCTGAAACCATTCCAAACAATTGGAAAAAGAGACTTCTCCCTAACTCATTTTGTGAAGCCAGTGTCATCCTGATACCGAAACCGGAAGAAGACACAACAAAAAAAGAAAACTTCAGGCCAATATCCCTGGTGAACATCGATGCAAAAATCCTCAATAAAATCCTGGCAAAAGGAAACCAGCAGCACATTTAAAAACGTATCTACCATGATCAAGTCAGTACAGTCATTTTCACAATATTGATTCTATCCATCCATGAGCAAGCGTTGTGCTTCATTTGTTTCTGTCATCTATAATTTCTTTCAGCAGACTTATGTAGTTTCTTCTAAATTCTTAAATAAATTTAACATGGCTATTTTAAATCATTGTCAGTGTCAGCATTTGTAATATCTTTACATTTATTTCCGTTGATTAGTTTTCTCCAGGTTATGTGTCACGTTTTCCTGCTTCTTTAAATGTCTAGAAATTTTGTTGAGATTCTAGATTTGTATTTTATCTTTAGAAAGTCTTAAGTTTTGCATTACTACCCAATTAATTTACTGGTATATTATTTTGATCCTACTTAGGCTTAATTATAGATTTTGGTAGGTTGGGTTCAGAGTAATTCTTACTGTGACACTTACTCTTTCGTTCTTTTCTTTTCTTTTCTTTTCTTTTAAATTGAGGTGGAGTCTCTCTCTGTCATCCAGGCTGGAGTGCAGTGGTGTGATCTCAGCTCACTGCAACCTCTGCCTCCTGAGTTCAAGTGATTCTCCTGCCTCAGCCTCCCAAGTCACTGAGATCACAGGTGCCCATCACCACCCTCAGCTAATTTTTCGTATTTTTTAGTCTAGATGAGGTTTCACCATGTTGGCCAGGCTGGTCTTGAACTCCTGACCTCAAGTGATCCACCCACCTCGGCCTCTCAAAGTGGTGGGACTACAGGTGTGATCCACCATGCCCAGCCAATCCTTACTGTTTCTAAGTTTTGGCCTTTCTGTGGTCTCAGGTGAATTTCCAAATTTCATTCTGGCTAGATGAACTTGAGTCTCTTAGTACAGTGAAATCTTTAGAATCGCATTGCTCAGTTTACACATCCCAGTGGCCACTCTCTGCCAGACCTCATGGAATCTTGCCTCATATGAACACATGTTAGTATTCAGCCAGAGACTCAAGGCAGCCCCGGTGCAGATTTCTGGAGCTCTTTCTCTAAACATTTCCTCTTCTTCACTGCCCTGATCCACAAATTCCAGCTGCCTCAGCAGTCCCCGTCTACAATCCTGGTTTTCTACATCTCATAAGACCACTTCTGTTTCTTTGGGCTCCACAACCAGAGACTGCAGTTTTGTAAGGACCTTCATGCAGAAACCCTCAATGAATACGGAGCTCACCTTACATGTTTCCTCTGTCAGTGATCCCAGTACTATGCTATGCATTGTGCAAAGACTGAAAATACATGTTGCATGCAGTTTTTCTAGTTTTATAATATTTGAAGGGTAAGTCTGATGTATCTTATTCTATTATGGCCAGAATTACAAACCTAGGTCCAAACCATAGCTATAAAATAAGATGTAATAAGAGCTTAAGGCAACAAAAGACCAAGAATAAAAATATTATTATTATGTTTCACAATGACAAAATTCTATATAGCACTATATTCCAAAGATGAGAAAACTGAGACTCAGAGAGGTTTAAGTAAAGTCAGTTAAACAGTAAATGACCTAGACATGATTTGAACAAAGACAAGTCTTAAGAGTCTACATGTTTTTCTACTTACCAAAATGCTTAAAGTAATTAAAGCACACTTTTTTTTAGATCAATTGAGAATTGAACTGGCTTAGAAAGACTGACGAACTTTGGGTTGGTGGACAGATTCCAAGAGCAGAGCAGATCCTTGGTAAAGAGAACGGAATGTGGTGGGAAGTTTGCGAGGGCCAAACTAAAGGTAAGACTTTGTGTGGAGACGAAATTGAATAGCTTGGGTGAGGTACAGCAAGACTTTTCAGATTGCAGTTTATTAATAACATTCTAGCAACTGATTTTTTTTTTTCAAATTTACTGACAACTACATAATTATATACACTTTCACAGAAGCTTCCTTTTCTGTGTTTATAGTTTCATGAATACTGAAATCTTTGCCAGTCTTATTTAAACAAATGATTAAAGAATTCGAAAAAGAAAAAAAGGTGGAGTTTGCCTGTTTTTCTCTATTTGTGTCTAGTTGCTTTTCATAGTAATGTAAATAATTTCTTCAAGCCTACTCAAATATCAAAAAGTCTTGAGTTGCTGAAATTCCCTTTCTATGATCACAGGAGATATCTTGCCTCTTCTAATTTAGCTAAAATTTTATCTACAAAGTCTTCCTTTCAGCTCATGACCTCCTCATCCACAAGGATCATAATCTATTTAGAACAATTGTTTGAACAATCTTTCTGCTGCAGGCTGGGTCAGACTTGCCTTTCCAATTCTAACTTTTGAAGAGAATTCATTCCTCAGTTGTACAGAATTGCTTTCTTTGTATGAAAACTAATTTTAAAGAAAACTATTTGTTTGGTTTTAAAATCTTGAAATTTCTTTAAAGATTTATGGGACAGCTTAGATTTTTCTATATAACATTTATAATTTGACTGCTTTAGAGCCATACTACTTGATATCTAATTTTCTTAATACCAAAGTCAGCTAACAAAGTCTCAGCACTTCTGTGTATCAGGTGACCTCTGCAAGAATGACCTCATTTGATGAGGTAGGTTCTACTGTTATTATTTTCATTTCACAGATGAAAAAAATCTGAAGTTTGGAACATTTGAGTAACTTGTTTAAGAATACCCAGCAGCAAATTGCTTCACCAAATTGAAGAGTTGAACTCAAAAGTTCAAATACTTGAAGACAAACCTAGACCCCGAGCATACATAGAGACACAAAAATAATTTTCCAAGACTCTATGTAGAACAAAGAGCTTTAGAATCGGACAAAGTTAAGTTCATATTATGGGTCTCTCATTTTCTAGCTAGAGGATTTTGGAAAAATTATTTATTCTTTGTTACCCTGTTTATCTCCACAATTCAGTGAGCTTACCTCTGAGTGAGCTTATGATGATTACATAAGATAGTATCAAGAAAGCAATAATAGTTGCTACTATGATTTATTATTATTATTATTATTATTCTAATGGACTTTCATCTTTACTCAAACTTAAGATTCAGATTTCCTTGAAATGTAGTCCCCCATTTACTAGTTCCATGACCTTAGACATATTAAACTTTCTAGGCCTGTTTCCTCTTCTTAAAAGGTGATAATAATAATTATCTACATGTGATGTTTGTAAAAACTAGGTGGGTTACATAACAGTCTCTGATATATCACTGATGTTCAGTGGGTTACCTATTATAACTATGGCTAGACAAAATGTTATAGTGGACTTGTTCACAGTTCAATACACATGATGATCAAAATGCATGCGAGCTTGACTTAGAAGAAATCCATCATCTTTAAAGGATATCTGTTACTTGGATATGTCTCCATGCCCTGCTTCCGACAGACTCCTGTCTGCATCCCACCTAGAGCAGTAAAGTCTCAATGAAGAGCTGTTGTTTATCAAGGCTACTGTGGACCCTCTCACTTATAGAGAAATATCCAATGAGGAAAGAGCCATTCTTCTTCCTATACTTGGTCATTACATTGCATGGATCTCGGGCACAACACTGTCTCAGTGCCTCAGTAACAGAAACTGGTAGAAAAGTGGAGGTACCACAGTGCCCAAGAGGGCAGTAGCTGACAAGGATGTGGAAGAGACTATGGTTCTTAGAGAGTCATCAATAGCAAAGTAGTGATAGGATATAGCAAGAAATGCTTGTTGCTGAGCACATCTAGAAACTGGCAGAAATAACTGAGAAGGACAGCAGAACTCTATCACTCAGGTGTACACAATGAGTCAGCATAATTTGAATAATGACTAATAAGGTGACCTCATTTATACCCACAGGTTGGTGACGTCTGGAGAAATTCAGGTCACATTATAATGAAAACAAGTAATTATAATTGTGATTATTGTGGCATAATCTCATTTGAAACATGGATTTTGTTCAGTTACTTGCTTGATACTTAGGGTTGCACCAGTTTTCTCATGGCACAGACCCAATTTTCTAGTGGTTTAAGTTTTTTGACTTTCTCTTGACATTGCTTAATGGATCAACATTTGCATTTTCGAAAGGGAAATGTACTTAAGGAACAAACATACAATTTTTTAAATTATACTTTAAGTTCTGGGGTACATGTGCAGAATGTGCAGGTTTGTTACATAGGTATACACATGCCATGGTGGTTTGCTGCACCCATCACTCCATCATCTACATTAGGTATTTCTCCTAATGCTATCCCTCCCTTTGCCCCCAGCCCCTGATAGGCCCCAGTGTGTGTTGTGAAACAAACAAATTTTAAAAGCTTTTTTAAAATTGTAAAATTTAAAAATTTAAAAATTGTATGTTTGTTTCTTAAGTACATTTCCCTTTCTAAAACGCTAATGTGTTTTTCTATGTGCCTAATTAAAGTTTGCATAAACCTGCAAGTTTGTACTTTCCCTTGCATCGTAGAAAAATAAAGAGCTTTTAAATGATGTAATTAACATGTAACTAAATGATGTAATTCCACTCTCTTATTTCTGTCTTACTAGAAATAAGATATCATGAACTAGTGAATTTTTCATTATCAATTAAATTGTTCATTATTAATTAAAACCTAAATAATATTTCTGTAAAAAGCATTAATTCAACAGGCTACTATTTCAAATAAATGTATGACAAGGTTATCCAGTGTGATTCATACTACGAACATATCACAGAGAGATCAGGAGATTAAACTTTGCTTTTTATGGTTTTCTTTATTGCGTTTAGTTTTAGTTGTTTCAGAAAGCCACACAGCTATAGTCATCTTGTTGTAGGCCTCATAAATACAATGAATAAGGACAAGAGGTTAATTTTAAACAAAAGGCGAATTTATATATTCAGCACTGCCTAAGTAGAATTTTTTGCTCTAGCTAATTTCTCTGTAAAATAAATCTCTTCTTCCTGGAAAAACTACCAAAAAGGTAAATAATCTGCGAACTGATAGCAAGGTTGCTCAAGGAAATGAGGCGCATGTTTCTAGGAGAAGAGAGCAAAATCTGCTATGTCTTTTAGAATTTGACCTCAAAAAGTAATGTTTACTTGACAGACAGCCTAGGAAGATAAGCTGCTTCATACAGAAAAAGCAAGGTCTATTTACTCCGAAACTGATCTTCATCCAATCCTGCATTGTAGGTATCGGTGAGAATGCCTTCAGTTGCCTCGTTAGTTAAAAATGGACTTCCCCAAATCTTTCCTATGTGCCAACTAATCTTGCTAATATGGAAAGTATGCTGTCAATGCTATTTAACCAAAAGATAACTGCTCAACCTTGAGGAGCATAAAACTTTTGAAGAAAGATAAATTTTCAACCCATCAAGTACTTCTAAGCAGAGTCAGAACTATGATTATTTGAGAACAAATCTCTGTCAAACACTTAGAGCCACTATGCTAAACACTTTACATAGATTATGTTTTTCTAATCAAAACTATGTAGGGAAGGTGTTATTATTGATCCCATTTTATAGAGATAAAACTCAGACTTGGAGAAGTTATATAATCTATCCAAGTTCACACAATCAAGTTTTACAGGCACAAATCTAACAGCTGGAACTTGCTTTCACAAGTGTGCCCTTATCCACCATATTATTTGTAAGATACTGTGGCAGGGGCTGTAGCTAGAAGATCTCTAAGCCTGAGTCCCTGCTTTGAGTTATTTATAATCTCCTATCTAACAGGATGCACTACAGGGAGTAGTATCATCCCAGGTGTATTGAGTTTGTTCCAAGTCATCTTCACTCCAGCACTCCACTCATTCCAAGACCAGGTGCTTGGACATTTGGAGAGGGAAGCATGGAGGTATTCGACTGCCTTGCCCTCAAAATATGCCAAGATAAAAGCTTACAAGTGCCTGGGAGCATTAATATGATTTTACATAACTAGAAATTTTACCTGCCACTACGCCTTGAGATTCAGGAAAGTACAAGCAGAGACACCTGCCATAAGTGTGGTCAGCTGGCAGCAGGGAATCAGCTTAATGGAGGAAAGGGAGTAGAATGTGCCTGCTTTAAGACTCCAACTTCCTGTGATTCTGGTCATGTCGATTTGGCTGTGGTACCTGGTTGGAGGAAAGCTAGCCATTGAAATATCTATTTTCCATTTGACACTTGTGAGACTTTGCTTTAACAAAACCATTTTCATAAAGCAGAAAACCAACTCTTTCCACACGTTTTCCTATTTGTATGCTCTATTTTCAAGGTGACTAATAGATTAATTCTTTAGCCTCTGAAGAAAATTTTTTCTCAGTGTATTCTGACTTTTCTCAGTGTTTCCTTTGTAGAAGTGATCTGAATTAAAATTACCTAGTCTGTTACTGATTTTTCCCTCTAAAATTACAGTTGTACTATAATGTTCAAATTTTCATTGTGCTTCAACATGAAATTAAAATTACATAGTTGTAAGAAAAAGAAACTCAATTTACAATTTTTGAAAAGAAGTCTTGAACTTCAAAGTATAATTACCTAGAGCTCATTAAAATGCAGGATTATTAACCTGAGAGTTGAAGTTTCTAGTAGTAGTGGACCTCTTATAAGAGTAATTATAAGAGACATAAATATTAAGCATGAAAGTAACACTTCACACTTAAAGGCAAAGTGTATGCTCACATCTTACCAAGCTTAATGTGAAAAGAAGACAACACAGCAGCCACCAGAATGTTAAAGAGCTAAACACAAGCCCTGTGTTTGGACTCTTGATTAAATTAAGCCATTATGATAAAATGATCTATGATAAAAAGTCAGTGGATAAAATACGCTAATGAAAAAGGCACCTAGCAGCACCGTAAGTTGCCTTTTTTCCTAAATTCTCCAGGGGGGAGGAGGGTTAGTAGGTAGACATACTATAGTTAGTATATGACAAGAATTATATAAAAATGTGAAAAACTGACTAGAATAAAATATATGCAAATATTAATAGCAGTAATCTCTGAGTGGTAGATTTAAGGTGATATTTCTAACTTTTTAATAACTTTCAGCAATTTCTCAGCTTTCTACAATGAGCATATATTTCTTCTAACCCAGCTGTAAATTACTTTCAGCAATTATAGTTTTATTTCCAAGATTTCTAGTTCTTTTTATAACTGTCTATTCTTCTTTTACATTTCATTATCCTTTACATTTCTCCAAATACGAATTAGATTTACTATATTTTGTGGTCGATGTCTCTTTTCAATTATCTTCTGCATCTGTTCACCCACATTGTCTACAGGGAGGAGTTCAAGTCACTGCAAACTTGCATAGCCCAATGCTTAGGGTGTGTATGTGCCACTGGGCTATGTATGCTACAGTTGGTCTTCTGGGAATGAGAGTTCCTTTCCTTTCCAGGTTATCATCAGTCAGCTACTATGAGCACCACCTTGCCTCTGTTCCCAAAAGTCCCATGCTCCTTGCCTCACCTAGTGGTAGACAATCTCATTGTTGTTCCTGGATTACCTCTTGCCATTTGCTTCCATAGACTCTACATGAAGCATCCTTGTCCTGCATCCTTTCTGTTTAGCACTTTCCTCCCAGGATTATGATGTCTCCCTTCTCCTAAGAATTTTCCCATTTTGTGATATAACAAGAGTTGTTCTGAACATGAACTATATATTTAATCAGTAAAAGACATGAACAAACAAAAATTTTCTCTACTATTTCTAAATATGTGGACCGAAGAGGCAGACCACAAATTGTGTTTAGGCTGCCATTGTCAACAGAAAAAAGTAAACAAAGGCCAATGTTTAAATGTTACCTAAAACTACCATTTCCATAGAGTTGTCTTTTTGCAAATTAAAGAAACTAAAAGCAAAGATGAAAAACTGAATGATGCGTTCAGCATGCAGTTCAGAAGATGTGACAAAAGTCCCTCCACTCTTATCACCTGGTCCTGGTTTTTGCTTTTTACTATTGCTCTGGTGGAATGATTATCTTTTCTGATAATTTTCCTTGTTTCCTTTTGGTAAATAAATGAAGATTTCTCACTGAAATATTGAGTCTTCAAGCATACAATTTTAAATAAATGGCAGTATTATAGTCATGTAATCATCATAATTAAATTAAAATTTTAAAACAATTATGATTCCAAATGTGGCTTAGACTTACTAATGACTTGAAGCAATGAAATTTATGAAAAATTGCATATTCATTGACTGTGGATGCATCTGTCTGTGGATGCATCACAAAAGCTAGATCATTCTAAGTGCGTCAGTATATACTAGAGTCAGGTAGCATTTTGAAATAGGCCTCTTGAAAATGCTGTTAATATAATTTCACTCAGTTTTCTCAGAAGCCTCTTGAAAAATCAGAAGGCTCATACTTTTAATTCTGAATTAGTCTTTATGACTTGGGGTATAATTGATCCATATGTTTTCTATAAAACTTTACTATCTTTTTTTTAAATAAAAACTGAGAAAACATATATAAAAATGATAACCAAAAAGAAAAACACCAAAATGGTTATTCCTTTACTTCATGATTTTGAAATATTTTGAAATTTTCAGATTGAATTTTATCCTCTTAAGGTTCAGGTTGCATTTACAGCCAACAAATAACATATCCTGGTTCTATCAAAAGGGTGAAGCCTCAAATTCTTTTGAACATCTAGCACATCTTAATAAACTCCATTATGTGACAATTTAAGGGTAAAGGAATAAAAATCAGGCATAATCTTTTTAAATACACATAGGTTAGAAAATAAAGGTAAAGAGAGGCTTGGCATAGAATACCTTTGATTTTGCCAAGGCCTGAAACATTTAGGCACAAAATACAATAAAAAATAGTTCAAATTATCTACCAAGTTCCAAATACGGTTTGTCTCTTCAATATGTAAAAATACTGGGTATTAACTTTTTCTGGAATGAACTTCAGCAGTTAACAATTTCTTAAATGAGGAAAAAGAAAGAAGTCTAAGAATTGCAATATGTTTGTGCTGACTAATCTTTGACTGGGTCTAACTCAAAGATCTTGTCTTCTTGAACTTATGAACTTAGATTTGAGGCAGAACATTAGCAGAGAAATTCTCTTACTGTTTAGTACACTGTTTACATGTGGACTTAATAAACATCAAACTTACAAAATGAGCCCTCCCTAAGGCCAAAACCAACCATATTCACTGGAGATACAAAGGTGAAGATTGTCTTTGAATCTGATCCTAGTACTTACACTAAGGACAGCCAACCCCAATCTGAGCTGCTCTGATAGAGAAGGTGAGCAGAAAGTGCTCTGTGGTCATCTTAACCTATAACTGAGCCACAACTAACAAGCAAAAGAAATCATGTCCCACAAATGGCCAGTAAAAACACAAACACAGAAAGACGTTCAACTGTATTACCAATCAGGAAATTACTAAAGTGAAACAATGAAATGTTATATTCAATCATTTTCATCTATCAGATTGGAGATTACAAATATTATTAGCACCTAGTTTGGGGAAGGTGTAAAGAAATAGCATTTTCTTGTATAAGTTCTTACAAATTTTCTGGAAAGAAATTTGACAAAATGCAACAAAACTTTCTACAATTCTACTTCTGTATTCTAACATGCATGTATAGGAATATTCATTGAAAATGTAATGTGAGAAAGTCATAAGCAACTCAAAAGACTGATGATAAGGGATTAGGTTCATGTGTTATAATACACTCGTAAGAGAACCATTCAAAGTGATGCTATAAAATATAAAATAAAATGGGAAAATGTTCATTATATCATTGCTAAGTGAAGCAGAGCAAATTAAACACCATGTTAGAAGATGATTATGTCAAATGTGTATAGTTGAAGAAATTCCTTTCACATCTTTGCTTTATTTCTTTTGGAGAATTCAAGAATCAATACTTCAATATCCCCTCAATACCAGTGCCTTGGGTGATCTCAACCAGCCTCATGGCTTTAAATACCATATTTACTCCAAGAGTCCCGAAATGAATATTTTTTCTAGACTAGCCTTCTTTCCATCTTCTAAATCCATCTATTCTAATTTCCACTTCGATAGAAAATGTCTCAAACTTAAGATGCCCCAATCCTAACTCCCAAGTTCTTGGTCCCCATGAAAACTATTTTTTTCTAAAGTTTGTCTCATCTCAATTAATGCCAACTCTATATTTCAAGATACTCAAGCCAGAAAACCTTAGAGTTATCCTTGGCTCCACACTAGTATTTATATCCCACATATCCACTGAAAAAACCCTTTCAGCATTTTTTTCAAGGTATGCCCAGAGTGTAACCACTTCTCTCTACCTCCACTGATACCACTCTGGTTCAAGCCAACAATATTGCTCATCTGGGTTGTTAAAATAGCCTAATCTCCATCTTTTAACCTTTTCCTTATTGAGGGTTCTCTAAATAGCAACCAGAGTCACCATATTAAACAGTAAGTCAGAACACATCACTCTTCAGCTCAAAGTCATTCAATGACTTCCGGTCTTACTCCAATTGTTAATAAAAGCCAAATTATCCCCATGGGATATAATGCCCTACTTGATCTGGCTGATCCTTATCATGATGAACGCCTCCACCAATCTCTTGCTGGCTCAACACGCTCCAGCTACACTTGCCTCCTTGTTTCTCTGTTTCTTGGACCTCAGGGTCCTCACTTGCTCTTCCTTCTGCCCAAAATACCTTACCCTCAAATATCTTCATAGCTCATTTTCTCACCTCCATCAAGTCTTTCCTTAAATGTCAAAAATAGAAAATTCCCTAAACACTCTAAGTAGAATCACTTTTCCTACGTATTCTCCCTATTCCCCTTGCTTGCATTCTTTCATAACATTTGCTAACATTTACACCGTATAATTTACTTTGCTTGTTTTCTGAGCCCTCCCTCTGTCTGAGGTGTAACATAAGCTCCACTGAGTAAGGATTTTTCTCTATTTGAGTCACTGCTATATCCCCAGTGTCTAGAACAACCCCTAATATATACTAAGTGTTCCATGAATAATTGTCAAATGAATAATAAAGATGTATACTCAAGTGAGCGGTAATTATCACAATATGGTAAAATTTGCAGTGATTTTGTTTCTTCTTTCGTGAATTTTTGAAATATAAACTTTATGTTTAGAGCAGTTTTAAGGTCACAGCAAAATTAAATGGGAAACAAAGGGAGTTCTTGTGCACCCCTTTCTCCTGCACACTCACAGCTGCCTCTCCCACTACCAACAGACCCCACCAGAGTGGCACATTTATTACAAAAGATGAAGCTACTCGACCCATCAATTATCACTCAAAGTCCATCATTCACATGAGGGATCATTCTCGGTGTACATTCTATGGGTTAGGACAAATGTATAATGACATGTATCCATCATTAGAGTATCATACAGAATAGTTTCACTGTTCTTAAAATTCTCTGTCCTGCTTATTCATCCAACTCTCCCCACTAATCTCTGACAACTGATTTTTTTTTCACTCTCCATAGTTTTGACTTTTCCAAAATGCCAACTAGTTGGATTCATTCACTCTGTAGTCTTTTCAGATTGACTTTTTTCCCTTAGTAATATTTATCTAAGGTTCCTTCATGTCTTTTCACAGCTTAATAATGCATTCTTTTTAGCACTTAATAATATTCTGTCGTCAAGATGTACCACAGTTTACTTACCCACTCACCTACTGATGGGCCTTTGGGTTGCTTCCAAGTTTGGGAAATTATAAATAAAGCTGCTATAAACATTTATGCACAGGTTTTTGTATGGACATACATTTTCAACTCATTTAGGTACAGTTGTTGTATTGTATGATCAGAGTATTATTAATTTTATAAGAAACTACTAAACTGTCTTCTAAGGTGGCTGTACCATTTCACATTCATAACAGCAATGAATGAAAGTTTCTATTGTTCTATATCTTCACCAGCATTTGCTGTTGTCAGTGTTCTGGATTTTTACCAGTTTAATAGGTGTATAGTACCTCATTACTGTTTTACTTTGCAATTGCTATGCCATACAATTTTAAGCATCTTTTCCCATGATTATTTGCCATCTATACGTCTTCTTTGGTGAGATGTCTGTTGAGATATTTTACCAATTTTTAAATTAAGTTGTTCATTTCCTTGTTGAATTTTAAGACTTTTTTTGTATATTTCAGATAACACTCCTTTTTTATTTATTTATTTATTTTTGAGACAGAATCTTGCTCTGTCGCCAGGTTGGAGTGCAATGGCGCAATCTCGGCTCACTGAACCTCCGCCTCCTGGGTTCAAGTGATTCTTCCACCTCAGCCTCCCAAGTAGCTGGGACCACAGACGTGTGCCACCATGCCCAGCTAATTTTTTGTATTTTTAGTAGAGACGGGGTTTCACCATGCTGGCCAGGATGGTCTCGATCTCTTGACCTCATGACCCACCCACCTCAGCCTCCCAAAGTGCTGGGATTACAGGCATGAGCCACCGTGCCCGGCCAACACTCCTTTTTTTAGATATTTCTTTTGCAAACATTTTCTCCCAGTACATGACTTGTCTTCTCATTTTCTTATAATGAGTTTTATAATTGGTAAACATTCAACATTTAAAAATATGTGTCATAGATCTGACAAATGAGAATTAAATTATGAACTTATGGCTGGGAATGTAATAGCTATGTTATACCGGTTATACCATAGAGAGTGTACATGAACCAGTATAGCCTGAGTCTGTATAGTTGGATATCCTTCTGTGCATATTTTTTTAATGTAGCCATAGCTAGGATTCCTCATTTTATGCAGTCCATGTCACATCACAGTTTTTATAGGCACAGCAAAAAAGTGGGACCATATAATGCAAATACTCTATTTTTTAGAAAAGCATCTGTCCTGTATCTGGTAAACTGAACAGCACCTTCCCTTTTTGCCTTGAGCAGAAAGTGCCCCAAGCAGATGTTAACAATTTGCCTTGCTTTTGGACCTGTCTGCTCACAGAACAAAGCATGACTGCCTTCCCAGAAACTTTTCTAGCTCCAAAGACGTAGCCACCTAGCTCAAAGGTGTTCAACGATCTCACAGTCCAAGAAGTCCCAATATTTCCAATTCAACAGTCTGTTATCAAAATGCCAAGAGGCCAAAGACCCCCAAAAACCAAAAGTCTATTCTGCATCCTCAGATTTTTCCAATCCCTTAAAAATAATTGGTTTCATAATCTTTTCTTTGCCTCTACTAAGACCTGCTAGAGGGTCGAGGGGAGTAGATGACTGCCTGCTCTACTCTCAGGCCAAGAGACACTACGAACTATTTTAACTTCTAATGGAAAAAGAAGCTGAAAATAAAAGAACATTTATCTCCTGACTACAATTTAGGATTTTTAAGCAAGTTTCTTAATCTGTGTGAACTTCATTTTTCATATCGGTAAAATAGAGATAAAATTGTCTTCCTTTCAGAGCTCCTAAAAAGACTAGAAATGATGTGTGTAAAACACATTACACGTCTTAAATACTCAACAAACCTCTTTATTGCTGCTCGTTTCCTCATCGTTCATTCTATTTACATTTTTCACTCAACTCCCTCTCTCTGTTCATACCATTCTCAAGTCCATGTTGCACCCCCAAAGTGTTCCCTGAGAAGAAATTGTATGAGAAGACAGAATATTCATTATTTGTATTTCATTTACCTAAGCATCATCGCATATGAGATGAGTTGTTCTAATTTCTAAGTCCTAGCAAAGTAAATGGGGTGAGTAAAGCCGAGATCTGACGTTGCACATTGAGCATGTTCAGCAGCGTATCTGGAACTTACATTCCATCCGTGGACTGATTTCTATTCTAATTTTAATCGCCAGGAACTGTTTTACTGTTACAGTCATAGAATGTGAGAGACGACAGGAAACTAGAGCTCCGAGAGGTCTTCTGCCTCCCCGACTATGCCAATTTTCCCAGTACCACTCAGTTACACTCACTAAACTGTACTCATTACATGGTTCTGATTTATCATACTATAATAACAAAAAATTTTAATTTTCAAGATATTTAAATCAGAAGTGTAGCTGGGTTGTAGGGATCTGGCTCAGAAGTGACCGGGCAGGAAAGAGCTAGAGAGCGGGGCTTGCAGGATCAGAAGACAGTACAAAGGCACCACACTCCCACCACCTTCTCTGAACCGTCCTGGTTTTGCTGCTGTCGTGCAGCCTCGTGCAGTCTCTGAGATCGCGTCAACATAATTTTGACAACTGCCACATCAATCCATTTCTTTTTTTTTTTAATTGTGGAGAGGTGCCATGGTTAAAGACTATTTTTTTCTTTGATCTTCTAACTCCATTGTATCCCCATTTCTATTTTTTTTTTTGATATTTTAATTTATATTCAATAGAAATATTTAGAGATTGCTTAGCCACTTTTTCTTCAACCCAGATAGTATGAATGACAGTGAATCTCTCTCCAACAGAGAAACACATGGTGTAGTTAGATAAGCAATTTCTAGAACCGATACAAAGCTTAGAGACTCAGCTCTGAAATTACTTACTCCTGTATATACAATCAAGTGTCACATAACATTTCGGTCAATGACAAATTGTGCATACAACAGTAGTCCCATAAGATTATAAGACTGTATCTTTACTTTACCTTTTCTATGCTTAGATATGTTTAGATAAACAAAGTCTCATTCTGTTAAAATTGCCTGCAATATTCACTACAGTTACATGCCATACAGATGTGTATCCCAGGAGCAATAGGCTATACCATTCAGCTTAGGTGTGTAGTAGGTTGCACCATCTGGGTTTGTGTACGTACACTGACAAAACCACCTAACGATGCATTTCTTAGAGCATATGCCCATTGTTACGTGACACATGACTGCATTTGTGTGACAAGTCACAAACTGAGGCTTAGTTTCTCATCTGTAAAGATGAATAATATCAAATGTATAGGACTATGTTGTAATCCTTTGCAAATGATATCGTCTATGAATCACAAATTTTATTTAATTCTGACTGAAAAATATAAGAAAATAGGCAGACAAGCCTAGATTATCACCAGCTGAAAGTCAATGTACCCTTAAGAATGGCTTTGACACTTTCTCAAATGCACAATCCAATTGAATGATGTACCGCAATGATAAAGGAACTATCAGATTCTTTGCAAAAATGCAGTGACGTTATAAAAATTGTGACCATTATTAATGAATATTTGCAGAGGGTAAACATCTTCCAACTGTCAGCAAATCAAACACCAGAATGGCAGAAGGTCACTTGGTATTTGAAAGACAAACTATGATGGCTCAGTGGTAATTACAATGAAACCAATTAGAAGATTAACAAACCCCAAATGGCATAATGTCATATAAGTAACTATTTAAAAGTCAGAATTTTGAATTCAGAGGATGAGAATCTTGGAAATCCTCCAGACAAATCTTCCCTAAGGCCCAGAGCTGTGAAGCGATTTACCCAAAGTCACACAAAAACTTTGAATAAGAACCTCTAGATAGTTGCAGGTGATATTTAAGTTCTTATTTTTTTTTTAAGTTTGACAAAAATGATTGTTTTGCTGTTATATATGGTAAGCTACTAATTCTCCATGTGTATTAAGAACCAGGCATTACAGAGAATATTTTATATACATCATTTCTTTGTTTCCTCTCAACCCAATGAAATGAAAGCTACCATGTTTCGCATTTAAGAGGTGAGGAAGCTGAGGCCCTGGGAGACCCTGTGGTTTGAAGCCATGGAACTGGCATGTGGCAATTATGCTTCAAATCCAGACCTGTCTAACTCCACAGTTGGTGCTTTTTGCCTTATCCTTCCTTTTATTCTCAACTTTGGCAAAATTCAGTTATTAAAGATTCCAGAGTAACTGACCATGTCGGTATTTCACCCGAAGGTATTTGTAGGATACAGCCCTTCTGACACATTATCACTGAGCCTGAAATGCAGCCCTCAGCAAGAACAATGGCCACTTTCTCCATCTTGAGTCCTGTCCTGAGCTATTGGTTTCTATAAAGCTTCAGCAAAGCCATTTGAAAGCACATCAAGGCTACAGAACAAAGATATAGTCCTCCCCAGATGCATGAATACCCATCATGTTTCTACAAATATTGTTAGAAAGAAATTTCAGGACAAATAGCCCTTATGGGGTCATAAAAGAAGTCCCAGAATTAAAGTCAGAAGATCTGAGTATATACAAGACACAGCGCCACCCCTGCAACCTGTATGACCTTAGAGCAAGGCTCTTAACTTCACCTATAAAATCAGACAAGGCTTTGAAAGGATTAAGTGAAATAATTCAAATATTCTTTGAAAAATTGTTAAGATGAATCATCAACAAATTTATAGAATACATCATTTTGATTTAAAAAAGTATGGTGTAGAGAAACCTACTTATGCCATGTTTAAAACACAGTCCATGCCTTCAAGAAGTTGGCAAGCTAGATGGTAAAACAAATGTGCCTAGTTGTAAAAACTAAACAAAAATTGGGCATCTCAGTTTCCTTCCTCATTATTTCCAGGTTACAAGTAATGTTGGCATATTTGTAATAAAACATTTCTTTTGCCTTTTGAAATTTTTCTCAGCATACATTTCTAATGTATAATTATGTCTAATTTTACTGGTTTGAGGCATGTATCTGGTTATCTATTGCAATAATAAGTCATCCAAAAACTAAGTGCCTTAAAACAACAATCACTTTTTCATTACTCCTCATGGTTCTAGGGGTTGACTGGGCTCAGCCAGGCAGCCCTGTCTCTGGTGGTTTCAGTCAGCTAGCAGCTAGTGCTGAAGTCATTTCAAAGCTGCCATGTTTGCAAGTCTGGTGGTTGATGCCAGCTGCAGACTGAGATCTCAGTTGGAGTGCTTGCCCAGAACACCTACACAGGGTTTTCCATGTGTGCTTCCTGCTTCCTCATGGCATGGTTCCTCAATTCCAAAAGCAAGCACCTCAGGAAAGCTAGGCAGAGCCGGATCACTTTTTATGACCTAGAGTTAGAAGTCACGTCCCATCACTTTGGCTGTAGTCACAGACCCACTCAGATTCGAGAGGAGGGAACACCATCCCTTCCTCTGAATAGGAGTGCCAATTTCATATTGGAGGAAATCTCGTTGCAACGCTATCTACCACAGGGCATCGTAAGCAGAATTCAAGGGTCTATTACGTTGTAATAAAAATCTGTTACAAACTTGTGCATAGGAACAAAAATAATATACCGTATAGCAAAGAAAATTACTATTGTACTAGAGTATTGGGGTTAAAGAATCATGAAATTCTTCCAAGTGTCTGTTGTAGCTACGCTGTTTTTTATCTTTCAAAATGCTCACTCCTGACACTACAGCATCTGCATACTCCAGAGTGGCCGGACTGAAGAACTCAGGTACACAAGTTCTCATGGGCTTCTGGGCTCTCAGAAGATAAAGAGATTGAGCCTTTGTGCTTTCAGTGACAGTAGACCAGAGACAGCTCTTGAAAAGGTCAGGCCGTGTGAGGAACTATTTCAGGAAGATGCATCCTAAACTGGGTAAGAAATGGGGGCCCTTATGGGCAAAGACAGTAGCTCAGACTCCAGTGGGAAAGATCAATTGTACAGACATGAGGGCTTTGAAGGAAGGAAAGGAACATGTAAAATGTAAAGAAAGCAGAAGTGAGACCCATTTGGAGAACAGAGATCTGTGCGGTCAGATGACAAAGAGCCAAGGGCAACTCCAAGGCTGCCAGACAGGTAAGGGACCGTCTATAAATCAGTCACTGACCTAGATGGGCAGGGAGCAAGTTTCAGAAGAAACTATGGGGAATCCCTTTTTTGTTTTCTTCAGTCTTTTAATAATGAATTTTGAAGCAACAAGCACAGAGACGTGTTTGCTAATCCGTGTTAATCTTGCTCAATACATCATCTCTCTTTATTTTCAAACTTGTTCTTCCTCTCTCTCCCCCAACATTTTCTCCTATACTCTGTTGAATAATTGTGTTTTATATTGTATGTCTCACCTTAAAAAATCCTTCCTTGGGGAAGTCTTCACTTACTCCTAGACTCAATTAGATGCTCCTGTTATACACAGGCACAGCATGCTACAGCCTCCTTCGCAGCTCTTAGCACAGTTATAATTATTTAAGTGTTTGTAAAAAGACATTTGTTCCATGTTCCTCACTAGACTTTAAGCTCTCCTGTGGAGGAGTTTCATCCAACGTGTCTCCCTTGGCATACCGAGTGCCACCACTGTGCCTGGCACATAGTAGGTGCTCAGTAACTGCTGCCTGAGTGACTGCCAGCTCTGTCTTCTGAGTTACTTGGACTAGGTGTTACCAATTCAAATACCTCTGGGACAGAGAGGTCAGGGGTCAAGGAGGCCAAGTGGTGAGAACCGTGGTGTATTATAGCACAAGCCCATCCAAAGCGTTCAAATTCTCATTAAAAGTACAACAACAAAACATACCCTCAGTATCACCAGCTCACAGACAATCTTCCATCTCTGGTTAGAGTGATGTTCTTCCAGGCAGAATGACTCCTCATACAAAGAAACAGTTAATCACCAAACACAGATCTTCCAGAGGGCACTCAGACTTAAGACAATGACCTGCATTATCACTCCCTTCATATGAATTCTGCACATTTGCAAAAGATGAAATTTAAACCCTGTTACGACACGTCATCCACTGCTCCTTTCTACAATCCTCTTCCATTCAGTGAATTTACAACCTATAGAGAAATGTAGGCATTATCCATTCTAATCCACTCATTTTACAGATGAGGAAACTGGGGCAAATGATTCACTGGAAAGCACACAGCTGGTTACTGGAGATTTGGAGATGGGAGAACACAAACTCATCTAAGCACTGTCCAGTGTTTTTCCCAAGCCACCAACACATCTGATCTAACATTCAAGGTGACTTTTGGAACCGAAACACTATGAAAATACTAGATGCAGAAATAATTTTCATCATGCATCTATTTTAATATAAGATATAAATGTGCACATGAATAAGCATTCTTACACATTGCTCTTCTTTAATTCTGGGCATGACCTAGGCTGAGATCTGAAATTGATCCCTTGCTAATGAGGAACAACTAAAAGGCAAAGATTTAATGATAGAAATTGTTTAGAGTTGGCCTTAAATAATGCAGTAATGGAATATTTATTGATTCTGGGTTCAGTAGCTCAAATGAGTGATGGACTAGGAAATGCCTGCCACTTTCTGGTGCCTTTCACAGAAGCACAATCCACCCCATTAAGGGAACGTGCTAAAGCCGAGAGCCAAAAATTGACTGAGCTATCTGGATACTCCAGGCTGACTCATCTGCAAGATGGTTCTTTTCTTAGATTCTCAGGATAGAAAAGACATAAGTTTTTGTGCATTGAAAAAAAAATGATGTGACCTTGTTTCCTATTAGTTCTGTCAAGCTGAGGAAAATCTAGAGGTGTCAAATGGCCTGAAATTTAAGTTCATTTCATGGCCCATCTGGCTCACCAAGTCCTGGACTCCTCCTCTGAAGAGCTTCAGAATCTCTGTGCCACTATTCTTTGTTTGCATTTTAATTTCCTCAGAGCTCTAGAAATTCAAACTTGTAGCCTCGATGCCTTTATCCCTCCCCCATGCCTCCCTGGCACAAATACCAAATAGAAACCACCTTGCTGCCTCTGTTTAATCACAGAATGACAATATTTCAGGATAACAGAGGGGCTGTTTGTGCTTTATCTTTTACTGTGTTTTTATGGGGAGCAATATATTTTCTTCCTTTCCTCCCCTGATACTGCCACAATCTTTCCTAAATTAAATATGTAACAAATTTCTCATATGACTTTATTGCCAGGCTCTTCTTACGCCATCATTAAATATCTTCATGCTGTTTGACAGTTATTCCTCATCAGTGTGTTACCTTAGAGACTGTCTGGTGTGAATGGAGGTTTACAGTATGTGGAGAGAGAGGGAAAGATGCCAAGTAGGAGCCCAGGGAATGGCCAGACCCACCCCCATCAGGCAGGGATGGGCAGAGCATGGTCAGGAGAGGGTGACAGCCAGGAGGCACACACCTGATAAGCAGAGAGTGTGTCCCATTCATCTTTGTGTCCCCAGGACCTAACTCTGTTCCAGGCACAGTGAGGTTCTCTGAAGATACTTGGTGGAGAACAAAAAAGGATAATAAGGAAAAAAAGATACAATAGAAAGATAAGAAGAGGAAAATGGAGAGGAGGCAGGGGCCGGCAGTTGGGGGTAGGTGGAGAAGATTCCGAAATTCAGAATGATGCTCAGTGAAAAAAATAAGACAGATGGGAAGCTCCACACCAGAGTGAGATTTGGGGTAATCTACCATTCATTAATCAATTTGATCCAAGACAAAATATACATAATGATGTTAAAATGGGAGGATTTCAGCTGCTGAAGAGAATGACAATCGTTAGAGCAATCCAAATCCTAAGACCATGCTCTGCAGTGCAAACAGGCTGCCACAGCCAAGGCCCCAGGCCAGTGCAAGAGGCATTTGATGGGCAAGAAGGTAAACTCAGGGGAAAGGGTATTGGACTGAGCCACATTGCCGTAGGGGATATTCACTGGATTGGATGAAATATGTTCCCCGGTGAGACTGGACCAGCAGCCATGATGCCCCAGAGGAAATTACAAGAGCCAAGAAAGAAGAAAACACATTTAACATTTCTAATAGTAGTAATTATCTGGATTTATTGATCAATTCACTGAGCTTATCTGAAAGACAAGAAAACAAACTGGGATTTGACACTGACTCCAGTCATAACCGCTGTGTGTCAGCTTCAATTTACAGCCATTCTCTTTGACACACAGTCTTTGAGGTATTGAGCAAGAATTGGTAAGCCTTATAAGTGGCTTATTTATATGACTTCTGCGGACACGAGGACCTCACCTAATGCACATTAAAAAAACAAGCTGGACACGAGCTACATTTCTGTCTCTTAGGTAACAAAGTTGTGCATAATCGTGCTATTTCGGCACTTTTTGTTTTGGTGTCAATCCAGACATGTAGAATCCTGCAAAATTAATTATGGAAGAGGGGAATATTTTGATTAATCTTCAGTGAATAATCTAGTTCAGCCAACATTTCTTGGCAATCATGTACACTGCTGTCCACAGGGTTATTTCTTGTTAGACTTCCTAACAGGATCTAATATTGCACATTGTAAATACATAAGCAAAATAATCAAGTCCCAGGGTTTTTTATCTGTTTAGTGTCAGGGTATGTTTTTTCTTTTTTGAGACAATGTTAGACCTATAGAAGAGTTGTGAAATATTACAGAGAATTTTCTTAGAGCTTTCACCTAGCTTCCCTTAATGTCGACATTTTGCATAACCACCATACAATTATCAAAGCTAAGAAATTGACATTGCTACAATACTATTTACCAAACTACAAAATTTATTCAGATTCTATTTCTTCCACTAATGTAGTTTTCCTGTTCCAAGATCTAACGGAGGTCTGATTTTAACCAGGGCAACACAAGATTGTCTTTGCATGTAAGAGAGGAGGTGGAGTTCTTAAGTCATGGAATCCCCTAGAAGTTAAGCTCCATGACAGCCAAGACCTTGTCAGTCTTGTTTATCTCTGTAACCCCAGGCCCAGGAAGAGTGCCTGGAACACAGAGGCTTGAAATGTTGAGTGAAGGAATGGATGACTAAGTGACCAGTCAGAACATTCCCTTCATTTTTACAGAAACAAACTCAACAAGACCAGATTCAAGGGGTTATTTTAAATATTGCATTTTCCCTTAATTTCTAAATTCTCATGGTCAGTTTGAGATTTTTATATGGCATAGTTAGACTGGAATTGGACTTGGATGATTAAGAATCCTGAAGAAACAGATAACAATCCCACCACTAACTACCTCCTACCCTAACCCACAAAGCTAAGGTAAATCCCATTACCTGTGTTCCATTAAGTATATTTCATCACCATATTTATTATACTATACTATAATTAACTGTGCATTTAGAATGGATTTCTCAGTAACAGATTTTTCATCTGATTATGCCAAATATCTAATTGATGTTAGATACACAGCAACAACACTGAAAAAATGCCTGGTTACCTTTCTTCAGTACACCAATATCACCTATACACCAACATCAAACACACAATGTTATTTGCATCACATTGTTGATGCTAATAATTAGCCAACTGTTCATTATTAACAATAATGTAAAGTTGTTCATGCAAAAACTGAATTGCACACCCACATTCTGAATCAAACCCTTGAAAGAAAGTTTATTCTAAGATCAACTAACAAATTCTGATATTCCTTTGAACTTCTAGATCTATTTGTGACTTATAAGAAGTACATCTATTTTCTTTATATGTTTGTTAGACTTGCCCAAACAGAGTGAGCTGGTTTATTTTGATTATGTTATCCAAGTACTTAAAACACAGCCACATGCTACAAGCTACTCAATAAAAAGCTGTTCTTGGTGTAATCAAAAACAGAGCAGAGAATATGAAAGCCTTTCACACCCATGCTCCCAATGCTTTATGGCTACTTCCTAAAACCATCATTCACTCTCACACACAGTGACTCAGGCAAACCCACATCCTTCTCCATGACAGGTGCGGTTGCCCCACTGGCTTCATCCTACTGGGAGGCAAGACCTCATGGTGAGAGTAAAGGAGTTTAAAGGGTTTTAGATCAGCCAGCTGGTGGATAGGACAGAACTCCAAATAATCAAAGCTACTTCACTCCTGGGTGCATATGTAGTCACACTGTAAGCAAGTCTGTCTATCAACAAAAACAAACACAACTGAGAAATCGCATCATAGAGAAACAGAGCTGAAAGGGCCCATGTAGAGGAAAACACAGGATCCTAGAGAGCTAAAGTAACTCACCTTAGACCAAGCAATGAAAGGCCCGATTAGCAGCCAAAATACTTCAGAATGAAAATCGCTGGACTGATTTTTCCAAAATCACTGCTTTGAAACCACTAAAGCTAACAGCAGCAGGTATTGTAAATCAGACCATGTTGCTCCCTTGCTTGAGACCTCTGAAAGGATTCTGGTTGTGCTGAGGGGCCAAGCTCGTCAATGTAACTTACCGGCACTTCAACTCTCTGGTCTTGCTTGCTTGCCCATCTCGCTTATCATTCCCACTTCTACTCCACAGGCTCACCTCACACTGTCCTGTTTTGAGTTGATCCGTGATGTCAAGTCCATGTTCCATGTTGTCTTTGGTCCCTGTTCCCTCTGCTAGAACAAATGTCACCGTCAGTCACCCTCCTCTTTGCTCTCCTTGCACCCTCTACTTCCCTATATAATACTGCTTAGGCCAGAATTGAAATTGGCCCTGGTTTTTGTTTTGTTTTTTTTTTTTTTTTTTTTTTTTGCCATTTTCTCTACAAAATAATAAAACACTTGAGAGCAGCAATCATATCTTTCTGATTCATTGCCCAAATCCAGGCCCTTGTACAATGCCTGACACATGATAAGTAGTAAATGAATACTTTTTCAATAAATAAATACATTAAATTAAAATTTTCTTATTAATTACCTATAAATAATTACCAAATATCCCATGAATATCATTTCCTCCCAGGGAAAATAACACTATATGAGTGTAAAACCAAACCATATCATATTTCATAGGAGTTGGTTTGCTATAAATTGAAAATCAGGTCATTATCATTATTATTCCAGAGTATCATGCTATATCTGTGCCCTTTAATAAATTAGGTTACCAAAAACTATATCCACCCACTCGACTCCCACAAAATGATATTCAGAAAGCAGTTTCAACCTTCTGGGCTCTTAGATATCTGCTCCACTAATTTTGGATTTGGAGTTGTCTCCTTAATAGTTAAAGAAGAAAGCTTTGAATTCCTAGCCCCTGAATACCGACTATCTGGACCTTGGGCACCGTGACATTGGAGCCCACACACCTTCTTGCTGACCCTAAAACGATAAAATTGCACCACCCATTATAGGTATCCTTTCCACTATAAAGACGGATTTCCTATTTAAAAAAATGCTTTATAGCACAGTGTCATTTTATTCACATCAAAGAGCTAAACTTTTATTTTTCTCATATTCCAAGGTTTTTCTGAGGGAACCACGTGACGATAAAGCTGTCTTTCTGCAAGTATTTACATCTCCTGTCTTCTATTTATATCTCCTGTCTTCTTCTGAACATGCATAAAGGATTGCATTTGGATCCCTGCCAAGATAAGTCTTAATTGATTTTTTTCA
Source organism: Aotus nancymaae (assembly GCF_030222135.1). Lineage (NCBI taxonomy): Eukaryota > Metazoa > Chordata > Mammalia > Primates > Aotidae > Aotus > Aotus nancymaae. The sequence continues at coordinate 10,613,943 of NW_026988431.1, forward strand.
GGTGTTTCCTACTGCCATGGCAACCATAATCAAATATCTTTTCATGAATAGCTTTGTCAATTGCAATATAATATTCTCACTGAATACAGTCTCCAGTTCTCTTTCTACAAAGCTCTCGGGAGCTTTTCTTCTCTGACCTAACATTTCTTTTCCTTCAAGCCTCTAGGCCCCATGAAAATCATATATTTAAATAGCCCTCATGGTTTTTTAAAATGAGAACCTCCTATGATTTCCATCAGTAATAACACACACAAAGATAAAAATAGATTATGCTTTCAAGGGTAATAGATATTTTATTACTAGCATGATTTGTCAAATACCTATAATCCCTCTCAAATCACCTCTGACGATGTTATTTCTTTTTTTTTTCATTTTTGTCTCCCAAGAAAAATCATTATTCATCTTAAGAGAGAACATCTTGTCAGTGTTGCAGTTCAACAAAATAAGGAAAACATCTCTGCCAAAATGTAGCAAATGTGATTACACAAGGCCAAGGAGAAGCCCATAATTAGATCATTACCATGGAAACAACCTAATTACATGTGTAAAGCAGTGAGGGCTGAGTTGCAGATCTGAATATGTTAATACCATTGTCTATGTTATAATATTTCTGCTACTATTTTATATTTCCCCAAATATAAAATATAAATTATATAGATAAATCTCAACTCAGTTTAAATGAATGAAAAAATACCATACAGTTATGTGAATGGAGTTCAGGGATATTCACTCTATTATAAACACATACATATACCGTAAATGAGAAAAAATGTTTCAATGTGCATATTAATAATAAATGTACATTAGCATGTAAATAGCTGAATGGCCTTAAATGTGCATTCTAAAATTTCATACTGTGCAAAAAATATTTGCTAGAACGACCAAAGTTCTGATAAGGTAATTCAATTTTTTTCGACTTTATTTTATTATTTATACTAGGGAGTAATTTTATGTTAATCTGCCCTTCGTTATTTAGAGGCCTGTTGTTTCTTTAAGGACTCATTTGACCCTTGAAGGCTAAAATGTGCATCTCCATTCATTATTCAGGCCACAGTTAAAGAAATGTGCTGAATCCATAGGGGCAGGGAAAAGCTGCTCGGAACTTTATTTATTGGGAAAAGCTGCTCAGAACTTTAGGTGTGCATTTACTTTTTTAAATTATCAGCTCCAAATATCTGTTTCCAACTGCCTTTTAACACTATTTGCAAGTGCTTTTGTCATTAAATTTCTTAAACACTTCCCTTACTCTCCTTAACTGTCCATTTGGAAAGCATCTTCTCCAGCAGCACCAGATATTAGCTACTCCCTGACCTCCTCCACCTCTCCTGGAAACAGTGTGGCTTCCAGAGTTCAGTAGGCCAAGAGAGGAGATATTGCTGAGGTTCCTTCCTCCCAACCTCTTATGCTTTCATAATCATGATCAGAATCAGAGAGAGGAGCCCAAACTGCAGGGCTGAGGGTAAGAGTGTGAGGGCCCTTGTTATTTCTGATTGGTCTGCACTACTCACATCACCTGTGCCTCTGACTCTAGCAATGTGCCTCTCGTACTGTCATTCCCTACCCTTCCCTGCAGCTATAAGAACTGGTCTCCTTCTGGGGAGAAGGAAGAATGAAGGAAACCGTGGCTCTTTTGGATGGAGGTACAAACTCATTCTGGTGCAATCTTCTGCATGCCTCCATTTGCTTTCTTTTTTGCAGCACATCACACACACACACACACACACAATCATACACACACACAACAACCTGAGAACAGAATAGATGTGGCAAATCCATCAGCAGCTCAGGGATCCAAATAACTGAGTCTCCCTTTAACAGAGGCCCCAAGGGGTGTGATGCATAAACACATAACTAGCTGGGGACAGAAAATAGAGCTCATCAACACAACCATAGAATCTGAAGGAGGAAGTGAGCTTGACAGGAAAAACAGCTGGACTTACAGTCATGCCATCACATTGCTATGATGTATGAGTCACTTTCCCTTTGGGCCCTCAACTGTACCTCTCTGCAAAGCAATAGGATGTGGCTGGATGGCATTTAGGTCTTTCATAAGTTCTAACATGCTTATCCTATGGCTGTAATGTAATCTAGGTCAAGGCTGATTCCTGTTTTCCCTCTCATTCAACCTGACTGGTGCTGGGTCAGGATGCCCCTGGTCCCTTTATTTTCCATCCACCCACCCTGGAGCACACACACTGTTAAGATGGAAAGGAGTCTGAAATGGAGAAAAGATTACTCTATTTGTCCTATTAATCCTATAACCTCTGAGGGCCTTCATTGCCTTTTCACTCAAATGATGGTCACTGCAAGGGTATCCGGATGGGGCAGTGACTGAAGGGATCTCTACAAGTCCTTCGAGCTGTTCCGATGTAACATTCCATGAAGAAAGTTACTTTTCTTTGTGTACTTCAGCAGCTCTCATCTATACTCAGAAACCTTTGGTGACTCCCCATTTTCATAAATGCCAGAACCAAAAGCCACTGCCTGTCTTTCAGAACACCTGTTAATCTAGCTGCAGTTTTCTTGCCCAAACTTGTTTCCCACCATCCCGTACCTCGAGCTCACTGGTCTAGCCAGGTGTTACCACAGATCCACACATCCTCAATCCCAGTGTTCTCCCTACTCTCATGCTGCTTCTATATTCACCAGCCTGGCACATAGTAGGCCCTCCATACAGATGTGTGGCTTGACTGTTGAAGCACTCTCCCACATCCAAACCTCATCCCAGTTTTCAAGGAACAGGTCAGGCCTCCATCTGTAAGGCTTGCCCTGGTGGTTGTGAATTACACGACTGTGCTTTCTAATCTACAGAATTTATTATGTGACACATCATTTAGGACTGACACTCATGACCTCTTTAATCACTGTTGAAAGTGTGAGGAAATTTACTACCCCTTATGAGTAAATATTCTGAAGATGAGTAGCAAGCCTTCTATTTCTTTATCATAGTGATAGAAAGAAACCACCTAACCCCACACTGAATCCTTGATAGGTACTCAGGAAATATTAGATTGATCGGCTAGGAGGTGCTCCAAGAACATTTCCTAACCAGGATGAATACCATTCCTACTGTACAATCTCCACTTGGCTAAATGCTCATCTTTCAAGAGGAAATTCAAATGCCAGTTCAATGTGGCCTTTCTCTACCCTGCTAGATAGAGCTTACCTTTTCTCTTCTTAGAAATGTCTATCGGTGGGAGAGAGATCCAAGATGGCCAATTAGCAGCAGCTCAGGATTGCAGCTCCCAGTGAAAGAGCAGAGAGTGAGTGGGCGCCACACTTCTGGATGAATTTTTGTTGCCCACGGACCAGGAGATTCCCAGTGGAGGAGCCCCACGGGTCACTAGCATGACTCTTTTGGCTGGCGTGGCTGTTTTGCCGGTGTTCCAGCGCAGCGGTTCTCAGTGTGGAGTATACAGGACTGGGTGCCCTTTTAGTTGGCATTTGGAGCTCCAGGAAGGCAGAATCGCCCATTCAGCTGATTGAAAAGGGAACTGGAACAGGGAGCCAGACCAGAAGATTCCCGGGAAGAAAAGCGCCACGAATCTCAACACCGCTGCTTCAGCTGGCACAGTGGGTCTCTGCAAGAGAAATCACACAGATTCCGGCACCCTTTCAACAGGTGACTGGAACACCTGGGAGCCCCCACAAAAAAAACAGCAACTAGAAACGCTGAGGATTGAGTTTCACAGCAAGCACAACTAAACCCGGGAAGGTCCAGCTCTGTGGGGGAGGGGTGTCCACCGAAGGAAAATTAAGAAACAGAAAAAGCTTCATCACCAACAAGCTGGACGTCCACTCAGAGACCCAATCTGAAAGTCAGCAATTACAAAGACAACAGGTGGATAAATCCAAAAAGATGGGAAGAAACCAGTGCAAAAAGGCTGAAACCACCCGAAATCAGAATGCCTTTCCTCCTACAGGGGATTGCAGCTCCTCATCAGCAAGGGAACAAGGCCTGATGGAAAATGAGTGTGATGTATTGACAGAATCAGGCTTCAGAAAGTGGATAATAAGAAACTTCTGTGAGCTAAAAGAACATGTTCTAAACCAATGCAAAGAAACTAACAACCTTGAAAAAAGGTTTGACAAAATGCTAACAATGATAGACAATTTAGAGAAGAATATAAGTGAATTAATGGAGCTGAAAAACACAATAGGAGAACTTCATGAAGTATGCACAAGTTTTAACAGTTGAATTGATCAAGCAAAAGAAAGGATATCAGAGGTTGAAGACCAACTCAATAAAGTAAAACGAGAAGACAAGATTAGAGAAAAAAGGGTAAAAAGGAATGAGCAAAGTCTCCAAGAAATATGGGACTATATGAAAAGACCTAATCTACGTTTGATAGGTGTACCTGAATGTGACGAAGAGAATGAATCCAAGCTGGAAAATATTGTTCAGGATATTATCCAGGAAAACTTTCCCAACCTAGCAAGGCAGGACAATATTCAACTCCAGATAATACAGAGAACACCACAAAGATAGTCCTCAAGAAAAGCAACCCCAAGGCACATAATCGTTAGATTCACCAGGGTTGAAATGAAGGAGAAAATACTAAGGGCAGCTAGAGAGAAAGGTGAGGTTACCCACAAAGGGAAGCCCATCAGACTCACAGCAGATCTCTCAGCAGAAACCCTACAAGCCAGAAGAGAGTGGGGGCCAATATTCAACATCCTTAAAGAAAAGAATTTTCAACCCAGAATTTCATATCCAGCCAAATTAAGCTTCGTAAGTGAAGTAAAAATAAAATTTTTTGTGAACAAGCAAGTACTCAGAGATTTCATCACCACCAGGCCTGCTTTACAAGAGCTTCTGAAAGAAGCACTACACATAGAAAGAAACAACCAGTATCAGCCATTCCAAAAACATACGAAAAGGTAAAGAGCATCACCGGATCCAAGATGGCTGACCACTAGCAGCTCGGGCACATAGCTCCCAGTGAAAGCGCAGAGAACGAGAGGACGCCACACTTTCAGACGAATATTTGTAGCTCACGGACCAGGAGATTCCCAGCGGAGGAGCTCCACGGGTCGCCAGAGCGACTCTTGTGGCCGGTGCGGCGGTTTTGCTGGCACCTTAAAGTGGCAGTTCTTGGTGCAGAGTCCAGAGATTCCTGGGCAGAAAGGCACCATCAATCTTAACACCGCCGTCTTGGCCGGCGCAGTGGATTGCTCAGATTTTGGCGCTGGGAATCAAAAAGTTGGACGTCCGCTCAGAGACCTAGTTAGAAAGTCGGTAATTACAAAGACAACAGACGGATACACATATAATGAAGGGAAGAAAGCAGCCTAAAAAGGCAGAGAATACTCAAAATCAGAATGCCTCTCCCTCTACAGGGGATCGCAATTCCTCATCAGTAACGGAACAAGGCTTAATGGAGAACGAGTGTGTTCCAATAACAGAAGCAGGTTTCAAAATGTGGGTGATGAGAAACTTCTGTGAATTAAAAGAACTTGTTCTAACCCAATGCAAAGAAACTAAGAACCTTAAAAAAAGGTTTGACGAAATGCTAACAAGAATTCACAATTTAGAGAGGAATATAAGTGAATTGATGGAGCTGAAAAGCACAACACGAGAACTTCGTGAAGCATGCACAAGCTTAAACAGTCGAATTGATCAAGCAGAAGAAAGGATATCAGAAGTCGAGGACCAGCTCAGTGAAATGAAACGAGAAGACAAGATTGGAGAAAAAAGGATAAAAAGGAATGAGCAAAGTCTCCAGGAAATATGGGACTATGTGAAAAGACCTAATCTACGTTTGATAGGTGTACCTGAATGTGATGAAGAGAATGAATCCAAGTTGGAAAATACTCTTCAGGATATCATTCAGGAAAACTTTCCCAACTTAGCAAGGCAAGGTAATATTCAACTCCAGGTAATACAGAGAACACCACAAAGATATTCTTCAAGAAGACCAACCCCAAGGCACATAATTGCCAGATTTATTAGGGTTGAAATGAAGGAGAAAATACTAAGGGCAGCCAGAGAGAAAGGTCAGGTTACCCACAAAGGAAAATCTATCAGACTCACAGCAGATCTCTCAGCAGAAACCCTACAAGCCAGAAAAGAGTGGGGACCAATATTTAACATCCTTAAAGAAAAGAACTTTCAACCCAGAATTTCCTATCCAGCCAAACTAAGCTTTATGAGCGAAGGAAAAATTAAATCTTTTGCGAACAAACAAGTACTTAGAGAGTTCACCACCACCAGGCCTGCTTTACAAGAGCTTCTGAAAGAAGCACTATACATATAAAGGAACAACCAATATCAGCCTTTCCAAAAATATATTAAAAAGCAAAGAACATTAATACAATGAAAAATTTACATCAACTAATGGGCAAAACAGCCAGCTAGCATCAAACGCCAGTATTAAACTTATATATATTTCAATTGGATAAAAAGCCAAAACCCATCGGTATGCTGCATCCGGGCCCATCTTACATGCAACAATACACAAAGACTCAAAGAGAAGGAGGAAGATTTGCCAACCAGAGAGTAAAAATAAACAAATAAACAAAAAGCAGGAGATGCAATTCTCGCCTCTGATAAAGTAGACTTTAAAGCAACAAAGATCAAAAGAGGCAAAGAAGGACATTACATAATGGTAAAAGGACCAATGTAACAAGAATAGCTAACGATTCTATAGATCAACGAGATAGAAAATTAACAAGGATATTCAGGACTTGAACTCAGACCCGGAACAAGTAAACTTAATAAACATTTATAGAACTCTCCACTTCAAATACACAAAACATACATTACCACCTCACACCTATTCCAGAAGTGACTATATAATTGGAAGTAAATCACTCCTCAGTAATCGCATAGCATTTCATAGGTTTAAATGAAATATTGGTTGGCTGTTTGTTATCTTCTTCCCTTATTCCTTCCTGACTACATCATTAAGTATAATTTTCAGTATACAAGAGGTTTTCAATACCCATTACTAAATTGCATTCTAGCCTGGGCAAGAAAGCAATACTCCCATTCTCTCTCCCTCTTTCTTTTCCTTTTTCCTCCTCCCCATTCTCTCTCTCTCTTTCTCTTCCTTTTTCCTCCTCCCCATTCTCTCTCTCTCTTTCTCAAAAAAAAAAAAAAAAAAAAAAGAGCATCACCATAATGAAGAATCTACATCAATTAATGGGCAAAACAGCCAACTAGCATTAAATGGCAGTATTAAACTCACATATATCAATATTAATCCTAAATTTAAATGGATTAAATGCCCCAATCAAAAGACACAGACAGGCAAATTGGATAAAAAGCCAAAACCCATCGGTACGCTGCATACAGACCCATCTTACATGCGAGGATACACAAAGACTCAAAACAAAGGGATGGAGGAAGATTTACTAACCAAATGGAGAGTGAAAAAAAAAAGCAGGAGTTGCAATTATTGTCTCTGATAAAATAGACTTTAAAGCAACAAAGACCAAAAGAGACAAAAAGGACATTACATAATGGTAAAAGGATCAATGCAACAAGAAGAGCTAATGATCCTAAATACATATGCACCCAATACAGGAGCACCCAGATACATAAGGCAAGTTCTTAATGACTTACAAAGAGACTTAGACTCTCACACAATAATAGTGGGAGACTTTAACACCACATTGTCAATATTAGACAGATCAGTGAGATAGAAAATTAACAAGGATATCCAGGACTTGAACTCAGACCTGGAACAAGTAAACTTAATAAACATTTACAGAACTCTCCACCCCAAATCCACAAAACATACATTCTTCTCAGTATCACATCACACCTATTCTAAAAGTGACCACATAATTGGATGTAAATCACTCCTCAGCAATCGCACAGCATTTCACAGGTTTAAATGAAATATTGGTTGGCTGCTTGTTTGTTATTTTCCTCCCTTATTCCTTCCTGTCTCCATTGTTAAGCACAATTATTGGCATAAAAGAGGTTTTTAACACCCATTTTTAGACTGCATTCTAGCCTGGGCAATAGAGCAACACTCCCGTTCTCTCTCCCTCTTTCTCTTCCTCTTTCTTTCACTCTTTCATTCTTTTCTTCTTTCTCTCTTTCTTTCTTCTTCTTTCTTTTTCTTTCTTTCTTTCTTCTCTTTAAAAAAAAAAAAAAGGCTCCCTTCCACTTTTCCTTCCCCAGTGTTTGTCTACTGGAAAAAAAAAAAAAAAAAGCTATGACACCTTAGGCAGGTTACCCAGAGTTCCTGTGCCTCACACTGGTACCTAAGAAATGGGATAATCATAATACCCATGTCACAGAACTGTTGAGAGGATTAAATGAGAAAATGCAGGGCCATCTTTCTGGTAGATAGCATTGTCAGTCTGGTAGATAGCCCCAAATAGCCTCTTTGCCTAGAATTCTGTAAAAGCCCATGGAAGCCAACTGCCTAGATACCTTCTTTCTTGTCCTGCTGAGTTTCCAGATTTCTCCATCCCTTACTGGCACTCAAGTGGTGATATCACTCTGTAGTGTAGCCTATGATGTGAGGACAGGATTTTTGCCTCTCTTGCTCACCTCATCTCTCAGAGTCTAAAGAAAAATGTCTATCGGCACTTCTCTCATTGCTGCAACTATTTGTTCATATATCTGTCTCTCCGCCTAAACAATAAATTACTAGCCTTGAGGAAAATAAGCAAATTTTACTTTTGTTACAATTGCATTTCCAGTATCATTCCCATAATACAATAAATGTTTAATAATGTTGAATGAATGTATAGAAAAAAATGCCCACACCCTTTAGGAAAAGAGTGTAATTTTGCTTCACTTTCTCTCTCTCTGAGCATGGTGAAATCAATTTTTGGCAATTTGAGATGAAGGACTAATATGAGGCTTGGCATCCACTTTGCAAGTTCATGATTTAAGTTGCATACTGAGTTAAAGGATAGAATTATCCATAGGATGGTAATATTTATGCCATGCCTTCTCCACTATGACCTTTAATAGTCCTGAGTGGCTATGCATGGATACTGCACTCTCTGGCTTTTGAAATCCATATTAAAGAATAATTAAGTAGTTAAAAGCCACCATTAAGAAATTAAAAGAGTTAATATATTTGAAAGTGCCGAGGAGGGTGGATCACTAGGTCAAGAGATCGAGACCATCCTGGTCAACATGGTGAAACCCCATCTCTACTAAAAATACAAAAATTAGCTAGGCATGGTGGTGCATGACTGTAGTCCCAGCTACTCGGGAGGCTGAAGCAGGAGAATTGCTTGAACCCAGGAGGTGGAGGTTGCAGTGAGCCGAGATTGCGCCATTGCACTCCAGACTGGGTAACAAGAGTGAAACTCCATCTCAAAAAAAAAAAAAAAAGTAAAAAGATTTTGCTTGTTACAATATCTTCTTGCCAGGTGGTTCAAAGATTGTGGTAAGACATTAATTGCTTCTTTTAATCCCACACGTGTATCTTTCATCGTCACTATCTACTTTGAACTTTGTTTGTTTGTTTGTTTATTTGGAGATGCAGTCTCGCTCTGGCACCCAGGCTGGAGTGAAGTGGCATGATCTCAGCTCACTGCAACCTCCGCCTCTCAGGTTCAAGCAATTCTCCTTCCTCAGCTTCCCAAGTGGCTGGGATTACAGGCATATGCCACTACCCCCAGCTAATTTTTGTATTTTTAGAAGAGACAGAGTTTCACCATCTTGACCAGGCTGGTCTCAACCTCAAGTGATCCACCCACCTCAGCCTCCCAAAGTGCTAGGATTACAAGCATGAGCCACCGCACCCAGCTTCTATTAATTTTTTTAAAGACAGTATCTCTCTGTCACCCAGGCTAGAGTGCAGTGGCACGATCATAGGTCACTGAAGCCTCAAGCTCCTGAGCTCAAGCGGTCCTCCTGTCTCAGCCTCCCAGGAAGCTAGGACTACAGCTGTGCACCGTCATGCCCAGCTAATTTCTGTTGTTGCTGTTGCTAGAGAAAGGGTCTCACTATATTGCCCGGGCTGGTCTGGAACTGCAAGCCTCAAGTGATCCTATGGCTTCAGCCTCCTGATGAATGTCATTTATTAGCAACATGGCAGAAACTGCTTTTATCACAGTAAGAATAATTAATGTCCTCTGCCTAAACAACCAGCTTGTTTTACACAATCGTCTTCATGAATTATATGACCACTCTCATTACCACTTGTAGCAAGCATGGAGGATTCACAATACAATTTCATATTCAGAAGACCATCTCCTTCTTTCTACCTTTGTTTTCCATTTATCTAATTTTTCCTGCTAATTTCAATTTAATATCATTTTACTATATATAATATGCATCTTTGTAAGGTGTCTTACTTTCAGACCAAACAGGTCTTCATGAACAAAAATAAACAGATCCATAGATAAAACAAATAAAAATGAATAATAAAATCTGAAATTTTCTTGATTAAAACTTATTCTTGATGAAAATTATTTTTAGATTTGCTATTGATAAATTTCTTTAAATTGTTATTACTGAATCACAACTTTAATCACTTTATAGATTGTTCATAATTTTGCTCATACTTAAAAGATAACTTTTGCTTTCCATTTAGTCATCTGGCTTTATTACTACACACTTCCAACTTAGCTAGTGGTGAACTGGGAAAAAAAAAGTGAGAAGATGAATAGTTGTCTTCAAAATGATCTCTGTATTTTAAGAGCTGGGATATATAATAATATGATCAACACATATAGCACTTACTATGGGCCAGCATTATACAAAGAACTTATCACCATTGAATCCTAACAACAACCGTAAGAGACGACACTGTTATTAACATCCCATATTAGAGATAAGGAAACTGAGGAACTCAGGCATTTGGTAACCTTTCCCAAGATCACACCACAAGTACATGGCAGAACCGGCATTGAAACCACTTTGCTACCCTGCCCTCGACTATGCTGTGTCTTCCAAGTCCTTAAAGGGTCAGTGAGGTAATGTTGAAATGTTAGCTTCCAGTATTGTCGGAGAACTACCGCAAGTAATAAGAGGTAAAAGGGGAAGAGATGATCAGTTATGCCGCTGCAAGTAAAAGACAATTGCCCCCTCAAATCCCACTGTTCTTCTTAAGATGACATTTCCCAGCACTTACCCCTCCCAGCCAAAGCATTAACGGATGATGCTTTAATATAAACTTTGTGGACTTGTAAGAAATCCAAACGCTATTTAAGCGAAAGACATTGTGCAAAGGGGGAATTTTCTTTCACTCTCAGTAGCAAAATTATTCATTGCCTCCTGCTATTATGAGTCATCCGTTGCTTCAGTCAGTGCTGCCCAGGGCTTTGTTTGCCATCTCTGTGTTTGAGCTTTGAAATGAGGTTATCGATTTATGATCAGTGTAACTCCTGGCTGACTCCTGGATGTTAAGATACAATAATAGAGGGTTTTGTGGAAAATCACCAGCTGCCCTTGAAGGCCGGATTTACATCTTGTTCATTTTTTTGTCACTCCAGCATCCAGCACATAATAAACACTCAATAAGTATATGCCGGATGAGTGACTGCTTCCATCAATTATTAGATGGTTGTAGACTTTAAGTTTATAATGGATAAAGACTCTGTTTACCACCTTATATTAGGCCAACACTGAACAATACAGATATAATAAAATGAATGAACTACTTAGAGTTTTAAGAAAACTGGAAAAGGGTTTATGTGTTGCTGAAGTCATATGCTAGGAGACATGTGAAAATAAAGGTTCTGCCAACTAAAAAACTTTATTTTAAATCCCATGAATCCTGTTTTATAAGGAACCAGCTACTTCATAATTCATTAACTGGAGATTTAACTTTTGTTATTTTTTCAGTGGCATAAAAGGGTATTAAGCTTTCTTTTATTTCCTTTTTTAAATCTCCATCACCTTAATATAGTGACTCCCAGGTATAATAGGCATTGGAAAAATAAAAGACATAATATATTTATCTGGGAGATTACTTAAAAAGGTTTCTGTTCTTCTGTTTCACTATAAAGGGCCGATTATATGCCGTGCTGAGGAGGTTTTACAATAAAAAGTGTGAAAGAGGTAAGGGGAGAGAGTCCCAACTAGCCTGGAATGGAAATCCAGAAATATCTGGCTTTGGCTTTAGAAGAAACTGCTGTCCATTATAGTGTTTATATTCACCTGGTGATTTACATGGTAGATGAGAAATCTTCTCAAAAATTGCAAGGTGTGTTCTCAGTTGGGGATCAGATTCATGCAGGAATGAACAGAAGACTGAAAATGGCAGGGAGAGAAAGCAGCCAAGGTGCCAGGAGAATTTGGCTGAATCTCTGAGAGAAAGTGTGAGAAAGTGTTCTAGAGAGGAAGGAGAGAGGCCTGATAAGCCGGCCTCAGCCATAGGGCTGAGCAGGAGGAGGACGAGGGGTCAGAAACACCAGCTCGTCCTGGTGCTTTCTCAATGCCCCTGCCGCATGAGTGCCGTATGCATGAGCTACACCAAGCTCCCAGCACCACTGAGGGGTCCACTTAACCAGGTGTAACTGCTCAGCCAGGAAGTCTTTCCCTTCACACTTCCCAAAGGGCTGCCAGCTTGTGAGACATGAGATCTGCTCTTCAGCAGGGTGGGGGCTGGGCAAGCAGCAAAGGACCTGGTGAGGGGAGACCTCGACTGGATCCCTGAAGGCTCATCAAGTTACCACGTGGGGCCGACAGAAATATCTGGGATGAACTTTGCAGGGATTAACATGCCTGTATGAATGAGCCGAGCTGACAGCCAACAAAATGTTCCTTTATCCAATGGCAAATTCAGGTTTAATGCTAAATGTGAAGTCACCTGAGCCCATATGCTGGGGAGACCTAAACACATTCAATGTATAAATTATTCTGTGAGAGAAAATAGAAATAAAATTATAAATTACTCTATATTTTTAGGCCAGGTACGGTGGCTCATGCCTGTAATCCCAGCACTTTGAGAGGTAAAGGTGAAGGGATCACTTGAGGCCAGGAGCTCAAGACCAGCCTGGGCAACATAGTGAGACTCCATCTCTTAAAAAATAAAAATAAAAAAATAAAAAATACCAAATAGCGGGGTGTGGTGGCATGTGTCTGTAGTCCCAGCTCCTCCGGAGGCTGAGGCAGGAATATGCTGAAGCCCAGGAATTCAAGGTTGCTATGAGCTATGACCTTACTGCACTCCAGCCTCGGCAACAGAGCAAGACTCTGTCTCTAAAATAAATAATATTATTAATAATTTTTTTTTTTTTATTGAGACGGAGTTTCGCTCTTGTTACCCAGGCTGGAGTGCAATGGCGCGATCTCGGCTCACCGCAACCTCCGCCTCCTGGGTTCAGGCAATTCTCCTGCCTCAGCCTCCTGAGTAGCTGGGATTACAGGCACGCGCCACTGTGCCCAGCTAATTTTTTATATTTTTAGTGGAAACAGGGTTTCACCATGTTGACCAGGATGGTCTCGATCTCTTGATCTCATGATCCACCCGCCTCGGCCTCCCAAAGTGCTGGGATTACAGGGGTGAGCCACCGTGCCCGGCCCCAATAAATTTTTTAAAGATATAAATTACTCTGTATTTTTGACTGGCATCATGCTTTATGGTTTCATAAACTTCTCATTTCTTTCTTAGAAACCTATTTGGCAAAAACAGGGCAGATATTATTCTCATCTAATAGCTGAGGAAACTGAGGTTCAGAGAGGCCAAGAGATTCGACCTCGATCCTACAGCTCATGTAAGGTGCGGGGGCTAGTCGGGGTGAAGTCAAGCCTGTCATTGCAACAGGGAAGTGCAGAGATGAACTCCCAGCACAGATCATTCTCCAACGCGAATTGTAATGTTCTTTTCTTCCCTTGTTTTCTCTTCTCTGCCCCTTTTCTCATTTCTCCTCCTCCTCCTCTCCCCTGATAGGTGCCAGGGATGTCCTGCCAGGAGCACAGCAGTTCCTTGGAGAAGGAGAAGATGGAGGAGAGAGACGCATTGGGGGAAGGTTGACAAAAGGCAGAGAACAGACAGGACTGGCAGAAGCTCTCCCCACCTCCTCTCCTCACTCCGTGCTCTTTAAAAACACTCCCTGAGTCATTTTCCTTTTAAAATCTCATTTCACCAGAATGTGTAAACACAATTAACCAAACGCAGTCATGTACTTACTGAATAAAGAAAAGCCGTGGCAGCTTTTTTGAAAACAGCAACAAAAGTGCAGCAACCCATTTGCCAACCAGCGGTAACGAGGGCTAGGAAGTGTAAGACTTTCCAGTATTAAGTGGGCTTTCAGCATTTTTTCCTCTCCCCCATCCCCCTTTTCAGAATTTATTCCCATGTCTTCTCTATGTCCCTGCAGAAGCCAGTCCACCAAAACAATCTACGTAGCCTGGCAGGGAGCCTGGCAAGCAAGCGTCACACACAATCCCAGCCTGCCCCCAGCACTCTCATGTCGGGGCTGGAAGAGTCCAGTGAGGGAAAGGCCTTCTAGCCAATATTTTTGTCTTAGGAAAAAAGCAGGGAAAATGAAGGTCCCCAGGGGCAGATAGGTTGGTAGAGAAAGCTTGGCTCTCAACTACTGCAATGAAAGACTTACACTGAGGTCAAGCAGAGTCCTTTTAGTTTCTGAACAAAAGAAAATGTTGTCCCCATTCCAGTGCTCCCTGATCAGGTTGAGGCCACCTGCCCCTCTCCCACAGCTCATGTGATTGCACCCACCCTGTAATAAAGGTCAGAGGAGCTGGTTGCATAAGCCTGATTAAACAGTTCAGACAAGCACCACGAGCTTTGGGGAATGAATCAGAGTCAGCTTTTGACACTGTTCTTCAGCAAATTCCACTCCTCAGAAATTTAGCAAGTGACTGCTACCTGCAAGGTGCTATGCTGTAAATTAAAAATTTAAAGGAATTCTTAGAACCACTGTTACCTTTGATGGATAATCCCTGGGCAGGTAGAGTTACTCTTGTTATCCAATGATGAACTGAGGCCCAGTGAGGTTCTGTGACAGTGATGAGCCAGAGGAGCCTCTGAACCTGTGAGAAGAAGTGAGTTGCAGCCCTGGCTTTCAGCAGGCCCATGTAGGAGCTGTGTAAGATTCAACCACTTACGCCTCAGCTCCTCAGCTATAAAGAGCAGGAGGGTTGACCAAATGGCCTACAAAGATGCCTTATAGTTTGCTTTTATGCTTTGTAGCTAATATTTATTGAGTACCTACTATGTGAAGTGAGTACCCATTTACACATATGAATATTTTTGACATTCTATGATTTCTAAAGATCCCATACACTTAAAGTAAGACCATATAAATTTTATAAGGAAATTCATTTACATAGAAGAAATAAGGGAAAAGTGAACAATATTTTCTTTCCTTTCTCAACCAGTGTTTCTTTAAGCCAAAATTTCTCTCATCTCATCCTTTACTTTTAGTTTTATAGGGAATTTGGTGTCTGAGCCACAACATCAAGACTTATTTTGGATTTTAATGCAAAAAATAGTTGCAGAGAGAAGACAGTTTCGAGTCCATCCTAGAGCTGACCCAGAAGGTTATGTAAGCTTTCAACAATTTAGAAACCAAACATTCACCCTTTTGCAAGCCCATTGTAAACAGGCTTTATGATGTATATATTGTTCTCGACTGTTACTATGTATGTCCGTTGCAGTTTGCGTTTGGAAAGTATTTTTGTAATTATTTAGCTTAGTCTGGTGATAACCTTCTAAGACAAGACTCAGCCTCAGTAATGGATGTTTTGACCCCACTTGCCAAGTCTACAAGCAGGAAATGAGTGAAGACCTTTGGTTGGAAAAGAACCTTTTTGTGTGTTTCTGGCAAGTAAACTGTCATCACATTTAATTGAGATTTGAGAAATGGGTAGCGAAACAGCAGCGAATGATGGCATTTGCAAATTAGTTGAAGCCAAGTGAATTTTTGCCTGGAGTGTTCTGACTGAAAAACATAAATATAAGGAAAATCAATGTTAGCAGAGAGAATCTTTCTTGTTTCCCTACTGATTTTCCATGAAGTAAAGTGCATGTAGTTGATTCACTATCTTTTTTTTTTTTTTTTTTTTTTTTTTTTTTTTGCCCTTTAAGGGAATCTGTCAAGTTTCAGATGAGACGTTGCAGTAGAAACAATCTTTGAACTTACTGTACTGATCAAAGTAATGATTCAACCTGTATCTTCCCCTACTCAGCCCCTAATATAGATTTTTCTTTTCCAAGGAGTGATTTCAAATGTTTCTAAAGAGGGGGACAAAAGGCTTTTCAATTTTCCTCCCTTTCCACTGTGATATGTTCTAAACCATCAATACCTATTTCTGCCAGTAATTCACACTCAGGGTTATCAATGAGTTTATGCCAAGCTCTGTTCTCAGCACATTCTTGTTGTGCTGTTATAAAATTTAAGTACATTGAGGTCAGTGCAAAAGTAACAAACAGTGAAAGAATGTTACCTAATAAATGCTTTATTCTAAACATAATCATCTGTAACGTACATGTCTAGAAATCTGTAATAAGACAGTTCTCTATCCTCAGTGCAATATGTTTAATTTAGATTTTTAGAGAATTTGCCACATCATTAATATTAATCTGTTTTTGAGAGAACATTTCATATTTTGCAGATAACACAATATAGTGTTTTGGCTTTATAATTGCTTTAAATCAGCCCTATGAAAAGATGATTAAGAACCTGTTTGTCTTTTCACATTTATGTATACATAGGGAATACATACACATATATAAAAGTTAAAATTTTCTCTGATCGTTCTCTATATCAGTAGGTTACAGTAAATATAAAGCTTCAATAAAGTAATGGGATTTTTCTATACCTAATTTGTTCTAATTCCAATGATAAATAAGGAAAGAGATGATAATCCTTGTCTTAAGTGACAATTGATCTTTTTTTCCTTATCGTAAGTGACACCTGATTTCTTTCTTTCTTTCATCTTTCTTTTTTTCAAGGTCTGTGGCTAGGCACTAGAAAAGGTTGCATCATTTTAGAATCAACATTTCCACTATGATTCTATTTTTTTCCAGCTTTTACATTGAATATGTCTCTTTATAAAATCAAACATGCTCTCATTTAAAATTAAGCTTATTTCCAACGCTGACATAAAAGGTCTCACAATTTTCATTGCTATTTTCAGCCATGGAGCTGCAAGAAACCCTTCTAAGTTTGTGTGCATAACGGGTATGTGGAATAGTTGTCACCCCTACCATAAACGACACAAGAAAAGAAAAAAGGGTTTCAGGAAAAAAAAAATGAAACATGTCTCATTTTTAGAGGTCAAAAGTCACTTTCATCCCCTGAATACGCTTTGAAAGTGGTCCAGACTTCAAATTACTGTAATTTTCACCTACTCCTATGTAAGAAAAGGGAAGTAAAAGCACAAGGAATCATAAACATCTCAGCGCAGGACATTCTTCCTTTCGGTAGACCCTCCATTGTGTCCGATTCCTGCACCACTTCCCAGCACTTCTGCTTCACTCGTCCCCTTATTCTTCTCTAATATGTTTCACATTGATTTTTTTTTTCAATTCTCTGCTGACTGCACAGTCTGAAAATGCTTTGACCTTTAAGTCAAGGTCAAGTTTGCATTCCTGGAGTAAACAAGAAAGAAAGATGGAAAAGAGAATTTAAAACCATTTGACCAAGAAAAACTACAGAGCAAAATATATATCCCAAGAAAAGGGAGAAAACAGTATCTTTCTTCTGAGGTTTCTCTTCCTTCTAAATTTAACATTCAAGGTGACGAATATTAATATAAACTACCAATGAAAGAAGAGAAATTTTTCCTAAAGTACGATTTGTGTGGAGACTATTCTGGCATTGACCATTCCTATCACTATGTAGACTAATAGATCTGTTAGAATAAAACTCCTAACCATACTATTATTCTCAGGTAGTGTACTGGAAAAGCAACAACCATACATTAGGGATCCAAGGAAAACTTAAACAAATTATGCTGGAAATACATGTTTAAAAACCCACAAGTTTGAATAATCTTCTAGAATCATTTCATGTTTTATAAAGACTTTATTGTTGTCTCAAGGCCTAGCTACAGTAATCTGACAGTTAACTGCGTAAAAAGATAGTATATCTTGAAATGTGCATAACTTTTCATTTATAACAAAGGCAGAAAAACTATCACATTTATAAGAAGACATTTTTTCCTTTCCTACTGTGAAGCAAAATTCTAACACAACTAACAGAAGGCACTTTAAGACTTCAATGTGACACATTAAATGTGGACATGGTCATCCAATGAGATTAACTCAGTTGAGTATCTGGGAGACCTTTTTTTTAAACAAAGTCCCTCCGCTGAAATACTGTGTCTTTTGCAAAAGCCTTTTCATGATCCAAGTTTTAATTATTATGTGAAACTATCCAGAAAGCAGTTTCAGTAATAGGTTTATGTTCACATGGACTGCCTAGTTAAGTTTAGAGGTTTGTCATAGAGTATGTGGTAGCTCTGTAAGCATTGGAAGCATGCTTTCACTTGGATTAGAAACCTACATAGGATATTTGGTGAATAGTATTGGTGCTCACCTGACATTCATTCCCTCTTCTTTCTTTTTTCAATAGAACCTAATTTTGTCCAGATATTCATCTTTCCTTCTCATAGGCATGAACCTCACCTCCAGGGGTAGCCTCACTGGAATATAGATTTATTCATTGGTCTCTATTTCCCTTGCCAGTAATTAATTCTGGAATGGACATATAATCTAACTCTGGACAATGAGACATGGGGAGAAGCTGTCAGAAAAATTCAAGAAAAAGAGAGAAGCGGTCAGGCATGGTGGCTCACACCTAATAATCCCAGCACTTTGGGAGGCCAAGGCAGGAGGATCTCTTGAGGTCAGGAGTTCGAGACCAGCCTGGCCAATATGGTGACACCCCACCTGTAATAAAAATACAAAAATTAGCCAGGGGTGGTGGCACATGCCTGTGATCACAGCTACTCGAGAGGCTGAGGCTGAATTGCTTGAACCCAGAAGGTGGAGGTTACAGTGAGCCGGAATCGTGCCATTGCACTCCAGCCTGGGCATCACAGCAAGACTGTCTCAAAAAAAAAGAAAGAGAGAGAAGCCTGAGGAGTGACTCTTTTTTCCTTCTCCTGGGTGTTATTGCTCATAAACACACTGCTTAGATCTGCCATAGCCTTTTTGCTACCAGTCTAAAAAAGGAAACCAGCTTAAAAGATAACAGAGTAAAGAAAAATTTTCTGCAAAAACCTAAATGTTTTTAAGTCACAGTATCAACCAGCCCTGAGACTCGCCCTATGTGAGTCTTAGCTATGGGAGAAGTTATTATTGTCATTTTAGATACTTGGCATCTGGGATTCTATTCTTTGCAGCCAGTAGCAGGCTAACCAATTTCTCTTGGCTTCCTTTAATTGTATCCACCTTCCTGCTTAGGCCTTTCAGAAGAAGAGGGAGTCCTAAGCCAATGTGTTTACCCTTGTATTTAACTTGAAACTTTCTGCCGTTAACATGGTGAACAAGGTAAATGTACAGAAACAAAAACAATATGATTTAACGACACCAAAACATTAATATCTGAAATGTATCTTGGAGGGGTCGCTTCATGTGCCTGGCAACGTTGTCAGTGTCAGGCTGCCGAGTAGAGATGTGAATGACAAAGAACGTGTGACATGCGCTCACACAGAAGATGGTCGGTTTAATAAATCAAACTGGACAAAAAACATTCAGTCTGAGAACATGTTCTCACTCATAAGTGGGTGTTGAACAATGAGAACACATGGACACAGGGAGGGGAGCACTACACACTGGAGTCTGTTGGGGGGAAATAGGGGAGGGACAGCGGGGGGTGGAGAGTTGGGGAGAGATAGCACGGGGAGAAATGCCACATATAGGTGAAGGGGAGGAAGGCAGCAAATCACACTGCCACACATGCACCTATGCAACAATCTTGCATGTTCTTCACATGTACCCCAAAACCTAAAATGCAATAAAAAAAAGAAATGCTACACAGCAGTTAAAAAGCATGAGGTACCTCTGTTTGCACTATTTTAGGTAGAATGACATGATATTTGTTGAATAAAAGAACCATGCTGTAAATTTAAAAAAAAAAAAAATTCAGTCTGTCTCCACAACCTTTCTCAAACCTACTGTCAGAGTTTTCTTCTCCTCCCCTCAATGACGTCTTGGGTGGATCCACAACTTCTTGCTTATTTTCAAGTACTATAGAACTTATTTTCAGAAACCAAAAAACTCTAACCCTATCATGTACCAAAACTTCAATTTCTCCTTGAAATCAATGCTTTTCCTCCCCAGCTCAAGTGTGTTTGTGTCTTTCTTTGTTGCCAAAAGCCCTGTGTAGGACAGACGTTCCAAGAAGTCTTTTTCCTGAAGTACCTCTGTTAATTCTTTGGAGACCCTTTCAGGGACTCAACATTTCACATTTCCGGATGCATGCAAAACACTCTCTGGTTAATCTCTTATAAGACCCTTGACTCCGGTACCAGAGGTACTTGGGATTCCTTCATTCCAGCAAGCGCCCCTCTTGGTGCGAAATGGTGTGAGGTCCTTTCGAATAACTTGCACTATGTTGCATAGTGCTACTCGTCCTGCGGAAGCATGAACACCTCCTTCCCCGTCATGTTCTCAACCCTCCAGCACTGCTGCCTGTGGCCTCACTTTGTCAAGCTGCCCATCTTCAGCCACCTCACACCTGTGATTTCTGTTGCAGAGTCAGGCACCAGGCCCTGTGCTGCCCACACTCTAAAGCTGCCTGACCAAACACAGAAGCCACTAACCACATGTACCCGTTGAACACTTGAAATGTGGCCAGTCCAAATTGAGATCTCAAAGCCTTAGTATAAAAATTAAAAAATAAAGCAAAATGTCTCATACTAATTTTTACATCAATCATGTGATAACACTTTGGATATATCGGCTTAAATGGAATGCATTAGCAAAATTAATCACCCATTTACTTTCACTGTTTTTAAACGGGCTAATAGAAAATAAATTACATGTGTGGCTCATATCATATTTCTGTTGGTCTGCACTTCTCTAGAGCCTTGGATACAAAGAGTGCCCCCAACCAGAGCACTGGCATCACCCAGGAGCCTCTTAGTTATAGAGAGCCTGGACTGGCAATAGGGCTCAGAACGGTCATTTTAACCAGACCTCTAGGTGAATTTCCGATGTAGGGTAGAGGTACTTAATCTGAGGGCTGAGCACTCATGTTGATTCTAAACAGTCTGTTACCAGTTCATGACACAATTAATGCAGGAATTTAGAGTACCGTTCAGAAATTTTCATAGCTATTTGATGTTATAATACAGAGTATGTAATCTCCTAACATTGTTTCCATTTCATTTTTCTAAAAATTCAGTTCTGTTAAATCTATAAACCTGTCAGTCCAGGATGGATTGAAAATTAAAACAGGTTGGTCCTTTATCACGGAAAGTTTGTAAAGTCCTGCTGTAAAGGGCACATTTCAAACGCTCTGAGGAAACTTCTCGAACTCTGTAAGATGGCAGATCCCCTGCTAGTGAGCCTTTCTGTCCTCACCACTTTTTCTCCAAAGGGTTTCCCCTCAATTTCCTCCCTTAGATCAAGATGAAGCCACACAGCAGCTAACCCTTCCATGCCGCAGCGCTTTCTTTTCCTATGAATTGCTTTCTCAGGCTATTAAATGCATCCTTTGGAGTGACAATATTTGATGACTGGCCAACACCTTAGCATATCCTATGGGGGGACATGTCTAAGTACCTTTCTTCAGAATGTGCAACACAATTGTCACAAGTTTTCCTCAGCTTTGGACTTTAGCCCCAATTCCAAAGCAATAGGAAATTTCTCAGTCTGTATCAAGGCAAAGACTCCCAGATTCTCTGGGGAACTTATTTTGGGCTCTGGCATTTTCTGTTTTGTCTTTTCCCTCATCAAAACACTCCTCCAATTTCCTCACATGAGTTGAAGTAGTCATAGCAATCAATCCTAATTTAAAAATTTTAATTGGAATAATATGTAATCTTTCTTAAATATTATACTCTGGGTTTCTTCTACACTTTAAGGAAAATCTTGTAAATGTGCCCAACACATTCTATTAAGATATAGATATATGTAACAGTGCATATTACATATTCCTGGCAAATGGGAATTTAAACCTCTTTTTCGGTCAATTTAATGTCCACAAGCAGTTCACTGCTTAATCTGTGGATCATTTTGTATAAATAAAGTCTTCATTATTAAATGAAGAACCACTTTCTAATTTTCCATTTTAACAACATAATCACAGATTTCCATGCAGCAAATTTATTTAAAGAAAAATACACCTGAGTTTTCCATTTATACCCATATTAGTATTTTATTAAGAGTTTGAATGTTAAGTGGCAATCATATTCCAAAAACCCTGAACATTTCATAAATTTCTTTCTGGCTTTTAAGAGCTTTGCTTCTTGCCACGATACTTTCAATAGATTTATAAGTGTAAGCAATTTAATTTTTTTGAGGAAAGTAATGGATATGTATTGATTTCTTAATATGCACTAGACACCCTATTAGAATGTACTGTTTTGTACTAAATCTACAAAAATGAATAAAACATGTCCTTTCCTTGTGGAACTCAAGAGTCTAGGCAATGAGACAGACTCCTACACAGATAATACAACACAAGGTCGGGGTTATAAGACAGTCTTTTGTGCAGGATTCTGTGGGGGTAGAAGGAAGGGGCCCTTAACTTCTAAGGAGATTAGAGAAAGGTTTCCAGGGGAAGATGAAGCCTAGAACTAGAACTAGAAGGAATCATAGTAGGTTTTTCAGGTTTAAAAAAAAAAAAAAAAAAGAAGTTTGCAAAACATTCAAGGCAGTGGATACTGCATGATTAAGTATTCAAACGCATGATACAGTCTAAAAGTGTTAGAGTTGAGTAGGTTAAAATGAGGCTGGAGAATAGAGAGAAACCAGGCGATGGAGACCCTGAATGTTATACCTAGGAGCATGAACGTAACTCAACAGGTGTTGCAGGCTATGAAAGTGGTTCAAGCTTCTAACTCTATAGTTGTCCATTGCTTCTCTTCTGATCTAATTTTGCAATCGTTTCTATACGAGATCTTTAATATAAACCTTTGTTGAGTTCAAGGCCACATATAAAAATCAGAGAGAATAATAGTGTCAGTGAAACAAGCAATATATAAAAGAAGCAGGAATACTCTCTAGCTCCCTTCATGAGTAAGAAGAATTGCCTTAACTGTTTCGGGCACTAAGATGCATTCTCATGTGGCATTCTATTTTTGGAGCAATTTTGTGACATACAGTAGACAGCTATCATTTTTTCCATTACAGTTGAGAAATGGCAGAGGAAGAAGATGGAACCAGGTCTTTAAGCTGCAAATTCTTTGCTCTTCTCCATCATCAGGAGATGGAATCTATGCTAATGAAATTTCTTGCCAAATTTAAGAGAAATTGTTGATAATGAATGCCATAGGTAACATTACCCTGACACACACATGTTTTATAAATTTGTCTAAACTGTTTGCTATGTAAAATGATACTATTAATAATGATTAAAAACTAATAATTTATTGAGCACCAGAAAGTGGCTATTTATTTTTCTTCCTTTGTTGTGTTTTATTCTACAAATTTCCTCTAAGAATCACTTTAGCTACTTCTCACAAATATTGATATTTTGTATTTTTATTATCATTTAGTTCAGAATATTTTCTGACTTCTCTTGTGAGTACTTCTTTGATCCATGGGTTATTTGGAAGTGTGTTGTTTAATTTCCAAATATATGTATGTTTCTTGGTATCATTTTGTTATTGATTCCTGATTCAGTTACACTGCAGTCAGGGAACATAATCTGTAAGATTTTAGTCTTTTCATATTGATTGAGATTATTATTAAGGTCCAGAATATGATTGTGAACAGTCCATGAGGACCAGAAGGACTGTGCACTCTGCAATTATCAGGTACAGTGTTCTGTAAATAGTGATTAGGTACAGGCAGTTGATGACGTTCAGATCTTCTGTATAAATAGTCTTCCTGAATTTTTTGTCTGCTAATTCTGTCAATGAGCAGACAAATTACTGAGCGACGATTTCTAAAACATCTAACTGAAATTCATTCTAGATTTGTATGCATTTTCCTATAGTTATGTCAGATTTTTGCTTCAGGTATTATGGAGTTCTTTTATTAGATACTTACACATTTAAGATTTTTGTGCTTTTAGCCGGGCGTGGTGGCATGTGTCTGTGGTCCCAGCTACTCGGGAGGCTGAGGCGGAAGAATCACTTGAACCCAGGAGGAGGAGGTTGCAGTGAGCCGAGATTGCACCACTGCACTCCAGCCTGGTGACAAAGCAAGATTTGGTCTCAAAAAAAAAAAAAGATTTTTATGCCTTACTGATGAATTAGGCCTTTTATTATTCTGAAAGTGTCCTCTTTACCTCTGGTAATGATCTTGGTCTAACAATCCACTTTGTCCAATATTAATATAGCCAGGCCAGCTTTCTTACGTTTACTTTTGGTATGGGCTACCTTTTGCCATACTTTTGTTTATGCTATTGCCTTTACTGGGCATCGGTTGACTTGCAGCATCCACGGGGGATGTAGAGAGCTGGAAGGAGTGCTGGTCCATCTTTAATGCAGAAACAGCAGCAAGAGAGGACATACGTATCATCTCCAATGCTATTTACTCCATTCCATAGTCCTAATTTCATTTTCTTCAGGTGAAAGAACTTCCTTTAGCATTTCTTACAGCTTAATTCTGCTTGTGACATATTCCCTCACCTTTTGCTTTGTGAAAATATCTGGTAATGCAGGTCCACTAAAGATGAATTCTGAATTCTCTCAACTTTTGCTTATGTGAAAATGTCTCCATTGCATCTTTAGATTTTATTTTTCTTTTTAATGACAATAAGGAAATAATAAAAGTAGGAGGTAATGGATATACTAAGTATCCTGATTTGGTTTTTACACAATGTATACATGTATAAAAGTGTCACACTGTACCCCAGAAATATGTGCAATTTCACCTTTATTTTTGAAAGATGTTATATTACTTTTACTTTGCTGCCATCACAAGTGACCACAAATTTAGTACCTCAAAACAGCAAAAAGTTTATTATTGTACAGTTCAGAGATCTGACCTGGGTCTCACTGGGCTAAAATCAATGTGTCAGCAGAGCTGTGTTCTTTCTGGGAGCTCTGGGACAGAATCCACTTCCCTGTCCTTTCAAGCTTCTAGAGGCCACCTGCATCCCTTGGCTCACGGCCATCCTCAAAGCCAGCAATGTCGCATCTCTCTCACCTTCCTTACATAATCACATCTCCCTCTGACCACAGCTGGGAAGGATTCTCTTTTTTTAAATACCCACGTGATTATACTCGGCCCACCAAGATAATTCTGAATAAATATCACCATATCAAAGTCTGCAACCTTAATCACATCTACAGAAGTCCCCTTTGTCATGTAAGGTAACATATTCACAGGTCCTGTGGATGAGAGTATGATGGACATTTTGAGGGGAAGGGGGCATTATTCTGCCTACCCCAATGTTTAATCAGAGTGTGAAATTTAAAGCCACAGATTTTTCCCTTCCTTTCAACACTTTTAAAGTGTTATTTCATGTATTTAAGTCCCCACTGTCTGAGAAAGCAGCTACCTTCTGTATAATTGCTCTTTCGTACTAATTACTTCCCTCTTTAACTTTGGTTTCCAGGAGTTTGAATATGATATGCTTAGGTATGGTTTTATCTGTAGCTATCCTGTTAGATTATGTCCAGCTTCTTGGATCTGTAAGTTGGTATGTCCTTTAAAATGTAGGTATTTTTTGGTTTCTACTTCTCAAACACATTTTCTACTCAATTCCCTTTTGCCTCTTTCTCTGGGATTTCAAATCCACATATCTTGGACCAGTCAATATTGAGACCTGTCACTGAGAACACCACTCTATTTAGCTCCCCCTCTCTGCATAGTGGCAAGAAGGTGCTCCCAGGGGGAAAGCGGAGCCCATCGTGACACGAACTTTCAGGCTCTCAGTACTACATTGACTCTTTTCTAATGCCTGGAAAAGGTTACCTCTTGCATTTTGCTCATTTTTATAGTTGCTTATGGCAGGAGATGTAGATTGGTATCAGTTATTCTGTCATGGATGAAAATAGAAGTTGCCAAGAGTCCTTTATAAAGAACAGTTTATAAGCTGGTCTTAGGGTCAGAATAGGAAGTCATCTTTCCATGTTATAACATTGACAGGAAATGCCATAAATAAGTGTAGGTTAAAAATTGTTCTAAACATAGTAATTTCATGGCAATAATAGAGGAAATTTTTGTAGATTTGTATGCAAATCCACTATCAAAATTATTTGTCTTCTTTTTATTCCAAGACAAAAGGTATTTTACAAACATCTCTCATGAATTTAGAGACAGCCACGTTGTTTACCTATGTCATCTATAATTTTGTTCCACCGACTTAGCAAATCACCTGCACTTCTTAACTGTAACCAAAGAGACAAATTGGTTAAATGCAGTGCTCACATTTCAGATAGCTTACAGATGCAATTTTTAAAAAATTATAGAAAGAAATCAACAATATACAGTGGATTTATCCAGTTTGCCAAACCCCATTACCCTTTCCAGCTACTGTGACCTCTGACTCCACATGCAATTGTTAAACGTCTATTTTTCACAAAGCATAATGCTAGGTGCTGTAGCCTGTATGTAACTGGAATCTGCCACAGCCAGGGAATAGTCTTTAAAAACAAATCTTAGTTTGGATACTGGTTTCAATGTAACCTAGGAATTTAACCTTCTAGGGCTTCCACTTTTAGTTCTTGTAGTATTAGCTTAAACATAACTACCCTGTATGGTTGTGTACAGGTAAGTGCAATAACTTCACACTACCACCCCATTTCTAGCCACAATTCCATAGAAGGTGTGATTAGGATAATTAATTTCAGTCTGTTTCCTATTGAGTTCTAGCATTCCTCTTAAGTGGTTCTTGTAATGGCAGAAGTTATAGGCACTGTTAAAATATTTTCTCTCTTTATTGTATTCTGGGTTGATGTAAATTTTTAAAAATAGATTCCAGCCTTTTATTTATGTATTTATTTATCGGAAAAAGACATTTAGCACTGAGTAGAGTGCTGCACACCTGTCGTCCCAGCTACTCAGGTGAGCAAGGCAGAGGGATCACTTGAGCCCAGGAGTTAGTTGAAAGCTAGTCTGAGCAACATAGTAAGATGCCATCTCAAAAAAGAAAAGGAAAGAAAGGAAATGTCCTATTTTTCTCACTATTATTCATGCATCTCTAGAAGCAAATACTTGTAGAAGAGTTAGAGATGAGGGAATATAATCTTCTTCCTCTTTCCCTCCACTCCAGTCTTTCTCACCTCTTTTCTTCATGAATGAGTGAGCTCACAAAATTGTCCTTTCACCATAGATACTTTACAGGAGCTCCACATGGACTAAATGAGGAAGTAAAAGTCACTACAAGAAGAAGGTATGCGATCAGACCATATTACCCGGCACTGACAACAAAGTTTAACACATTGCTATGGCCCATGATGTTTTTAAATACGTCCATAGACATCGTTTTGGGTAAGCCCTGCAGTCAATTTGACTATGAGAAAATAAAGAATTATCGTCTCCATTAAACAAATAGGGAAACTGAAGTTTCATGGGACCTAAAGAAAAGAGAAAATAGAGAAGAGAAGGAATTTTGCTTTCTCACAATTGACATTCTGTCTTTGGTCTATCCACCAAAATATATGCCAATCAATTGAAGCATTGCTAATGCATTACTAATACTAACTAATAACTAATTACTAATACTAACTAATAACTAATTACTAACATAACTGGTGTTAGTAATGCATTAATAATGCTTCAATTGATTGGCATATATTTTGGTGGATAGGCCAAAGAAAATGCTAGAAATATGTATCTCAGATGAATATTTCTCATTGTATTTTAAATATTTATCATTAGACTGCAGTATATATAGATTCTTCCCTTCATCTCTCCAGAATGGGAATTATTCACGATAAACTATACCTTTAAATTCTAATTTAAACAATTGAGTACCCTTCAACGGTATTTATTGACACTTCTATTGAGCTATTTTCTTTCTACTTCTCCACGTAACTCATAGCCTGTTAAGAAAAATAAATTTGAGCCAAAATCCTTAATTTACCAAAACAGGTAAAGAATTAAAATTATATTGTTCAAAAGAACAATAATCAATAACCAACAACTCTCTGTCAGAGTTCAGAGGATGTTTATGCACTAAGAGGAAACGCTGCCTTTGGCATGAAGATGGGTTAGTTTCAGACAAGGTACGTCACTGAAGTTGTAGTCCAAGTTTATTGTAGCTCCATATCTTTTTAATTAGGTAATTTTAAGTTTATAGTTTTGAATCATCAGGGAAAAAAATTGCAGCATCGTCTGTTTAGAGTCAAGGCATGCTGCTGACACATTCAAAAAGTTCTGAACCTTCATATATAAACACTGCCAATGTTTATTCCAAAACATCTGAGAACAAGGGAAATACAGTGACTCTGAATGCTTCAGATTGAAACAATTTGGGCTGATTCATCATTATCTGTGGATCCCTTCTGAGATACAGTGAAGTGTGTTCAGTGCCTGCCAAATACACAGATATGAATAATTATGGAAGGAGAATGTCATTACAAACCTTTTTCTCTTCCTAAAACACTGCCAAAAATGTCTGGAAAAATAATTTTCTCTGTATCTAGATAAAATGGCTTTTACTTTCAGGGATCTTAGAAAAAACTTTTTCAAAGAGAAAACTTTTATAAATTGATTCTGGAATCTTGTTTCTTCATTTCTCTTACATTTGGTGAGGAGGTTTTTTTTTTTTTAAGACTTGCCATGACATTGTAAGTTGAGTCCATAAAGCTAGCTTCTGAGGTTATTTCTCTTTTCCTCATAGAATCTGATTCGGTGGTTTTCACGAAATAAACAGTGGGGATGTTTTGACTTCAAGGGTCAAATGATTGGACATACTTTAGGCTTACTATAGGGAAAATAGCAAACACTTTTCTATTAATATGTGTTATTCCACAGGAAAAGATTATGAAAGCTGTTAACATTTGTCAATCTACAACTAGTGTACAATCTTACAAATATTATGAGTATTACCTCTCAGAGTTTAATCAAATATTATGTTCATATCCAGGAATAAACAGAAAATAACCTCAAACACATCTAAACATTTTTCTTTCAACTGAGCTGTCCAAAGGCGTATGCATTGTTCTCAGAGGTTGGGACTTGAAAGCAGCTTATGTGATTTTTCTCTCATTTCCTTCACGCAATTCAGCATTACAGAAACATTTATTATCAGTTAGTACGTGATAGACACCATACCAGGCCCTGGGAGTGGAGAATGGGATATGATCACTGTCATCAAGATTGTCATTATCTAGCAGATAGAAATAGATTTGTAAAGAAAAAGTTAAATATGCGTGATAAATCCGTAAGAGACAATGAGGATCCAAAGGAAAGACATTTTTGGAATGTGCTAGTAGAATCATTGACTCTCAGTATAGTAGGCTGGATTTTTTCTTGATTCTTCAAATAAAATTATTATTCTATGACATTCTCAAAAAGACTAAGTTGAAAATAATTTTAAAATATGACAAACCGGAGCAAACATTAAAATTTTAGTGTTAACTCATACTGCAAAATCAGATCATTTGTTAATTCTATTTTATGCAAAATAACACACCTCTTAGAAAAGATAAATTTATAAAGTAGTCTCATTTTTATAGTGCAGGGTGTTCCATTTACTCGCAAGTTAGAGTTGGGAAATTTTCCCTTAAGAATGACACATAGCTATGTCAAGGAGACTGGAGAAGAGAGGGTTTGGAATAGCACCCACGTAGAGAGAACAGAGTGATCAAAAATCAAAGGATTAAAAAAAGAATGCTCAGTTCAAATAACCGCAAATTAAATTTTCCTTTTTACCAGTTAAGGTTCTTCACACCAGATTCTAACTTTTGGTGAATAGATCTAGCTTGTGTCTTCATTTTCTTATGTTATCGCAACTCACGGCTGAAGGAAAATTCATGGCACGGTGTCACTCTCAGATGTTAATTTTTAAAAATCTTCAGACTTGAAACTTTTTTTCCTGTCTAAGCAGAATCTTTTTTACCTTTTGAGTCCTTTCATGCTCAGCTCCTTATCTGAGTTCAGTAGCAGATATATTTCCTTAAGGGCATCAAAATGTACACTTTTCTCACTAATTAGCCATCTTAATAGCTAACGCTAAAAAAAAAGAAGAATACCAAGTGTTGGTATGAACAGGAGAACCTGGAACTTTCTTCCATTGCTTTGGAAATAGGTAACAGTATAACCCCATTGGAAGATGACTGGGCAGTCTCCTAAAAAATTAAACATATCCCATGGCTCACCAACTCCACTCTTTAATATGCAACCAAGAGAAATACATGCTTATGTCCAGCTTAAAAATAAACAAAATGAAATAAAATTTGTGTTAAGAGTATTTATAGAAGCTTTTTTATAGCCATAAACCAGAAAAAATTGCAAGTTTTTTTCTAGTCTTCACCAGAGTGAAGGGCTGGTGACAATTCTCTAGTTTACCAGTCAGAGAATGGATAAATACCATGTATATCTATCTACACGGTGGAATACTTTCAACAATTTAAAAAGTGCAAATTACAAAGGGCTAATATCCAGAATCTACAGAGAACTTAAATTTACAAGAAAAAAAACAAAAAACCCCATCAAAAAGTGGGCAAAGGATATGAACAGAGACTTTCAAAAGAAGACATTTATGCAGCCAAAAAATATATTAAAAAAAGCTCATCATCACTGGTCATTAGAGAAATGCAAATCAAAACCACATTGAGATACCATCTCATGCCAGTTAGAATGATGATCATTAAAATATCTGGAGACACCAGATGCTGGAGAGGATGTGGAGAAATATAAATGCTTTTTTAATTCAACCATTGTGGAAGACAGTGTGACAATTCCTCAAGGATCTAGAAATTGAAATACCATTTGACCCAGTAATCCCATTACTGGGTATACACCCGAAGGATTATAAATCATTCTATTATAAAGACGCATGCACACCTATGTTTATTGTGGCAGTGTTCACAATAGCAAAGACTTGGAACCAACCCAAATGCCCATCAATGATAGACTGGATAAAGAAAATGTGCCACATATACACCATGGAATACTGTGCAGCCATAAAAAAAAGATGAGTTCCTGTCCTTTGCAGGGACGTGGATAAACTGGAAACCATCATTCTCAGCAAACTGACGCAAGAACAGAAAACCAAACACCACATGTTCTCACTCATAAGTGGTGCTGAACAATGAGAACACAGGGACACAGGGAGGGGAACATCACACACTAGGGCCTGGGGGGTGGGAGGCTAGGGGAAGGATAGCAGGGGTTGGGGGGATTGTGGAGGGACAGCATTCTGAGAAATACCTAATGTAGGTGACAGGGGGATGAAGGCAGCAAACCACCACTATGGCTCGTGTATACCTATGTAACAAACCTGCACAATCTGCACATGTACCCCAGAACTTAAAGTATAATAAATCTTTTAAAAAGAGTAAATTACTAATACATCCATGTACATGAACCTCAAAAATTCTGTGTTAAATAAAATAAGCCAGAAAAAAATTACATACTGTATTATGTAATTATTTAGCTCAAGAAGAAACAAAACTAATCTGTGGAGAGAGAAGTCAGAGCAGTAGTTTCCGGTCAGGTGGAATATTGCCTGGGAAGGGATGTGGGGAAGCTTTCTGAAGTGACAGAAATCATCTTAATCTTTATCTAGGAGTGATTATAAGAGGATACAGATATGTTAGAAGTCAATCAGCTTATAACTTAAGATTTGGGAATTTTACTGTACTAAATTACACTTTAAGAAAGGAGACTGCAAAATTCCTAAATATTTTAAGAGTCTAACTTTTATACTGGAGAACAGCAAAAAACATAAAGACACTATGTGGCTGAAGTTTTAATCAAAGAACATAAAAGTTCTCCATGTCAGGCAAATCCACTGAGCCAAGTAAAAAGCCCCAACCATGACTACTGACCGTTTAAAAATGAATAGTTAGAAATTGATAAAGTAATCTGTGTAAACACGAGGATAACCGAAAGCCTGGACTGAATTTACAAATAAACTGGTCTGGTTTTCCATAAGAGAAATGAGCTAACTTCAAGTATGTTAAGAAAAGTGGCCTAGGATATCCAAGAAGAAAAAGTCTGTGAACTTTGCACAATAGTCTGAAGAGGCCAGTATTGGTACTCAGATGTGACCCTAACAACACGGAAGAAAAGGGTTAGTGGCATACAGAACTTCAAGATCACCTGTGTCTACTTTGTCTGAAAGGGGAGTTGGTTGGGGTAAGAAGCCTCACATTTATGATAAGAAACTAGTGGTTTGACTGGACTATCAGAGCCCTTGAAGAAGAAAGACAAAGCTCTCTCCCTGAAAATTCAGGTCTGTTATCCTCGGCAACCACAGAAACCTTTTCTAATACCACCCCCTCTTTTTTGCCATTTCACTCATGGCACTACAACCAGAAAGTCAAGAGGGAGTCTTCCATGTCTGTGGGGTCTTAACTCAGACTTCTGATGGCAATATCCTTCTGATGCATACAAAAACCACTGAAATAAAGGATCCTAGAGTCCGGGAGGCGAGGTGGGGGTGGGTGGTGGAAACTTGGAAGTGGATGATTAGGTGTAGTCAGAAAACACATCACCCATTCTCCATGCACTGTTCCTGATCTAGCCAGAAGAGGAAGCTGGGCACTTCATCCACAGGAATAATAGAAATTGACTAAGACTTGGGCAGTGGAAAATGCAGCCAAGATCTCCGCTTCTGCGTCTCTCTTCCCTGAACCCTGCATTCCCA
Source organism: Aotus nancymaae (assembly GCF_030222135.1). NCBI lineage: Eukaryota > Metazoa > Chordata > Mammalia > Primates > Aotidae > Aotus > Aotus nancymaae. The sequence continues at coordinate 10,646,724 of NW_026988431.1, forward strand.
GGCCTCCGTGTTTTAAAGCAGCCTTCTATTATAACGGCCCCTGCTCTGCTCATATGCCCTCTGCTGAAATGTTCTTCCCCCAAATATCCATGTGGCTCCTTTCTTCATTTCCTTGAGTCTTTGCTCAAATGCCACGTTCTCCGGAAATTTTGCCCTGACCACCTTACTTAAAAATTGCAAATCCCCTGGTCCCTGAAAAAACACCCACTTAACACTCGGGTCCCTTTTCCTCTGTTTCACTAGGATCCCTAGCCCTTATCACATTGTAGCATACGACAGAATTCACTTTTTTATTTATTTTGTTTATTTTCCATCTCCTTTAACTAGAATATAATCCCCATCTTCTTTTTTCACTCATGTATTCCTGGTCCCCATAACTGCAGCTGGGACTCAATCAATGCTCACTAAATATTTATTGAACTATTCTGCTGAATAAGTGAATAAATGCCATAGATGAAAGCTATGAAGGTGCAGGGACTAATGTGTGTTCATTTTTGTATTTCTTGCAATCAGTGTTGTATTTGGCATATGCTAAGCTCTCAAAAAAATGCTTGTTGAATAAATAAATGGATGGAAAATTTAATCCCAAATTGAAATAGCTGACTTTGTTTTTTGGATCAGAGTGGAGATTCCTGCACAGTATAGACAGTAAGTCAGAGGAAGGAGGAATGATATAATCATAGTAGCAGTAGCAATACCAACAAAAACAATAATAATAGCCAGTTAGTGGTAATGTCTATCTATCAAGCTTGGGGTTTGATACATATCAGGTCCAGGTCTCACACTCACTCTGCAAGAAAGGTATTAATATAATTAACTTCATCTTATAGATAAAGGCATTAGGGATCAGAATGTTTTAACAACTATTCAGGGTCAAATGGATGGTAAAGACAGCTGGGATTTAAACCTGGGACTACCCGCCCTAAAGACAAGGTGCCATTTTGCATAATGTATTTTTGCTCTTCAAATCTGGAAACCAAACAGTGTTTTTCTTCCCAACACGTGTGTGCTGATGTGGCAGAAATAACCATGCTGGCAGCATTTACCACCCAGCATGTTAAGGCATTTGAAAAAGAGAGTAGCCTCATGTGAAAGAGTTGCTGTCTTCAGAAACCGAACAACATAAACATAAATTGAGAAGTAAGAGGAGTAGACCTCCCTGTGGTAATTCAAGAAAAGTTCCCAAGAGGCAACAAATATGGAGGAAGTATTCAAATGGGTGTTAGAGATGAGGAAGGGAAAAGGCAGTGCATCAGCAGAAACAAAAAAGTGGACTGAGCCCAGTAGAGAACAAGAATAATTTATTAAGCTGATGTGCACTATATATAAATTCATTCCTTCATACATTCCGTCATCCAACATCTACTGTGCAATTTCTGTGTTCAGGGACCTTTTTTGGCACTGACATAAGGGAAAATCGTCATCAGGAAAATCCTTTCTCTCATGGAGCTTACATTAAAGTGGTGGAGGGAGCAGAAAAATAACACTTAGGTGTAAAGTATATCACACGGGATTAATGCTAAATAGCAAAATAAAGCAGAAAAGGGAGGTCAGAAATGTTGGGGGTTATAATTTAAACAATATGCCATGTTAATATTATTTGATATTATCAAAGAAATTGATGCATTTAGGGCAAAATTGCCAGACTTTTGTAAAACAATTCAACCTTGAGCTTTCTCTCTTCAAGATTTCCTCATCCTTAAATCAAAGCTGGGTGATGTACTGTGCCTCTGTACTTGAAACCTCTTCACTGATTGCTCTGAGATGAGAATAACAGCAGAACTCCAGCCAATTTCTAGGCTGGTGAGAATCTTAGGGAAAGAGAGTTTTAAAAATATTATGCCCTACAGAGTCACCACAGTTAGTGAAGAATGACAGTGGCTCATTAGGCCAGCCAGAACTCTAGCCTGACCACTAAGTGTCATTGTGGTCTCAGCACACAGACCTGGGTCAGAAAAAGAAAAGAAGTGGTATAAAAATGCGGATCATGAGCAGTGAGCTTCATCGTATTTGATAGGTTATTTCTAGAGAATTACACCATTAAGGGACGTGGGAGTACGGAGTAGCAGATATACAGAACTTCAGAAAAACATCTTGCATAGTGCTTTAAAATTAGTTAGGAGCCTAATAAAAATTGACATCTATATGGACACTGTCTCATGGTTGAAAAGCCAGCTGAAAGGTTGAATAGACTGTAAACAAATGAAAATAAACGGATAGCAAGTCATACCGGGAGGAGTTCGGGTTGACATTTGAAGAGCTCTTATTTAGCATGAGAGCTTGGTGACTAAGCTATTACATTGGGATAAATAGATTGGGAATGAAATGTGCAAATGAACTAAGCTGGCGGGAATAGTTAGAAAGGTAGGAAACCCTACACCAGGGAATTGCTTATATTCAGATTTAGAAACGGGCTGCTTCTGAACATCTGCTTTCAGAATATATAGCGGGGGCCTGTGGGCTGGAAAGCCAGGAAGAGGCTGCACTCATGAATGGAAGAAAGGCAGCTGGTACAGGAGAGGAATCGAAAGGGTTTGGCCCACTGATGATAAAGCAGGAAGCAATCTGTAAACACTTAAAAGATGTGAACACCAAGGAGAGTAAAAAATTACTTATCCTGATATCCTAGGGTAGAGTAATGGGAGGACATTTTTAAAAGGATAATTACAGTCAAATAATTTCTTTCAAAAATTGTGGACCTCATCATTTAGACTAAGAAATTACTCAGGGATACTTCATATTTCAAGACCCACTGCTCAAATGTCATGGTGTTTTTGTGGTTTTTGTTGTTGTTGTTTTGTTTTGTTTTTGAGATAGAATTTTGCTTTTTTGCCCCAGGCTGGAGTGCAATGGTGCAGTCTCAGCTCACTGCAACCTCTGCCTCCCTGGTTCAAGTGATTCTCCTGCCTCAGCCTCTCAGGTAGCTGGTTTTACAGGCACATGCCACCACGCCCGGCTAATTTTTGTATTTTTAGTAGAGATGGGGTTTTGCCATGTTGGCCAGGCTGGTCTTGAACTCCTGACCTCAGATGACCCACCCGCCTCGCCCTCCCAAAGTGCTTTGTTGGTCTTTTTGACTTCTTCTCTCCCACATCCCCCAAGGCAGAATTCACTCCTTGGATTTTCCCCTCAATGCATTTAAAAAATGCTTTTATTATAGCACTCACCACTATGCACTTTAGTTATATCTGGTCTCTATGACAAGAGAGTGTGTTTCTTCTTTTTCTTGTCAATGTTTATTTTAGAATCAAGGGGTACCTATGCAGGTTTACGGTTTAGTGATGATTTCATTATTTTTTATGCCTGCGTAGTGTTTCATGGTATATATGTACTATGGATTTTTGTTGTTGTTTGTTTGTTTGTTTATCCAATTTACTGTTGTTGGGCATCTGGGTCAATTTCATGTTTTTGCCATTGTGAATAGTGCTGTGATGAACACAAGGTGTGTGTGTCATTTTAGTGGAACAATTTATTTTCCTGTGGGCATATACCCAGCAATGGGATTGTTGGCTTGAATTGTAGTTCAACTTGCATTTCTTTGAGAAATCTCCAAACTGCTCTCTACAGTGTCTGGACTAACTTACACTCCCAACGACAATATATAAGTGTCCCCTTTTCTCCACGGCCTCATCATCTACTATTTTCTGACTTTTTAAGAATACTCATTCTGCCAGAAATGGTGACTCACACCTGTAATCCCAACATTTTGGGAGGGTGAGACAGATAGATCACTTGAAGCCAGGAGTTTGAGACCAGCCTGGCTAACATGGCAAAAACCCCATCTCTACTAAAAGTACAAAAATTAGCCAGGCATGGTGGTGCATGCCTGTAGTCCCAGCTACTCAGGAGGCTGAGGCAGGAGAATGACTTGAACTCAGGAGGTTGAGGTTGCACTGAGCCAAGATTGTGCCACTGCACTACAGACTGAGTGACAGAGTGAGACCCTATCAAGAAAGAAAGAAAGAAAGAAAGAAAGAAAGAAAGAAAGAAAGAAAGAAAGAAAGAAAGAGAGAGAGAGAGAGAGAGAGAGAGAGAGAGGGAGGGAGGGAGGGAGGGAGGGAGGGAGGGAGGGGAGGGAGAAAAAGAGAGAGGAAAGAAAGAAAGAAGGAAAGAAAGAAAGAAGAAAAAGGAAAGAGAGAAGGAGGGAAGGCGGGAGGGAGGGAGGAAGGAAGGAAGGAGAAAGAAAGAAAGAAGAAAGAAAGAAAGAAAAAGGAAGGAAGGAGGAGGGAGAGAAAGAGGGAGGAAAGAGAAAGAAAGAAAGAAAGGAAGAAAGAAAGAAAGAAAGAAAGAAAGAAAGGAAGGAAGGAAGGAAGGAAGGAAGGAAGGAAGGAAGGAAGGAAGGAAGGAAGGAAGGAAACAAAGAGAGAGAGAAGGAGGGAGGAAGGAAGGAAGGAAGGGCCGTTCTGACTGGTGTGAGACAGTATCTCCTTGTGGTTTTGATTTGCATTTCTCTGATGACTAACAATGATGAGCATTTTTTCATGTTTGTGGGCCACTTGTGTATCTTTTTTTTTTTTTTGAGAAGTATCTGTTCATGTTCTTTGCCCATATTTTCAAAGGATTATTTGCTTTTTGATTTCCTTATAGATTCTGTATGTTAGACCTTTTGTTGGAGGCCTAGTTTGCAAATATTTTTTCCACTGTAGGCTGCTGTTTACTCCCTTGATAGATTCCCTTGCTGTGCAGAAGCTCTTTAGTTTAATTAGGTCCCACTTGTCAATTTTTGTTTTTGTTGCAATTGCTTTTAAGGAATTAGCCATAAATTCTTTGCCAAGGCTGATAACAAGAATGGTATTTCCTGGGTTTTCTTCTAGGATTTTTATAGTTTGAGGTCTCACATTTAAGTCTTTAATCCATCTTGAGTCCATTTTTGTCACTGCATATGGATAACCAGTTATCCCAGCACCATTTATTGAATAAAGAGTCTTTTCTTTGTTGCTTATTTTGTTGATTTTTTGAAGATCAGATCGGGGTCTTACTACGTTTTGCACCTCAAAGCACCTAGAATATTGATTAGTATATAAATGTCTAGTGCATTGAATGTCACCGTTACGTGTTCATTTGAGATTTCATTACAAAAGTTATCATTTGTTACCTATGGCAAGACTACATTGTGTCTTTAAAAATATATATGTGAGAAAGTATTTTACGTACTGACATGACTAGATTGCCAAGATGTCCATATACCTTAGTAAAATGATAAGGTGCGAAGTGTTGTGTATAGCTTGCCTCTTTATGTATAGAAATGAGAGTCAAGTAAGGATATAGTCATAGGTGCTATTATTTTCATAAATAAGACCTGGAAGGATACTTAAGCTAATTGCTGTTTACCAGTAAGAAAAAGAGTGGTGATAGCATGATGGGGAGAGCAGTAAAACCAAAATTTTTTACTGTATACTTTTTATATTTTTTGACTTTGTAAATATTTGTTCATTAGATATCACCTGCTCAAAACATTTCTTTACAAAACCTGCCACTTGGGGAATAAAAATAGCCACAATAAAAGGCTGCATAAGATTACATGGATAATTAGTTTAAGCAGAAAGGTATTGCCATTTGTTTGTTTAAAAAAATGAATTCGGCCGGGCGCGGTGGCTCACGCCTGTAATCCCAGCACTTTGGGAGGCCGAGGCGGGTGGATCACGAGGTCAAGAGATCGAGACCATCCTGGTCAACGTGGTGAAACCCCGTCTCTACTAAAAATACAAAAAATTAGCCGGGCATGGTGGCACATGCCTGTAATCCCAGCTACTCAGGAGGCTGAGGTAGGAGAATTGCCTGAACCCAGGAGGCAGAGGTTGCGGTGAGCCGAGATCGCGCCATTGCACTGTAGCCTGGGTAACAAGAGCGAAACTCCCTCTCAAAAAAAAAAAAAAGAAAAAAAAATGAATTCAATTCCAGTATGGATAAAATTATTGTTGAAGAAATTGAAGGGAATTTATATTTTCTTATGCAAGTCATGGTAATCAAAATTCTTTTGAAAGGTTCACTGGATAAAGGTGACTGCTTCACTATGTTTCTGTTAATTGCACTACGAAGGGTAGCACGCCTTGAGGATCTTCCATCTGTTGCATAGAACCCAAGACAATTCCTTAACATATTGTTAGAAAATCAATATTTTAAATAATGAGATTTATATGTCCTTGAGGTAGTGCTGGATACTAAAATAGATTTAGATGAATTTTCATTTGTCTAAACTAATTGGTGATTGCTTCTCTGGCTGATTACTTTTCAGCAGAAACTCTCACACCAACATATATAGGTTCATGCATTTGAGAGGCATTTGTCAAAGTATAATTTTCAAGAAGCATAAAGCATACAAATACAGAATGAGCATGAGTTAAAGATTTATTCAACTTGTTAATAAGAGAACCAGCGGGACAGTAACGCTGATTCAAAGAAGGAGTAGAGAAGAGGAATTATATAGGCATGGGAGCAAAAACATTTGAATAAGATGGCATCACATGCAAAACGGGTTAATACATCCCATAGAGCAATAAAACCATGGCCGTTGGGTTATCATTTCTACTGGGCAGAAATCATTTAAATCTCTACTAGATAAAAATCTACCCAAAAACTTGCAGCTTCACAGAAAGTGGATTTTTAATCAATAGTTACATATAATCAAACAGAAGTATATTCCCTGAATAATTAAATAATCTTTGGGCAGGCCTGTTAATGTTCTGATATGACATTGAAAGGACATATTGCCCTCTCTCTGCCTTCTTTCCAAGTAGGTAATGTTTCTTAACACATGTTAGTGAAAGTCAAAGTTTGTGAAAAAATGATATGAGCTAAAATTCCTATCTTTGCCCTCAAGCCTGAAGTAAGAAAGCAATTCAGAGACAGGGAACAACGGTATATTTAATATTTTTAAATTAGGGCCTCTTCTAATAGGATTCTCCCCATATAAAGAGCTAAAAGAAAAGAGGGAATGATTCACTAACGTATAATATGTTGCAACTAGTATAATTATGCTAAGGATAAAGAGAAGGTTGACACCATTAATAAATATGGTAATAAATCTGACTTTACTCAGTCAGTGATGAAATGCATCAGTACTCTTAGACTGAGTCCTTGAGATGAGGAAGCATTGTAGTCTACAAAACTACCCTGACTGGTAGAAAAGCATTTTATGTTTATGGTGACTGGAGATGCAGCTTTAACACAAGGAAGTATCTTAACAATTCAACCTTGTTTTTCCTTGTTAATTAGGAAGCTGAAAAGCGAAGCTCATAGCTGTGTTTGTTCAGAGTAAATGATAGAATTGAGCACCAGAATACGTATTTTTTGATGCATTCAACCCAGCCACAGTCAGTTCTCTGAAATGTAATTAAGACAGTTGTGTAGTAAATGGGAATGCCTTAGCCAGAGCTTTTCCAGGAAAAGTGAAGAACTAGAGAAAAACCAGAAATACAAAGTTCATGCTAACAAAAATAATTTTTCAAGGATTAATGCAATGTATATTTTTTCAGAAATTAATATAAGACATAATTTCAAGGATCACTAAGTGAAACTATGCTATATGGCTATTTTTTGAAATAATAGTTTAGTCAAGAAAAATTCTTAGAAATTTGTTAAACAGACCGGGCAAGGTGACTCACGCCTGTAACCCCAGCACTTTGGGAGGCCAGGGTGGCAAATCACGAGGTCAGGAGATCGAGACCATCCTGGCTAACACAGTGAAACCCAGCCTCTACTAAAAAAAAGTACAAAAAATTAGCCAGGCATGGTGGCATGTGCCTGTGGTCCCAGCTACTCAGGAGGCTGAGGCAGGAGAATCGCTTGGACCTGGGAGGCGGAGGTTTCAGTGAACCGAGATCCCACCACTGCACTCCAGCCTGGGTGAGAGAGTGAGATTTGATCTCAAAAAAAGAAACTTGTTAAACAGATAATTGACATACAATATTTTCACCTGTGAAATCATGGGCCAAGCCAAGAATAAGAATAATCCTATTTATCTTTGTCCAAGACACTTACAACTACTTTCCCTACATCTTTTCATTTTTGTTCTATTTAATATCCTATGGAATTTTAAGTTGGAAAGTTTACAGCTGACATGAATATTCTTTTTATACCTCCCCATAGAAATATCAGACATGTTACGCCTGCATAGAAATTTGCCAAAGAAGAGGAGGAGGAGAAGAAGGGGGGAAGGAGGAGGAAGAGGACGATATTATCCAAATATTTCTCTTATATTGGGTCGATGACTTGGAAAGGGGAAACTATTATAAAGAGAAGCATACACAATTTGAATTATTTGAAAGCCCTACAGCTATTATAGAAAGAAATCTGGCCCAAATAGAAGTGTCTCCAATACTACTCACTATTTTCTTATACACTAAAAGCTGATGTACTGTTTGGGAAAAAATAGCTGGAAAAATGTCCACTTAACATCTTCAAAGAAATGTCATTATCCTTCATATTTCTCTGTGCCTGAGGCAGACTTTTCCTTTGTTCTTTTCTCAACTGGTCTCTTAATAGAGCCTAAGGAGGAGAAACTTTGCCTTACCATTAAAATCAGGCTATTAATTAACTAGATTTGCCAAATAAGACTGGGAGAGCAAAGTATTAAGTAGGAGTCAAATTCAAATGCTGGGAAGTACTAACTGTGAAAGCAATACAGGGAACTTTCAATGTGCTTTAACTTATAGGCAGGTAAAACACCAACATTATTTTAAGATCTGGTTGCTAGCAATCAAAACCTAGGCTTTTGGGCCTCCTTGTGATGTATGGTAGAAAACTGTGTTGTGGTGGTGGTTTTTTGCTTTTTTTTTTTTAATTTGTGGAAAAATCTCAGAAAATGGCCTTGACTTAAAAAAAAACAAAAAGCAAACAAGTAAGCAAAAAGTCCTGTCTAGAAAGAGACCACGTGGGACCTAGGAACACTGTTGAATAATTCCAGGGAAGAGGAATTTCCTCTCTCGTGCTGATTTGACAAAAAGGAGAAAGCCTTAGAGGAGTTAAACAATGGTTTAAGGCAGAAATAGAAAAGAAAATATCTCCACGAGAAGTTCTATTCTCAGAAGCAGACGGGGCTGAAAGCTGCCTCTGGCAGACAGACTCCCATTCTCAAAGAGGCAGTGAAGGCATGTCTTATTGGGGAACTGGAAAAAAGAGAATGTAGAAGCTCATCAAAATGGAAAATATAAAACATAACAAAGCTTTCATCTAAAATGGAGGATTCTTATCTGCAAATGAGTCAAGTGAAACTAAGAAGCGACAGTCAAAGGGCAAGCCAGAGGTAGGGGGAAGTAGTTTTCCTAGTCATGCAAATGAAGGTCTCAAATTTGATTTGGGACTTCACAGATGAGAAACTGAAAGTGTCCTAGATCATTAGAAGTTTAAGATAATGTTATATGTCGTGGGAGAGAAAAGTTTTCTAAATATAAAAGGGATTTGATATATTTTTTAACTCGAAGACACATTAATTTCATCATTCTTACATTAGTCTTCATCCAGCACGGTAGTGCCCATCACAGGCAATGTGGTCTGTCGGTCAATCAAAGAATTGAAGATGTAGGAGTCAGATTCTTGCCCCAATTCTGCTTCTTAAAGTAACCTCAGGAAACAAGTCTTAGATACTTACTTTCTTCTCTGAATACTAAGCCTCGCTTATTTCCATAAAGGGTTCCTATTTTAAACAAGTATTTGAATCCTCAAATTGAAACATTTTAAGCAAAGAGAAAGAACAAATTAAAAATTTTTTATAAAAATTGCTAAGGTTTACTAAAGAGGAAAAAATGACATACGCATGGGAAAAGATTCTAAAACAAAATGAGATTAAAGTCTTTGACTTATTAAATCACTAATCTTGGAAGAATTGAGATTTCATAGTTATTCTTTAAGTGGAAAGAATGATCTTGCATACTCTGGTACAAATTCTATTCATACTTTTATAAAAGGAAGGAAAAAAGTACGTATTCCAGGATATTGCCTTTTTTATCCGTAAATCTTCTTAAACCTAAAATAAGCCTCTGAGAGAAGAGTCCACCAGGAGGCTGGACTTTGCCTGCTGTGAGGAATTACATGGGTGTGGGCATAATTTGTAAAATATTTCTGTATATGGAAATATATTAAAACGTCAGTTGAATTTTTCAGGTTCCTTTAGTTTTTGGACAGAAGAGAAGTATTTCTCTTCTTATAGATTGTAGTGGTAAATGAAATGATAACACCAAAGTTTTACCTAAACATAAAGATTAACTTTAAAGAGAAGGAGAGGAGGAAAAGTTGAAGGAATTTGGAAAGGAAGCAGAGAATAAGAAAAGAAGAAGAGGAAGAGGAGAAAGAGGTAGAGGAAAAGGAGAAGAGAAGGGAAGAGGAGGAGGGATACAAAGCTTTTTTATTTTCAAAATAGACTGTGTGACTGAATTCCAGTTTTCCTTTTCCTAAGCTGGTTTTTATTGATATTGATATTGTCAGAGGTTAAGAGAATGTAATTTAAACGTTGTTAATGAGATGTATCAATACCTTCCTCTTACAAATCAGCCATGCTTGGCCAGGAAAGTGTGGCTTGTAGTTTCATCTGAAATGCCCATGTTTGGTGCATGCAAAGGGTAAAAGAAAACTACAATTAATAGAGCTCTTACTTGGGGTGGGGACTTTAACAGTGGAGGCAGCATTCTGCTTACACTAACTTATGTGGCAGTGAGATTGTCCATTTTGAAGAGGAGTATGTGGATGTTGCTTAAGGTTGCATGACCAGGTAGAGGCAAAGCCACAATTCAAGCCCAATTGGGCTTGACCCTCGAGCCTCCTCTCTCTTGCTACCCCTTGCTACCTCTATGAGCCTGACCGGCTTTTAGTAAGTATTTGACTTCATCCAAGGCCTGAGGAAATCAGCACTCCTTCACTGGCCACGCATCTCAAAACACATTCTTTCATTCTTGTAAAACACCAAGGCAAGTCTTTCACATGAAGAAGGCATATTAAGGGTTCTTGGTTCCCGACAGTCACCTATATTGATAGAAATATCTACAAGGACACTTGCTTCTCATTGTGACACATGTAAAGCCTTCATTACATTGAAGGTAGGCTTTCAAGTCAAAGAGGAACAAGTCCTATAACCACAGAAGCTTATATAGGTTAGTGTCTTTGACACAAGTAATGTCCTCTAAACACTCTAAGTAATACACAGTTTTAAATCTTTAGTGCTCCCCTGTCAAATTGCCAATCAATGGCTTAGAAAAAGCCACCCAGACTGGACTTTTCTTGTCCTGTATATTCCATTGATTGGTCTTTTTATTTCAAATTAATTGCACCTGCTTGCACTTCCTGGAGTTTGGAAGAGTGTGGGTCACTCTTTTACTATAACCACCTAATGGGGTGGTCTCATATGAAAAACCAAAGATAACCTGGATGAAATATGAATATGTCTGAAGAGCAATAAGAAAAATTATTGATTCTACTCTGATCTACAAGACTCATGGAGTAAAAAAAAGAAAGCATTTAACTACTCCAATAAAAGAGAGGGAAAAAAAAGCTATGGCTCCTTTATGAGAGTCCTTCCGACTCACAATGATGACTGCTTTATAGAGAGTTTGAATTCAGTCTATCTCACTTTACCTCTTAACTCATGTGTAGTCTCTGAACCTGCAGTATTAACATCACTGTGGAGCTTATTAGAAGTGCAGAATCTCATACTGCTCCCTCTGCCACTGCTGCATCAGAATCTGCATATTAACAAGATCTCTACCCGAGGTAGCTCATGTACTTATTCACACACATTGACCTCTTGAACCTTGGCACAAAAAAGAAATATTCCTTTTCTTGGAGTTTATACTAGAAATAATAATTGCACTAAAAATAATAATGTAATAGTAGAAATAACTTTAAAATAATAATAAATTTTCATAAAATAGTAATTACACCATTATATCCAAACAAAAAAAGCTAAAAAAAAAAAAAGAAAAATGAGGGTAATTTTAAACTTAATATTTTTAAAATAAGCCATGTGATTGAAGTCCAATTTTTGTTTCCTGAACAATTTTGTCAACACTGATATAACCAAAGGTTGAGTGAATGCATTCCTTCACCTATAAACAGGAATAAGATTGCCCGCCCCACAGTATTGTGATGAGAATTAAATAAGATAATGTGTGAACAGTGCCTGGCACCACACAGGCACTCAAAAAATACTAGACATTATTCATAACAATTATTACTAATTTTTCATAACAATTCAAAGCAGTCATTACTAATTTTTGTACCAGAGCCAAAGTACATTAACTGGCCAATTTAACTAGCCTCCTAGTCAATTTAATTTTCTCCTCTGCCCTTTTAGAAACATGTAGATTTATAATTACAGCAAAACTTAGCTCTATATTTCTTAAATTTTTGGGAAATATACATGATGTGGCTAGATAAAGGGAATTCTTAAACTACACCGGATATTATTAAGACACTGATTCTACATTTTCCTGTGACTCAAAAATAAACAGTACAATATCCACCAGTGCAATTATAATTAAAATAGGAAATGCTTCAATTACACTTTGTCTCGTGACCTAGATTATCATCCAGTTCCCATTCCCTTAGCATTCTCTCTCACGTGACAAACCCACCACAGTCTATAACCGTCAACCTGGTTGCCATTTCTAATCCTAGCCACAGAACTGTGAGCCGTATAATTATCACTATGCCATATTAACATTTGTGGGTTCCCTTGATACTAATGGGATGCAAAAGGTGACATGTGTATGGATCGTGTCAAGTTGTCACACTGCACAAAAACATGGTCCCAATCCCACAGGCGGTAATATCCACCTAATGATACACTCATGTCACAGAAGTACATAAATAGCGTTCTGGTGCTCGCTATGCAGTAGGATGAGCTCAGGGGGATGTAAGTGAATGAGTGATCACATGTCACAGTAGATGATTAAAAATGAGTGGGTCCCTTTTAGAGATTAGTGGATGTTAAATTATTTCATTCACTTGCTATTCATGATGAATAATAAATCACTCTCAGAGTCTGCTGGTCTATTCATTTATTACATGAGGATGTTTAGAAGCTAATTACTCTGAGATAGCCGACTCAGCAAGAATGGAGTGAAGGGATGAGGAATTCCAGTCTTGATTGCAATTTTTTTTTATGCTAGGCCTGATATTTAGCCAGATTTTTTTCAGTTACTCATAATTATATCTGTTTCCTAGTTTTCTTTAAGACTTCTGCTTAGACTGTCCTAGTGTTTTAAATACTATTGGAGAGTCTTTTGAGATCAAAAAGCCTATTAATTTAAATTAATACTTCCTAAAACTATATTATTTCAGTCTCTATTCTGTAGGTATCTGGAGGATGCATTTCTTTACAGAGCATCTCTTAAACTCTTCACAGAATATACAACACTCTCAATCCCTTTCTTCTAAGAATGCAATTAATCAATATTTCAGCTAGCATTTATTGAGTGCCTGTTATACTCTCAATGCTCTGATAGAGATTGTAGAAGAGAAGACTATAAGCCATATTTCTGACTCTGGAAGAGCTTAAAATCCAATTAGGAAAATGATATTAATATACATAAAATGATAAAAGATCAGTAAACATCTAATGTACATGAACTTTAGGCTAATTTAACTGTAACAATATTTGGGGGTTAGTCTTCTCATCATTTTACAAATAAAGAAATTAAAGCTCAGAGATGTGATTTGCTTGTGTCCAGACAGCTGCTTGGTGGAAGAAGTGAGATTCAAACCCCTCTGAACTCTAAGCCCAGTATACTTTCTATAATTTCAAATCTTCCAAATACCATGTGTGAGATAATTAAGGGCTAATTTGTGTGGCAAGTAAACTGAATCTTCTAGTTCACTGAAGAGGGTGCAGAATTATCAAATCAACCTTTGCAGAGATAGGGTCTTCACTGAGTGGGGCTTTGAAGGCTGAATATGATGCAAAGGGCAGAGGAGAAAGGAAACAACAAAGGTGAAAGCCCGGAGGCCAAAATAAAAGAGTATTCCCAAGCAGATAGGATCGGATTATGAAGGGCCTAGAGAGTCAAGCAAAAAGCTGTTAGATGCCCTGCAGTAAGAGAAAGAGCTACTGGAAGGAGTTAATGAAGATTCTGTCTTTGACCAAACTTTAGACACGTTCCTCTGAGCCATATTCTCAACTAGGTTTAGTTCTCAGCTGAGTCCTACAAGAACTGCAAACTCTCAGAAAGAAATGATTTTGTCCATCCTCACCCCCACACTAGGATACTTAAGCTCCAGCATGCCTTCTATCAGCCCCAGGCCAGGTTCTTAGAATGACCTCAGTCCCCTGAAAATACCTGCTTGAGGGAAGCTCAATACTGCCAAAGGATTTACTATTTTTTCAGCTAAACCCAGATTGTAGGCCTCTGACATCTTTCTCTTAGAGCATTTACTTCAGAAAGCTTCCAATTGCCAATCTTTTCTATCCTTTTGAGATGTATCTTCTACAACCCAGGAACATCCTTCTCAAAGACCTAGGAGCCATCCCTTTGAGATTATGAGGAAGAACAGGACCTCTATTGCTCAGTCTTTGTGGGAAGGTGGGAAACTTAACTTTCCTAAGTACCGGTTAGCAGACACAAATGGCCTAATCACTGGCCAACAGCACCCCCCACCAATATCCTTCAGTGCTTTTCCTTTAGCACACCAGTGTTTGCAAAGTCTCCCACCTTTTTTCTTTTTCTTTCTTTTTTTTTTTTTTTAGTAGAGTTGACCTCAACTGGAGTCTCTTTCTCCTACTACAGCCTTTCTATCTCGAATAAACACTGTCTCTGTTTCTATTTGATGGTACTGGGAAGGAAAGTGATAATAAAAAGTGTTCCACTTAGTAGCAGGAAGCAAAATGGGTCTGTGTCCCCTTAATATCCTTTAGTAGATCCTTATCACCTCTAGGTTAAAGTTCAAAGAACTGAGCATGTCGCACAAGGTCCTCCAGGTCCTGGTTGCCATCTGCCATTCCAGCTTCTTCTTAATCCATTCTCCAACCAACACTCGCTATTTCTGCTACAATGTAAGCTTGCCCTTCCCAAAACAGACTATGCTTTTTTCTCACCTCCATCATTTTTCAAATGCTATTCCCTTTACCTGGACTAGCAGGAAAAAAAAAAAAAAAAAAAGCTAGCATTTAAGGTGTGGTAAGGTCAATCTTAAGAAATCTCCATTCATTAGCCCTATTGATCTTCTTCACAATCTTATAAGCTACATGGTCCCCTTCTATAGACAAGGCAACTGCAGCTCATCTATAAAATGAGGTTAGGGAGAGTGGCAAAGTCAGAATGTAACTCAAGTGATCTGAATCCTGACTGCGTTTGCTCAAGATCAAATGCACCATAGTATTTCCCCTCCCCTTGGGCTATGTTTTCCCCCTTTGTTCCCCTAGCAAAGTTCTAGGCATACTGCAAAACGCAGTTCAAGACTCTCTACCACTTAAGATAGTTCTAATAACTCTCCTCTCTGCTTTTATAGCATGCTGTGTTTGCTGTGGTTACAAACCTTGTCGTATCGCAGGTGGTGTTTTGCGTCCATTCTTCTCTCTCGCATCTTGACCACAGAATTTCTGGTTCATGTCGAATTTCTGGTTCATGTCAGTCCTAAAACCAATACTCACTGCACAACATAAACTCAGTTGAAGCCTTTTGTGTAAATGCTTAAAAGTGGAGAGAGGCCAGCATGAGACAAGTAGCTGGAAAAGTTGTGGTAATAAGGGCTTACGTTAGTACTGGCGGTGAAAGAAAGATGTACATTCTAACTAAAAAAAAACAAAAAACCACAAAAGAAAACCAAAAAGCCGTCCATGCTTGCTAATTTGTTGCACAGGATTACAAAGAAGTTTTTAAAGTTGATCTAGTCAATACATACTTATTGAACCTCTTCTGTGGCCCTAGTGCTGTGGTGAGCACTCAGAAGACGTCGAAATTTCCAGCATCGTTCCTGGGAAAACAGTAAGACTGTTGACGGGAACAGGAGCATCCTTCCAGAGAAGTGATTTGGTTTGGGGCCTGTATTAAAGAAAAGAATTAGGTGTTCAAAACGATGATTTACAAAATCTTCAAGAAGAAGATATTTATTTGCATGTGTCTGTTTCCATCTGGTTTTCTTCAGCAAGATGAAAGATGCGTCTTTGTCAATTACAGAAGAAAAGTTCATTTCCGCAGTGTTTTCCATAGGTGGCAATATAGGAGGGTGGTTTTGAATGAGCATTGGTTTGGTAGCTACGTAATTAAGATTGCAGTGTTATTAATGTTCCGGGCTTCTCGGCATAAAACATGAATTGTTTGCTATTTTGCATAAATTTACATACCAAATTAAGGGAATTTTTACTCCGTGTGTGGGGGAGGGGAAAAGAAATTAATACAGTCTGTATAATTATATTCAAACCCAAATTAAGAGGTTGTTATGCATATCATATGCAGAATAGTTTAGTAAATCCATCAACCTAATCAAGTCCCAGGTGAAGGAAGGCAAGCTACCGTCAGTGGTATGCTGGTAAATATTTAAAAATTGACTCTCCAGGAGGAAAAATGTTCTAATTTACAAGGGTTTTCAATTTTCTAGGTGAAAATACTCCCACCATGGAAAATTCCAAGCTATCAATGTGACATTTCTGGACAGTGAGTTGGTAAAATACGTATACATTTAGCTCTCAGGAGCGATTACACGAGTTCCAACATAACACTGGCTTCCTCTGAAGATTAAAACTTCTCACATCCCACTTATTGAGCTTCTAGACTTGAGAGCTTCTTCTAAGAGAGGGTCCCTCCAACTAATCAAAGGAACATCAGTACTCATGAGAAATGGCTTTGTTAAACAGTGAACCACATATTTCTTACGTTTCTGGAATTTGTAGAAGAACTAAAGCTAAAAATTTAAGAAAAGCAATTATTTCTCATCATAGGATGGTATATGAGGGAAGGGATATTTGCTGATGCACTAAATTCTAAATGATTCTACTCTTGGCACCAGGTATGGGCCATGTAAAGAATAGATGCACAGGCCCCAATAGGGAAAGAAAACAAAGTACCTGACAGCCGTGAAATTATTTGTTTAAATATCTACCTCTCCTTATATATCCTCAGGCCCCTAGAGTGTCAACCATGTCTTGTGTCTTAGTCAGCATTTTATCTCTGTTGAGTCCTTTGACAAACAGTGGGCTTTGGATTACTGTGTAAATTGACTGAGTGAGTGAATTCGCAGGGAAACATAATGTTCTGGACAGCTGCACTGTTTGCCTAACAGTTACATTGTAAGGATAATGCAATGACAGGTGAAAAGCATTTTGGAAAATGAAATAATTAAATGCTGGGTATTATTATTACTATGTTTATTACCACATCTTAGAAAAGCCTGCTATAAACTATTGAGAGCATTATGAGTCTTTCACTCAAGATATCGACAACAATCTCTTACAGTAATCTGGGGATGTGGTAAATGCCTTGAAATATGGCCTTCTAAGTACATGATAGATCTTCAGTTTCAGAGGTTCATGTATGCAGAGAAACTTTAGAAAATGGGAACCTTTGTGATACTGTTTCTAAGAACCATCTTCTGACAGCAACTCTACCAGTATGGTTTACTTGTTGATTTTTTTTACTGAGATTATTTTTCAGCTATTTCTTTTAAGCTTTTGCTCTGTTGCCCAGGCTGAAGTGCAGTGGTGCGATCTCGGCTCACTGCAACCTCTGCCTCCCAGGTCCAAGTGATTCTCCTGCCTCATCTGCCTGAGTAGCTGGGATTACAGGCATATGCCACCACGCTCAGCTAATTTTTGTATTTTCAGTAGAGACAGGATTTCACCATGTTGGCCAGGATGGTCTCGATATCCTGACCTCGTGATCCACCCACCTCAGCCTCCCAAAGTGCTGGGATTACAGGTGTGAGCCACTGCACCTGGCATATTTCTTTTAATCTTCTAACTGAACATGTAGTTAAATCCTACTGTATTCATTTTCATCAAACAACAGAATCTCTGGTCTGTTGACCGTAATTTATTGGTCTGTCATTTTGTATTACCTCAGAGGTTTTCAAAAGTGGGTTTCAAGCAGGTCAGAGTCATCTGGGAAACCTTTTCACACTACACATATTACTCAGAAATTCTAACAGGCCCATACGTAATATGTCACTTTCCTCCACATAGGCTGAGAATCACTGTTTCACAGGGACATGTGTCCTCTCAAATACGATGGGATGAGAAAACAAAAAGATCATGGGCCACTGCTCTGAACTAGTTTGAGATAAGTGCTCATAGAAAAAAGTTATACGTAAAGCAGAATTTGGAGCTAAAATGAACTTTTAAGCTGTAATGCCTTCTTTGACCTCACCATTAAGAAACCGAGGCCCAGAAAGTCAGGCCGTCTGCTCAGGTCCAGGGTTCTTCAGTAGAAAGGCAGGGAGCAGAATTCTGATTCTTTGCTTACCTGGCCAGTGTTCTTTACACCACATGACGCCCTCTTCCTCACTGACCATTTACCATAACATCAGTGCATTATCTGGATGTGATATTCAAAATGTCACTGTATCTATTAGTGCCATCTTAGTTGGTGCTCAGTTTGTTTACACATCCGTAATATTCGTATTTTATAATTTGGGATTAATTTTATTGTCTTTCTCTTTGGTACTCACCTCCTTGACCCAGCTTCCTACGTCCACAGCCATGTTTGTGCCACATACTTTATAGAGTCCCAACCTTCTATTATTATTCATTGAGAATTAGCATACTTTCACATACCGAGACGGTGTTATTTGCTAACGATACAGTGCTGCACGAAACAATGTCTTCATCTTCACAGACTATACAATCTAGTCAAATGGTTAGATGAATAATCAGGTGATTATAATATGGAGTGGTAAGTGTTGTGGAAGGGGAGCTATAGATTTTTGTGGGAATCCAGAGAAGAGATAATGTATTTGTTACTTGTGCTATGTAACAAATTAGCCCAAAACTTTGTGGCTCAAAACAACAAATATTCATCATCTCTTTATTTGGATCAGGAATCCAGGCAAGCATTAGCTGGGTTCCTCTGGCACAAGATCTGTTATAAGGCTGAAGCCAAGCTGTCAACAAGGGCTATGCTTTCATCTGAAGGCTCATTTGGGAATGAGAGGGCATCTCTTCCAAGCTACCGTATGTGACATTTTGCAAGCCTGAAAAGATTTGTCTCTAAGCTCCCTGGCATGGTTGGCAGGCCTTGGCTCCTTACCACATGAACATCTCTATAGATGCTTGAGGGGCCTCTGGCAACTGATGATCCAAGAAAGAGCGTCAAACAGTGAGAGGTTGCTGGACACAAAAGCCATAGTCTTTTTGTGACCTCATCTTGGAAGTGACATTCTAAGCGGGAAATAATTTCACTGTATTTCATTCATTTATATTTCATTAATTCAACTCATATGAAAAGGAAGAGATTCCTTAAGAAAGGATCACTGGGGCCAGCTTAGAGTACCACAGGAACTCTAAATGAGCAGGGGCTGGGACTTAGGTCAAAAGAGCCACCCCATCCTCACCTCTCAGAAAGTGGTATCTGAATGAACTTGAAAAAGAAGGCTGAGCAGAACTTTCCAGACTGGAGTAGGATGTGTGTGTGTGTGGTCACATGTGTATGCATGCGCACTCACTCAAGGGTGTAAGGGAGCTATTATTGGGAAAGGGATAGTCCGTGCAAAAGAGTAACAGCAAGAGAAGGCGAGTTTAGTATTCCTGGAACACAGAAGGAATGGGAGGTGAAGAGTGGTTCAAGAAAAAAATGAGGCTAATTGGAGAGGTAAGCCTAA
The DNA here is from genome assembly GCF_030222135.1 of Aotus nancymaae. Taxonomy (NCBI): domain Eukaryota; kingdom Metazoa; phylum Chordata; class Mammalia; order Primates; family Aotidae; genus Aotus; species Aotus nancymaae. Next base: position 10,666,461 of record NW_026988431.1, read on the forward strand.
AATGGGTCATGACCTCTCCCACTTGTGTTCCTCTGTTCTCTTATAATGGTTTCCATCATTTAATAACTTGGCTAAAGACAGATTATTGAAAGACCTATCAGTTGAGATGTTTCTGACTGCAAGTAAAATATCTTCCAGCTTCAATGGACTTAACAATTAGGGAATATATTAGCTTGCATAAAACTAGAAAGTCTCCAGGGCTGACTGAGTCAGTAGCTGAAGAAGAGCTTTTTCTGTTTATCCACTCTGCCATGCTCACTGTTGGCTTCATTCCACGATGTCCCATCCCTGTACAACAACGTCCCATGAAAGAAGAGAGATGTTCTCTGCCTGCATTTCCTACTGGAGAAAACCTTTCTAAGAGTCTCTAGATTTTTCTCCCCTCACTTCTCAGCGGCCAGGATTAGGTCACAGACTCACTCCTGACTTTGTTATTTACAGGAGGAATGGAATTACCCTGACAAGCTTAGACTGATCAATTGGGATGAGCTGATGCTGGCACATCACCTGCAAACACCCACTACAAACACAGTCACACATAGACCAGATTAATTGATTCCCACAGAGAATTCTTTTCACTGGTTTGGGCTTTAGCTCCCATGCTCTGGACTCTAATCAAAGATCATGTAAGAATAAGCCACATAAATTCTGCTCCTACATTGACTGACAAACAGTTCTTGAAGGCATTTTCTGCTGTCACCTGGAGTCATCTGTGGAAAGCCTCTCATAAGAAGATCCTTCAGGAATTAAAATTGAATTTCAAAAATCTGTTGTGGGGGGCCGGGCGCGGTGGCTCACGCCTGTAATCCCAGCACTTTGGGAGGCCGAGGCAGGTGGATCACAAGGTCAAGAGATCAAGGCCATCCTGGTCAACATGGTGAAACCCCGTCTCTACTAAAAATACAAAAAATTAACTGGGCATGGTGGCTTGTGCCTGTAATCCCAGCTACTCAGGAGGCTGAGGCAGGAGAATTGCCTGAACCCAGGAGGCGGAGGTTGTAGTGAACCAAGATCGCACCATTGCACTCCAGCCTGGGTAATAAGAGCGAAATTCCATCTCGAGAAAAAAAAAGTCTGTTGGGGATAATATGCATCTCCTTTCTGAAAACAAGAAATATGGAGCTGACCATGCTTCCCTTTCGACAATGGCTATCAGGAAACTCCAAGCCAGAGTAATAAGTAAATCACAGACCTCTATTAACATTTATGATTATTTATATATTCATGTCCCGCCTGTTTTTGTGGGCTTTCTTTTCTGTTTCTATATCTCTTCAACCCAGATATCAACTAAAGCCTGACTCCAAGCTCATGTCCATCATTGGTTGATGCCATAAAGCCACAATATTAAGCATTTGGAGAAATCTGAACTGCTGCAGGTCACTAGAGGACGATGGAGTCATAAGGAAATCTCAAACATGGCAACCTCCATCGCTTAAGAATCTAACTCACTTGCATCATCAATTCTGTTTCCCTCCTTACACTTTTCCCAGCTCTCCAGGAGCAACTCAGATTTTTCTTTTTGGCATGTGCCTGGCAGTTTTGGAATGACCTTTGGATATTTAAGCATGCCTTTGGGATTTCTCTTTCCACACTGGGAAGGTCATCAATGTACTCCAAACATAATCCTCCCCAAGAGAAAGCCTGGCAAATAAACATTTTCTCCATATTCTTACATATATATTTTCTCTCAACCTAGTATCTTTCTTTTTAAGCCACCCCAAATCCTTTTATGAAAAAGGCAAGTCAGAAATAACTTTAGTAAAGCTTTCTAAACAATTCTATAAAGAAGGTAGTTAACTACAAAAATAAAATGTTTTATATTATAAAATATGCAGGTGACTAAAACATCTGCGGCTTATCTGGTAACTGGCTGTGTCGTATACGAATCTCGCTTTCCTACACTTACCCTAATGCTGACAATCAAGACGGGAAGTCAAGTGAATAAAATACTAGACATTCTGAATTCAAAACACGTGTCTCAATTATTTAGAGATTGAGATTGCAGTTAACATTTTGATCTAATGAGTATGTTGTAATCTACATGGAACACTCACATATTTCACTTTGCTATTACACAGAATTGCATTTAAGAAAAAAATCCTTGGCATGATATTGAATAGCTAAGTGATCCCACCACGGCAGTAAAATAAGTCTTTAAAGATGCTGAAAAAGATACCTAGCCCAAAACAATAATCTTGAATTATTAATTTGGCCACAGTGCAGCTGGAAACTGATCCCCCGAGGTCTCCTTTCCATTGTACTCCAAACACTCTCATTGTTCCTTTGCAGAGTTCAGCTCAAGTCCTTGCTATTCACAAACCTTTTCTGGAACCCAGCTTGGGTATGCAAAGCCATCAATAATTTAGTTTTTTCCACTTTGAGTGGTGATGGTGTTACAGTATCAGCACAAAAAAGATCCAGGTGAATAATACTAACAATAAGAGTGCTACCTTAGCTGTCCCTGACATATTTCCACCTTGAAGTACAAAATGTTCTTCTAACTATTGGCTCATCTGTTCTTTCAAAAGAGACAGATACCATTATGTTACTATTGTTAGTAGAGAAGCATAAAGGTTTACACCACAGTTATCAGCAGAGAAGGTAAGTCAAAATAAGAAAATGCCTAGCGTCTAACTTAAAAATTGCCATATACTGAAGACAAAAATCATGTTTCTCCCTCTTTTGAAAATCCTCAGTTGCACAATGGAAATATCAATAAATACAATAAATTAAGTGAACATTGGCACGTACCTCACAGTTTGCCATGGACACCTCTGTGCTATCATTTCTAATCCTCAACACTACTGTGGTCAAGGTTTTTTATCTCCATTTTGTAGATGAAATTGAAGCTCAGGGAGGTGAACTTACTTGACTAAGATTATGGAACTAGTAAGTGGGGAAGCCAAGACTCAAATGATCTTCTGACTCTAAATCAAGTTCTTTTGTTGATACATTTCTGACTAGCAGTGGATAAGAGGCTATTTTATCCACATTTCAAATCAGACAGGAACTCACAGTGCTTCACATTGTTGTACAGGATAAGAGGAAGATGAAAAGTAATTCATCCAAACTATGAAGGCTTTAGGCTCAACTGGGAAACATGAAAACAGCCCTCTCAACAAGATCTGGTTCTATCTGAAAATGTATATATATAATCAACAGATGTAATAGATCCTGAAAACACCTTTGAGTTTCTCATTGGCTCAGGAGTGGTCAGTCTGACTCTTAGAAAAAGAAGTGAAAATAATTTAGCTACATAATTTAAGCAGACACATACCACCAAATGTGAACTATTAACTATGTTAGAAAAGAGTAAGTTCAGCTTGTTTTGCTATTCCGGAGGGTTAAAGGGAAGGCAAGTTTTAGCACTAAGACTAGTAAAGCCGTAAAGTAAAGGGGTAAGGGTAGTTACATACTATCCAGGTGACAGACTTTCAGGATGAACTTAAGACTACAGACCTGTGATAGGATCTGGGGGCTGGCCATAAGACACTGAGAGAGGACGAGCCACACCTCTACTCAGGTGAGAACCAGAATGATGCTGACAACCTCCACTGGGCACCTTCCCAAGCCAGGCCTGGTCCTAGACTCTCAGTACACATTACCCTCCTTGCAAAACCCTTGTAACAGCCGCGGGAGGAGTTCTCCCATTTTGCAGCTGAGAAAACAGGTTCAAAGAGGTTAAGGAAGTAAATAGCAGAGCTGAGGAATTTCAGCAGAACACTGGGCCTCTTCCTCAGCACACCTCTCTGATTAGGCGAAGTTAGGGTTGTTCTATCACAAAAAAATAACACAGCAACTGAAAAGTTCAGGGATGAAGGAGGCAGTCAGGAGAAGGAGAAAGGACACAAGAAACCTCCCCCTCCTCCCTGCTTCCTTGTCCCCTTGGTCACAGACAAGCTGTTTTCCTCCTCCTCCCTCTCTCCCAGTCCTGATGGAGGTCAGAACAAAGGGGAGAAGTAAAGGAGGTCTGTGGAGACCCTGCCCTGGCCCCCACTGAGAGCTGCTATTCAAGGCTGCCCAGGTAAACTGTGACTTGTTCCAGGGTCACAGAGATTTCCAGGGGGCCACCCTGGCATTCATCACTGAAAACCTTGCAATTGGGCCCCTCAGGCTTCCAGAGACATGTGGAATGGATTATGTTTCTAATCATAACGCTGTCCAAGCTGTCTTCAAATAAGGAACTTGTGAGAGAAACTACCCAAATTAGGAAACCGACGTAGGCACGGCAGGACTGGCCTTCAACCTCTCCCACACACTGCCAACATTCTTCTCCTCTTGCCTGATCCTGTCATTGAAGCATCCTGCTAACTGACAGAATTTTTCACAAGGCAATCTCTGTTTCACAAGGCAGTCTCTGTTTGCAGAACTTGTACCAGGCTTATTTATAATTGTCCTATTTCCAAACATCAAATTTGTTATTTTCACCACTGCTTTTATTATCGGGAAACACTCTCCCCTCACCCAAAGACTCTGGTCCTCTTGAATTTTATTTTCTAGAAATATCACTAGGCTCCTGAGTCTCAGATTCTCTTACTGAATGATTACGAAAGTCACCATCAGTGCCGCGGGGTTCAAAGTAGATATTTATGCATGCTCACTCTTCACTGTCGCCTCTGGCTGCAGCTCCAGATCTTTGAATTTGGGATGTGAATGATCTAACGATCCTCCTCCCAGCGGTATCTCATGCACATTCAGTCCTAAATAGAGACCTACCTCAGTTCTGCTTGCTGCCTCAAACCCCAACCTTCACTCTAGTTCCTAATTTATCTCCCACAGCCAAGGTATCTCTTTAATGAAATAAAGACTTTTAAGTCAATAATATAATAAGCAGAGTGGGCTGGGCACAGTGGCACATGTATGTAATCCCAGCACTTTGGGAGGCTGGGGTGAATTGCTTGAGCTCAGGAGTTCAAGACCAGCCGGGGCAACATGGCAAACCCTGTCTCAACAAAAATTACAAAAATTAGCCAGGTGTGGTGGTGAACATCTGTAATCCCAGCTGCTTCGGAGGTTGCAGTGAGAGGATCGCTGGAGCCTGGGAGGTTAAGGCTGCGGAGAGCCAAGAGAGTGCCACTTCACTCCAGCCTGGGCAACAGACAAAAGAAGAATAATTATAACAATAAACATCTGCCCCCTACAAGGCAGGTATTATCTTTTTAATTTTCCAGTTAAGGAAACAGAGGCACAGAGCAATTGCATAACTTGCTGAAGATTCCACAGCTAGTGAAATAGCCAGATTCTGAACCATAATAATCATCACCGGTACGCAGATTCTCTCTCTTTCTTTTTCTTGCTCCCTTTTTTAAAAGTCTCGCTCATAAGTAATTTCAAACTTATAAAAATTAGCAAGAATAAGAATGGTACAAAGAACACTGACATACCATTTATGCAGATTTGCCTGCTAATATTTACCCTATTTGCTTTACCATTTGCACTCTCCATCTCATTCTATCTACATATTACATATAAATAAAACTTTATATTATATAGCACATTATATTAGTCTAATAAACAGATATTAAAATACATTGATATCATATGTGATGTATTTCTTCTAAGCCATATGGAAGTTGAATACATCAAGCCCCTTTACCATTAAATAATTCAATGTGCAGTTCCTGAGAGAGATTCTCTTACATAATCACAGTAGAGTTATCTAATTCAGGAAACTCAACACTAACATAAAATTTTAATCTAATCTATGTCCATAGTCTAATTTTCCAATTGTCTTAAAAATGTGTTTTATATTATAATTTATTTCCTCCAGTAAGGAATTTAGTGTAGAATCAGGTATTTCACTTGTCATGTTTCTTTAGTCTCCTTTAATCTGGGACATTTCTGCAGCCTTTCTTTCTTTTTTTTTAAATGACATTGACATTTTAAAGAATGCAGACCTTTCCTCCTTTTTCTAATAGAAAATATCTAATATTTAGTTTTTTGACATTTCCTCATGAGTACATTTATGTTACACATCCAGCCAGAATACTCCATAAGTAATATTCTATTCTTCTCATGGTATCATATCCTGAAAGTACAAAATATATATTTGGGCTGGGCATGATAGCTCACGCCTGTAATCCCAGTACTTAGGGAGACCAAGGTGAGCAGATCACGTGAGGCCAGGAGTTCGAGACCAGCCTGGTCAACATGGTGAAACTCCATCTCTACTAAAAATACAAATATTAGCTGGGTGTGGTGATGTGTGCCTGTAATCCCAGCTACTTGAGAGGCTGACACAGGAGAATCACTTGAAACCAGGAAGCAGAGACTGCAGTGAGCTGAGGTTGCACGACTGCCTTCCAGCCTGGGTGACAGAGAGATACTCCATCTCAAAAAAAGAAAGAAAGAAAGAAAGAAAAAGACCAAAAAAAAAGTGTATTTGCTTCTCTAGTTTGTTTACCTAATCAAGGCATTGTCTGATTTCTACACTGTGTAGATACAATTATTCCCTTGAAACTAATAGGAAATCTGTTAGGAGTCAGTTTAAAAACATAAAAATATCCTGCTCCTCATTAAAATTCTTCCTTAGATTTAATATCCATTGTTACTTTGGGCCTGGGTCAACCTTGGCAATGATAGCTATAAAATAATAATTTCCTGACCCTAGCAGTTCCTCCACATTCACCAGTCAGCACCTGGCATTCTACAACATGCAAGAGTTCTCCTTTTTTCTCCATTTATTCACTTATTTATTTATTCAATTATTAAATAATTAGTACAGATTCATGGATTCCTATTTTCTTCAGTGGTTTATGGTCACAGTGCCCTTATTGTTTTGGTATTTAAATCACTTCAGTTCGGGACAGCAGGAGCCACTTCTTGCCAGCTGTTATCCTGTGACATGCCCTCAGCATCTTTTTAAACACTTCCTTTCTCATTGGCATAATAAGATGTTTCAGTAGCTTCTAGAACTTTCCCTGTGCCAGGCCTACATTCAGTCACTTCTCTGAGGAGAGGAGCCCTTATTCTTTCAGTAGAGAATGGTATTAGAGGCCAAAATCTGAGTACTAGGTGTGCTCATGGCTACTAGACTTTTTTTATCTTCTAGATCTTTTCAACAGCTAGAGTTAGGAAACATATGCATGTATATATGTGTATAGACAAATACACATAAGCACAATATGCACATGCAGATATGTATACACACATACACACATTTACATGAGCACACCTGCATGCGTATACACATATAAACATTTTACAAATGAGTTCACAACAATGCTTCCAATTTACAGCATACTCCCTTAAACCACTAGATAATCATTTTTATGTGCTTCCACAATGGCTGAATTAAAGAGGAAAGACAGAATCCAAAGTGCCAGAGAATTTCCTGTGTTCTATTTAAGATCACTATATCGTTCTATTTAAGATCACTATATCTCCTGCTGAAAATTTCAACCTGCTTTTTGGGAAGGAACATTGTGCGTCCTTGAAGATTCAATTTTGTCTTTGTTCATGTCTGAGCTCCTTCTCCTTGCAAGATTGTTGTGGGAGTTAAGAGGACAGACCCTGAATTTGTCCTAGAATTTAGAGTTTGTGATGACCAATTATTTTAAATACTCTTAGGTAATATACATAAATTACCCCAGGTCCTAAGACAGCAGCTAGTCTGTCCACCAAAGGCATAAGCTGAGAGGTTGATGAAAACTGAAGTCATACAGGCAAAGTCAAAGTCTCTTTCAGGTTAGAATGAAAGAATAGTGGTGGCAAAGGAAGGTGGAGTCCCCCAGATCTTTAGGTGCTAGAATGTGGGGGAAGATGCAGTCCCCAGAGATGGACACAAGGTGGCTCAGTGAACCTGTTCCCTGGTGCTCCACATCTCCCTAGAAGGGAAAGAGTAACTATGTTCAGCAGCAGGCAGTCATTGGACATTACGGCAGCCGCCCAGCCAATCCTTCAAGCTCAGCAAGACAGCCTAGAGAGAATGCAATAAACCAACCTAAAGGGTGCTGACCCTAGTCCCATGGACCATACCTGGGTGTAACATAAGCCTTTGGGGAAGTCACATTAACTGGCACTCCTTGGTTTGAGCTTTTCTTTATGGCAGTTGTATTGAGGCAGGAGTATGTCATGACTTTGGAACAAGAGACCTGAGCTCCAGTTTTAGCTCTGCTGATAAATGTGTGGTTTTGTATCATGGTATTATATTCTAGATATGACCTCTCTGAGCATCAGATTCTTCATTTATAAAGGAAAAGAGTGCAAGATTTTTATATGAATTTGATAAAATAAATGTAATGCCCATGCATATAGTCAAGTCTTAGATAAATGTAGACTTTGTTAAGAACAATATAAAAGGTCATAATTCATAATATATGCTACATCCTTAGATATGTCCCTAAGCAAAATAGTCCAGACTGCCTTATAGAAGGGCTTAGAGTCTGATATCAGAGAGAACTGAACGAGACCAAATGCACAGCCATTCTTTTTAGGTTATTTCTTGGTGTGGATTGGCTAACAGCTAACAAGACTGTTTCCTGTGTCCATCAGTCAGCATATTTGCGACTCCCACCCAATGCTTGCCCTTTGTAGAGCTTGACATAAAGAAGACATGTTAGGAAGTCAAAGGTAAAGTCTATTCTTGGCTCTGCTACCAACAGGCTCTGAGACCTGCAGCAGTCACTTGACATCTCTGGACTCAGTTTCTTCTTCAGTAAGATGAGGACAGGAAGCCTCAGGTGGACATGCAGGTCGTCTACCATCTTGTGAGTCTCAGATTCCAGATTGGTGCCAACCTACCTTTCCAGTCTAAGCTCCTGTCTGCTGGCCGATGGAAGTTTAGGGAGACCTGAAGTTAATACAATTTATGGTGCCCTCTTTACGAAAAATAATAGAAGTAGGTCAATAGTGAATATTTATTCAGAATGAGAAAAGAAAATACAAAAATATCAACTTTAAAAAGCCAACAAATACCAGAAATATCACAAAAGCCAGAAAGAAATAACAGAAGATTTGTATTAATTGGCATCAATAACTTAAGATTTGTATTAATGTTCTGACAAGCCTCTCTAAATGCTTGTATTCTACATTTTTGACCATATAGACTGTTTCTCTTTATGAAAAAATTCTGTAGTATCCTCTCCTACAGAGAGACTAGAACGATCATTCCATTCTTCCTGTAACGTGGTTAATCAAAATGTATTTATTATTAATGATCTAATTGAGAGAATTTCTTTCAGCTTCACAACTTATTATTGACAACGTTATGCCAATGTTCAGTATTATCAAATTTGGAAAGCTCCTATATTAAGTGTTTTTCATATATGAGCTGTAAGATTTCAGGCATTCATGTTTCCTTGAGCAGAGACTGTTCTGATTGATGACACTCATTAATTAGGGCCTTGGGAAGGCATCTACCTTTACTACCTGACACTAAATATCCCACCACCCCACCCTCATGCACACTGAACTTTTCACCTGTTCCTAACACAAGGCAACCTTCTACAACTCTGTGGCTCTGCAGATGCTAATCCCTCACTGAATGGCCCCTCCTTGCTCCTCCTCCATACCCTTTCTCCAGGGTCCAGGAAGATTCAGTCACCACTCCTCTGCGCTGTCTTTGCCTTGTACTCGTAAGACTAGTAGAGAATCCTTCCCTTGGTGATGTAGTTCTGTTTGTCTACCTTCCCCCTTAGACTTAAATTCCCTTAATTAAGGAAGGCAATGGTTCTCCCCATCTGTCTAGCACCAGGACTAGGACAGAAAAAGATGCTTGATAAGTGTATCACAAATAGAAATTCCTCAACAACACAGATGCAAGAAGTGCCACAATTCTTTACCTTTCTGCAAGAAACCTTACTCTCCGCTGATTTCTGGATTGTCAATTGATGATTTAAAACACACACACACACACACACACACACACACACACCCAGCATTAGTGATTTATTGGGGCATCTTTCTCCTCCCTTGGACTCAGGCAGTTCATGGAAATGGGGGCTCGCCCTAAGGCCACTAGTCAGCATTCATTATCCTGGACACCGTTTCGCCATCTGCCACTCTAGGAGGGTGATGGAGTTATAGTCCTCTACTCTCACCTCTAGCTTGGCTCTCAGGGATCCCTTTCCCTGATTTCAAAATGGCAGCACTGGGGACAACCACTTAAACCACCTAGGTGGCTATCCTCCTTCCAGTGCTAGCATCTTTAGGAGGTGCAAATGTGAGTAGGCAGCAGGTCTGTACCAACTGCAGGACATTTCAGGCTCAGTTCCTTCAAGGGCCTAGAAATCTTTCCAAAAGGATGAAGTAAAGAAGTCATCGAACTTGTGTATCCCCACCAGCTTCAGAGAAAAAAAGAAAGAAGGAAGGAAGGAAGGGTGGGATGGAGGGGGGAAGAAAGGAAAGGATGGAGGGATAAAGAGAGAGTGGGGAAGAGCAAGACGGGAGAGAAAGAGGCAAGGATAAGACTGTCTTGAGCAAAGAAGTGCAGAAATTCAAAACACTGAAGTCTGGTTGCCCTCCCTCTATGGATGAAAGATGCAATTACTTCTTTATCCATTTTCTAATGAGTCTGCTCAAGAAGAAAATACTACTACTAATAATATAAGGCCCAGGTTAATTTCTACATTAACTTTTTAATGCATTGACCTGCCACAAACGTTTATTGCAGAATCAATCAATGAATGAGTTTTCATGGTTCATTATCATGAATCTGTTTTTGTTTTAATTTCATAAATATAATTTTGAAAAAAAATAAAACAATGTCCTTCTCTTCACACCTACATAATTGCACAGGTAAGAACAATGATTCAAAGCCACTTCCTTACTACACTGGGAAAATAGAGCAGACTTGTTCATTTCTGCTCCAAAGATGGGGTTTCCTCCCCTGCTTCAGAGAACAACTTTAAGTATACTGTGTATTTTATAGAAAGTGGCTAAGGCCGATGAACTTGCATTCAACTCCTACTAGCTAACCTCAAACTATCTTATACGAGAAAACAACAAAATAAAGCAAAGTTATTTTCTTCTTAATCAGACACAGCTCCTTTAAGAGAAGCTAAATTACAGTGCCTATGGCTCCTCATCGAAAGACGCTTAACAGATTTCCAGAGCAAAGGGCCCCCAATCTAATGTATTCTTCCAAGTGAGGTTGATGTTTGTAGTCTAAGGAAGAAATGGAAATTTCACTCCCTCACGTCATCTGGTCATTAACTTATGTAGCAGAACAACATAGCCCACCAAGCTCTTTTCTAGTTAGCAGGGCTTATTTAAATTCCTTTCCTTCCCCATCCCCCTTTTTATAACCCACAGCAAATTACCAGTATTGATAAACCATTAGAAAATAAAATAAGAGACAATTTTATTGACAGCTAAATGAAGTAATGCCTGGGTTGTGTGGGTTTTCAGCAATTGAGCTTTTTGTATTCATTAAAACTCCACAAGCAGCATGTGTTAAATTTTTGATATATGCAGTGCACACTGAAATCTTTATCTACATTAACTGAAACACCAATTTGCACCCCTGTTGCACCCTAATAGGCTGATTTATTGTGGTTTCCCAAGGCCTATTAATGAAAGAGCTTGGAGTTTTTTAGCGGCCTAAATCAATTTCATTTTTGGATGTGGCAGAACTTACTTGTCAAGGTCCATGTCTCTCATTTCCTCCTTTGTCAGTGGGGATGGATAGTGTGAGCTCCTGTGTCGTTTGCAGCAGCCAGGCACTTGACAGATCGGCACGCAAGCTAGGGACTACTTGGACATCTGCACAAACTCAGTAAGTGGAAAGACAAAGAAATGCCACGGGATTCCCAAACTATCTTCAAGAGGGAGAAATGCCTACACAAAACTGTTTATAAAAATAAAAACTAAAAACAAACATGAACCTAGAGCAGCAATCCTCTCTCTCCATCATTATTAGCAAGTGCTTGACCCACCTCCTTGGATGGTTTTGAATTATCTTACTTCCCTATTTGAACTTCAGCTTTGGGGCAGAGGGAATTTAGTTTTGTTCACTGGTGTATCCTAAGCACGTAGAATAGAGTCTGAGCTCAATAAATAATATCAATGGATAGACTTTCACACAACAGGAAAAAATAAAATTTTCATTGAACGATTATTTTTTTTAACCAATGTTTGTTAGCATGACGATCACAGGGTCTTTGAGAATCTAATGAAAACTATGATCTCTCTCTCTCTCTCTCTCTCTCTCCAGAAAAATGCTTGGCTGTTTATGAACATTACATTTTTTGTGCAATTTCAGACCTCCCTAAAATCCCAAGGGTTGATCTCGGGTCAGATACGCTGTGGTCCACAGAATGCCAAGACACCGGGTTCTTTCATTGCTACAGTTGGGTGTAGGGGAGAAAATGATACGCAGAGTGTGGAAGAGAAGAAACTGATCTAATTGGATAGGATGATCTTTGCATACTGCTCTTAAAAATATCCCAACTCAGTGTTGAGCAAACCATCCAAGGATTAACTTGATATACTAATCACTGTTTACAGTCCAGAAAATACTAAAAAGATAATGAGCAAATTTGTTAAAAGCCACTTAAAATTTTCTTCCTTTCTCTTCCAAATGTGTTAGTTGATTTGTTCCCGAGGGTGACTGAGTTAAACAGTTCTTCTTTGGTATTGCTTCTTCTTTATGGAGGGAGTTCAGAGTATTCAGGAGCAGAATTAATTATCCTGAAGCAGACATCTCAGAATTAAGTTATCCCATAATCTTGCTACCTCAAATAGAAGTTGTCATGTAAATCCCAAAGGCCTCCAAATGGTCACCTGAATGTGAGGAGTCACAGAAGGAATAGGCAGCTCCCCTGCCTGTGAGATGAAGATAATGTTGCTGGATTTAACAAATCATGGCTATTTGCATTGCTTTTATTTTTAAGGCATTTCTGAGCAAATCTGTCAACTGATCAGATCTATTGACATTACCATTTCTGTAACATGTATTATCTAAGTTAGGTTTATTTTTGTAATGTCGTTTGAGTCCTCAGAAGTCTGAAAGACCACTTATTACCCCAATCTGCACTCTTAGACGGTCACTGTTATGTATTGTTGCATATCAGGAAAATGTGATCTAGAGCCAAAATTTTCCATCAGGGTTATGAAACAGTCTGATACGAAACCCTAATTATCTGGCAGAATTCTGACAAGAAATACACAGACCCAAAATGTAGAGAAAATTTCATTGAAAAAATTAATATATCCTTTAGGAGAGCCTGAGTGTTACTTTCATAATAAGAGAAAGCTTTTCATATCTAGGCAACTACAGTTGTAAATTTGAGCTTTGTCCCTAATTGGCTAGGTAATTTCAGACTAGACACCTGATTATTTTGGTCTTTGGTTTCTTTACCTTTAAAACAAGGATAATAATATTTATTTTTAAATTGATTGGAAGAGTTACACAGAATTACGTCTATAGTACACCAGGAAGGGCCCAGGATCACAAAATGTCCATTCAAGAAACAGAAGTTGCCTTCCTGAAACCACCAAGGGAATGAGAAAGAGCTGAATAGGAGAAGCAAGAGGACCCACAGGCTGATCAGGGGACCGACAGGACATTGGTGGACTGTCCAGTCTTCAAAACTAAATCAACTGCTAGAAAAAATATCGATATTTGTCTTTCAAGACTGTCTTTTTAGAGTGCTAGGAGGAGAGGAAAACATGGCTTCTAGTGAGAGATGAGGGTGGCAGGAGGAAATTTATGACAGAAGAGGCAAGACAGTTGAAGGAAACTCAAATATTAAAAATAAAAGCAAAGTTCCACTTTTTGGCAATAATAAAATTCAGATAAATCATTTTAGAGTGAGAGACAAGTACCATTGAGGCCAACAAAGCCATTAATAAGCATTCTCAGAAGGACAAACACTGCAGGAAGCACTTAACGTGGATGGAAATACAGATAATTCACAAGAAACGCTGTGGGCCCAAAGCCAGAAACTATTCTTGGATACATTTTTTTTATGACATTCAATTTAGCCAACTGGAATTCTTTCTTAAAAACAGCATTCTATTTACCTTTTCAAATGAAGCATTTGAATTTAATGGGAAACGTGCACTTAATCATGGGAATTGAACTCTCTGTCCTTGGCTTATTCTTGGAGGACCAAGACCACATTGTGGCAAACATTTCTCAGGCATGAATAACTGGGGCATGCATGGGTTAAAGAGAAGAAATGTTTCCACTTCCAACAAGGAATGCCCGGTGGTGAACCTTCTCTGAAAGGAGGCCACTAATCTTGTCTAGGAGGATGAAACAGATCAAGAGAAAAGGTGTAGTTGTAAAATGAATGACTGGTATAATTAACAGTACAGTTAAGGAAGAACTTAGTTGTCAAAGGATAAAAGAGTCAGCAGCAAGTTTAAGCAATGAAACCATGTGCCATGGGCAGTTCCTCAAATTCCTGCTTGCTTTAGGAAATTATAATGGGCTCATCAAAGAGCACCCTGATCCTATAATAATCAGGGAGAATAAAGGGAATAGTGAAGGACAAAAGAACCCAAATAACTCATTTCAAGGACAACAACTAACTCTGCTGCTAAGAGTACCAGCAGGTTAATTAAGAAGTTGTTATTGATGAGGCCGGTACATTTTCATTTCCAGAAGATACTGCTCATTAATACATTGGCATAACTAATAGTTGTCGCATAGTAGCATGTTTTTCTGGAATGGAGGATGCGAGAGATGTCACCTTAGCTCAGAGAGAGGGACAAGTCTCCCTTCGTGCACCCTACCCACCATATTCTTATACTAACAAAAAATATTAATAGCTCTGTCACTACTTGTATCTGTTGTCCACCTCTGAAGTCACCAGATGGAAAACTCAGACTCTCATATTTCATTAATATTCACCTATTCTATGCTTTTTCCTTTAGGGAACTAAAAAGAAATCTCCCAATAGACTGTAAAATATTCATAAGCTGTGCTATGAGTTGGATGTGGTTTGTCCTTGCCAAAACTCATGAAATTTAATTGCCATTATAATGTTGGGAGGTGGAGCCTTTAAGAGGTAAGACCAGGTAAGAGGCATTTCAGTCAAAAGGGCTCCTCCCTTGTGTGTGTCTTGGTGCTGTTCTCACGGTAGTGAGTGAGTGAGTTCTTACTTTCACAAGACTGGATGAGTTCTCACAGGAAACAGTTGGTTCTTTCAGGAATAGGTTGGCCCCCTCACATGTGTTTGCTTTCCTTTTGACCTTCTACCCTGCTGTGGTGCAGCAGACAACCCCTCACCAGAAGCCAGCAGCATGCCTTTGAACTTCCCAGCTTGAAGAACCATAAGCCAAATAGACTTCTTTTCTTTACAAAATATCCAGCCTCAGATATTTTGTTATCGTTAAAACAGAATGGACTAAGACCAAAAATTAGTACTGAGGAGTGGGGTTGCTGTCATAAAGATACCTAAAAATGGGGAGTTAATGGGCAGAGGTTGAAAGATTTTGGAAGAGTAAGCTAGGAAAAGTCTGTGTTGCCGTGAACAGAACATTAGGCGGTTCTGCTGAGGGCTCAGAAGAACACAAAAAGATGTGAGGGAGTTTGAAACTTCTTTGACATTGGTTCAGTGGCTGCGACCAAAATGTTAATAGAAATATGGACAATAAAGGCCATTCTGATGATGTCTCTGATGGAAATAAAGAAAAGGTATTGGGAACTAAAGAAAAGGACATTCTTGTGACACTTTGCTTGTTAAAGCAAAGAATTTGACTTCATTGTACACATGTTCTAGGATTTTGTGGAAGGTCAAACTTAAGAGCAAGGTAATAGCAAATCTGGCAGAAGAAATTTCTAAGCGGCATAGTGCTCAGGCACTGCATGGTTACTTCTCAGTGCTTACAGTGAGCTGCTAATAAAAAGGAAAGCAGAGGAGAGAAAATGTACGGTCTGTCCATGTGGTAGAGAAAACAAGAACATTTTCAGGAGAGAAATCCAAGGCTGGAGCTGGAGCTAAAGAGATTAGTAATGAAAAAAAAAACAGTTGCCAATCCTCAAGACAATGGGGAAAAACCTTTGAGGCCATCTCTCCCATCACAGACCCAGAGACCTTGGAGGAGAGAATGGTTTTGGGAGTGAAACCCAGGGCACCTCTGTCCTACTGTCCTGTGGTGCCTCAGGCTGCTACTCCCTGCAATCTAGCTGCTCCAGTTGGAGTACAGTTCAGGGTACCACTCTGGAGGGTGCAAGTATAAGTCTTGGTGACATCCATGTCCACAGGATGTTAATTCTGCAGGCCTGCAGGATGCAGGAGCTATGGAGACACGGCTTTCTCCCCTAAGATTTCAAAGGATGTATGAAAAAGCCTGTGGGCCCAGGCAAAGACTTGTCACAGGGGTAGAGCCACTGCACAGAACCTCTACTCGGGGACTACCAACAAGAAATGTGGAGTTGAAAATGTCACAAAGGGTCCCCACTGGGGCAATGCCTAGTGAAACCACAGGACTAAGCTGCTGCTGGGACACCAGTTATAGGGACACCAGCAGCATGCAACCTCAGCCTGAAAAAGCTGCAGGCATTTGACTGCAACCTATGGGAGCAGCCATGTGGGCTGCACCCAGTAAAGCAATGGGGCTGGATCCTTCATGAATAAATTAATGAGCCCCTGTGAGGCTAAGTTCTCACTCTTGGGGAGAATGGGTGTATTCCCAGGAAAGTAGGTTGTTAAGAAGCATCCGGCTTCCTCAGTTCTCTCTTTCTCCTGCTCTTAACAGGTGAACTCTTTGCATACGCCCACTCACTTTCTGCTTTCTGTCATGAGTTGAAGCAGCATGAGGCCCTCACAAGATGCAGCTGCCTAATCTTGAACTTTCAGCTTTCCAACCACCAGAATCACAAGCCAAATAAACATCTTTTCTTTATAAATTACCCAGCTTCAGATATTCTGTTATAACAACACTAAGTGGACTGAGACAAACTAAGTTATATCATGGTGAATGCATTTGGTTGCAAGAAACAGACACTCCAAATAAGAAATTTGTTCTTGCTTTTGCCAAATGTAAGACACCAATTGTAACATACATCATTATCTTATGAACTGCTAAAAAAGAAATGTCAATTAAACTGACACAATGCTCTCTAAAGACTTAAAATTTTATTTTATACCCATTGCAAGAGAATTAAAAAATGTGTTTAGATGTATATTTTATATATCACATATATGTTATATATCATAAATACATATATATACAACCACAAATCAAATACATTGCTCATGGTTTTAAAACGTCTTCATTTTCAGAGTCTGAATCTTCAAACTCGCTTTTTAAATTCAGAGCCATAAATATTCAGGCTTTTTCTCTGTGATATCGGAAGTATTGGTGATGCAACATTTCTTAAGATTGACCCACTATTGCCACTTGGATTTCCTTCTAAGCACTGATGATTATTATGCAAATTTTGATGCTGATATTTTCTCTGTCTTTTCGGAAGATGTCAATGGAAGGTTTTCAGACAGAAAGCAATATTCTCACCCTAATACTCTTCAATGGTTTGTTGACTGAACCGTCCAGGGGCTGCAGTTGTCAGTCATATAACAGGGACTAGCAGTCAAACTGACAATTGCATAGGCAATGACACCTATGTGAGACGGCCCCCGGCCAACAGTGATGGTGAGATATTGTTACCATGGCAAAATGCGTTCCGACTTCAGAGATGTTGAACTAATAAAAGAAAGTGTAGCTCAGAATCAACAAAATTACATTTTCTTACTTCACAAGAAATCTGAAGCTATCCTGTTTCTGGGCAGGTTAATCCAGCGGCTCAGTGTCACCTTTTTCATAGACCCAGAATGGTTTCCTGCACTCATCTCACCGCTTTCATAGACCCAGAAGGCATGGGAGTTTCAGGAGCCATGAGGAAACATGATACCCAGAGGAATAAGAGAGATTATTTTGCTCCCAAGTGTCTCTTTTTATGAGCAAGCAAAACAATCCCTTTGAAGAACATTCTATTCACGTAAGAAGAAGAAAAAGAATATCAGCCATTGTTCAGCTCTATTCCACCACTTTTGCAGAAACTGTCGATTAAAATATTAACAAATCTTCAGGTTTGTCAAAAAATATAAGAAAGTTAGATTTTTCTGTGGCACACTCTGATTTTAAAACGTGCTTACAATTTGTCAGTTTCCATACTATTTCATGTTGCCCACATACAGCTTGGAAATTAAGAGCTTCAGTCCCAAGGCATTCAACAGTAACCTAGGTGTGGAGGAACCCTGAATAACAACACTTTCAGCAATTTTGCAAATGGAGCCCACATCTAGTTCTACATGTCGGAAAGGACTGCTCAATACCAGCAGAGACATAGATGGCCTCCAAGCAGGGGAAACAAGACCTATGCTAATGGACCCCTGCCTTTAAAATGGGCAGACTGCTCAGAGATGGAACCCTTCATGAAGGTCCCTTGAGGCTTCACTTGAAAGCTCGAACTTGGCAAGAAGTCTTTGAAGGTACCCCAGAGCAACTTGGAGTCATTCTAGCATATGGCTGAGGCCCTACCCTCAGTGACTGCCTCACTTGGTAGCAATACCACTCTCCTGTGCACCCCCCTCAATTCCATGACATCCCTGCCAGTCTCTCCCTAAACAATGCCCTTCGCCTGCCCTCGGTACTATCTCCCATTCTCGCCAACTGTCGCTTTCTGGCTCCAATCCCCTTTCATTTGGGACCTCACTTGCTTCTCATTTGCGAGAGCCAACAGCTGTAAATGTTGCCTCCTGTTTACTTTAGCCATTTTATCATTGCAATTATTCCTACAGTAACTTATGTAGTGATCTGTTCATTTTCCCTAGATCTTAATCTGGCTTCGTTGTTGCTGCATAATCTCCACCACATCTGGAAAAAACTTGACATGTTCCACAACTAAAAACTGAGCAGGTATTGGTTTATGGCCTAAACAGGCAAGGTTTTCATAAATGTGAGTAGCAGAAAGAGAAATACCTGCTTCCAAGCACGATTTCCTTTTCCTTCCTTCTTCCCTCCATTCCCCATTGCCTCCATTTCTTTCTTTTCTTCATCTTCTTTTCTAAATGATTCTCACATTTTAAATATTGAAAGTATATGAAAAAGTTAAGGCTTATACTTAAAAAATAAGAAAAAAAGAATGAAAACCACCACAAAAATACTACTATGAATATTTTAGTGTACACTTTTCCAGGTGTTTTTTTCTACTTCCACTTTTACTGATTGATATTTTACATTTTGGTGGTTTTATTTTTGCATGGTTGAAATTATCAAGTAACTTTCTTACATAAAATCAAGTCATTTTCTTAGATATCTATCTATGAAAATTTAGTTGTAAAAATTGTACCATTAATAATTATATACAGCATTCAATTAAAGCTGGAATACATATTCTGCCCTCCTAGACTGTAATGAAAGGCAGAAACATTTTTAGTCACTTGTTTATACTCTCACAGTTCTTTTTCTGTAGTTACTTTATAAAAATTTGCTGAATGAGTGAATATTCCAAAAGATAAAAATTCAGATGCAATTAAGTGCCATTCTCGCTGATTTTGAATACTCTTCAGCGATGCCTAACCTAATTTAGATCTCTTACCTGCTCAGGTTTGAGTAGGAGACTCCACTTTATCCTAAATAGATATTGTTCCTTCCTTAAATTAGATTATCATCTGGGACATTTACACAGCACCAGGATTTTAGCCCCTTCACAAGTGTCAAAGCCAGAACCTGCCACATAGTAGGTACTTAAAACATGTCTGTTTTTGCAGCCATCATTGTGACTGTTACTCCTCTAGGCAATAACATCTTGTTTTTTAAGTGTCTTTGGGAATCTGTGCTCTTGTTACTTAATTACCCAGGTTCCCCCTGACTCCCAGTGTGAAAGAGAAGGATGATTGAATCCATGTTTCCACTGGATTGAATCCATGTTTCCACTGAATGAAAAGATATTTAAAACTTGCAGTATTTTCCATTAATAGAATAAACTCCCAAAGCAGAAGGGGAAAAAATTATCTTCTTGAAGAAAACACACAAGCATACACACATGCACACACATACAACACACACACACACACACCACACGCTCCTCACAAGAAGTATTACCATATCCTGAGTGTTTACATTTTATTTCTCATGTTAAAATACACACTAAAATTAAGTTGTTTCAAACAATGCTTGGCATTGCAAAACCAACTGTCCTACATCTTAATTTTAAAAAATCCATCTATATGGAAATTATTCAGATCTCAAAGAGAAATTAAAATCAATTTTATGTAAGCAGTTTTGCTTGGATTTTCCTGAGAGTTCTTAGTTTCAGAATTAGATACCTTTATAGATTTTTCACAAAGTTGTCTAAATTTACATATAGCTAAATTTTCTCACATACACCATGCAGATCAATGATGAAGAGGAACAGGGAACTGGGCTGGTAATGACACCCTGCTCTCCTCTCCATGGACTGTTTGTTTGCTATTCTATTTAGCTACTGGATATTCTCCTCATTAAATATACTAGCAGACAAAAACGACTCTGCTGTATCTGACAAAGCAGTAACATGCATTTATTTGATCTGTTAATCCCAAAGTTAAAGTGTGAATGCAGTAGATTTTTAATCAAATCCTCGAGACGCTGTGCGGCCAGCCCAGCACAGGCAATTCTTTCTGAGTCATAAAGGCCTGCCTTGGTTTGAAGCTACTGCCTCAATTTCACAGAACCATAGAATTTTAGAACTGGCAGAGACCTTAGATTATTTGTGACTTGACCTCCTAGCCACTTTACAACCATTGCTCGAAAACATTGTACTCTGTTAACTTTTCTACTGCTAAATCCTTACGCTCCTTAAAACAAATGATACCTTTGTTCTAGATGCTTTTATGGGGCAGCTTGTTAAAGGGTTGTTTGCTGTAGTCCTTTAATGCTCACAAAGTTTGGGTGAATTTTTGAGCCTTTTAACAAACGCTGACCAAGAAATTATTTTCTGCAAGTGAGGAAGTTTGGAGGAGAGGAAGAAGGAAAGGAACCTGATCTTTATTGAGTGCCTAATAGGTTCCAGGTGACTGACTTACAGCATCTCTTTTGATACAAGTCTTCAAAGATAGCTATTGTCTCCATGTGACAGGTGAAGAAACTGAGACCCCAAGGGTTTAAAAGTGACTTGCTCAGCATCTCGGTTTATGAGCCACAAAGCTGAGATTTAAACCCAGGTCTATCAGGCTGCATACATGGCTCATGTTCCTCTTATTAAACTAAACTGTTTCCCTTGTTTTATCCAAATATCTAACTAGAAAAACACCAAGGACCTCCACATAGCTGCATAGGCACGGTTGACAGTCCTCTTGAGGTGAATCTTCAAAGCAACTGGTTCAGATATCTAAAGCAAAGGGGCTGATATTTCCTCGTATTGGCTACTTGATACCCATGCAGATGCTCCTTGACTTACCGTGAGGTCACATCCTAACCCGTCATTCAGTTGAAAATATCATAAGGTAAAAATGCATTTAATACAATTAACCTACCAAAAATTATAGCTTAGCTTGGCCTACCTTCATCATTCTCAGAACACTTACATTAGCCTACAGTTGGGCAAAAGCACATAACACAAGGTCTATTTTATAATAAAGTGTTAAAGATCTCATGCAATTTATTGATTGTGATACTAAAAGTGAAAAACAGATTGGATTTATAGGTATTCAAAGTGCAGTTTCTATTGAATGCATATTGCTTTTGTACCATTATGAAGCTGAAAAATCCTTAAGTCAAACTATCAAAAGTCAGGGACCATCCACAGTTGGATGGGCCGTGTATGGTGGTTCCTTTGCATCAGAAAACAATGCTTACTCCTTTAGAAGCTGTCTAATGATGTTCTAGACCCTACCTGAAAATTCTAGGAGTACAGGAAACAGGGCCAACTAAAGGTAGACGCTGAGTTTACACAGGGGTTTCTGAAAATGAGACCTTCTAACAGGTAGGCAAGAGTTTCTGGTTAGAGAGCTTTCTGGCAACACAGGGATAGGTTTTTTTACTGAGATTCAAGATGGCTCTGAAATCAGTACCACCAACACAGTGTGGCCGTCCCTCCACTCCAATTTACACTTAGGACAAAAAAAGAGAGGGACATTGTTTCCCTTACCCAACCTGCCAGAAAGAAAAAAAAAGAAAAGAAAAAGACAAAGTTAATAGGATCTCTCTTTTCTGGACCCAGAATCCAGAAACAAACAATAAGTGTCTTCATGTTCTCTTACAGTACTCTGCAAAACATGATTACTTGAAATTTTGTTTGGATTAGATTCTATCTCATTTCTTTTTGACCCATTTCAAATTGGCACAACGAAAATTACAAGGTTCAGTACAGAAAGCTGCTTGGGAAATGTAAAGTGAAGTCAGCATGGATATTGAAGACACCTAGCTGGTCTCCAAATTTATAGTGAAAATCACAAGTTGGTAGTAAGACCGAGGTCATTGAGTATGAATTCTGTTCCAATATGCATTATCAAATAGATGCTTAACCGCCGTATTTCTTCAAGCTTACAGCTCTGCTAAGACAAAGTCATACCTCGCCATTCTTACCAGCAAGGACTCTGCAATACTCACAATAGATTGTGCTCTGTCAGTGAAAAATGACGGTTGCTATGAAGAAAAGGGATTTTATTTATTTATCTTTTTATTCTTTGACACATCCCTTTTCTGCCCTATTTAAGTCCCTGGGTTGGCACCCGACTCTGGACCACTCCAAACCGTCATCTTTGCCCACAGGTCAGCTTTAGTCTGCCTACCCCTGGAAAGATGAACACCTTCCCTTTTCACCCAGTGAAAGGGTACAGTCAGTAACACATAGCAAATCGCTACTTCTGGGATCCAGGACTCACTGTCTCTGAAAGGGTGACTCTTTTACTAAGATAGCTAGCTAACTTTCCTAAAGATTACTGACTTTGCTTTAATTCTTTTAACTTCTTTCTCAATACATCCAGCTAATGTCAGATCATACGATTTAAAAAATCTGGGATGTGTAGCTGGTAAGCAGTAATTTATTTTTCCTCACCCTTTGAAAGCATTTCTTGTTGACGGTTTTCACTCAGTGACCCACACAATTAGTGTTCCTCTTATGCAACGGATGCAACAAGCTGAGGAGATTCTGTGCTCACACAGTAGCAGGCCTGGTCTTAATCAAAAAATATTCAGCTTATGGTTTTAGTTAAATACAAAAGATGAAGTTGAGAAATTCAAGAAATATATTGAATGTCAGATAAGAAAAACCATTAATTAGGGGGAGAGAGAGAATTTCTTTTCAAACATTCTTGCTAAATCATTTTGACTCTGAAATGGAAGCAGACCACTAGAATATGGAAATATTCAAATTTGTGGTTTTATTAGGGGATATTTAGATTTTTCAAACAGTAGGCTATTTTTTCAAAGCTCTTGACTCAGCAAAATAGGAATGCATTTGGCCAACCACTTTCTCTTGCTTCAATTTAGACACATTTGTATTCCAAATGGAAATTTAATCTGTACATTTATGATTCATTTGTGCTTAACTTGTCAAAATGTTAAGAGCTGTTTGAAATAAAAGACAGCTTCGGATTGTGATGTTTATATAAGTTTTTAATATCCTCAGAATCAGAAAGCTGTGCTTCTGCAGAGAATCAACAATCTGATACCCTATAGGCATATACATCATATATGAGAAATTGCAGAGCTCAAGTAGATCACAGATCTTTTCTGGTTACCTTGAATTTCAATCTACAGGCATACATAGACAAGTAAGCTTTAAATTTAATTTTTTTCAAGCAAATCATGTAAATAGTGCTTTTTCTTACATGATGTTTCTAACCTATTATATTCCCTGCAGGATCACTGCACGGTTTGTTCAAGCTGTGTACTGCACAAATCTGGGAACCATCATTCTGAAACACAGCCCAATCATTCATAGTGTTTCTGTTTTCTTGCATTCTTAACTCTTGTTTCCTTCAACTCAAATTCAGGTAAGAATATCATCTAAGAATATCACTAAACTGCAATTGTTATTGACTAGACCAAAATTTCTATTTTGATTTGCCAAAAGAACTCACAAGGGTTTCACACATATTATTCTACCTTGTATAGTTCCTGATAAATTTATAATCAGGCTTTAGGTGTAACTCCACATTCAGTTTATTACTAGATTTTTCCTTAGAGAAGTTCCTTTACCTCATGGAATCTTCATGTCTCCAGAAGAAAAATGAGAGTGGCTGGCACAATGGCTGAATAGGAACAGCTCCAGTCTACAGCTCCCAGTGAGATCAATGCAGAAGGTGGATGATTTCTGCATTTCCAACTGAGGTGCCCAGCTCATCTCATCAGGACAGGTTAGACAGGGGGTGAAGCCCACGGAGGGTGAGCAAAAGCAGGGTGGGGCATCTCCTCACCCAGGAAGTGCAAAGGATCAAGGAACTTCCTCTCCTAGCCAAGAGAAACCTTGAGGGACTGTGCCGTGAGGAATGGTGCACTCTGGTCCAGATACTATGCTTTCCCCATGGTCTTTGCAACCTGCAGACCAGGAGGGTCCCTTGGGTTCCTAAAACACCAGGGCCCTGGGTTTTAAGCACAAAAATGGGCAGCCATTTGGGTAGATGCTGAGCTAGCTGCAGGAGTTTTTTTTTATATATATCCCAGTGGTGCCTGCAATGCCGGCAAGACAGAACAATTTACTCCCCTGGAAAGGGAGCTGAAGCCAGGAAGCCAAGTGGTCTAACTCAGCAGATCCCACCCCCATGGAGCTCAGCAAGCTAAGATCCACTGACTTGAAATTCTTGCTGCCCACACAGTAGTTTGAAGTCAACATGGGATGCTTGAGCTTGGTAGGGGAAGGGGCATCTGCCATTACTGAGGTTTGAGTAGGTGGTTTTCCCCTCACAGTGTAAACAAGCCAGCAGGAAGTTTGAACTGGGCAGGGACCACCACAGCTTAGCAAAGCCACTGTAGCCAGACTGCCTCTGTAGATTCCTCCTCTCTTGGCAGGGCATCTCTGAAAGAAAGGCAACAGCCCCAGTCAGGGACTTATAAATAAAACTCCCATCTTCCTGGGACAGAGCACCTAGGGGAAGGGGGGCTGTGGGAGACTTCAGCAGACTTAAAAATGCTCCTGCCTGCCAGCTCTGAAGATGGCAGCAGATCTCCCAGCACAGTGCACAAGCTCTGCTAAGGGAAAGACTGCCTCCTCAAATGGGTTCCTGACTCATGTGCCTTTGGACTGGGAGACACCTCCCAGCAGGTTGACAGATAGCTCATACAGGAGAGCTCTGGCTGGCATCTGGCAGGTACCCCTCAGGATGAAGCTTCCAAGGAAGGAACAGGCAGCAGTCTTTGCTGTTCTGAAGCTTACAGTGGTGATACCCAGGCAAACAGGATCTGGAGTGGACCTCCAGCAAACTCCAGCAGACCTGCAGCAGATGGGCCTGACTGTTAGAAGGAAAACTAACACAGAGAAAGGAATAGCATCAACATCAACAACAACAACAAAATCCACACAAAAATCTCATCCAAAGATCACCAACATCGAAAACCAAAGGTAGATAAATCCATAAAGATGAGGAAGAACCTGCACAAAAAGACAAAATTCCAAAAGCTGGAACCCTTCTCCTCCTCCAAAGAATCACAACTCCTCACGAGCAAGGGAACAAAAGTGAATGGAGAATGAGTTTGATGAATTGACAAAAGTAGGCTGCAGAAAGTGAGTAATAACAAACTCCTCTGAGCTGAAGAAAAATGTTCTAACCCAATGCAAGGAAACTAAGAACTTTGAAAAAAGGAGAGAAGAATTGCTAACTAAAATAATCAGTTTAGAGAAGAATATAAAGAATATAAATGACCTGATGGAGTTGAAAATCACAGCACGAGAACTTCTTTAAGCATACACAGGTATCAGTAGCCAAACTGATCGAGCAGAAGAAAGGATTTCAGAGACCGAAGATCAATTCAATGAAATAAAGCATGAAGAAAAGATTAGAGAAAAAAGAATGAAAAGGAATGAACAAAGCCTCCAAGAAATATGGAACTATGTGAAAAGACCAAAGCTATGTTTGATTGGTGTACCTGAAAGTGACGAAGGAAATGGAACCAAGTTGGAAAGCACTTTTTAGGATATTATCCAGGAGAACTTCCCCAAACTAGCAAGAAAGGCCCACATTCAAATTCAAGAAATATGGAGAGCACCACAAAGATACTCCTTGAGAAGAGTAATCCCGAGACACATAATCATCAGATTCACCAAGGTTGAAATGAAGAAAAAAATATTGAAGGCAGCCAGAGAGAAAGATCAGGTTACCCACAAAGGGAAGCCCATCAGACTAACAGCAGTTCTTTCTGCAGAAACCCTACATGCCAGATGAGAGTGGGAGCCAATATTCAACATTCTTAAAGAAAAGAATTTTCAACCCAGAATTTTACATCCAGCCAAACTAAGCTTCATAAGTGAAGGAGAAATAAGATCCTTTCCAGACAAGCAAATGCTGAGGGATTTCATTACCATCAGACCTGCCTCACAAGAGCTCCTGAAGGAAGCACTAAATATGGAAAAGAAAAAACTGGTACCAGCCACTGCAAAAACATACCAAATTGTAAAGACCATTGATACTTTACTTTACAAACCGTAAAGGCCATTGAAACTGCATCAACTAATGGGCAATATAACCAGCTAGCATCATAATGACAGGATCAAATTCACACATAACAATATTAACCTTAAATGTAAATGGGCTAAAGGCCCCAGGCAAAAGACACAGACTGGCAAACTGAATAAAGAGTCAAGATCCATTGGTGTGCTGTATTCAGGAGACCCATCTCACATGCAAAGACACACATAGGCTCAAAATAAAGGGATGGAGGATTATTTACCAAGCAAATGGAAAGCAAAAGAAGGCAGGGTTTGCAATCTTAGTCTCTGATAAAACAGACCTTAAACGAACAAAGATCAAAAAAGACAAAGAAGGGCATTACATAATGATAAAGGGATCAATGCAACAAGAAGACCTAACCATCCTAAATATATATGCACCCAATACAAGAGCACCCAGATTAATGAAGCAAGTTCTTAGAGAACTACAAAGAGGCTTACACTTCCACACAGTAATAGTGGGAGAGTTTAAGACCCCACTGTCAATATTAGACAGATCATTGAGAGAGAAAATTAACAAGGATATTCAGGACTTGAATTCAGCTCTGGACCGAGTGGACCTAATAAACATCTCCAGAACTCTCCACCCTAAATCAACAGAGTATACATTCTTCTCAGCACCACATCACACTTATTCTAAAATTGACCACATAATTGGAAGTAAAACACTCTTTAGCAAATGCAAAAAAGCAGAAATCATAACAAGCAGTCTCTCAGACCACAGTGCAATCAAATTAGAACTCAGGATTAAGAAACTAACTCAAAACTTCACAACTACATGGAAACTGAACTAATTGCTCCAGAATAAATAATGAAATTAAGGCAGAAATAAACAAGTTATTTGAAACCAATGAGAGCAAAAACACAATGAACCAGAATCTCTGGGACACAGCTAAAGCAATATTTTAGAGGGAAATTTATAGCACTAAAAATGCCCACAGGAGAAAGCAGGAAAGATCTAAAATTGACACTTTAACAATCACAATTAAAAGAACTAGAGAAGCAAGAGCAAAGAAATTCTGAAGCTAGTGGAACACAAGAAATGACTAAGATCAGAGCAGAACTGAAAAAGATAGACACATGAAAAACTCTTTAAAAAAATCAATGAATCCAAGACCTGATTTTTTAAAAAGATTAACAAAATAGATAGACTGCTAGCCAGACCAATAAAGGAGAAAAGGGAGAAGAATCAAATAGACACAATAAAAAGGATAAAGGTGATACCATCACTGAGCCCACAGAAGTACAAACTACCATCAGAGAATACTATAAACACCTCTACACAAATAAACTAGAAAATCTAGAGCAAATGGATAAATTCCTAGACACATACACCCTCCCAAGACTAAACCAGAAGAAGTTGAATCCCTGAATAGACCAATAACATGTTCTGAAATTTAGGCATAATTTAGTAGCCTACCAAAAAAAAAAAAAGAGCCCAAGACCAGATGGATTCACAGCTGAATTCTAACAGAGGTACAAAAAGGAGCTGGTACCATTCTTTCTGAAACTATTCCAAACAATAGAAAAAGAAGGACTCCTCCCTAACTCATTTTATGAGGCCAGCATCATCCTGATATCAAAACCTGGCAGAGACAGAACAAAGAAAGAAAATTTCAGGCCAATATCCCTGAAGAACTTTGATGCAAAAATCCTCAATACTGGCACACCAAATCCAGCAGCACATCAAAAAGCTGTTCACCACAATCAAGTCAGCTTCATCCCTGGGATGCAAGGCTGGTTCAACATATGCAAATCAATAAACATAATCCATCACATAAACAGACCAATGACAAAAAACACATGATTATCTCAATAGATACAGAAAAGGCTTTGATAAAATTAAACATCCCTCCATTCTAAAAACTCTCAACAAACTAGATATTGATGGAATGTATATCTAAATAATAAGAGCTATTTATGGCAAACCCATAGCCAATATCATACTGAATAGGCAAAAGCTGGAAGTGTTCCCTTTGAAAATCAACACAAGACCAGGATATCCTTTCTCACCACTCCTAGTTAACATAGTATTGGAAGTTCTGCCCAGGGCAATCAGGCAAGAGAAAGAAATAAAGAGTATCCAAATAGGAAGAGAGGAAATCAAATTGTCTCTGTTTGCAGATGACATGATTGTATATTTAGAAAACTCCATCTTCTCAGCCCAAAAACTCCTTAAGCTGAAAAGTAACTTCAGCAAAGTTTCAGGATACAAAATCAATGTACAAAAATAACAAGATTCCTATACACCAATAATAAACAACAGAGAGCCAAATCATGAGTAAACTCCCATTCACAATTACTACAAAGAGAATAAAATACCTAAGAATAAAACTAGCAAGGGATGTGAAGGACCTCTTCAAGGAGAACTACAAGCCACTGCTTGAGGAAATAAAAGAGGACACAAACAAATGGAAAATCTTTTCATGTTCATGGATAGGAAGAATCAATATATCAATATCATGAAAATGGCCATACTGCCCAAAACAGCATGGTACTGGTAACAAAACAGACATATAGACCAATGGAACAGAACAGAGGCCTCAGAAATAACACCACACATCTACAACCATCTGATCTTTGACAAACCTGACAAAAACTAGCAATGGGGAAAGAATTCCCTATTTAATAAATGGTGTTGGGAAAACTGGCTAGCCACATGCAGAAAACTGAAACTGGACCCCTTCCTTACATCTTAAACAAAAATTAACTCATGATGGATTATAGACTTAAATGTAAGACCTAAAACCATAAATATCCTAGAAGAAAACCTAGGAAACACCATTCAGAACATAGACATGGGCAAAGAGTTCCTGGCTAAAACATCAAAAGCAATGGCAACAGAAGGAAAAGTCACAAATGGGATCTAATTAAACTAAACAGCTTCTGCACAGCAAAAGAAACTATCATCAGAGTGAACAGGCAACCTACAGAACAGAGAAAATGTTTGCATCTATCCATCTGACAAAGGGCTAATATCCAGAATCTACAAAAACTTTTTAAAAATTACAAGAAAAAATAAACAACCCCATCAAAAAGTGGATGAAGGATATGAACAGACACTTCTCAAAAGAAGACAGCCAACAAACCTATGAAAAAAAAGCCCATCATCATTGGCTTTTTTAGAGAAATGCAAATCAAAACCACAATGAGACATCTCTCATGCTAGTTAAAATTGCAATCATTAAAAAGTCAGGAAACAGCAGTTGCTGGAGAGGATGTGGAGAAATAGGAATGCTTTTACACTGTTGATGGAGTGTAAATTAGTTCAATCATTGTGGAAGACAGTGTGGCGATTACTCAAGGACCTAGAAATAGAAATTCCATTTGACCCAGCAATCCCATTACTGGGTATATACCCAAAGGATTATAAATCGTTCTATTATAAAGACACATGCACATGTATGTTCATTGCAGTGCTGTTTACAATAGCAAAGACGTGGAACCAACCCAAATGCCCATCAATGATAGACTGGATAAAGAAAATGTGACACGTTATACCATGGAATACTCTGCAACTATAAAGAAGGATGAGTTCATGTCCTTTGCAGGGGCATGGATGAAGCTGGAAACCACCATTCTCAGCAAACTGACACAGGAACAGAAAACGAAAGACAGCATGTTCTTACTCATAAGTGGGAGTTGAACAATGAGAACACATGGACATAGGGAGGGGACCATCACACACCGAGGCCTGTTTAGGGGTGGGAGGCTAGGGGAGGGATAGCATTAGGAGTAATACCTAATGTAGATGACAAGTTGATGGGTGCAGCAAACCAAAAGCAGCATGTGTATACCTATGTAACAAACCTGCACGTTCTGCACATGTATCCCAGAACTTAAAGTATAATAAAGAAAAAAAAAAGAAAGAAAGAGAAATCAGGGTAATTTAATCGACCTCAGAGAATGTTAGTTGTGTGGAGCTAGCCAATATGCCAAGGTAGGGTCCCCTTAAGGGATCAGTTTGAATGCCACATAGAGTAAGGGATATGGTTTGGAGCTGTGTTCCTGCCCAAATCTCACATTGAAATGTAATCCCCAATACTGGAGGTGGGGCCTGGTGGGAGGTGACTGGATTGGCAGGGAGGGGGGTAGATTTTCCCTTTGATACTGTGTTGCAATAGTGAGTGCCTTCTCATGAGATCTGTTTGTTTAAAAGCATGTAGCACCTCCACCCTTTCCATTACCAGAAAGGGGTCCCGATCTAGACCCCAGGAGAGGGTTCTTGGATCGTACACAAGAAAGAATTTGGGGTGAGTTTATAGAGTAAAGTGAAAGCAATTTACTAAGAAAGTAAAGGATAGGCTGGGCATGGTGGCTTATGCTTGTAATCCCAGCACTTGGGAGGCCGAAGTGGAAGAATCACAAGTTCAGGAGTTCGAGACCAGCCTGGTCAACATGGTGACACCCCATCTCTACTAAAAATACAAAAATTAGCCAGGCAGATGGCTACTCTATAGGCAGAGCTGTGCCTTGAGCTGCTGACCTAATGATACTTATAGGTATTTCTTGATTTTATGCTAAACAAGGGGTGGATTATTGACAAGTTTTCTGGGAAAGGGATGGGCAATTCCTGGAGATAAGGGTTCCTCTCCTTTTTAGACAATAGAGGGTAACTTCCAGATGTTGCCATGGCATCTGTAAACTGTCATGGTGCCAGTGGGAGTGTTTTTTATCAAGCTAATGCATTATAATTAGCATATAATGAGCAGTGAGGACGACCAGAGGTCACTCTAGTCACTATCTTGGTTTTGTTGGGTTTGGGCTGACTTCTTTACTGCAATCTGTTTTATGAGCAAGGTCTTTATGAATTGTATATTGTGCCAACCTCCTATCTCGTCTTGTGACTAAGAATGCCTAACCTCCCAGGAATGCAGCTCAGTAAGTCTCAGCCTTATTTTATCCAGTTCCTATTAAAGATGAAGTGGCTCTGGTTCAAACACTGCTCACATCCCACCTCTCTCGTTCCTGCTTTGGCCATGTAAGATAGGCCTTTTCCTCCTCCTTCTGCCATGACTGTGAGTTTCCTGAAGCCTTCCCAGAAGCAGAAGCCACTATGCTTTCTGTACAGCCTGCAGAACTATGAGTCAATTAAACCTCTTTTCTTTACAAATTGCACAGTCTCAGGTATTTCTTTATAGCAATATGAGAATGGGCTACTACAGATTTTGGTACCAAGGAATGGGGCATTGTTATAAAGATATCTGAAAATATGAAAGCAGTTTTAGAACTATCTAATGAGAAGAGGTTGGAACAGTTTGGAAGGCTAAAAAGACAGGAAGATGAGGGAAAGTTTGTAACTTCCAAGAGACTTGTTAGATTGCTGTGACCAACACGCTGAGAGTGATATGGACAATGAAGTCCAGGCTGAGAAAGTCTCAGCTGGAAATGAGAAACTTATTGGGCACTAGAACAAAGGTCACTTTTTTTATGTTTTAGAAAAGAATTTAGAGTCACTGTGACCTTACCCTAAGGATCTGTGAAACTTTGAACTTGAGAGAGATGATTTAGGATATCTGGTAGAAGAAATTTCTAGGCAGCACGGCATGCAGATGTTGCCTGGCTACTTCTAACAACCTATCCTCAAATACCTGAGCAAAAAAAATACCTGAAATTGGAACTTACATTTTAAAGGAAAGCAGGGCATACCAGTTTGGAAATTTTGAATCCTGGCCATGTGTTAGAAAAGAAAAGCCCATTTTCTGGGTAGGAATTCAAGCAGGCTGCAGAAATTCGTATAACTAAAGGGAAGGCAAATGTTAATAGCCAAGACAATGAGGAAAAAGCTTAGAAGGCATTTTAGAGACCTTCATGGCAGCTCCTCTCATCACAGGCCCAGAGGCCTAGGAGACTAAATGGTTTCCTGAACCAGGCCCAGGGCTCCACTGCCCTTTGCAGCCTCAGAACACAGCTCCCTGCATCCCAGTTGCTCCAACTCCAGCCATGGCTAAAAGTGACCAAGGTACAGCTTGAGTCCCTGCTTTAGAGGATGCAAGCCATAAGCCTAGGTGGCTTCCATGTGGTGTTAAGCCTGTGGGTACACAGAGTGCAAGAGTTGAGGCTTGGAAGCCTCCACCCAGATTTCAGAGGATGTATGGAAATGCCTGAATGTCTAGGCAGAAACCTGCTGCAAGGGTGGAGCCCTCATGGAAAACCTCTACTAGTGCAGTGCAGAGGAGAAATGTAGGGTTGGAACCCCCAAACAAAGTCCTCACTGGGGCACTTCTTAGTGAAGCTATGAGAAGACGGCCACCATCCTCCAGACTGCAGAATGACAGATCCACCAACAGCTTGCACCTTGCTCCTGGAGAAATCAATGTTAGCCCTTGAGAGCAGCCTCAGGGGCTGAACTCTAAAAAGCCAAAGGCATAGAGCTGCAGAAAGCTCTGGGAGCCTACCCCTCATATCAGTGTGCCCTGAATGTGGGGCATGAAAGTCAAAGGAGATTATTTTGGAGTTTTAAGATTTAATGAATGCCCTGCTGTGTTTTAGATTTCAGTGGACCTGTAATCCCTTTCTTTTGGCTCATTTCTCCCTTTTGGAATGAGAATATTTACCCAATGCTTGTACTCCCATTGTATCTTGGGAGTAACTAACTTGTTTTTAATTTTATAGGATCATAGGCGAAGGGACTTGCCTCAGATAAGACTTTGAAGTGTGGACTTTTGAATTAGTGATGAAATGAGCTAGACTTTGGGGAACTTTGTGGAAATACGTTATTGGGAAAACCTGATTGTATTTTGAAATGTGAGAAGGATATGAGATTTGAGAGGGGCCAAGGCAGAATGATATGGTTTGAACCTGCGTCCCTGCCCAAATCTCATGTTGTATTGTCATCCTCCCTCTTGATGGAGGTGGGGCCACTGGGAGGCAATTGGATCATGGGGGCAGATCTTCCCCTTGGTACTACTTTGCAACAGTGAGTGAGTTCTCATGAGGTCTAGTTGTTTAAAAGTGTATAGTGTCTCCCTACCCTCTTGCTCCTGCTCTGATATGTAACACGTGCCTGCTTCTCATTCAACTTCTGCCCTGAGGCCTCCCCAAAAGCAGAAGCCTCTATGCTTCTTGTACAGACTACAGAACCAGGAGACAATTAAACCTTGTTTTTTTATAAATTATCCAGTCTCAGATACTTCTTTATAGCAGTGCAAGAATAGACTAATACAGTAAGTCACAGAGAATGAGGAAGGGGTCTGCGCTTGGAAATGTCAGCTAGAAGGAGGGAGTAGGTCAGAAACCCTTTGGAGATGGCCAACTGGTGTAGCAAAACTGAGCTGACTGATGGTGGAATAGAGACTGGTGTTAGGTCAGGATACAGCAATTAAGGACAGGACCAGATACCAGCCAGTAAAATAGGAGCTGTGAATGCTGAGGGGCTGCAGGACTTTCCTTCCACGTGAGACCTAGCTCACCTTGCTGAACTGATGGCAGACACAGGAGGCTGAGGCAGGAGAATTGCTTGAACCCGGGAGGCGGAGGTTGCAGTGAGCCGAGATCGTGCCACTGCACTCCAGCCTGGTGCCTGGCGACAGAGTGAGACTCTGTCTCAAGAAAATAAAAAATAAAAAATAAAAATAAAATAAAGAATATGATACTTTTAATGTTCCCTGCATAGTGCTTGAATTTAACATGAGATCAACAGATGTTAATTCCCTTTAGCCCTTTGTAAGGGATAGATTCATTTCACTGGGTGTGGGGAGATAGGGGGACCATTATGGAGGACCTAATTCAGGAACACAGTGGGCATATGCTGGATGTTTTGGTCTTCTTTACATTGTTTCATTTTGTAATCTGCCTTGCCTCACTTCATCTAGAGGACTCTAGAGGACCTCACAATCATATGATCCTGCATCGACAACCACAGTAGAAGAAACATAATCTAAGCTGAAGCAGCATATCCTTTCTCACTGGATACAGATTGGCCTAATAGTGGGTGTGACCCAAACAGGGCCACTCAGAGTACTTTCTCAGGAACTAATTGGATGCTGAGACAGAACGTATCTCTGCTCCTGAGAGATGCGCCACCTGTTAGGGTTCAAATTAAAGGAAAGCAAAGTCTGTAGATTTAGAGTAAGACAGATATCACTGGATCCTGTTGTGCCTGAAGCCCTAGACTTTTCAGTTATATAAACAATTCATTCTCTTATTTTACTTCAATTAATTTAAATTAGGTATCTCTCCCTTATAACCAATAGATCTGATAACTCCAGAGGGATTATCCTTGGGTATTAAACTTTGCTATAGCATATATAAGAAAATATATCATTTTCCCCTTTTCTAAATAGATTTTAATCTAAACTATTTTTAAAAAATTAAATTACACATTTCTATGTGGTACCATTGAACCAGTTATTGGGATTTTTTAAGAGGTACCCTGGGAACACTCCATATGTCCACCATATAATAATCCTTCTGTCCTGTGAGAAGATGAGGATACTGGTGAGAATACTCCCAGCCAGTGAGAATACCACCAGGCTGATGTGGGCACAGGCACTGACTGTTCCCAGAGTCCCAGGTGCCCTGGCAATCGAGGGAGCATGCAGAGCTAAGATTCAATCTTACCACAGGGCAAGAAGTGCTCCAAATAAGAGTCCAAATGGCTTGTCTTTACCTCACACCTTTAATCCCAGCACTTTGGGAGGCCGAGGAGGGTGCATCACAAGGTCAAGAGATCAAGACCATCCTGGCCAACATGGTGAAACCCGTCTCTACTAAAAATACAAAAATTAGCTGGGCATGGTGGTGCGTGCCTGTGGTCCCAGCTACTCGGGAGGCGGGAGGCTTAGGCAGGAGAATCCCTCGAACCCACAAGGCAGAGGTTGCAGTGAACCGAGATCCCTCCGCTACACTCCAGCCTGGGACAGAGTCAAAAAATTAATAAAAAGGAAGAGCATAGAGGCCTATATCTGGAGCTTGGCCATAAATTAAAAAGTCAGGAGACAGCAGATTCCATGCGTAGAACAGGAGAGTAGGAGTGAGATAAAGCCACCTCACTGCTGGACCTATATGCTCTCCAAAGTGTGCATTAAGGACTATGGAACTAAAAGGCAAGAACAAGGGCAGCTATCTATACGCCATGCATTGCTAACCAGCCTGTAATTGCAGTGCAACCACACAAATAGAACACATTCTTATAGAGAGTACATGCTCATCCATTTACTAATTTTTTTATCACGTTTTTATTATAATCAATCATATATTAAACATTTGCCATGTACGGAGTGTGGTGCTGGCAGATGGGACAGAGAGAAACACACGAAGTGGTCTTTGCCTTCCAGGAGCCACGGCCTAAGCAGGCTTGTCTGAATACGCACACACATAGCTAGGGTGTGAAACAGTGTTTGATAATTAGATATCACTCCCAAAACTGACAAAGCAAAGGCTACAAAATTTCTAGGAGGCAGACATTATTCTTGAGTGATCAGAAGAGACTTCCTGGAAGTTGGGGGATAAAGCTGGGCGAGTGACGGTGATGAAGGGAGCCGCCTGGGTTGGGAAAGCGGAGTGAACTCTACCATTTGCAGTTACATGACTTTGGCATGTGTTACCTTGTCTGAATCTCATTTGCCTCCTTTATAAATGAATTATTCTATTTCAAATATCCAAGGTTAGTGTCAAGATGAAATAAGATCACTTAGGGGTGGCTGAGAGTAGGTCAGGAGAGGGGAAGCCACCGCCCCGTGCCCCTGATTCAGCGGAGGGAACGAAGCAAGATCCCCATATCCCAAGAGGCCTGAGCCATGGCTCTGGACTCAAACAGCCTCAAAGTGGTTTCCAGACTGGCTCAGAAGAACAAAATGACCGCGAGTGACACAAAGAGATGTTATGAATGGGAGTAAGGGACAACCCAGCAGCTAGCTGAGCAGGGGATCGGCAATCTTTCCCATTTCACCTCCAAGTTCTGATAGGATTTACATGATGCTGAGGACCAGATGCCAAATGCCTCCCTGCCTTCCAATAGCTTCGTGCTTGGCGCCAGCAAGATCCCCAAAGAATTTAGATATTTCTCCAAAGAAAATGGGGGCAGAAATCCTGAATTAGCTGAAAATAAGTTCCTGGCACCAGGCAGGGGTTCAAAAATCAGAACGAAGCTATTTTAGACTATGTGGAAGGTAATATTGCTTGCTGGACACTGCAGTTTATGAATTATAATTTACACTAATTCAACATATATTTGTTCTCTTTTTATTTCCCTTTTCCCCAACATTTGCAAGAATGGATGATTCTGAATAAAATCCATGAAAGCAGAGAACTATTCAGTACAGATTACCTTTCACAGGTCTGCTTTCGTGGCTGTGAAAATAATTCAAAGAACACATTTCTCTTAATGGCAGGAAAGACATTTTACTGCCACACAGAAAGGACATCACCTTTTTTAAAAAATCATTTCTATATACCTCCATCTATGGCTTCTCATACCGGAGAAGTTGACACAATTCTGAGTCATCTGTGACCAATTTTTGGCAGCTGTGAAAATGGAACCAAGTGTCCACTTACCCACAAGTGGAGTGTGTGTACTCCAGGGAGGTGGAAATGTCTCTTTCACTGGTGACATTTAAGAAAATGACAGGGACAGCTATCACTCAGTGCAGGTTGGCTGCACAGCCGCCCGAAGGCAGTGTCACTGTTGCTGAGAGCAGGGATGGAAAGGCTCCCAGAGCTGGAGGAAATGGGTCAAGGTTGACAGCAGCAGCTGGTTCACTCTGCCTTCCCCACACCCATCTCCACCCTGTCTTCTGGGCTCCCTGCCCTCACTCCTGTTTCCCCTCACACTGCAACATCAGCTCTTCCTCCTCCCTTTGACTTCCTCCATTCCTCTCTCAAGTTGACAGGAACACAAACCCCAAATGCCTCCCTAAATAGCAAAACTTAGGAAACTTTCCAGGTTGAGAAGTGGTAGAAACATTAAAAGACTTACTCTTGACTTTCTTAAATTTCATTTTGTTAACCCCAGATGCAGCGACTTTGTGTTAGACTGTGGGCAATTTGGAGTCTGCATTCAGTTTCCTGAGCTTAATTTAATGAAGGCAGATAAATGCCATTGTAATTCTGAAATGTCTTAACTCCTTATTTATCCTGTATCATCAAAAATGAAATGTTATAAACCAGTTAGTTTTATGGATAATTGATCTTTACCCTCCAAGCATAAAAATTTCTTTTTCATCTAAATGAACACTTAATGAACACACCCTATTTAGAATTATCACCACGTTCCTTGGTCATCCAGGGCCGCTGCATCAGATTCCAGCAGCTGAATGGTGCTAAACTAAATTTGTGCACTCAAGGAGGATGGGCTGGAGGTCCCCACACTAAATGTATGCAGACCCCTGTGCTGATCTAATCAGTGGGGCATCTGTCTGTCATAGCCCGCACAAAAGAGTTGTACACACAGAACTACTGCTGGGCCAAGTCAATCACGGTTGCTCCCTGATGGTAAGAAACTCTGAACCATCGGGGACAGGGGAGTGGGCAGTAGGAGAGTAAAGTCTGGGACAAAACCAGACTAAGGAGCAAAATCAGAAAAGTAAATGCAGGAAGAGCTGAAGGACAGATACAGAACCAGGTAAAGGATGAAGGAGGTGAGACTAACAAAGGCCGAGTGCTCATGAAGTCTGGAGATCCATTTGTCTGCACTCTGCTGCATTGCCTAGACTTTTTATTTATTCATTTATTATTTATTTCTTTATTTATTTTTGAGACAGAGTCTCACTCTGTCGCACAGGCTGGAGTGCAGTGGTGCGATCTCGGCTCACTGCAACCTCCGCCTCCTGGGTTCAAGTGATTCTCCCGCTTCAGCCTCCAGAGTAGCTGGGATTACAGGCACCTGCCACCATGCCTGGCTAATTTTTGTTTTTCGTTTTTGAGTAGAGATGGGGTTTCACCATGTTGGTCAGGCTGGTCTCGAACTCCTAACCTCAGGTAATCCAACCACCCCGGCCTCCCAGAGTGCTGGGATTACAGGCGTGAGCCACCACACCCGGTCATGCGTTGCCTAGACTTTCTTGGCCCCCTTGCACAGACACTTCTGCTCTGGAGGCTTCTTAAAGAGTCCTTAAGATTTTTGATGCTGGTATTGACGTCGTCTTTACCATCATCACAGATTATTGATTCTCCAAGTTGGGTCCTCTAGCAGTCTCCGTCAGTCCTCCCTGCTTCCAACCTGTTAACAGCTGTGCTGGGTAATGAGTAAAGGGTGCCAGGAGAACACACACACTCACACTGGCAAACAACAACAGAGGCATCCCAGCTTGTGAATCGGTTGTCCTCCTTTCACCTGCACTTCTAATTTAGCATGTCAGATGCTGGCTGGGCTCCAGTGTCCTCCCTATACCACGGTGCGTGTCCTTTGAGAAATTTATTTTCCCCTCACCACACCAAAGAATATGTCACTTGTTTATCAAGTCACAGCTGTGTTCCAGGTGGAGTTTCTGGAGGGTAAAAACAAAACAAAATTCATTCTTCACCCTGGAGCTAGAGTGGTGTTTTTTCGGGTTTTTAACGCAAATCTGATTATGTAACTCCCTTTCAGCAGCCTGCTATTGTCCTTAGAATAACGTTCAGAATGCTTTATCAGTCTCCACTCACCAGCTAGGCTCAGCCAGATAACCATAGGTACCTAGTTCAGGCCCTCAAACCAGCCCTGCCCTCTCCCAGCCCAGCCCAGGGCCTTGACATTCACAATTCCCCCCCACCTGATGAGGTAGTTACTCCCATATCAAAAAATAAAAATAAAAATAAAAATAAATCCTCAGATCTCAGCTTAAATGTCAGTTTCTCCAAGAAACCTTTACTGACCCTCAAAATGACTAAATCTCTTAATTTATCCAATCAGACTCTCCCCCCAATCCCAAACCCTTCACTCCTGCAATCACTTATTCAATGCTAGACTCTAATCTCCATGAGGATGGTGACAGGGACAGAGACAGGGGCAGGTTTTGTGGTGCCTGTCTTTAAGACACTGTAGAAGCTGCAGGCACCACAAAAATACATTAAGAACAATACAGAAATAGTTTACTTTGTATATTTTACTGAAGAACATATGATCATGTGAATGCATCTTAAGGCATCTCCCAGAACCTTGGAAGAGGCTGTGCTAGTGAAGGGACCTGAAGCTCAGGTTCCTTCTGCTTCGTGGGGACTCCACCTCTGGGTGGGAGCTGTATCTGTGTTATTCACTGCTGTACCCCAAGCACCTGACACATAATTGGTTTAAGTGACTGTTATTGAGTAATTTTCTAATCACTGAATAAGGCAAAGTAGAAATTATAAAACTTACATTTGTTGAATATTAAACCAGTATAGATTTACCAATAGAACCACTGTCATGTGTCACTCAACTCTGGGAATACATTCTGAGAAATGTGTCCTTAGGTGATTTCATTGTTGTGCAAACATCATAGAGTGTACTTCACAAACCTGGATGGTGCAGCCTACGTCTGGACTATACAGCATAGCGTATTGCTCCTAGGCTACAAACCTGTACAGCATGTTACTGTACTGAACACTGTACACAAATGTAATGCAACAACAGGTATTTGTGTAACCCCATTTAGCTACACGTAGAAAAGCCACAGTAAAAATACTGTATAAAGGATATAAAAATGGTAAACCTGTATATGGCTCTTACCATGAATGGAGCTTGCAAGGCTTGAAGTTGCTCTGGGTGAATCAGCAAAGGAGTGGTGAGTGAATGTGAAGGCCTGGTACACGACTGTATGCTTTATGACTTTATAAACACTGCACACGCCTGTAATCCCAGCACTTTGGGAGGCCAAGGCGGGTGGATCACGAGGTCAACAGATCGAGACCATCTTGGTCAACATGGTGAAACCCCGTCTCTACTAAAGATACAAAAAATTAGTTGGGCATGGTGGCGCGTGCCTGTAATCCCAGCTACTCGGGAGGCTGAGGCAGGAGAATTGCCTGAACCCAGGAGGTGGAGGTTGCGGTGAGCCGAGATCGCGCCATTGCACTCCAGCCTGGGTAACAAGAGCGAAACTCCGTCTCAAAAAAAAAACACTGCACATTTAGATTATACTACATTTTTTAAATTTCTCTCTTCAATAATAAATTAGCTTAAGTTTACTGTAACTTTATAAACATAATTTTTTAAAACTTTCTGACGGCTTAAAACACAAAGGCATTATACAGCTGTAAAAATATTTTTTCTTTCTATGTATTTTTCTAGAAGCTCTTTAAATTTTTTTTTTTTTGTTTTTGTTTTTGTTTTTGTTTTTGAGACAGAGTCTCGCTCTGTCGCCAGGCGCCAGGCTGGAGTGCAGTGGCGCAATCTCGGCTCACCACAACCTCCGCCTCCTGGGTTCAGGCAATTACTCCTGCCTCAGCCTCCTGAGTAGCTGGGACTACAGAAGCACACCACCACGCTCAGCTAATATTTTTTGTAATTTTAGTAGAGACGGGGTTTCACCATGTTGGCCAAGATGGTCTTGATCTCTTGACCTCGTGATCCGCCCGCCATGGCCTCCCAAAGTGCTGGGATTACAGGCGTGAGCCACCGCGCCTGGCCCCGATTTTTTCAAACTTTTTAAACTTTTTGTTAAAAACTACAGCATCAACACACACATTAGCTTAGATATGCACAAGGTCAGGATTGCTAACACATGCTAGGTGAGAGGAGTCTTTCAATTCCATTCTAATCTATAGGACCACCATGGTGTATGTATCATTGACCAAAACATCCTTATGTGGCACGTGACTATGTTATCCCGCTAAGAATGGACGAAGCATAAGAGCTCCCTGAGAGTCAGGCAGACCTCCTATGAAAAGAAGACACCTCACTTTGGGAGGCTGAGGCGGGTGGATCACGAGGTCAAGAGTCCAGACCATCTGGCCATGATGAAACCCCATCTCTACTAAAAATACAAAAAGCCGGGCATGGTGGCGCGTGCCTGTAGTCCCAGCTACTTGGGAGGCTGAGGCAGGAGAATCGCTTGAACCCAGGAGGCGGAGCTTGCAGTGAGCCGAGATCGCGCCACTGTACTCCAGCCTGGTGACAGAGCAAGACTCCGTCTCAAACAACAAAAAAAAGAAGATATCTGATCCTTTATCCCCAGTGAGAGAAGGTTCCTGAATAGGACTGTAAGTTGCTATGCCTGTACCGCTTTGAAGCTGATCCTCATCTTTTGTCCTGACTCCAGGTGAAAAAAATCTGATATTCTGTAATGAAGAGTTATTAGTCAGGGATTCACGATGAATCTACATTACTTGTAAAGTTGAGAATATTTTTTTCTGTGTTCATTCTCTGGGAGACGGCCCTGGCATTCATCAAATTCTCAAACAATATGAGACCCCCCAAAACATTAACAGTTACTTCAGATTAGTCCAGGAAGGCGACCCAGAGTCAATGGAGATGTCCTAACGACTCGCAGAAGGCTCATAGCCCAGCTCTGCTTCTTAGTAAATAAGGATCTTCACAATCCACTTATCCTCTTGTGAGTTTACTCAAACGTGTAATGGAGTTACTAGTTCTCACTTCTGTGATGTCTTAGTCCATTTTGTGCTGCTATAACAAAATCTACAGGTTAGCGATTTATAATGAATAGAAACGTATTTCTCATACTTCTAGTAACTGAGAAGACCAAGAAGAAGAGGCCAGACTCTGGTGAGGGTCTCCCTGCTGTGTCATCCTATGGCATAAGGGGAAACGAAGCGAGGGAGAAAGCAAGATGAGGCTGAATTTGGCCTTTTATAATGAATTCACTCCCGTGATAACAGCATTAATCCACTTATGAGGGATCCGCACCATGATGCAAACACCTCCGATGATGTCCCACTTTCCAACATCATGGCATTGGGGATCATGTTTCCAACATAAAAACTTTGGAGAACACATTAAAACCACAGGACAAGGTGCTGTAAAAGTACATATTGTCTTGGCCAGTTTCTGTGTCATAGTACACACTCAATAGATGTCTGTTCTCTTCTAAACAGATACTTCCTCATTGCCCTAGTATAATTTCTATACTGGAGGATAAATGATTTAAGAATAATGCATTCACTTACCCATCCATCATTTTAAGAGAATTTATTCCACATCTGCTACGTGCCAGATAGTGGACTGTGCACTGGGAAGAGGGTGGAGTAGATCACTAAAATGATTTGAAGAAATGAAGACAGATTATAAACTGGGGAAAAAAAATAAGAAGTCGTTTTGGAAATCTCCCACCTCAATAATGCTGTATTCTTTCTTGGAGGTGAGCCTGTTGGCTGTCTATATTATTTCAAAAATATCTGAATAAAATGGAAAGATACAGTCAGTCATGTGGCTTTTCATGCCAAGGACACCCATCATCCAAATGTCTCCGAGTATTCATGTGCTCAGTGTTATCTACATAACCATTTTGGGGGATTGAAATTTTCATCCTTAATGGGACGTCATCATTCTGGGCACACATAGGTCTGAAAGTTTCATGTTACAAGCCAACAAATATCCTGTCTCTGACACAAGCCAAGTCCAGCTGGTTCTTGCAAAACCAAACCAAAAAAAAAAAAAAAAGGAATGAGAAATTATAAAAATAAGTGAGTATTAAAACCAACATAAAA
The DNA here is from genome assembly GCF_030222135.1 of Aotus nancymaae. Taxonomy (NCBI): domain Eukaryota; kingdom Metazoa; phylum Chordata; class Mammalia; order Primates; family Aotidae; genus Aotus; species Aotus nancymaae. Next base: position 10,709,569 of record NW_026988431.1, read on the forward strand.
TTAGTCACTCTGTCTCTCCCTCTCTCACTCGCTCTCTCTGTCAGACACACACACACACTAACCATCCTGCTTCAGCTCCTGCCTACCCGGACTCCCCACAATTAATCCCTCCATCATCCCCGGCTCATTGAGGCTTCCCCATGTACACAAGTGCTGACCAACGTCCCTCCTACACACACACACACACACACACACACACACACACACACACGGTTTGCAGATAAAATACAGGATGCCCAGTTAAATTTGAATTTCAGATAAACCACAAATAATTTTTTAGTATATCCAGATACTGCATGGGGCACACTCATACTAAAATCATTCTTTGTCTATTTGAAATTTGAATTTAACTGAACATCTTGTAGTTTTATTTGCTAAATCTAGTGGCCTCACCTCCATCCCTTCCTGGAATTATGGGCTGTGACCAAATTGTCACCACTTTCACTCCTCTGGGCCTCAGTGCCATTTCCACCTTGGCACATGCCAATTCACAGGATGATGCATCTTCTCTGGCGCCTACCCCAAATCCCTGCCCTACCAAGCCCTGCCTTTGGAACAGCACCCACTGGAATTCCTACCACCATGTACTACAGGGCTGTCGCTAGTCCTAACTTTTCCTTGTCAGGCAGCCAGAGCCCATGGTAACCAGTCTCCTCTCCACTGGTGACCTCTCTGTCACTGAAGCCCCTCTCTGACAGTGACAGTACCGTGCCCCTCCCTGTGGTGGCCGTGATTCACGACAAATAAATTTATATACCTCCCTGATACATCCCCAACAGAACAGCCCACCTATATTCATGTTAGCCAAGATAAGAATTGATTGCATTCATAAGCCAAAATGGATACCAGAAGGCCAAACAATGCAGTCAAGAACAGACTACTTATTTCCTAAGAAGACACATGACTAAATGTAAAACTATCTAACAAGCCAATCAATGAATTAATAGTTGCACAAAACATAATTTATCTCAGAGACTGCAATTCAACCACATAAACACTCATAATATCAAAGCTTTTTTATTTCCTCCAAATTTATCAAGGTCTTATTTAATTGCTATAAACACCTGAAGATATGAGCAAATTAACACATAAAATTGCAGATTTTAGCTGATACATATTCATGAATGTATGTTGTTGTGATCAGGCAAATAATGACCCAAGACATTGATAAATTCGGTAGAAGCAAAAGAAAAACACAGCACACTGTTAGCATTCTCTGCAGATCACAGAATGGAATCTTCAATTAGACCAGCTCTAAGAAACCATTCATAATAATTATTGTATTTCTGTAATTCTTCCAGGAGAGAGATCAGCAAATGTTTAATCAGTATGCTTCGTAAAAATGCTATCAAAAACACTAGACTGCTAGATCGGTGCTAAAGAACGCTGGCTTCTTGGAAGGCTAATCCAGGCCCTGTTTCTCAGAATCCATCTCACATTTCTTCCTGGCATTCTTGCCTCTCTATCTACTGCCACTCAGAAAGGACTGACAATTTTCTAAGCATTTGTGGGAATCTTAAGTTACAGCTATTTTGCAGTCTTCAAAATGAATATATTTTATTTAGATGGAAATACACATCATGTGTTGGCTCACCCAAAGTGGCTGCAGTGTAGTTATTTTTTAATCCCTGGCCTGCTAACCCTTCTCATCAGAGCCCATCCATACATAGCTCCCATTCATTAAATTCTTTGCTCTCACTCAAGCAGGCAGTACCCCTGTGAGCTGGAAACCATTTAGTCTGAACATGCCGGATTGGTCCTGACAAAAGTATGTGAGTAAATGCCTAAGGCAGACAGTGAAACTGAGAGACAAAGGCACGGACTGTGATAGACCCTGCAAACAGCTCTGGAGAACGGGGCATCCTTACACGGCACGCACAGAGGAACGCTTATTCATTTCAGCGCAGCCCAAAGCAAACCTCAGAACCCTTCTCAACACAATATTTCAGTCGTTTCTTGTCAAACTGCAGCAGGAAGCACTTCAAAGTGATTTGCTTCCCCCATTCAGATTGAGGTCAAAAAGGAAGTTGAGCCCTGGAATAGAAAAATAATAACCATCCCACCAAACAAATACGTTTTAACTATTTCCTGTGTTTCAGAAACTATTGCTTATATACGTTAACTCATTTGTTCTTCACAATAAACCTAGAACATAGGAGGTGAATACATTTGTCCAACTAATATCGTCCCAATTTGTAACTTCTTGCTCTAAGTCACATACAACGAGGTTGAAGGTCAGTATTGAAATATAGGCCGATTTCCCTCTATATCATGTACTGTTAGCCATTGTGCTGACATTAAATGGGGGAATTGACAGCTTCTTATGTTTGTAAATTCAAGGGGTAATTTTTTTAAAAAACCCTCTCCACTCACAACTTCAAGCTCCCCTCCTGATACGGATTTGTTTGCTTTATCCAGAAGAGAACACCTGGTTGAATAGAGAGAGCATGAAATGCTGAACCTCACAGCTCAGCCGCTGCATAGCGGTCTGGCTTTGGGTAAATAGCTTAGCCTCCCTGGAGAAGATTGTTATATGGATGGCTGCCCCCACGAGATTGTGTGAGCATTACATGAAATATGTAAAGAAACATTTTGAAAATGGAATGAGGCGTACAAGCATTAATTACTATTATTAAAATCCAGTATTAAATAAAAGCATAAGATTTCTCCCAGAAGTAGTTGCATTTAGAAAATGGTATTTACACTGAGATCCTGAGTGGAGTTGGGAGGGGAGTGGGAGGTGGACACCTAGGGGTCAGTGGGAAGTGGTGTGAATGCGTCTGACAGCGCCAGACATGGAGCGAGGAGGTAGGGGTTCCCGCCTTTCATTTGTCACTAGAAATAGTGATGTGGCTGGAAGCATCATCCCCAGATACACAGGCTAGATTTGTGCACTACCTTTGTCAGAAAATTCCCAGGCTATCAGACACTTTCTAATTAGCTCTTGTAAAATACAGATGGGATAATTAGAGAGTACTTATTATCTGTGGAGATGAAGACACAAGCAAAGGATCCTTCGGGAAGTGCTAGGATTCCGGGAGGGAACCGGGGCTGAGAATGAATGCACATACTCCAGTCCTTGGGGTTTGGTCGGTGTAGAGCAAGGGAGGGAAACTGTGAGTTTCTCACATCCACATGACTCATTGCCCACTAACCTCAAGGGCATCCTATGGGCTCTTACCTCCCTTTCAAGATAAGGTCCCTCCAATTCTTTCTGTAGGTCAGTCAAGCCCTCTGGGGGTGAGAGGAGTTAGTCACTGCAGTCCAGTGGCATTCCATCTCTCTGTGTAGGCGCTTCTCACATTCCACGGGGTGCTTTGGTTATTTGGACACTAATCTAGTACAAGAAATGATCATGCAACCCCTTTGAGGGCTTTTTGTATTCATCTGTATCACTCACAGAGGCTTGTCTGGTAGATGCTCCATAAGATGACTTGAATTGAACCAGATAGGATTGAATTGAATTGAATTGAACTGAATTTGAATGCGTTGAACTGGTCGCCTTTTCTAACCCTGACTCTGGTAAGATGAGAGGAATTCTGTTTTTCTCCGGCCATTGTCTCAGACCAGCCCTATCTTGGTGTGCCTGGTCACTGAATGGAACACCAGTCTGTCCAGTTGCCAGGTGCCATCTTTGATGCCACGTTTTCTCTTCCACTTTTACCTCCCATCCAACCGAGTGCCAAATCCTGTTCATCTTTGTCACATGCTCACGTTGAGAAACGACTTGCTTCTCTCCATCTTTGCCACTATCGGCCTTGGCCAAGTCATCACCATCTGTCACCTTGATCGCTAGTGCCTACTGAGCAATCTCCCTACTTCTGTTCTTGCCCCAACCACTACTGCAGTCTCTAAAGCTAAAGTGATTTTATTTTTAAAAAAACACAACACCAATATTATCATATTGCTCCCCTGGTAAAACCCCTAAGAGTTTCCCATCACCATCACAATAAAGATAAAAGTCCTTGAGGTGGCTTATGAGCACAGCGCAGACCCTCTCTCCTGAAGTGCTCATGCTGCTTCTGTCATGAGATCACCATTCTCCAGGTCTCACTTAGCTGTTCTGGCCTTTGGGCCATTCCCCAAACGCACCATGCTTCCTCATATCATACAAGTTGTCCCCTTAGCCTGAAATGCTCTCCATCTGAACCCCCACCTTTCCCTACTTAAATGACCTCAGTAAACATGGTTTTTGTCATGTGATATCAGGTCTTACAACTATCCTCTCTCCAAGAATACTCTTTTCTTTCTGCATCACGCATGTGACAATTTGTAAGATATACACGTGTGATTATTGTTCCTGTCATTTTCCCGTGAAGCAGCAAGCACTCTGAAAACAGGGACCGTGTCTGCTTTTTCACTGCTGTGCTCGCAAGGCTCTGGCATGGGCCTGACATATAACACAGAACAACAGCCATTTGTTAATGAATGAGAAGAGAATGGATTCCACCAGCTCTTCAAACTACAGCACCGTGGCCCAGAAAGCATGGGCATGACGGGTAGATGAAACCCACCCAGCTCTCACTCCAACTCCCCTCCCATATGTAAGCTGATTCATATTGCCTCCAAAATTTTGGGTTTACAATTTGCAGTGACATTTCAAAGGTGGGTAACAACACTGCAGGCCATAAAGGTATTCAGAATGGCTGCTGACAAGTTTTTACGATTGTGTGGAGCACTTTAGAATAATTCATGAACAATTCTTGTCACCTAGTCATTACAATGCAGATTCTAAGGGTATGTCAGAGGCCACAAAGGAGATTACCTAGTTCTGTTTAAACGCCTCCTCTGATAAAGAAGGAGCTCACGACATCTGTGCCACTGTGGAACAGTTGCACTTGCTGGAAAGCTTTGACTAATGTTGTGTTGATGTCTGTCTCATTGTGACCACACACACCAGCTATGCTCCGAATATTTGTGTCCCTCCAAAATTTATACCTTGAAATTCTAACCCTGAAGGTACTGGTATGAGGATGTGAGGCTTTGGGGAGGTAATTAAGTTATGAGGGCAGAGCTCCAATGAATGGGCTTAGTGCCCTTATAAAAGAGACCTCAGGGAGCTGCCTTGTCCCTTCCACCATGCAAGGACACACCTAGAAGGCGCCATCTACCAACCAGAAAGCAGGCCCTTCCCAGATACCAAATCTGCTGGCACCTTGATCTTGGACTTCCCAGTCTCTAGAAATATAAGAAATAAATTTCTGTTGTTTATAAGCCACTTGGTTCATGGTATTTTATTATAGCAACCCAACAGACTACGACACACATACCCTCGTGTTCTTGAACCCACATGCCAAATAACCCGACATGGTCTTCCATGTGGCAATCCTTCAGTTACTTCTTCAAATAACTTCTTCACCACTGGCAAGCCACATCTGAAGTCTTCTTATCTATATTTTATGCTTTTTCCAGCCTTGATTTTTTATTTATGGACCACATCTTGCTATTTTATTGCATGCATTCTTACAAGCTACCTTAAATTCTGTGTGGAATAAGGCCATATATAAATAAATGGCTGTTTCTTTTTTTCAGGCAACAACTCAGGCCCACCACTCAACATTCTTCTCACCAAGCTTACATGATTACCTCAGTTGTATTCTCGGATCATGCCGACACTACAATAGCATCACCTCTGAACTCAAACTTCATCTGAGACAGTTTCTTCCAAGTCTGCAGCAGGGTATCTGGGTACAGTGTCTTAGGACGACTAGGTAGGGTTTGAGAAAATGAGATCAGGGCCATCACTGTGTTTAACAGTTTCATTTTGCAAAATAGTTACGTGAACACCCCTAAAAATAGCCACCTCTGAGCTGATAACCTGGCCTCCACATGAACTAGAACATTAAGGCCACAGAAATAAAGCTCCCTCACACCCCTCCACAAAATCCACTTTCTCCCTTCCCTCCTTAGCAGCTCTCTATCTGAACTTGCCTTTGAAAGCCATTCTCTTCACTCTGTCTTAACCCATTCCTTTCCACATTTGTGAAGATCTGTTCTAAAAAGTATCCCTATTACATGAGTATTTCTTTTCCTTACAGCCGGCATCTTCCTTCTGCATACAAAAGACTCAGGTCATCCCTATCCTAAAAATTGCTAATAATTAAATGTTTAATATCCCACCATACCCAAAGCTGACATCCTAACTCTGTTCAAGCCTGAGTACGCTCCTGGCAAGAAGAACTGCTACTTCTGTTACACGAGAGAGGATTCAGGTTTTGGAGGGCCCGAAGCTGATATAGTTGAGGGTGGGGGAGAGAGGAGAGGTTCTTTAAGGTAAATAATTCAAATGCATAAATTAAAATATAGATGCAAATGAATATTTATTTAGAATAAGGAAAAGTTGCAATAAGTATCTTTTTTAAAAAATGGACAAATACCACAAACATCACAAAATTTACAAATTAATGTAATAATTTATTTATTAACTGGCCTCTAACATCTTCCTCTCTTTTTTAGCAGCATTCTCTGTTTGCTTCTTTATTTAGCAAGGATTTAATCTTTTATACAGTATATTTAATTAGAATATTTATGTATTTATAGTTTTTAAAAGTCTCAGCTTCCCATTTGATTATCGATAATATATATAGTTGTAGAAATATTTTTTTAATTTGGAAAATCTTTTATCAAGTTTCGTACCTGAGCTGAAAGAGTTCAAAATATTTTAAGTTTTTTTGTGCTGTGACAAATCTTAAATCTTCTTTCAACTGACCACACCTGTTAACCAGTTTGTCATTGATTTCTCATGATAGTGGCATTTATGCATCTCAGGTTATCTTATCTGATAAGAGAGAATTCACATTCTGATTGGGTCTTGACAAGAACCAGATTGTCTACTTGCAATTTTACACATCTCATGATTGGGAGGACTTTCCACATACCAGCTTCTGGTTCTGTACATTTCAAACTTTTTCTCCTCCACTACCTATGCTTCTCCAAATGCATGATGTCAAACAATTTGTCTACACTTGGTGTCAGTGCTGGGTGAGTTGGCCCAGTGGGTGGACGAAGAATTCCTGTGACAATTAGCAGTAATTTAACTATATGTTAACTACTATATGCAAACCACCCAGCAGAAACTCTTAAGCCTTAACTCTGGTTCTCGAAGCTGATGTTTAAATGCCAAGCAGGTATTCCATTTTCCATTTAGGAAAGCCTGAGGAGGAACAGTGCTCTTACTCTCAGAGCAATTAAACATCTTACATGTGTAAGTTTCACAGATCACATGACCATGAGAAGGCATTGCTAGGACATGTCCTAGGGCCTGGGAAAGATCTGGGAAGTTAAGGGGCCTGAATGAAGCCTCATTTGCTTAATGATAAATCTGCCTTGCCTGTTAAAGTATCCTCAAGAAAAATCTCCAAGTCCTGCCTTCTTTACCCAGATACTCACTCCTCTGCCACATAAGCTCTTGAAATTTCATTTCTCCAGTCTCTTGCAACTCAGCAGAGTCCAATTAACCACCTAACATTATAATATCTTTTTCTCAGTCTTTTCTCTTCTCAAGCTCTTGGCCTTCTTTTGCTGAACCAAGCTGGGTTTCTTTTGCCTCTGAACTAGCAACTTCCTTACTTGTTCACCAACTATCTCTCTCACCCTCTATGATCCCACTCTTCCATCACCCCCACTCTCACATCTCCTCTTTGTCCTCCCTAAATGTTAATGCTTTCCCAAGTTCTACCCCGAGTCCTTCCTTCCTTCCATGGGGCATTCTTCCTTGGAAACCTCATTCACGCACAGAATTTCATTGTCACCTCAATTTATATGCATGTTCCAGTCTCCTCCTCTTTCAAACCAAATTTCATTGCCTGCCAACATTTCCCTGACACTTTAGTGTCTTCCCCAAATCGGCTCTCGATTTGTGTTTATACTTTGTCTATTAATGATATGCTGCTGGGGTTAGGGCTAAGGTTAAGGTTAGGGTTAGGGTTAGGGTTAGATAGTTGTTGACTCCTCTTTCTCCCTTGACCACCACATTGGTTTTTCCCCTTTCCTATGGCACTGCCTTCTTCTAGTCACAGCATCCCAATTGTACCAGAGAATCCTACGATCTACTGCTTTCTCTACACTTTCGCCCAAAGGCTTTTTCCTTCTCAGAATTGCTGCATGCTTTTTATTTCTCTTATAACATTTATTAAATTTTGGTCTTATATTTATGTAGCAATAACTAAAACTTATCAAGTGCTTACAATGTGCTAAGCATTTTACATTATCTCAGTTGAGTCTCACGACCACCATGTTTTTCTACTGGCTCTAATTAAGATGATTATTATTTCTAGTTTCAATGAAGTACCCAAGCCTCATAAAAATTAGTAACTTGCTCAAGGCCACATGGTAAGTGGTAGAGCCAGAATTTAGATGTAGCTGACTGACCACAAATAACATGAGCTTATTCACCAATAATTAATAAAAATAATAATAGCTATCAATTATTATGTTCTCACCACGTGCTCTATACAATTTATAATTACCTTATGAGTTTATACTATTATTATTTCCTTTTTGTAGAGGAGAAAACTAAGGCCCAGAAAGTTTATGTCATCTCTCTAAAGTCTTCTTGCTGGTGGTAACAGAACTACAATGGGAACATGCACCATTTGGCTCCAGATACATACAACTATGTCGCCAAACTGCCACCCTCTGCTCTGCTGACTTCATCTCATCTTACCATCTCCCACTTTCTACTATCCAGTGGTCTCCTCAAAGACAGGGCCACTTCTCATTCATTTTCTTCATACTAAAAATAATGTCAAAATTATTATGACTATTATTATTTGAGACAGAATCACACTCTGTTGCCCAGGCTAGAGTGCAGTGGCTCGATCTCAGCTCACTACAACCTCTGCCTCCCGGGTTCAAGCGATTCTCCTGCCTCAACCTCAAAGGTTCTTGGGATTACAGGTGCATGCCACCACACCCATCTAATTTTTTGTATTTTTAGTAGAGATGGAGTTTCACCATGTTGGCCAGACTGGCCTCAAACTCCTGGCCTCAAGTGATCTGCCCACCTCGTCCTCCCAAAGTGCTGAAATTACAGGCATGAGCCACCACATCCAGCCTCAAAATTATTTTTAAAATTACAAATGCTAAAACTTTTTTTCTGAACCATTTCAGAGTATGTTACCAACATGCTGCCCTATAATTCTTGAGCAATTTAGTGTAAATTTCCTCCAGACAAGGACATTCTTCTATGTAACTACAATACAACCATCATAACAAGGAAATTAACGCTGAAACGTCATTACCACCTACTCTCAGCCCCCATTCCATTATTGCCAATTTTTCCCAGTAACGTCCTTTACAGCACAAGGATCCAATGCAGATTTAAATATTTAGTGGTCAGTGTCTTCTGTCTCCTTTAGTCTGAAATAATTACTCAGTCCTTCCTTCCATGACCTTGACACTTTTGAACATAGAAGACCATTTGTAGGCTGTCTCTCTATTTGAGTTTGTCTGATGTTTCATTGTAATTAGATTCAGGTTATATGTCTTTGGCAGGAATCTCTCAGGATGATGCTCAGTTCTTCCACATCTTCCAATCAAATGGTCACAACTGCTTTTTGTCTCTTTTCTGCTAAGTTAACTGTGATAATTAGATTAAGATGATATCTGCTGGGTTTCTCACAGTCACTCATTTGTTTTCCTTAGCACATAAATATTTTGCAAAATGTATTTCTTTTAGACTACGTAAATATCTTATCATCAAACTTCTACCCACTTAGTTTTAATATCCATAGATGTTTCTTGGTTTAATTATTATGGCTGCTGAATGGTGATTTTCTACTGCAATTATTCCTTCTACATCTATTAATTCAGCATTCACTTCTCCCGATTTATTTATCTAATACTTTATTTGCAGTAGTATGAACTCATGAACTCTGTTTTATTGAATAATTATAATTCTTTGCTAGTATTATCTACTTAGAAGCTCAACTTATTCCAGATTTGTGTGAGCCCCTTCAAAGAGGCTTCTGTGTTCCCATCAGCTTTTGAGTACTTGCTTACATTCTGGAACATAAAGTTTTTCCAGGCTTCTCTTGTACTTTCCCTGACCCAGTCCTGGCATCATCCATTTCTCCAAACAACCAAGGTGGTATTTAGTAGCAAATGCTGTTTAGATATCCAGGTCTGGCCTCTATGTGTGCTCATCATGATTGCAATGTTGCTGCTCTAGGGCTGTTTGAGCAGTCAGAGCTAGGAACTGTGTGTGTGTGTGTGTGCGCGCACGCGCGTGCACGCATGCCTGCACATGCACACACACATGCACATATTTTAGATGTATATTTATGTATATATGCACCCATTTAGACCTATATTTAGATATACACACACATATTTAGATCTATACTTATTTCTCTATGCCTATCTATCTCCCTATTCCTCTTCAAAACAGTGAGTTTACACCAATACCCCAATTCTGATCTAATATCACTTGGTTCCTTCCATTTTTCTCCTTTTCCAAATGTATAACTCTCTCCTTAAATAGTGTGAAGTCTGTCTCCCATTATCTTAACTTATTTACTTAGTGGGTCTATCTCCTGACACATAGATAATCTCCTGTCACTGCCACGGCTCCCCCATCCCACATGGATGTCCTTCCCACCCTACTCAGGCTCAGATGCCAGCCCTTCCCTGCCACCAGCTCCCCAACCTTCCAACATAGAAGCCAGTCTCTCTCAGCCCTACCTAACAGCCTCTGGACTAAAATCCTAAAGAAAGTTACTAATTTTATAACGGACTAGCATGCCCTTTGTCCACTGGGTACTCAATTTTTTAATAGTAAATAAACACTTGCCTGTATTTTTTTTAAGATAAAAATTAGCCTTTATTAAGAAAACAACACAGCTTATACTTTCTTACTATAAAAAGACAATGCCTAAGTAAGAGCAAAAATTAAATAAATAGTAACTTCCCATTAAGATGCCTAAATTTAACTTTTAAAATGAAAAAAGGTCATCATTTTTCCTCTATATCTGGCCTGCCCCAGTATTCATGACAGTTTCTGTCCTTAGTTTTTTTTCCAATGTACTAGCAAGAAAAAATGTTTTAAATTATTTTTCAAAAATGTCCTTGTCACTTCATGAATTGAAACTGATTACTCTTAGTTTCTCTCTGACCAGGCTGTCTAAAGTCTACTGCTGTGACACATGATTGTGAACTGCTCTCTCCAAACAGAGACTCCAGTATCTGATGGGTGTCCATCCATTAAGAGCTCCTCCCTCTGAGAACGTGGTCCTTCCATTACATATCCTGATTCAGAATAGCTTCCGTTCCTAATGTTTAAAAACTGTTAACATATCATAAAAGAGTTTATGAAGGCCTTTTCATGAATATTATATTTCAGTTATTGATTTGTTTTTGAATTAAGGTTCACACAGATGTGATGTGGTTATAAAATAAATAATGTGTGGCTTATGGAAATAGGTTTTACGATTTTCATAGTTTACTGTGAATATATGAGAAATAAACATATTTTAAAGAAAATCTGTGGCCAGGCGCGGTGGCTCACGCCTGTAATCCCAGCACTTTGGAAGGCCGAGGCGGGTGGATCATGAGGTCAAGAGATCGAGATCATCCTGGTCAACATGGTGAAACCCCGTCTCTACTAAAAATACAAAAAAATTAGATGGGCACCATGGCGCGTGCCTGTAATCTCAGCTACTCAGGAGGCTGAGGCAGGAGAATTGCCTGAACCCAGGAGGCGGAGGTTGCGGTGAGCCGAGATCACGCCATTGCACTCCAGCCTGGGTAACAAGAGCGAAACTCCATCTCAAAAAAAAAAAAAAAAAAAATTGTTATTTGGGGTTTCCAGAGAAATTAAAGAATATGGCCACCAGCAAACAAAAGTACAACATTCTGATTTCTTAGGTTTAAGATAAAACTTCTAGGGACATCTATGAAGGCCTGTAGTGGACATTACAGTTGACTATTGGACGACCTCTACCATGACACTTTAGGTCTCCACCTCACCAATATTCAGGTAAGACAGGAATCCAGTTTCTGGTGCCATCATCCATAGATTGTCACATGATGACAATAACTCACACATAATATTACATGTATTCTTTATTAGAACCCTTTAAGGTAGACAAGAGCTATAACGTGACTGTACAAGCTCACACATCTGCTAGGTGGCAGAACTAAAATGCAATCTCAGGTCTTCATTCACACCACACATCACGCTATCTCTCCAGACTAGATTATACTTGTAATAGGTTTCTGATTCCTCAATCACATCTTCTTATGTGGTGCATCCAAACTCCCTTCTACCTAATGAGGTAGATAAATCAAGCCAATCAAGTCTAATCTCATGGGAAAAATGCCTTCTAAAAAGATGTTTTCTTTAAGATAACTGGCTTTTAAAATAAAAATTTCCTTTCAAATTAAAGAGCAAGGTATCTAACGAAATTCTGTACCAGATTATATAACTGACAAAGTAGAGTGAATTCTTTTTCTTCTGGACTATCATTTTTGTATGAAGACAGACATGCATGAACTATTTTTCAAAGATGACTATGCTATAACCATGAGAATATAGGATGGAAAAAATGAATCAGTTACTTGATGGTCATCACAAAGCTTCAAAATCAGCATTTCAGTGTCTGATGAATTTACTGCTTTCACTTATTGAAAATACAGACCCAGCACGATGGCTCATGCCTCTAATCCAAGCACTTTGGGAGGCCAGGGCAGCAGATCATGAAGTCAAGAGATCGAGACCATTTGGCCAACATAGTGAAACCTTGTCTCTACTAAAAATACAAAAATTAGCCAGGCATGGTGGTGCATGCCTGTAGTCCCAGCTACTCAGGAGGCTGAAGCAGGAGAACCACTTGAACCCGGGAGGTGGAGGTTGCAGTGAGCCAAGAACGTGCCACTGCACTCCAGACTGGCTGCAGAGCAAGACTCTGTCTCAAAAAAAAAAAACAAAACAAAGAAAAAGCAAAGAATTCTACTACTATAAGAAATATTTATTATTTTTATTATTACAAAATTAACATGTGCTTATTATTCTTAAAATGCATAAAGTTATAAAGAAGAAAATTAGAATCGCATACACTTTCACCACCAAGCAATAATGACTGGTTTCTCTTAAAAATTTCCTTTCCTGCATTTGCATGTCTGGTTTTGTTTTTACAATACTGGAATTATATAGTAGAGTTGTGTTTTCTATTTTCTTTTTCATTTATATAAATAGCATTTTCCCATGACATTAAACTCTGTAGCGGGGCATTAGTGGATGAATAATAGCCTATGGAATGTACCCTAATTTATTTAAGCATAATTTATTTAACTCTGCTATTAGAAATGTTGACATTTTATTTTCACTATTAAAAATAGCAATACGATAAACACTTTTGCATGTAAATCTTTTTCCAAAACTTTGTATCTATTCCTAGATGTAAAATTACTATATCAAAAGGCATGAATTCTTTTAAGAATGGGTTTGTAGCATTGTTACATGCATTTCCAGGAAAATCATACCCATTATCCTTCAACAAGCAGGTTATCAAAAAACCCTTGGTAGCATTTAATATTTTAATATCGTTTTGTCAATTTGCTGGTTTAAAACTAAAATTTTATTGTTGTTTTGATTTTCATGTACTCCACTATCAATAAAACTGAAGGAGGTCAGGAGCAGTGGCTCACGCCTGTAATCCCAGCACTTTGGGAGGCCAAGGTGGGTGGATCACAAGGTGAAGAGATCGAGACCATCCTGGCCAACACGGTGAAACCCCGTCTCCACTAAAAATACAAAAATTAGCCTGGCATGGTAGCACGCCTGTAGTCCCAGCTACTTAGGGGGCTGAGGCAGGAGAATCACTTGAACTCATGAGGCAGAGGTTGCAGTGAGCTGAGATCCCACCACTACACTCCAGCCTGGTGACAGAGTGAGATCCAGTCTCAAAAAAAAAAAAAAAAAAAAAAAACTGAAGTATTTTTACACATGTAAGTTTCATATATATGAATATATTCACCTGTGTGCTTTGTGTGTATTTCCTTCTGTCTTATGTCTATTTTTCTACTGATATATTCACATTATTATTTTTAAATATATATTTAAATATATTTTCAAATATTAATGAACACACTATTTTATATATTAAATAGAGTCCTTGATACATTACTAACAATGTTATCAACATTACTTACCACTTTGTCATGTGCTTTTAATTTTTATATCCTCAAATCTTTAAGGTTCCACTAGATATTCAGAGCTCATAGTGTTTAAAACATGTCATTACCCATTTGGGTAAATAGAATAATTTGTCTATCAATCAGTTCATTTGTGGCTGCACAATAGCCATTAAACCAAGCTGCTTTGAGAGCCCAGCAACCCATATTCAGCAGCCTCCACTGGCAGCTTTGGAGAGTAGCGAATTATACAAAAGTACACTTCCAAAACTCAGCCTTCCATAACCATTTTCAGTGGAGCTTTGAACTGACCTGGGGCCCTTTGGGAACTATGTTTCTCTCCAGACATAACATTATTTCCTGATTATAGAAACAAATCTTATCAAAAGCACCTCAAGACTCTTCTAGGGGACATCAAATACCCATTGCCAAATAATATTTTGATGAGTTAAGTATAAATGAATGTGAAACATATGGACTATATTTCCTCTAAATAAACAACAATATAAAATGGAAAGGTGCTTGGCCAAGTCGATTTGGGACTGTTTGGAAAGAAAAATGAGTTTAATTCAAGTCTAAAATATAATCCGTTTATCAACTGTATATATGATCTCAAAATAAGTTGGGCCTGTGCCGGCCACAAGTATTAATAATCCCTGAGAGAAGATAGGAATTCCAAGGGTATCTCTCTCCAACCTATATTTTAAGCCCCTCTGTGGCAATATTTTTTAAAAGAGGGAAGAATACATAAAGTCTATTACTTTTCCTTTCATTTCAGTTCTGCCACTGTGAAATATTGAGATTCGCATCAAGCCAGATGAGTCCTTCATACCACTCCAAGCTGAGCCAGCCCAAATGAGTGTAGGAGAGGCTGACACCTGTGGCACAGAATTACCTTCGAGGAATCAAGCTGCTCTTAGCCAAAACTGCCATCTGTCCACAGTGAAATCTGTCAATTGTGGCTACTTATGAAATCTCTAGTTGAGCCTATAAATGGCTTTATCTTACCTTGCCTACTCTCTTATCCAAAATTTTACAGAGTTGTACACTCATTTTTCTAAAAGGAGAAAAGTCTAGAATAGTCACTAGGAATATTAATGAAGTGTAGAGTGTTGTGACGCAAAGTCAAAGGGGCTTTGGAATTAAGCAATCATAGAGTCAAACCCTGCTGCTATTTGCTGTGTGATCATTGGATATGTCACTAACATCTCTGCTTCAATGTGTTTATTCTGTGAAATGGGGACAGTGATACCTCTCCTGCCACATTCACTGGTGGTGAGAAAGAGTTACGAAGAAAATAAACATGAAAATGTCTGGCCACTCATAGCAGTCACTTAACATACGACGCTTCCATGGGCCTTTCCGGGGATTTTCCAAGTCACAAAGTGCTATAAACGGGATCAGTGAGGAAAATGGGGGCCTTGCTTGCAGATTAGATTAAAGCTGTTGTGGGAATGCTTGGCTTTCATTTTATTTTTCAGGAGTAATCTACATTCCTTTGACATCATACCATCCGTATTTGCATAAAACTAGGATACTCAAATGATATGTTGCCTGATTTTTAAACTTACATTGTTGTGTGGAGTTACAAAGAAATAAACAGAAACCCACAGATGGAGAAAATTCCAGTTGAACAAAAAGGTCCTCTTGCTGATTCCAAAAATGTTAACAAGTATTTCTTAAACAGGATTGGTCTCAGGCTGTCTCTTTCAGCCAGCATACTGTGCAAGAGATTACTAGGAAGAGCAAACCAGCTTTGATCTCCAATAGACTATTTTTTTGCCAACCCCTACTTCTTAAATCTCAAATGCCCTTGGTGGCTCGTGCCTGTAATCCCAGCTACTTGGGAGGCTGAGGTAGGAGAATTGCTTGAACCGGGCCCCTGGAGGCAGAGGTTGCAGTGAGCTGAGATCATGCCACTGCACTCCAGCCTGGGCTACAGAGTGAGACTCCATCTCAAAAAAAAAAAAAAAACAAAAAAACTCAAATGCCCTCTGTCATTTCTGTCATCATTATTACCTTAAGAGTGTCCACAAGGTCACTGATAACACAAAATAAATCATCCCCAGATGTCTCTTTCAAAACCAAAGCAGAGAGGGTGAGAGAGCAACTTAAGACAGGAATCTTTATCCCAAGACTTTCTCTACAAGTTTTAGTAGAGAAGTATCACTGAAGTGTAAAGCCCTCCATGAAACGTTGGAGCATTTGAAAATATTATCATATCTTAAGTCTATGGCTAATTTGTCTTAGAATTTTAATATGTTTTTAACATCTTTACACCTCAATGCTTAAAGGATTATTTTATCAGCTTTACCAGGCTTCAGAACAAGTGAAACCCAAATCATTATCAGTTTTCAACTTTTCCTTTCTCATAGCTTCACAATTGACCATTATATGTAAAACCAGAGACTACGTATTTTCCAAGACAATGTCAAATTCAAGTGTCATATTTCCTTTTTCCTAACAAATTTATTTCTCTATTCATAAGTACAGATGGTATACTCTACTTAGCAAGTTAAGAGTATAAGCTGTGGAGTCAGAGAGAATGGAACGATCCCCTGGATTTGCTAGGAATCATTTGTGTGACCTTGGGGAAGTGAGCTACCTTTTCTGAGCCTCAGTCTCCATATTTATAAATTGGACTGAGTAGCATGACCTTTGGCTTAGAAAATATAGTTATAAAAATCATATCCTATCCAAAAATGGGTGAGCTATGTTCCACATAGGCAGAGGTAAAAGTTCCCAATGTATCGAATACTTATGCAAAAAACATATTATTCCGCTTGGATTTTTCCTTAAACACACACACACACACACACACACACACACTCTTACTCTCAAAATCCCTGGGTTTTGTCCTTCTTTTTTCTGCTTCCTACATTTAAGCCATTTCATTGCCTTTCACCATCACACCTGGAAGATCACAGAGTAGAGAAAACATGGGTACTTCAAATGACAGGTCCCGTCAAAATATACATTTCCTTTGTGACTCAGAGGTTACCACATGCATGACCTTAGAGTAGTTACAGCCCCTTTTCAGTTACCTTTTTTTTTTTTCAAACCAGGTAGGTTTAATTAAATGATAGCTGATATCTTCTCTGGGTCTGTCTTCAAGGATTTAATTTAATAATTATAGCATTATATAATAAATTAAGCTGAAGTAGATGCCTAAAATGAGATTTTAAAGCCAGCTGCATAATTTAATTATTCTTACCATCTTGGTCCATTGCAACATATAATCTCTCTTGTTTTTATTAAGCAGGCTTCACTATGTTTCTCATAAAAATGAAGTTTGTGATGAACACTGCCCAAAGAACGCAGGTTGCATTTCACTAATAAGCTTGGTCTTGGCTGTGGGCTTTTTGGAGGTGATTAAGTATTGCAAGTGTAATCCACATGTGAAAGTACATGAAATAACTGAACAGACAAATTTCACTGAAACCAGAGAGAAAAATTTTAGCTCAAGATTAAGGGCTGATGTGGGTTGGGAGAGGAGCTGAAAGCCTAAAGAATAATTGAAATATTGGGGGACAGAAAAGAACTCAAGGAAAGGGTTTCTAAGCAAAGGAATAGTTTTTCCAGGAACACACAGACCTGGAATTTTTTTTTCTTGATCTTAAAAAGCCAGGAAGGTTTCTAAAATCCTTCCAACCTTAGCTGCAGCAAGCATTTTCTAAGAGGCTTTTCTGTGGGGAGAAAAAATCAGTAGAGATCACGCTCAGTGGAAGAGAGCTACAGCTGCAGCATTATACAGATCTATGAAATGACAAATAAGAGAGTTAAAGCTGTAGAGAGACCACTGATGGAGTCCTGTAGTCGAGGCAGAAAAGCTTTGCATTTCCAAGACTGAGACGGGCCGAATGCAGAGCAGAAGCGTGAGAACTCTGTGTCATCAAGACCTGTGTTCTGAATTAAGGATGCACCCTGAGTTGGGCATTCAGAGCAGATCAGAGGATGCCAAAGAAGCAACGTGATGAAAGAAGGAATGAATGGAAACAGATCAGCTACCCTGGTCGCCTTTCTAAAGAAGCTGAATGGTATCTTTGAAATGCAAAGATTCTGAGGGCAAGCAACCTTTCTCTGAGGCACTCCACTCACTATGAGGCCTTGGTCAGGTTAAACTCTCAAAGCCTGTTCCTCATCTAAGCACAGGAAATAATATCTAAACTTCATGCTCAGAGTCTGTTTGGGTGAACACACTGTGGACACCAAAAAGTGTGAACCGATGGTTAGCAATGTCAATTCTTCCCAATGCAAACGTTCTATCTTAAGTCAGGTCTATGGGTGTGGTGAGCCACCCCCATCCTCTTTCTTATAAAAAATGCTTCCATTTCTTTGAAGACAATTATTAAATCACCTGTCAGAACGTGGGTATCCTTAGGGAAAAAAAATAAAATAGGCGTTTTCACAAAACGCAAATTGCTGTGTTATTTCTCCTCCCCGCCCCCAAAGATTCAATTAACGAGAGGGAAAAGGTGGCTGTGTTTTTAACAAGTTCTTCACGCTGAATTGCTTAGAGATGTACATTAAGCCTTCTTTTAGTAATAGGAAAAAATTATCTCATCATGACTCGACTGTCTTTCCTACCTCCAGCAGAGGATCGCAATCAATCAGCTGGACAGCAAGATTGATTTTCTAATTAAGCCAGCATTTGTATCGGCTTGCAGAGCCACAGAAGGCTTCCCTACTGTATATTCCCAGCACATTCCTATTTGTATTCATTTACCCTCACATTTAAAGCACTTTCAAAGTTGGGGGAAAAGGGCTAGTCTCTTTCTCCATGCAAATATCCAATAGGATCTCCGGCTGCTTCAGGAAAGAATTACATCATTATTGACCAAAAAGAGAAAACGTTGAGAGGAGTCCATTTGGACTGGATTTGGCTCCCACATGGATGAAATTTGCCACCATGACCCTGCTTTCCCACCCACTCCCCAGTCCCCAGGGCCCACCCGTGGTCGCAGCTGGGCCAGCCAACACAGATGGCTGGAGGAGGCAGGCTTTTAGCCTTTCTAAAAGCTCCACTTTAAGCATTGCTTGCCAAAAAGGTATAGCAGGCTTTTGTGCAGGCCTCTGTGATGAGATGTGCTCATGATTTAATTTACTTAGGGGAAGAATATGAAACCCTGAACAGCTCTGCCGGATTCAGCGTCCTCAGGGACTCTGCCAGAGGAGAAAACTTACTTTAGCAATTCCGGATCCAATGTGTGGTGCTTTGTTGCTCATGACCTTCCTTCAGTGGGAGGCACTGGGGAATAAAACTGAAGCCAGTAAGAAAAGCTTGCATCTTTTTTAGTTCATTCCTGGTACATTCATAACCGAACACTTTGTAATTAAGAGCTCAGTCTTTCCCCAGTTCAAAATGCTAATTTTGATTTAGAGAGCATTCTGACCTGAACAGGAATGAAGTTAACTTATGTCCGATCTTAAACAAAAAGGAGAAAAAAAGACAAAGAAAAAATAAAGAGGGTGACTCTTTAAACAACGTGACTTTGAGTAGGAGGGGGTAGATGTGTGTGATGAGAGTATTTAGGAAGCAATTTGTTTCAAAGACCTTAAAAGAATCGTCTTTCAAGTAGCATCGTTCATATCCATGTCGCCTTTCACTTTGGTGGCATCACTCCAGTCATTCATGTTCTCCTGGGCTGCACAAACACAGCATGCTCCTAGCGGAACTCATCATGGCCTTTTCCTGAAACTGCATCCTCCTCATTCTGATTTCCCTATTTCTTTATATGGCCCCACTGTGCTCCTAACTCAGGTTCAAACACGATTGACTCAGTTCTGTCTTGGACAACACTACTGACTCAGTTCTCTCTTGACACCCACATGAAATTGGTTGTCTTACTCTGTGAAAGTGATCTGTGGGAGACAGCAGCATGATTTTGTATCATTTTTACTTAGATTATTGCAACAGCTTGCTAACTTTCTTCCCTGCATCGTCTCTCCTTTTTCTTGTCCTCTATTTCACTGCCAGAGCAATAGTCTAATTATTTCCAAAGAGTATCTTGAATTTTGTTATGCCATGTTCAGAGACTTTCAGTGGCTTCACACTGAATTCTACTTAGAACAAACTCCTCATGTCGGTAGACCTTTCTGAATGTTCTCATATGTCACCCATAGGTCAGTGGTTGGAGGTTGGTACTTTCCCCAGGGATGACAAAAAATTCTTTGCTTAACCAAACTAATCAGGTTCCCAAATCTTATCCTAGGCCTGTCTGTGTATTCCTTGTAAAATCAAATTTTAGGAGGAACCCTGGTAAGTTAGTTTAGCAAGTTTCTCCCACCCTTGATATCAGATAACCCTTTATATCTGATCAGGTTCCTTATCCTCCACCATCCCCAGGTGATGTCTGATAACCCTGGCCTGTCTCCAGCAAGAATCCCATTCGGTTTGTTTATCCAGAATCCCCCTTGCCCTTGATGCTTCCTCCCAGTAATTTTCCATCTGTTGACCCCAGTCTGCTCCTTGACTGTAAATTCTCACTTGCCCATGCTGTATTTAGAGCTGATCCCAATCTCTCTACTCCACATAAAATTGTGGTCTTTATGTCTATTTCAATGGGACAAATAAAGCCTTTCTTATTATGCTTTAACAATTACCATTGAATAACTTTTTTTTAACAGGGGCATTTGGAATCTGTCAGAGTTGTGTTAGCCTCAGTAACTAGAAATCACAACTGTCACTTACTGAGAGGTACATTTAGCAACCCAGGAACAAGAAAGTCACAACACCCTGTTGAGAAACACTGCTACTAATCAGGCCAAATCTCACTTTATCTTTCTTCCAAATACGTACCACCCTGGTTATGACCTGATTCATCTTCAAATCAGTCCTATGTGCCACCTCTTCCAAGTAAACTGTCCTGATCATCACTACTACTCTGGATCCTAACACACACACACACACATACACACACATACACACACAGGACTTTGATCTTTCCCCTTTCTGAATTTCACTTAGAAAACTTAATCACAGTCTGCCTTTTACAAATAAATTGGCCTTAGATTGCAAACCCCTGGTGAGACGGTATTCACATTGCTCATATTTATTTCATTAACACAAGTTACACAAAGCTTTATACAAAATAAGCACTCGATACGTGGTCATTAAATTGACGTGGGATGAGGATCTGCACCGCGAATGGAAGCCAGAGGCCCCGAGAGTCAGACTGAGCCTGAAGGACTGAGTGGGTAGTCAAGGCAAGAGCAAACCATAGCCTCAGACAGGGAGAGACAGACTAGGCAGAGAGACTTTGTAGCAGCCTGAGAAAGAGAGGGCAGCATCCCAGATGAGAGGTCAGGAGACAAGAGCTCAAGAATTCGAGGCCTCGGTGGTCAGGGAGACAGAAGAACTAACGAGACATAAATGAGCAGCTCAAAGAAGCATCATGAAACAAAAGGACAATTTAGGACCAAAAATGAACTCATCAAGTCACTGAGAAACTGGATGGCCAGTGGTCTTGGCAGGTTGTGCCCTGGGACTCAAAGCAGCTGAAGGGGAGCAGCTGCATGGCAGTGGAACTGAGACACAGCTGAGCTTATGTTTTGCCGCAGGCTCTCAGCCCTCACGTGGTTCCTCTGAGGACGGGCATCAATCCTGGCTCCATTAGTATGAGCTCTGCAGGAGGGGACAGACCACTGGCAGCATTTGGCCTGTGCATTTGCAAGAGAAATCAGTAGCTTTTAGGAGGCCACGCCAGGGACAGGGCCATAACTGACCAGCTGTTTGAAGAGAGTTATTTGCTGGTGAGAAAGAGGAAGAGGCAATGTTTTAGAAGCATGTTCAACCATGGTAAGTTACATGCATACTTGACTCTTGGGAAGAAAAGTGACTTTGAGGAAGAGAACACTTGAAGGTGATTTTTGCAGAAGGAATGGGAGGAAACTTTGGAAAGAGAACTCCATGGTAAAAAGAACTGAGCTATGTGCTGGAATTGAAACCATGGAAATAGAGAGTAAGAGAAAAATGAGAAAATACGCCCTACAGAGGATTTCAAAGGGAAAGGCATTGAGGTCTCTAAATATGAAGTCTCAGTGGAGTGGAGGGAATAGAGTTAAGTAGGCATGGAGAAAAACTGTGAAGAGTAAAGAGATCCCTTAACTAGAAACATCACACTCAAGTGGTATAACCCATATACGGGGAGAAAAAAACGGAATAAGAGTTGGGTAAGACTGAAATTAAATGGAAGCTCCGTCTGTTTTGAAAAAGTGATAACCATTAACTATGGCAAGGATAACAAGAAAATTCATGGGTGACTACGGATTGGGGGCTGTTTTTTGTGAAGCACCTTCCTAGAGGAAGCATGTCCCTATCAAAGGATAGGGAGGATTTCAGTAGGTAAGGAGGAAGGAAATGAGGAACTGAGCATTCAGTTAATTCAGACAATGCCAACATCATGAACTACAGCCTAGGACCAGGAAAGTATATTCCAGAGACAGGGAGAACAAAAGACAGAATGAAAGAGAGGAGGGAAATGGGAAGAGACGATTTGCAGCACTTGAATGCTTCATCATCATCTATTCTATGGTGAACCGTTAACACCAAAGAAAAGAAGACATATGGAGATACTGAGGAAAGGTATTCACTGATTTATAAAAGAAGTATGTGGTGCTGGGGAGAAAGCTAAAACCCAGTTTACTTTTTTTTTTTTTTTTTTGAGACAGAGTCTTGTTTCGTCACCAGGTGCCAGGCTGGAGTGCAGTGGCGCAATCTCGGCTCACAGCAACCTCTGCCTCCCAGGTCCAAGCAATTCTCCTGCCTCAGCCTCCTGAGTAGCTGGGACTACAGGCACGCACCACCACGCCCAGTTAATTTTTGTATTTTTAGTAGGGACGAGTTTCACCATGTTGGCCAGGATGGTCTCGATCTCTTGACCTTGTAATCCACCCGCCTCGGCCTCCCAAAGTGCTGGGATTACAGGCGTAAGCCACCGCGCCCGGCCCCAGTTTACCTTTTTAAAAAATCACTTCTACCCTTCCCCCTCACACCACCCATATTCCCATGATGATGTTTCCTTTGCAATCCAGAAGAGGAGTCTGTGAGCTTCTGCCACTGCCATCCTCCACGTATCTCTTTATCTTCAAGAATCTCCATTGCATTCACAAAGGAATGGTGACAGAGTTAATTAGAGGAAAAGTTAATCAGACTCTAGCTCTCCTAAAATGTCTCCCTACCTTCAGCAGTTCCTCAAGTTACTAAAAGCGCTGCTGAGAGGAAAAGATTTGCACTGAGGCAGAAATTTGTGGCTGTGAAAGTAATTCCAAGATGACTACAGAGAGAGAAGGATGTGGCTTAGAAGTGCAAGAACTCTTAGTATTCTCATTTATAGTAATTTGCCTTTGGAGGTAACTCTAGATACTAGGGACAGGAGGTCCAGGGAGCTGTGTCGGAATTGACTATTCGTTTCTCTCAGGAAAAGAGACCTAATCACCTTAGATAAAAAGAGAAGAAAAGGAGAGGAAGTTAGACAAAAGTGGGTTAAAAAGCAAGGGTGGAGAAATCTTCCTTCTCCACACCAGGACTAATTTTAGTAGTCAGCAGTGCCAGTAATTTAACCCATGGCTCTTTTAATCTGAGGTTCTATTCAGAGTTTTTTCTAGGAGTTAAGTTGACTTTTGGAGGACAAAAGCAAGCGAATTAAAGCAGAAAGTTATGCGAAGCCCTGGTTTGGTTTTCTGTTTTTTGCTTTTTTTTTTTTTTTAAGTTTTTGTTTTGAATACATGTAGGGAAATGTGTTCACGTGTACAATCTTCAGAAGGGCTCTTTCTTTTGCACAATAAATTGCTACCATTTACTTTAAAAAATATAAGATACAATCCCAGTTATTTATTTTGTCATGTCCTGGTGCCAAAATTCGTATCAGGGATGAGTAGATGGAAAAAGAATTGCTGCATCACAGACACATACATGGAGGAAGGGGAATTCTGTTAATATGAGTATTTCATGAAATAAAACGAAAGCAACTTCTGGAATCCACGAGACCTTGGGTCACATCTTCATGTCAATCCTACAGTTGGAGGGCTCTGCACTGAAGTTTCCTCATCTCTAAATTGAGAGTAATATTATCTGCTTCTTACAGTTGTTATAAGGACACAAGGAGACTACATGCTAAAATTTAGCCAAGTGCTTTGCACAGAGTGTGTATTCTATAAAAAAGAATTATGTTGGCAGGAACTTAGAAGGCCACAGGAAAGCTCTTCCCAAAACGAGTTTCCTCTTGAGGTGTGAGAGGTGGAGGTAATGGTGGTTGTCCTAAAAATCAGCTTCCAAATCACCAGATTTACTTGCCTATCTCAACCTGAAGTGAATGTTTCATCTGGCACCCAATGAAATGAACTGCTGGGCCCCTGGTTGAGTGCAAATCCAGCATCTATTATTGGTATCTTTCTTAATGTCTTTAACACCATCAAAAAAGTGGACCAACCAGCCAATTGGAGACTGTTCAACACTAAATAAACATTTGGAACAGGGCCACGCCTTTTGCAAAATTACAATCTGCTTAAAATAGACGGCCTCAGAGGTCAGTTTCAAATATGCTCCATTGGATGTCCACTTCTGTTTACTTCTATTCAAAGGCGATTTGGGGGCAAGCAACTCGGACAGCTGCCTGGGGCATCAAACACCAAGTGCAGACACTGCTGTTCCTTGAACAAGATGTGCTGCACCCTACTTCTATTTTAAAAGGCCTCCAGCTACAGTTGCCAGAGAAGGCAAGGGCCGTTGAGCATGTGTCCAGGCCTTACAAATGATATTTCAGGAGGGAAGTGGATAACAGGGGCAGGAAGAGATATCAACTTACATTTCTGATCTGGGACACTATTTGATCTTAACTGTTCCTACCCCAAGTAAAATGATTTCTTGGTTTTCTGACAGATAGATAGATGGATAGGTAGGTAGGTAGGTAGGTAGGTAGGTAGGTAGGTAGATACCATAAAGCCCTTAAAAGCATATTAAAAAGTTATATGTGTCTCAAAAAAAAAAACTTTAAGCAATTAGTTTTAAATGTAATATATCCCTCATATTTTCATATTTAAAAAAATAATAATTCTATCAGACATGCTCTTTTGGCTGAAAAAACAATAATTGCCCACAAGAGATTTTCCACACAAGGACAAGAATGGGAAATTTACTATTGAAACACTTTGAGAAATATTTAACGCCAAGTGTTCTGAATAATCTAGTTTTCATATTCTCCATTAATACATCTCAAAAATGAGGGCAAAGAGATCTGGATCTAGCAAGTAAGAATGTTCTTGAACATTCAGAATATTATATATGAAAAAAGAAAAATTATCCTGAGAAAGTCTGCCTTGACTACTTAAGCGGGCCTGAACTGACTCCAGTTCGCTGAATGCTTATATAATATATAATTGGTCCACTCCATTCAGAAGCTAAGTATACAAAGCTTGTGTTTTTTCCCAGTTGTTTTAGGGGTGTTTCTTTCCTCAACTACATAGTAAGCATTCTGAGAATAGCGGCTGTATATTATATTTGTTCCACACCTTTTACTTACCTGTTTAGTGCTTGATACATAGAAAGCCTTCAGTAAATAATTGCTGAATGAAAAAAAATATTGCTACAGTTTGGAGTGTCTCTAATAAAGAAAATTTCTTCAACTAGTATTATGGTCAACATTTAGGTTGACTATTAGAATCATCTAGGAGAGCATTTAAAATATTCTAATGGCCGGGCATGGTGGCTCACGCCTATTATAATCCCAGCACTTTGGGAGGCCGAGGTGGGTGGATCATGAAGTCAAGAGATCAAGACCATCCTGGTCAACATGGTGAAACCCTGTCTCTACTAAAAATACAAAAAATTAGCTGGGCATGGTGGCACGTGCCTGTAATCCCAGCTACTCAGGAGGCTGAGGCAGGAGAATTGCCTGAACCCAAGAGGCGGAGGTTGCGGTGAGCCGAGATTGTGCCATTGCACTCCAGCCTGGGTAACAAGAGCGAAACTCCACCTCAAAAAAAAAAGAAAAAAAGAAAAAACATTCTAATGTCTAGGCTAGAAGTTGGTTTTTAAAACAAAGACAGTAAAGAGTTATACCTTTGCCATGAAAGAGCTTAAAAATCTAGGGTAGAAGGCAGGCATCATAGATAAAGAAATATGATTCAAAATTACTTCAGATAGACAAGTTACACCTCCATCGATCATATTGCAGTTTCTTCCATTACATATAATTTCCGAGGATATACTATGGTAATCTTGATTGGACCTGCCTATGTCCTAAGCCTTCTTCAATAACTTATTTACTAACCATCCTCTAAGATAGAGTTATTTTTGCAGATGTTTAAGTTCATCTGCTATACGCTGATGCTGACTAGTGTTGCTTACAGAAGGGAGTCCTCTTTATGCATTCTAGAAAAAACAATAGCATGCATGAAGTAGCTTGATGTCTATGACACAATATATTATATTAACACTATGTATTCCAGCAAAGATAAAATAACCAAGATCCGTTTTATCTTCCCACCTGAAACAAATAAAAAGCTGGAAACACCAGGTCTCAAGATATTGAACATTGGGCAAAGAAGGATCATAATTCCTGAGACATGTGGAACAGAGGACGTGAGTCCTGCAAGGGCGTCAACTTACTCCCTGGAGCAAGATTCCAGGCTGTGCTGCAGGGAAGGGGAATCCAGGCAGAGCAGCCAGACTCTCTGAGTTGAAGGAATGGAGATGGGAGTGCAGAGAAGCCAGAGAAAAAACTTTCAAGATTTGCAGAGGGTCTCCCTCAAGTATTCAGCTAAGTACTGATGAGCAAATGAGAGTGAGAAAACTACCCAAAGGGATTTGAGGGATCAGTGCCCAGAACTTACCCAGAGCCAATAATAGTGTCTTCACAGCCAGAGCAGACATTCTCATAAATCATGGTTTATGGATTCAATCAAGAGTAGGCAAACTATGACCCACAGGCCAAATACAGTCTGCCACCTATTTTTGTAAATACAGTTTTATTGGAACACAGCCACACCCATTTATTTATGTATCTTCTATGGCTGCTTTAAGGCTATGAAAGTTGAGTAGTTGGAACTGAAACCAGATGTCCCACAAAGCCTAAATTACTTACTATCTACCCTTTACAGAAAAAGTTTGCCGACTCCTAGGCTAAAGTACTAAGAAGTGCCTTGCCTACGTAGTGGGAAAAAATTAATCATAGACTAAGTGCTGCTATGGTCCCAAATAAAGTTTGCTTTTAAAGTAAGAGCCAGGAGATGATCCAAGATGGCCGAATAGGAGCAGCTCTGGAGTGCAGTTTCCAGCTAGAATGCAGAGAGGTAGTGATCACTGCATTTCCAAATGAATTTTTACTGCCCACAGACCAGGAGATTCCAGGGCAGAAAAGCAGCACAAGTCTCCAGCACAGCTGTTTCAGCCGGCACAGCAGGTCTCTGCACAAAAACTCACATAAATCTGGGCAGATTCAACTGGCTCCTCTAATGCCTGGGAGACAGAGTCACCCATCCAACTGAAAAAAAGGGGGCTGAAACAGGGAGCCAGGTGATCTGGCTTGGTGGGTCCCACCCCCGCAAAGACCAACAGTCTGAAACATTCTGGATTGAGAGTTTCACAGCAAGCACAGCTGGGTCAGAATGGTCCAACTCTGTTGGAGGAAGGGTGTCCACCATTACCTAAGTAGTCGACCACTACTGAGGCCATCCACCATTACCAAAACAGTCCACAATCTGCCATTACTGAGGCAATCTGCCTTCAGAGACAGTTTGCATTATTGAGGCAGACCGCCATTACCAAGGCAATTCTAACTATACCTCTATAAACAAAACCACAAGGAAGTTCACACAGCAGCTTGGCAGAGCCCATGGCAGCTCAGCAATGCCTCTGCTGGCAGATTGTGACTAGGCTACTTCTTTGCTGGGCAGGGCATCTCTGAAAAAAAGCAGCAGCACATCAGGAACTTATAAATAAAGCACCACCTTCCCAGGAAAGAGCACCTGGGGAAAAAAAGGCAGTTATGAGCTCCACTGCAGCAGACTTAAACGTACTTGCCCAGCAGCTCTGAACAGAATAACGATGCTCACAGCTCAGCACTTGAGCTCCTATAAAGGACAGACTGTCTCCTCAAGCAGCTCCCTGACCCCCATATATCCAAAGAGACACCGCATAAAGGAGAGCTCAGGCTGACATCTGGCGGGTATCCTTCTGGGATGAAGATAACAGAAGGAGAAACTGGCAGCAACCCTTACTGTTCTGCAGCCACCACAGGTGACGCCCAGGCAAGCAGGGTCTGGAGTGGACCTCAGCAGTCCTACAGCAGGGGGGCTTGACTGTTAAAAGGAAAACTAAGAAACAGAAAGAAATAACTTCATCATCAACACAAAGGACGTCCACTCAGAGACCCCATCTGAAAGTCACCAACTACAAAGACTACAGATAGATAAATCCACAAAGATGGGAAGGAACCAGGCAAAAAGGATGAAAACACCCAAACCAGAACACCTCTCCTCCTCCAAGGGATTGCAACTCCTCACCAGCAAGGAAACAAAGCTGGATGGAGAATGAGTCTGTTGAATTGATGGAAAAAGGCTTCAGAAGGTGGGTAATAACAAACTTCTCTGAGCTAAAACGACATGTCCTAATCCAATGCAAAGAAACTAAGAAACTTAAAAAAAGGTATGATGAAATGCTAAAGAGAATAAACAGCTTGGAGAAGAAAATAAATGAATTGATGGAGCTGAAAAACACAACATGAGAACTTCGCAAAGCATACACAAGTTTCAATAGCTGAATTGACCAAGCAGAAGAAAGGATATCAGAGTTTGAAGATCAACTCAATGAAATAAAATGAGAAGGCAAGATTAGGGAAAAAAGAGTGAAAACAAATGAACAAAGCCTCCAAGAAATATGGGATTATATGAAAAGACCTAATCTACGTTTGATAGGTGTACCTGAACATGACAGAGAGAATGAATCCAAGCTGGAAAACACTCTTCAGGATATTATCCAGGAGAATTTCCCCAACCTAGCAAGGCAGGCTAATATTCAAGTCCAGGAAATACAGAGAACACCACAAAGATATTCCTCAAGAAGAGCAACCCCAAGGGACATAATCGTCAGATTCCCCAGGGTTGAAATGAAGGAAAAAATGCTAAGGGCAGCCAGAGAGAAAGGCCAGGTTACACACAAAGGGAAGCCCATCAGACTCACAGCAGATCTCTTGGCAGAAACCCTACAAGCCAGAAGAGAGTGGGGGCCAATATTCAATGTCTTTAAAGAAAAGAACTTTCAACCTAGAATTTCATATCCAGCCAAACTAAGCTTCATAAGCGAAGGAGAAATAAAATACTTTATGAACAAGCAATTGCTCAAAGATTTCATCACCACCAGGCCTGCCTTACAAACAGCTCGTGAAAGAAGCATTAAACACAGAAAGGAACAACCAGTACCAGTCACTCCAAAAACATACCAAATAGTAAAGAACATCAACACAATGAAGAAACTGTGTCAACTAATGGGCAAAACAGCCAGCTAGCATCAAAATGGCAGTATCAAATTCACACATAACAATATTAAGGTTAAATGTAAATGCCCCAATCAAAAGACACAGACTGGCAAATTGGATAAAAAGTCAAAACCCATCTGTGTGCTGTACCCAGGAAACCCATCTCACATGCAAGGACACAAATAGGCTCAAAATAAAGGGATGGAGGAAGATTTACCAAGCAAATGGAGAGGAAAAAAAGCAGAAGTTGCAATCCTAGTCTCTGATAAAATAGACTTCAAACTAACAAAGATCAAAAGCAACAAAGAAAGGCATTACATAACAGTAAAAGAATCAATGCAACAAGAAGAGCTAATGATCCTAAATATATACGCACCCAACACAGGAGCACACAGATACATAAAGCAAGTTCTTAATGACCTACAAAGAGACATAGACTACCACACAATAATAGTGGGAGACTTTAACATTCCACTGTCAATATTAGACAGATCAATGAGACAGAAAATTAACAAGCATATCCAGGACTTGAACTCAGATCTGGACCAAGCAAACCTAATCGACATCTACAGAACTCTCCAACCCAAATCCACAGAATATACATTCTTCTCAGCACCACATCACACCTACTCTAAAATTTACCACATAATTGGAAGTAAATCACTCCTCAGCAAATACAAAAGAATGATTTCATAACAAACAGTCTCAGACCACAGTGCAATCAAATTAGAACTCAGGATTAAGAAACTAACTGAGAACTGAAAAACTTCATGAAAAATGAATAACTGGCTCTTAAATGTTGACTGGATAAACAATGAAATGAAGGCAGAAATAAAGATGTTCTTCGAAACCAACGAGAATGATGACACAACGTACCAGAATCTCTGGGACACATTTAAAGAATTGTCTAGAGGAAAACTTACAGCAATAAATGCCCACTTGAGAAAGAAGGAAAGATCTAAAATTGACACCCTATCATCAAAATTGAAAGAGCTAGAGGAGCAAGATCAAAAAAACTCAAAACCTAGCAAAAGACAAGAAATAACTAAGATAAGAGCAGAATTGAAGGAGATAGAGACACAAACCCTGCAAAAAATTAATAAATCCAGGAGCTGGTTTTTTTGAAAGGATCAACAAAATAGACAGACCACTAGCCAGATTAATAAAAAAGAAAAGAGAGAAGAATCAAATAGAGGCAATAAAAAATGTTAAAGGGGATATCACCACTGATTCCACAGAAATACAAACGACCATCAGAGATTACTACAAAAAACTCTATGCACATAAAGCAGTAAACCTGGAAGAAATGGATAAATTCCTGGACACCTGCACCCTCCCAAGCCTAAACCAGGATGAAGTTGAAACCCTGAATAGACCAATAACAAGGGCTTAAGTTGAGGCAGCAATTAATAGCCTACCCACCAAAAAAAGCCTAGGTCCAGATGTGTTCACAGCCGAATTCTACCAGACATACAAAGAGGAGCTGGTACCACTCCTTCTGAAACTATTCCAAACAATCCAAAAGGAGGGAATCCTTTCCAAATCATTTTATGAGATCAACGTAATCCTGATACCAAAACCCGGCAGAGACTCAACAAGAAAAGAAAACTTCAGGCCAATATCCATGATGAACATAGATGCAAAAATCTTCAATAAAATACTGGCAAATCGATTGCAACAGCACATCAAAAAGCTTATCCACCATGATCAAGTAGGCTTCATCCAGGGGATGCAAGGCTGGTTCAACATTTGCAAATCTATAAATGCAATTCACCACATAAACAGAACCAAAGACAAAAACCACATGATTATCTCAATAGATGCAGAGAAGGCTTTCAACAAAATTCAACAGCCCTGTATGCTAAAAACTCTCAAAAAACTAGGTATCAATGGAATGTATCTCAAAATAATAGAAGCTACTGACAACAAACCCACAGCCAATATCATACTGAATGGGCAAAAGCTGGAAGCATTCCCTTTGAAATCTGGCACTAGACAAAGATGCCCTCTCTCACCACTCCTATTCAGTATAGTATTGGAAGTTCTAGCCAGAGAAATCAGGCAAGAAAAAGAAATAAAGGATATTCAATTAGGAAAGGAGGAAGTCTAACTGTCTCTATTTGCAGATGACATGATTGTATATTTAGCAGACCCCATCATCTCAGCCCAAAATCTTCTGAAACTGATAAGCAACTTCAGCAAAGGCTCAGGATACAAAATCAATGTCCAGAAATCACAAGCATTCCTGTACACCAATAACAGACTTAAAGAGAGTCAAATCAAGAACGAACTGCCATTCACAATTGCTACAAAGAGAATAAAATACCTAGGAATACAACTAACAAAGGATGTAAAGGACCTCTTCAAGGAGAACTACAAACCACTGCTCAAGGAAATAAGAGAGGACACGAACAGATGGAAAAATATTCCATGCTCATGGTTAGGAAGAATCAATATTGTGAAAATTGCTATACTGCCAAAGTACTTTATGGATTCAATGCCATCCCCATCAATCTACCACTGACCTCCTTCACAGAACTGGGAAAAAACACTTTACACTTCATATGGAACCAAAAGAGAGCCCACATAGCCAAGACAATCCTAAGCAAAAAGAACAAAGCTGGAGGCATCACACTACTTGACTTCAAACAATACAAGGCTACAGTAATCAAAATAGCATGGTACTGGTACCAAAACAGAGATATAGACCAATGGAACAGAACAGAGGCCTCGGAGGCAATGCCACACATCTACAACCATCTGATCTTTGACAGACCCGACAAAAACAAGCAATGGGGAATGGATTCCCTGTTTAATAAATGGTGTTGGGGAAACTGGCTAGCCATGTGCAGAAAGCTGAAACTGGATCCCTTCCTGACACCTTACACTAAAATTAACTCCGGATGGATTAACGACTTGAACATAAGACCTAACACCATAAAAACCCTAGAAGAAAACCTAGGCAAAACCATCAAGGATATAGGCATAGGCAAGGACTTCATAACTGAAACACCAAAAGCATTGGCAACAAAAGCCAAAATAGACAAATGGGATCTAATCAAACTCCAGAGCTTCTGTACAGCAAAAGAAACAATCATTAGAGTGAACAGCAACCAACAGAATGGGAAAAATTTTGCAATCTACTCATCTGACAAAGGGCTAATATCCAGAATCTACAAAGAACTAAAACAGATTTACAAGAAAAAAACAAACAAACCCATTCGAAAGTGGGTGAGGGATATGAACTGACACTTTTCAAAAGAAGACATATATGAGGCCAACAAGCATGAAAAAATGCTCATCATCACTGGTCATTAGAGAAATGCAAATCAAAACCACATTAAGATACCATTTCATGCCAGTTAGAATGGCAATCATTAAAAAATCTGGAGACAACAGATACTGGAGAGAATGTGGAGAAATAGGAACAGTTTTATACTGTTGATGGAGTGTAAATTAATTCAACCACTGTAGAAGATAGTGTGGCGATTCCTCAAGGACCTAGAAATAGAAATTCCATTTGATCCAGCAGTTCCATTACTGGGTATATATCCAAAGGATTATAAATCGTTGTATTATAAAGACACATGCACACGTATGTTCATTGTGGCACTGTTTACAATAGCAAAGACCTGGAACAAACCCAAATGCCCATTGATGATAGACTGGACAGGGAAAATGTGGCACATATTCACCATGGAATACCATGCAGCTATAAAAAATGATGAGTTCGTGTCCCTTGTAGAGACATGGATGAACCTGGAAACCATCATTCTCAGCAAACTGACACAAGAACAGAAAGTCAAATACTGCATGTTCTCACTCGTAGGCGGGTGTTAAACAATGAGAACACATGGACACAGGGATGGGACCATCACACACTGGGGTCTGTTGGGGGAATTAGGGGAGGGACAGCAAAGGGGTAGGGAGTTGAGGAGGAATAACATGGGGAGAAGTGCCAGATATAGGTGATGGGGATGGAGGCAGCATGTATGTACCTATGCAACAATCCTGCATGTTCCTCACATGTACTCCAGAACCTAAAGTGCAATAAAATATATAAAAATAAATAAAAATATAAGTAAAATAAAGTAAGAGCCAAGAGGGTCAAATTGTTTCCAAGTAACTTAACTATGCTCTAGCTCAAAAATATCTACATAAAAACAAACATATCGAGCACCCAACAATGTATTAATAAAATTCATAATTTCTGGCATCTAATCAAAAGTTACCTAACATGCAAAAAAGGATAATACAATCTATAATGTGTGTGTGAGGTGGGAGGAGGAGGCCAGTCAATTAAAATTAACCAAGAAATGATATTGATGATAAATTAACAGACAAGAACATTAAAACAGCTATTATTACTGTATTCCATGTGTTAGTGCCTAAGACTGAACTTGTTGAATAGAGACAATAAAAATACTTTCATGCAAACCAAAATCACAATGAGATACCATCTCATGCTAGTCAGAATGGCAATTATTAAGAAGTCAAGAGAGAACAGATGCTAGTAAAGCTGTGGAGAAACAGGAATGCTTTCATGTTGCTGGTGGGAATGTAAGTTAGTTCAACCATCGTTGGAGACAGTATGGCAATTTCTTAAGGATCTAGAGGGAGAAATACCATTTGACTCAGCAATCCCATTACTGGATTATACCCAAAGGAATATGAATCATTCTACTATAAAGATACATGAACATGTATGTTTATTGCAGCACTATTTACAATAGCAAAATCATGGAGCCAACCCAAATGCCCATCAGTGATAGACTGGATAAAGAAAATATGGTACATATATACCATGGAATACTATGCAGCCATGAAAAGGAATAAGATCATGTCCTTTGCAGGGACATGGATGAAGCTGGAAGGCATCATCCTCAGTAAATTGACACAGGAACAGAAAACCAAACACTGCATGTTCTCACTCATAAGTGGGAGTTGCACAATGAGAACAGGTGGACACAGAAAGAGGAACAACATACACCAAGGCCTGTTGGAGGGGTGGTGTGGTGTGAGGGAGGGAACTTAGAGGATGGGTCAATAGCAAACCACCGTGGCACATGTATACCTATGTAACAAACCTGCACATTCTGCACATGTATCCCAGAACTTGAAGTAAAATAAAAAAAGGAAAAAAAGAAAAAAAAATTAAAGACTAAAATTGAACTGTTAACTATTTAAAACAAAATAGTGATGATTTATTTTAGAATTTTAACATATTTACAAGTGAAATTTACAAGGAGGGGGCTTTCAAAAAGTTTGTGAGAAAATGGAATTAAAAGATAAAAGCTTCATCAAGTTCAAGGCACTTTTTGTAGGTGATGATACCAGCCATGAAAGATCTGAGGGTCCTGGCAATTTCACCATACCAATGTAGTCTTTTTTGCCTCATTAACTGACAATAAAATGGATGATCTTTAAAGATTTTTTTTAAGATTTGGAAACAAAAAGAAGTCAGAAGGAGCCAAATAAGGGCTGTAAGGTGAATGCCTACTGATTTCCTACTGAAACCCTTGCAAAATTATCCTTATTTGATGAGAGGAATCAGCAGGAGCATTGTGGTGGTGGACTGTCTGTTGAAGCTTTCCTGATCATTTTTCTGCTAAAGCTCTGGCTGACTTCTCAAAATACTTTCACAATAATCAGATGTCATTATTTATTGGCCCTCCAGAAAGTCAATAAGCAAAATGTCTATAGCATCCTAAAAAACTGTTCCTAGGACTTTTGCTCTTGACTAGTCTGCTTTTGTTTTGACTGACCACTTCCACCTCTTAGTAGCCATTGCTTGGATTGTGCTTTGTCTTCAAAATCACACTGGTAAAGCTATGTTCCATTTCCTGTTACAATGCTTTGAAGAAATGCTTCAGGATTTGAATCCCAAAGTGCTGGGATTACAGGCATGAGCCACTGTGCCTGGCCTATGACCTTGAATATCAACAACTTATTCACGTTGTTGTTGACACTGTCAAGCAGTGGTCTCTTGGGACTGTCTCCATCCCTATGGAAATGAGTACTTACAGTTTAAAATGAAGAACACAGTTTGGCCAGTTGTCACAAGAATTTAAAAGGTGGTAGAAACAAAGAGGCATTTGTATTAATTCAGACTTTAAATTAGAAAAAAAGATATTAAACCACTAACTTGGCCAGGCGCAGTGGTTCACATCTGTAATCTCAGCCACTTGGGAGGCAGAGGCAGGAGGATCATTAGAGCCTGGGAGTTTGAATCTAGCCCACACAACACAGCAAGACCTCGTCTTTACTAAAAATAAAAAATAAAAAATTTAGCCAGATGTGGCGGTACTTGCCTGTAGTACCAGCTACTCCAGAGGCTGAGGCAGGAGGAATGCTTGAGCCCAGGAGTTTGAGATTGCAGTGAGCTATGGTCACACCACTTCACTCCAGCCTGGGTGACAGAGTAAAAGACCCTATGTCAAAAAAAAAAAAGAAAGAAAGAAAGAAAGAAAGAAAGAAAAACCACTGACTCATGAGACTTGAAAACAAACTACCTTAATAAATTATTTGCATAGTTTGCTAATTAATTAATTAAAAATAAATTAGTTGCATAAGTCCAACATTCTATCTTGAAAAGGAACCTCTCCTAGACTCAACTAAAATTTGAGTTGGTGAGACCTTAGAGAACATCTAAGCCAAAGGTTTTCCCACAGAGTACAAAGAACCCTAGGTGTTAATAAAAGACTATTTAGAACTCCCACAATATGTGAGTGAAAGTCTAGTCTGCTCTGGGTCCCCTTCTCCAAACATATCAATTCTGCTTTAATCAATTTTATATGTTGGATTTTGAGTTAAATATCATTTGAAATAGATGTTCTGATCTCTTCAAAACTATAAAAATCACAATCATAACTCCCTCTCTCACACACACAAACAACACACACATAGATATACATACATTTTGTTGTCAAGCAGCTGAGGCAGACATAGAAAGTGATTACGCTAAGGTCACATAGCTGATACCAGAGATGATACTAGAAACTCTCCCACCAGGTACATTTTCTTCTCCACGTGTTCCTTCTCATGACTAATTAATCTTCCTGTCCTGGACTATTGTAATTCTTACCACGTTGGTCAATTTCAATGTGGAATCGTGGATGAGCAGGTTTTGTTGGATTGATGAATGATCCTAGAGCTTTGGAAACTCTAGTGTGACATCAGCTGGGCCCAGGTGAAATGGTAATCGCCAGTGGATAAATGATTTGGACACTGTAATTTCCCCCGTGATCTAGTTTGCTTGCTTCCGCTGCTTTATTTAGAATGTGCTTTGCTACATCTCCCAACCTTGCTACACTTTGAGTGCCAATAAACGTCAAACAGATTAGACAGGCCCATTACTCAATGGGCACATTTCTAAAAATGGTACAAAGGTGAAATCCCAACAGTTTCAGATAATTGGAGTATTTACACGATGTTAGGAAAACATCTGCTTCAAAAATTCAGAGGTTTAAGAGTTGATATAATGTTTTATTAGGAGCCTACACCACCACTACTCACTGCACAGAAAATATTAAGCCATGTCAGAGTGAATGAGTTTTGAGTACCTATTATATAGAATGGGCTGTACAGAGATGGGCCCTCTAATAGCCACTTAGAGTGAATACATTTTGCTTTTATCAAAAGAGAAGAGAATAGAGCCCACTTTTATAGCTTCGCTCATAGATAAATGCAGGTAGAAAGAAAGAGATATTTTTTCCTTCAGTACTGACCACTTAGGTTTGAGCATATAACATCCTTGCTCTAATATAGTCACTAGCTTCAAGAGGCAGATAAAAGGTAGCAACAGTTCACTAGAACAAATCTTGAATTTTTGTTTATCTTTACTGTTACCACAGTAAAGTGGAGTGAATCACCAGTTATGGAGCCAAGCACCATATACTCTCTCAATCTGTATAAGAATTCTGAGATATAGGTACAATTATTGCCATTTTACACATGAAGAAACTGAGGCTTGGAGAGCTTAAACAACTTGCTTTCGTCACATATCTAGTAAATGAAAAAGCTGGGTTTCTAATCCAATCAGTTTCATTCCAAAGTCTTCACTTCTTGCCATTGCTGTCGTCAGTTGTGCAGAAAATAAGCAGATGAAAGTTGAAATAATAACAACTAGATTAGGTTGTTCTGGTTATTTCATAACCACAAGAAATTTACAATATCCTTCAAGGAATCATCTAGAATAGAGTTTGTTGGTGGGGACACACCCCATTACTAATGGATTAGTGCTAGAATCACACTTCCACATTTCCTCTTCACCAAGATTTAATTACATCTCCAGTGTTTTCTTTGTGATATCGTTCCGTTTTTATACCTAACGGGGTAGTCGGTGGGAAGTTTGTAAATGAGGAAGCTGTATGTCTAAAGAGGGAGAGAGACAGAATATGAGCTGGGCTTTGCAGGAGCCAACCAGTATTTCCAGTCTACGATGCTAAATTTACCATGCAGTTTTTACACATACATAAATGTACACACGTGCAGGCACAGGCCTCCCTATGCCAAAAAAGAGATGGGGAGAGGACAAAGTATTGCTTCCTTCTTTTTCCTTTGCAATTCTGAGGAAACGGCTCTTAGATTCGTAACTTATTAATCACAAATTTTGGTGCTATGTCTTTAGACTGGAAAAGCACCACTTGATTTTCAATGCATATTCTGCTAACGGGTAGGTTTTGCCT
This sequence comes from Aotus nancymaae, assembly GCF_030222135.1. NCBI lineage: Eukaryota > Metazoa > Chordata > Mammalia > Primates > Aotidae > Aotus > Aotus nancymaae. Next base: position 10,747,862 of record NW_026988431.1, read on the forward strand.
CTCAACTAAACTGTACAGGGGAAGGTGCATTCTAAACTGATTGCCCTACTTAGGCAGCTCCTGGCAGGAATGCTAAGATGGATTAACATGCATAACAGAAGGCTTATGTGACCCTGGGAGACGGTAGAACCTGAAATAACCTTAATATCCTGTCAACTTTCATTACCAGACCCCACTGAACAAGAAAAGCCTATTTAACAATCTGTCTGGGAAGGAAAAATCCATATCTTTTTTTTAAACCAGTATTTTTCATCCTGTTCTTTTTTATCCTGGGGATATTTTCTTCCACCTCACTTCTCAGAACAATATCACTGCACTAGACCAAGTAATCTGGCATCCTGATTTCATCAGATTTCTCAGTATATATGGCACTCCACAGCCCCTGCTGCCACAGACCTTCTTCAAACATACCCTCATACATCTGGAACACAGGGTCCATGCTGAACAGTTAGCAGTCTAGTTTTAGCAGTGTGTCTGGACAGAAACAACTCCATCTTCACAGTTGTTTTTCTAGGTTCAGCCCTAGGAAGGTGTTCCGGCTCAAGAAAGAGGAGAAGTTTTAATTCAACTAAAGATTCTAAAGCAAAAATATCTTGGAGAAGTACCTGACTTTCTCAGACATACACAAACCCAGATGTCTGGTCAAGCTGTCAATTGCATTTGCTGAAAGCATCCTGAGTTACTTTAGCAAGCCAAGTGCTGTATGTTCCTCAAGGGAGGTGTTTATGGGAAATTCTAAAAATACTGAAGCACTAAAATCCAAAATAATTGCATTCCTGTCGCTTTTTAACAGCGCTTTCAAGAAATAGACCATTCTTTCTGTCTCAGTAAATGCTTTCCAAATTTTCAAATTAGATGTCATATCCTGAGGTTCCAAACATCTTCCATTCACAAGATATGACTTAGCTATAGATTTAATTCCGTTTAATCAGAGTAGTTGAAATCATGTTTTTAAAAAAATCACTAGGCAGTCGAGAGAGATCTGGATTCTTCAAAATTAGTAGCAGTGTGACCTTGGGCAAGTTACTTCTCTAAACCATTAAAGGGAAGGAGGAAAGTCATAAAATCTGTTGAATGATTGGGCATTTTAGCATCACTACCTTTACTAAATGGTTTTCAGTATTTCTTCTAGTTTTAGTTTTCTATTCTACTGAGTTCTTAAATTGATTTAACAAATGTTTGCTGAGAAATTCTATAAGCCAAGCACATTGCTATGCACTAAAAGAGTCTTCAAAATCAATATGAGGGCCGGGTGCAGTGGCTGATGCCTGTCACCCCAGTGTTTGGGGAGGCTGAGGTGGGCAGATTGCTTGAGCTCAGGAGTTGAGGACCAGCCTGGGCAACATGGCAAAACCCCATATCTACAAAAAATACAAAAATTAGTCAGGTGTGGTGGCACACACCTGTAGTCCCAGCTACTTGGGAGGCTGAGGTTGAAGGATCGCTTGAGCCCCGGAGGTGGAGGTTGCAGTGAGCCAAGACTGTGCCACTGAACTCCAGCTTGGGAGACACAGCCAGGCCCTGTCTCGATAAAACAAAATAAATTAAAATCAGTATGAAATATTAAAGGATTTTTACAGGTTTTTTTAAATGACAAACTATGCCTTCTAGTTTCTTTTTCCGCAAAATTCGGAAGAATCGCTTCTTATACTATGAATGAGGCCACACTGTGAAATAATCCTGTCAGGAATTTGTCATCTTACTCCTTGAGAAATTTCTCAGTTCCTCCCATCCCACTGTGATGCAGTGTGATTTCACTTATCTGAGCTCCAATATCTTTCTATAAAACAGATAAGTTAGTTAGATGTTTAATTGGAAAAAACAATGTATAGAGCAAGAGTCAGAATAACTGAGTTCCAGTTCTGGCTGTGGCACTAAAACATGGGACAATTGACTTGATCTCTAGGTCTCACCTCCCTGATATGAAGAATCTGGTCTTGATGATTTAGCTTATTTCTAAAATTCTTCTAGAGGATTGAGAGAGAAGGAGAGAGAGAAAATCTGTCTAAACTGGCACTGTAGAATACAGTAGTCACTAACAAGCATTTGAAGTGTGGCTCATTCAAACTGAGATGTGCAAAAACAAAAGGATATAGACTCTCTCATTGATAATTTTTAATGAGATATTTTTAATGAGTTAATTGTAATATTGACTTATGTAATGAAAGAGTAAATATTTTAAATATATTGAGTTAAAACAATATATTACTAAAATTAATTTCACCTATCTCTTTTTAATTTCATGTAGTTATTGGAAAATTTTAAATTTTCTAGTGGTTTTCACATGTGGTTCATATTCGTTCCTTGCATTGTATTTCTGCTGGACAGGACTGGTCTAAACCCTCTCAATTACATACTTACTGCGAAGTCATCAGCTTGTGAAGAGTTAAGTAGGTCATATTGTTTTGGCCTGCATTTAAAAAAAAACTTAAAGTAAAAAATAGGAAGAAAAAGAGGATAAGAAAACATGTGTCTGTCTGGGAAGTGGACATGTCCCTTGCCACCTGAAGCCCCTAAGGAGTTCTATTTCTCCTGGCTGCTCCGGGCCTCATTCTGCAGATTTGAATAAGAACAAGCCTGAGAACTAGAGAAGTGGCAAGGCCCTCGGCCGCTATCTTAGAAAATGCAGACAGACTGACAGGAGAAAAACATGCCACTGAAAGTGAAAAGGGCCCAGGAGAAAAAAAAGAGTTGGAGAAGCCTGGCGTTTAAATCATTTGGGGGGAGTCTGAAGTGAGGGAGGAAAGGAACGAAATTGACCACCAGAGCTCTGCCTTCTAAAGCAAATATTCTCTCTCCCTTCATTTCTTCATCCTTGTATAATACTTTCCATTTCATGCCTTTCTTTATAGCTTGCAATTCTCTTTGCTAGGCACTTTCACATACGTATCTCATTTAATTGTGATATGCCTTTGAGGTCAGTATGATTACCCTCACTTTACAATTAAGAAAACAACTGTAACTCACGGAAGTTATATAACTTGCCCAACTTCGAATAGCTAGAAATTATGGTGGGATCAGAATGTGAATCTGTAGCTTCTGACTTCACTGGTTATGTATGTTTCCACAAAGTCGCATCTGCATATAGTTCAACTGTTCTTTCTTAATTATCTTGTGACATATTTTAAACTCAGCTAATTTTCTAGTTGCTTTATGAAGACAGTTTAGAGGTTATTCTCCTTCACATTTTAAACTGCTCCCTAAAATATGACAGGGCTAATTTTTAAAACTCCTTTTCTCACTACTAGCTAAACACTGTCCAAATATTAATCAGATATGAATACTTAGGCTAATAAAATAAGTGGGTCTTTGGCTAATTTGAATAGCTCAGCCAAACCTATGAAGAAACAAAATTAGCAGATACCCTGTCTGCCTTTCAGTGGATAAAAGATTTGAGCAAGAAACATATTAAAACACTTTCTCCAAATGAATTAAAATTAACTTAGTTGATTATGGGAAATCTATAATGCAAATGCGTGAAACTAAACCCTTAAAATCATGATCACATAATTTTGGTCATTTAATTTCAACAAAAGTAGCAAAATATTTTTTCTTTTCACCTTCATGAATCACAGGAAAGAAGACAAATGAAATACATGCACTGTGCTTATTTGAAATAAAGTTTCTTCCTGTTCTATCTGTAATCCCCCAAATGCCAGCATTAATCCATTCTAAATCCACAAGGCTTTCAGTTCAGACCCCAGGGAAGGCGTAAGTAATGCACACAGAAGCTGTGCCAGTTCGAAACCCACAACAGAAGCCAGAGTATCTGAAGGCTTGATTGGGAATTTGACTTCAAACAAATCCCCAAGTGGGGGATTTAAACATATACAGGAGTTGCTATTTTTTTTTCAGTCTAAGTAATAGAGAGTAAAACTAGCAAAATCATTTTTTTGCATTATTTCATTTCAACCGACATTCTCGATTTGTGTTGTAAAATCTTATGGGAAAAGAGGTATCAGGTGTGATCTGTCCTCAGAAATTTCAAGATGGTACAAAGAAATTCAAATACAACAAACACTGACAGATGCAGTAGGTGAAAATTGTTCCCATTGCCTAGTAACTTTTTATTTGCAAAATAATTTTGAGTTGTTTTAAGTAGCATTTTCTCTACTGCATTTGAGTATATATATAATGTTTCTATATTACATTAAGATAAAGGATAGTAATTAGAAATCTCACCTATTAAAAATCATTAGAAATTAAGATACAGAATCTATAAGAGACATAATTTTACTTAGAATATTTCAGTGCCCAATAAACTTTCATAAACATGTCTATAATATTAAAAAGGTATTTCTATGTGTAAATAAGTTATAGGGAGCTTGGAATGCAGAGTTCGATAGGTAGAAAACAGACTTTTTTCTCCTTTTCAAATCAGGAAAACTGTGGTAGGAATGTATGTACTGAGTATTTCTTAGTAACTCAAACTAAGCAAAGTCAACTCGGCTGGGTGCTGTGGCTCTCACCTGTAATCCCAGCACTTTAAGAGGCCAAGGTGGGCAGATCACCTGAAGTCAGAAGTTCGAGACCAGCCTGGCCAACATGATAAAACCCCATCTCTACTAAAAATACAAAAATTAGCTAGGTGTGGTGCTGGGTGCCTGTAAGCCCAGCTACTTGGGAGGCTGAGGCAGGAGAATCACTTAAACCCAGGAGGTAGAGATTGCAGTGAGCCAAGATGGCGCCACTGCACTCCAGCCTGGGTGACAGAGTGAAACGCCGTCTTGAAAAGAAAAAAAAAAAAAAAAAGAAAAGAAGTCAATTCAGCACAAAATAATTTCAAAGGTACTTTACCTTACACTGCAGATAAAAATTTTTATATAAATTATATTTGTGTGAATTAATTATGTTAAATGACCCAAAGCATGGTCATCATTTAAAGAAAACCTCTGGTGACTCATTTATTTTAAAAAATTAACTGCTTCCTCATTTATCTGTGTTGTAAATTAACTCTTCATTCAACAAGTAATTAATGAGCACCAATTATGTGCTAGGCACTGAGTCCACAATACTTCTCAAGGCAGCACGTTCCCATTGTCAAGGAGCTTGGAGTACACAAGGTGAGACACACAAACAAGTGACTAAGCAAGTTCATTTAACAAGCACAGCCGGTGCTGAGTTACCAAGGAAATAAACATGGCATGTGTTGGAGAGTGGCTGGTGGCCTACTTCACACTGGATAATCAGGGAAGGCTTCTCCAGGGAAGTGGCATCTAAACTAAGATCTAACCGTCGAGAAGGAGCTTATCCATTGCACAGAAAGAGAACAAGGATATAATGTGTTTTGTGGGACAAATGATGGTAGAGAAAATAGAGCTTAAAGGCCTGAAGAGTGAAGAAGCCTAGAGGATTGCTAGGAAGGGAGGAAGGAGCCATAGAGGAGATCAGGTAGGCTGGGCTGTGATAAAGGGATAGGAGTTTAATCCAATCTGTGTTTTGGAACAATCTCTCATGCTGCCCTTGGAGAACTGATTGAAGACACGCCGCATGGAAGCTGGGCCACATGTTAGGAGGCTACTATATAAGGGAAAGATGATAGTAACTGGACTCCGTGGTTGCAGTGGAAACAGAGACAGGGCAGTGGACTGGAGGAGAAAAACAGCAAGGCTTAGACAGATTCGATGCTGATGGATTAGGCTTGATAAAGACATTTGCATTAAACATGCCTCCCAGATATACGTACAATGCAGATCTTTATAAAAACCCCTCTCCATTTACCATAAGGACGTGTTTTTCCAGTATACTCGTTCTCATAGTTTGCTAGTTCACTGCTTGTGAAAATTCTGGTTTCGTAAGAATTTATTTAAACTCTCAAATACAGATCTTCAGTATCATTCATAACTGAATTCCTATTTAAAAATCTATTGAGCCAAACATGGAAATCTGCAATTCTCTCTTTTCTACATAATACTGTTAAAGCGAGCCTTATTTCTTTTTTATTCCTCTTCAACAGCTAGTAACGGCTTCCATCGATGTGGTTGTCCTCGCTATTTTTGTCACTGCTGCTGCTCTTGTTGTTTTCTAAAGATGACTACAATCCTTACTAGTTAACCCAGAAATGATTAAAATAATTCATATAAGGAGGCCACTGTTTGGAATGGGGCTTTCAAGTATTCTACTTAAGTCTACGCCAAATTAACTGGCTTCCATCTCTTGAAAAATGTTAGATGACTTCATCTGATTTCCAGCCCTGACTGAGTAATGCTTGGAATCTGGGTATCTAAAATGTTCACACCACAAAACAAAGCTCATAGAAACCTACCAATTTCTACTGAGTTTTTGGTTCCATCGTTTTCCTCTACTTTAGTTTTTACCAGTTCATGTCAATGGTCTAGATATTATAGGAATATAAACTCTAGGGTTCCTGGTATTTTCCAAGGAATTCACCTGAGCGTTGGGAGCATGTGGAATAGTCAAGAACAGAGTACCATGGTGTACCTTCACAAATAACTCACAAAGAGGCAGAAATATGTCAATAACCCTCAGCAACGACCCCAGGCAACACCACAAACAGAGGCAGACTACTAGGAAAGAAGTCACTATGAGAGTGTCCCTTACATTTTCAAACAAAGGCCTGGTTCACATTTGGTGCTGTGTTGACTCACACACAAAAGGATGATTTTATTGAAATCTTCTCCAGTTGCTCGTTCATCTGTTGAATTTTTTTTTTTTTTTTGAGACGGAGTTTTACTCTTGTTACCCAGGCTGGAGTGCAATGGCGCGATCTCAGCTCATCCTCCTGAGCCTCCTGAGTAGCTGGGATTACAGGCATGTGCCATCATGCCCAGCTAATATTTTGTATTTTTAGTAGAGACGGGGTTTCACCATGTTGACCAGGATGGTCTCGATCTCTTGACCTTGTGATCCACCCGCCTCGGCCTCCCAAAGTGCTGGGATTACAGGCATGAACCACCATGCCCGGCCCATCTGTTGAACTTTTACTGCACTTTTACATCTCATACTCAAAGTAAGATGAATTCTTTGAGTTATAGGATCACTGTGACTTCTATCTGCATCAATCTAGGTCAGCCTCATCAAATTATGAATATTTCAGATGGGAAATAGTAGATACCTAGGCAAAAGACTCATGTCTGGTTCCAATTTGAAATTGCTTCTTCTCATCCCTTTTCAGTTCTAAATCTCTAAGGTTTTGAGGCTAAGTACTTTCAGGACTGTTTGTTATGACTAGAACTAAGGTAGGGATGCCTGTCAGGACCCAGCCTCCTGCATCTTGTTTAATGTGGAGGAACTTCACTCTCCCTACAGCCCTTGCTCCCCACAATCCCTCCAAGCACAAAATCTTAAATAAGAGAGGCCAGGCCTTGAGTTTCTGAAGCTAATGATGAAGCCAAATTGGCAGTGTAGTCTAGTAGCAGAAATGTGGGTGAGCTTTGCTATACAGAGCTGGGTTCCAATCCTCTATCCACCCGTACATCTCAGGGATGTTGAGCAAGTTATGTAGCTTTACAGAACCTCAGTTCAGTTCTTCGAGAATAGATATTACAACTCCTCTCTCACAGATTTATTATGAGGAATCAACTAAATAATGTCCCTGTAAGTTCCTGGCACATGATAGGCTACCAGTGAATCTTATCATAGCAGGAGTCCCAGCTGCATTGTTTGCTGCTGATATATTCTGCCAAGTCTGGCTGCCTGGTAGGGTGGGTCTGCCAGGAGACTGTTTGCTTCAGAAACTGAAGAGCCTCCTGGGAAAAAACTCATACAGAATGAGACTGTCAGACAAGCTTGGCCCAAGAAGAAAAAGCCTCAGTTATCTGGGGGAAAAGTTGGCTTTGACTCTGTGATATTACCCCATCCCCCAAACCAGCCTCCATCGGATGTGCTCATATCAGAGTCCTAAGGAGAAAGAAGACTCTAAACAAAAACAAAGAGCTGTTTTCTCTGAAAACATCTGGCTCACCCACTTACATTTCTTCCACTTCTCTTTCCACACACACTCGAGCACTGAGGAGCATTCTGGCTGGCCCAATTGCCAGGAGATTCTTTATTCTCTTGAATTAGTGGATCTGGCTTACTAAGCCCAACTCAGAGTTGCAGAACTTGGATTCTGCACTTGGGTTACTCAAATGAATGAAGCAAGCACCTGGCTTCCCCCTCCTCCTTCCTGAGCCTGCCTTCTTTGGATGAATTTGCATTACAGGGACCTCTAGAGGGACTTAGCTTTTCTAAACAAAATACAAAAGTCCAGGTTTTGATTAGCAGCCTCACAGGGCAGCCCACCTGTTACACTGACAAGCACATTGCCCGGTGAGCCACTATGTCAAATCACTTCCCCACTTCTTCCCAAACAAGGAAGCAGATGCTCAGTAGAATCAGGGCAGTGTCAGGAGCTAACCTTGAAAATTGGCCTAGACATGAATTGGAATGACACTGCAGAGATGCTTAAGTTTTACAGGCTAAAAGTAGCCAAATCTGACCCATTCAGAAGTAGGCCTTACTCTTTTGACACTGAGGCCACCTTTGTCTCCCCTGTCCTCCTTCCATGCCTTGTACTGTGTCTTTCAGTAGATAAAAACACCTGAGGTCAGGAGTTCGAGACCAGCCGCCAAACATGGTGAAACCCCATCTCTACTAAAAATACAAAAAAATTAGTCGGGCGTGGTGGTGGGTGCCTGTAATCCCAGCTACTTGGGAGGCTGAGGAAGGAGAATCTCTTGAGCCCGGGAGGCAGAGGTTGCAGTGAGCCAAGATTTCACCACTGCACTCCAGCCTAGGTGACAAGAGTGAAACTCTGTCTCAAAAAAACAAAAACAAACAAACAAACAAATGCTTGTGCATTTTATCTCCATTGTTCACAGAGTAAAAGCATTTCCCCACACCAAATCGTGGTTTAAAGCTTTATCACAAGCTTCCTATTACTCAGCAGAATCCACTCTTGTTACATATATACGGTGATCAGAAAGTTGCCCTGGTTGAACACAACTAAACGGCCTTCAGAAACTATTCTCGAATTTCAGAGTACGTAAGACGAAGCCCGCCTTTCACATTCTCCTTCAGGGGTCTCAGACAGGGCACAGAAATCTGCATTTTTTACAGGTACCCAAGGGGATACCAATGCAGATAATTCTCAGAATTCACTGTCAGGTATTCTGAATTAGAAAAAGTCACTTAAGATTTTAAATTATATCTATTGATTTGGCACGATAATTCGACAGCAAACTTGACAGCAAAATTTTTTTAAAAACTGCAATGTAGAGCATCTTTCAATAAACATGAACTGAATCAAAGGAATATTCTCTAGTCTGTAGGTTTCTCCTGAAACTTCCAGATCACTTACATTCTGCAGTGATGTGCCTGTATCCCAAGATGCAAATTACCTACCTCCTGAATCCTCCTCAGAGACTATTCCACTCAGAACAATGCCACAATCCAGTTACCTAGTCACCTTCCTGTCCTAGGGTCATTAGAAGGGTCCATGATACACCAGCATAAATCACTGCTTCTCAGACAACCTCTATACCAATTCAGATGGAGGACTTTTCAGACAGCCTATGATGTTTATGTTCTATCTATTTCTCACATCCAAGAGGGCCCAAGCTTAATTTATCTGTCTGGACCATGATTCTACTTCTGATGCCAACCTTAAGTTTTCAAAGCTCTGACACAAAATGACAACAGAGGTTTTGCTGGCAGCAAAAGGTGACAGGTAAAAAAAAAGCATGTTCATTAAAGTGTGATTAGAAAGTTCCTGAGCTACTGAAACCTTTATTCCTGTCTCAAACTCCCAAAGGTCTCCTTGCTTCTAGAACATATTATTTTCTGCCTTCCAGGGACAAATCTATTTGACACATTTTTGTCACCTACAAATCAATGGACAAAGCAAGCACATTCATAGGGCTTTAAAGCCTTCAGAATTCAGACCAACTTGGGCAGGAGTCATGATGAATGTTTAGAAATGTGGGAGGAAGGGGGCTACGAAGGGGCTGGAATTTAGACAGAGCAAGGGCTACAGTAACTGACCTAATTACAGTAACAAGCTGTGCAGGTCTGCTGGGTAGATAAGATCCAAAGGGACAAGACCCAGTGTTTGAGTGTTCACCTGCTTGCAAGGCACAGGGGTGAGAGACCCAGGCAGCTGCAGTCATCCTGGGGTATGTATATGCATTAGGATCCAGGAAGTATTTGGGACGGATGACATGTTGTAGAATACAGTTTGGTTCTGGTTTGATTTGAGACACGGCTGTAAATTCAGATTCAGAAGTGCAAACTTGCATAGAGACGACAGTGGCCGGCCAGCCAGACACGATGTGGCGGAAGGGACACTAGGAAGTGCTGTGATTCACGGGCTGAACAGCAATTCAGCACTTACCGCAGGTGGTAGGCAGATTAGAGGTTGTGCAGCAGGCACAAAGGGTGATCAGGGTCATAGCTAAGTCATAGCTAGATCAGCAGACCTCAAATATGGAAGTCACTCCATTCTGAGCCCATATGCATCCTGGGGGCAGCGGCAGGAGAGGTGGCTATAATAAAATATTTCTTTGTTCTGGCAGAGTTAACTCAGGAACTAGTGTGGCACCAGTGGAAATAATAGTAGCTCTGTGCCTTTTGTGCAATGACTCATCAAGGCAACTGAGACACACTTTTTGACACCTAGATTCTGTTGAAATAATGCAGGCTACATCATAAAACACATCATCTATACCACTGTGGGCACCACACCCAGGTTTCCCACCATCTATGCTTCGCGTCACCCTCCCAGTCAAAGAAGATCCTTCTAAGGAACCAAGAGTGCCCAGGCTGATATGCAGGATTATAACAGCCCCACATTACACGTAGGATTGTAACAGCCCCGCATTACACGTTGGGTTGCAACAGCCCCGCGTTACACGTAGGGTTGCAACAGCCCCGCGTTACACGTAGGGTTGCAACAGCCCCGCGTTACACGTTGGGTTGCAACAGCCCCGCGTTACACGTAGGGTTGCAACAGCCCGCGTTACACGTAGGGTTGTAACAGCCCCGCGTTACACGTAGGGTTGTAACAGCCCCGCATTACACTCAGCTGGCAGCGATGCCCTCCAACTTAACCTTCCAAAAGTACCTTCCTCTTTCTTTGTCCCCACCACTCTTACCTTCATGAGTTTGACAATACCATCAAAAGAGGTCTACTCAAGCCTAGCATAACCAGCCAATATTTTGGAGGTGAAAATAAAAGTGATTGTATGCCAACCAGGTGGTAAATAAAGTGAAATCAAAGGTATAATATCACCAAGGCAGAAGTACTCAGCTAAAAATTGCAGATGCAAATTTTTCATGCTTTTGAGTTAAAAAAAAAAAGGAACAAATGATATGGGCAGTGTTTAAGCCTAACATTTCTTCAACTCGGAGGATTTTTCTGTTGAATATAAACAGGCATTAATTTGTATGTGTTTATTACTCTTAATTTTCAAGCACATTGGAGGTCAATTAAGAAACTGATAAACCTCTCTCCAGAAAAGATTAAAGGAGAAAAATATTAACACACCTTTAATATGCTCGCCAGAAAATAGAACTTGGTAATTATTGCTAAAGGTAAATGTCCATGTTAATATGACCAGATGGAAGGCTAATGAAAAGCTTGTCCTTCGCTTCTCACCTCAAATAACGGGCAAAATGGAATTCTCATTTGTAATGTAACAATAGGCACACATTAAATTGTTTTATACTGGAATATAAAAGTAAAGCTTAAAAGAAAATTAACATCTGCCAAATACAAAAAAAAAGGCTTTCTAATGTTTATTCGTACAAACTTCACAACATGTCAATTTAATAAATTAACAGTATATTGATTAAATATCCTAAGAGGTAAAGTTATTTAGGATCATACATGTTATCTACGTGATGGTTAATTTTATGTATCAACTTAACTGGGCCACGGGACACCAAGATATCTAGTTAAATATTATTTCTGTGTGTATCTGTGAGGGTATTTTTAGAATAGATTAACATTTGAATTGGTGGACTGAGTAAGATAGATTGCCCTCTTCAGTGTGGGTGGGTACTATCCAATCTGCTGAGGGCCTGAATAAAACAAAAACAAAAAAAATAGAGAAAGTTTGCATTGACTCTGCCTGACTGCAGAAACCAGGATATTGATCTCCTGCCCTTGGTGTTTCTGCTCCTCAACCTCTGAACCCGCACTAGAATGTATATCATCAACTCTCCAGCTCTCACGTCTTCAAACTACACCTGGGTCTCCAGCTCGTAGACAGAAAATAGTGGGACTTACAGCCTTTCCAATCATGTGAGCCAATACCTTATTAGAAATCTCTTCCTGGATTTCATATATTCATCCTATTTATTCTATTTCTCTGAAGAGCTCTGAATAACACAATCTATAATCTATAGCCAACCAAAATCTAAAGTTTAAAGTGATTGATGGATCTTATTAGAACAGGTTTGGAGGGGAAAAACTCTAAATGAAAGCTCCATTTCAATCAATATATGTCAAGAAATCTGGGGTAAGTAAACCATGCCTCCCTGTCATTAGTAAGTAGAGATACTGCAACTTGATTACAGGCACTGCAACTTTGGTCTTGAATGGAAATAAAGGAACCCACCTTTCCATCATCCATTCATTCGGCAAATCTTTGTTGAAATCTATCAAATACCTGACATTATGCTAGACAACAGAGATTCGAGTGAATTCAGTGACTTCAGTCTCCCCACCTGAAGTTGAAAGAGATGTTCCCTTTTCTGCCCTCCTATTATCAGTTGACCTGATACATGAAGAACTACAAAATGTAAAAGATGATATGGATTTGGTAGAGGAAGAGAAGGAAGACAGGAATAATAAGTGCTGAGGCCAAATCCACAGACAGAGGCAGATGTGAAGGAGCCTTTTAGCCCATGGGCTCTGCATAGATTGACATGCACTCTGGGAACTACTGAAGATTTTAAACTTAGCAGTAATGTGATCATATCTTTGTTTTAAAATATTTGGAGATGGTTTGGGATCAAGCCTGGAAGCAAGTGGGTCAATAACGAACTGTTGCTGTGATCAAGAGAAAAACATAAGGTGACTTGCTCTATAGCAGGCGTGGTGGAGATATAAAAGCTTCAAAAAAGGCAAACGATACTTAAAATTTAATCTCCTCTGGACTTAGTGATTGAGTGGATATAAGGGATGGTGAAAGGGAGAAGGCAAAAACGATGTTTCACTTCATCTTCCTAAGCTGCAATTTTCTTATATATAAAAAGATTTATTATCACAACAGTATGTACATTGCAGGGTTGTAGAGATCAAATGAAAACAACGAAGCACTTTGTAAACTGAAAAGTTCCATATGTTTGTTAAAATCAACAATCTTAAAAATCTTAAGGGAAGAAATTCTCTTCTTTGAACTTTAATTTATTCACCTACAAAAATAGAATAGTTAGTTTCACTCATGCACAGGGACTTCCAGCTCACCACCAGGCCTCAGACCAAGGCTGGAGGGCTGGGTGGGCAGTGAGATTGAACAGTTGCTGCGCAGTGAGGCCCGAGCCCAGCCAGCAGGAGCAGCTGGTCTTTGTCAGTAGGGACACCACAGAGCTGAGCTGCCACCAGCCTAGATGTGGTCCCCTGGGGCTCACTCTTTGGGAAAAGGATGGCGCAGAGCAGGTGTCCTGGACCGCATCCTGGTGGGGCCCCAGCAGCTGTAGGTGCTGAACGCCTTCCACAAGGCTGTAGGGGATCAATATCTGTGGGCAGCAGCTCACCCAGTGTGTGCTGTGCCTCGTCAGTGTGCATGTGACAGCTGTTCCATCCTTGGGAGGTAAGGAAGATGAGTGGATGGGGCTGAAAACACAGCAGGGGCCCCTTACTAGATTCAGCCCTACTGGATAGTGAAGAAGCTGCTGGCCACCAACACTAATTGCTTCTGTCACGTGGCAGCCCCACTCCATCTTCTGGCTGAAGAGCCCGAGGAGTTCCGTGGCGAGCGTGGAATCAGGGAATTGAGCTGTGGCACCAGCAGTGGAGCCTGGTCACGAAGAGCGTAGTGCCCCTGAACAGCAGCCACTACACCTGCACAAGTTCAATAACATCCAGAGATGCACACACTGGACTCTGCAGGTGGCGGGTAGGAGGGAAGCTCCTAGGCCCATTTACAATCCCAGAGCATCTCCTCTCTGATCTATTCCGCATGGCGGCTACTGGCCAACCAGACAGCAGTGCTGGGCAGCGAAGTGGAGTTCCACTGCAAGATGTACAGCAGTGTTGCAGTTGGAGGTAAATGGCAGGAAGGCCAGCCCCAGCAGCAGGCCCTACCTCAGCATCCTCAGAGTGGGCACCACTGCTGGCTCGCTTGGGGGTCAGTGGGGGCGTGGGTGCCTGGGGCTCCACTTCATTGAAATCTAACAGCATGATAGAAGTTTTGCAGTAGCCTACCAAAGACAAAATTATGGCACCAGCCAGGAGGCAAAATCCTTTTCAGTGAGCAGTTCTCTTGGACGTGAACTTGCTGCTGGTTTACATGGCATCTATCTTGAACCAAAGTCCAAAATTAGATGCAGCTTTTTTAGCAGTAAGAATATGCATCAATCCATAAAAGTGAGACTCACTCTGATAATTATTGTCCCCCATAATATGTCAAAAACATTTACTTCTTTCTCTGTAACTTTGTGCTCTCTGAATTCCTATACTGATTCCTTGGCAAACTTGCACTTTTGGTGCAATAGTAATTGCAGTTTTTGCGTTGTTGAAATTGATTATTTGATATTGGGATACAGTCTTAAATAAATATGGTTATGTTATACCTCCTTTTGTTAAGGCACATTTCTTGTTTATGATTTTTTGCTGATGACTTATTACTTGCTGTTTATATTTATTTTAGACTATGGAAATCATATTAGACAAAAAGGAAATTCAAGCAATTTTCTTATTCAAGTTCAAAATGGGCCGGGCAGCAGCAGAGACAACTCACAACATCAACAATGCATTTGGCCCAGGAACTGCTAACGAATGCACAGTGGAGTGATGGTTCAAGAAGTTTTGCAAAGGAGATGAGAGCCTTGAAGATGAGCAGCATCGTGGCTGGCAACTGGAAACTGACAAAAATGAGTTGAGAGCAATCATTGAAGGTAATCCTCTTACAACTACCCTAGAAATTGCCGAAGAACTCAACGTTGACCATTCTATGGTTGTTTGGTATCTGAAGCAAATTGGAAAGGTAAGAAAACTCAGTAAGTGGGTGCTTCATGAGCTGAGTGAAAATCAAAAGAATCATCATTTTGAAGTGTTGTCTTCTCTTATTCTATGCAGCAATGATCCATTTCTCAATCAGGTAGTGATGTGTGACAAAAAGTGGATTTTACATGCCAACCAGTGACAACCAGCTCAGTGATTGGATGAAGAAGAAACTCCAAAGCACTTCCCAAAGCCAAACTTGCATCAGAAAAAGGTCATAGTCACTGTTTGGTGGTCTGCTGCCAGTCTGATCCACTACAGCTTTCTGAGTCCTGGAAAAACCATTACATTGGAGAAGTATCTTCAGCAAATCGATGAGATGCACCAAAAACTGCAATGACTGCAGCTGGCATTTGTCAAAGAAAGGGCCCAAATTTCTCCATGACAATGCTCCACCACATGTCACACAACCAGTGCTTCAAAAGTCAAGCAAACTGGGCTATGAAATTTTCCTCATCCACAATATTCACCTCACCTCTCACCAACTAACTACCACTTCCTCAAGCATCTCAACCACTTTTTGCAGGGAAAATGCTTCCACAACCAGCAGGATGCAGAAAGGGCTTTCCAAGACTTTGTCAAATCCCAAAGCACAAATGTTTACACTACAGAAATAAATAAACGTATTTCTTGTTGGTAAAAATGTATTGACTGTAATGATTCCTATTTTAATTAATAAAGATATGTTTGAGCCTAGTTATAATGATTGAAAATTCATGCTCTTAAACAACAACTACCTTTGTGTTGAGAAATGCCGAGAGTATGATTGTTGAGAAATGCCGAGAGTATGATTGTTGAGAAATGATGAGTGTATGATGAAATTATATTGTTTGCTAAGAAGAATGATTGCAAGGAAAACCTAGCCACGACCCCCTAGTGGAAAACTACTTGGGACTTTCTAAAGTGGCAAGAGAGTATATGTATATCATGCACCAGTTAAAACAATTCTTTAAGAGTGGGATATGTGACCCTGCCCCTGGGGCTCCCTCTTGGAGAATACTTTTTAGTTTGTCTGTGATCAGTGGTAAGCAGGCCCAGCTGCCTACGTAGTTTATTTTTGTTCTATGAGAAAATACCCAACATGTGTCTGTTAATAATAATCACCTGTTCAGAGAGAATAAATAAGTTGGTCAGAGTCTGCTTGAGTCCTTCAACCCGGAATGCTGTCAGCCCCCTGAGGCTCTCAGCTTCGAAGGCTGTTGGCCCCCAGATAGCCCCACTTTGTTGTTCTATCTGGGTGTCTGCTCCTTAATGCCTTAGCGCCCCCTGGGTGGGGGTCTCTATGGCCAAGCTGGACTCAGGACCTTCGCACGAATTTAATATTATCAATCTCATCTCTTTAACAAACATGTTTTTTTTTTTATTTTTGATTTTTGTAGGTACATAGTAGGTATACATATATTTATGGGGCATGTGAAATGTTTTGATACAGACACACAATGTTTAATAAGCACATCATGGAGAATGGGGTATCCATCCCTTCAAGCATTTATACTTTGAGTGACAAGCAATCCAATTTCTTTTGTAATCCTTTTTTTTTTTTTTTTTGGTAATCCTTTGAGTTACAAACAATCAAACCTTAACACTATATTAAAATACACAATTATCATTGACTACAGTCACCCTATATGCTATCAAATAGTAGGTCTTATTCATTCTTTCTATTATTTTGTACCCATTAACCATCACCACCTCCCCCACAGTCCCTAACTATCCTTCCCAGCCTTTGGTAACCATCCCTCTAGTCTCTATTTCCAAGAGTTCAATTGTTTTCATTTTTAGATTCCACAAATAAGTAAGAACATGCAATGTTTGTCTTTCTGTGCCTGGCTTATTTCACTTAGCATAATGACCTCCAGTTTCATTCACGTGGTTGCAAATGCCTGGATCTTTTTCTTACGGCTGAATAACACTCCATTGCATATGTATATCACATTTTCTGTATCCATTCATCTGTTGATGAATACTTAGGTTGCTTCCAAGTCTTAGCTATTGTAAATACCGCAGCAACAAACATAGGAGTGCAGATATCTCTTCAATACACTTATTTCTTTTCTTTTGGGGTACATATCCAGAAACAGAATTGCTGGATCATATGGCAGCTCAATTTTCATTTTGAGGACCCTCCAAACAGTTCTCCTTAGTGGTTGTACTAATTTACATTCTCACCAACAGTGTACAAGGGTTGCCTTTTCTCCACATCCTCATGAGCATTTGTCATTGTCTGACATTTAGATATAAGCTGTTTTAACTGGGGTGAGATGATATCTCATTGTAGTTTTGATTTGCATTTCTCTGATGAGCAATGATGTTGAGCACCTTTTCATATGCCTGTTTAACAAACAGGATTTTAAGATCTACTATAAAATTATGATACATAGTATATTTGCATTGGTACAAAAATAGACACATAGAACAGTGGAACAGAATAGAGAAGTAAGAAATAAAACTGCATCCCTACAATCAACTGATATTAAACAAAGTTGACAAAAGCAAGCAATAGAAAAATGATCTCCTATTCAATAAATGTGCAGGGAACACTGGCTAACCATACACAAAAGATTGAAACTGGGCCCCTACCTCTCACCATATACAAAAATTGACTCAATATGAAATAAAGACTTAAATTTAAGACCTCAAACTACAAAAATGCTAGAAGAACACTCTCTGGACATCAGCTGAGGCAAAGGAAATACTCTCTGGACATCAGCTGAGGCAAAGACTAAGTCCTTAAAAGCAATTGCAACAAAAACAAAAATTGGCGATTGAGACCTAATTCAACTAAAGAGCTTCTGCATAGCAAAAGAAGCTGTCAACAGAGCCATACAGACAACCTGCAGGTGGGAGAAACTATTTGCAAACCATGCATCTGACAAAGGACTAATATTCAAAACCTATAAGCAACTTAAACAAATCAGCAAGAAAAAAACAAATCACCCCATTAAAAAGTGGGCAAAGGATGTAACCAGGCATTTCTCAAAATACGATACAGAGGCAGTCAACAAACAAATGAGAAAACACTCAACATCATCAGTGATCCGAGAAATGCAAATCAAAACCTCAGTGAGATACCATATCACACCAGTCAGAATGACTGTTCTTAAAAAGTCAAAAAATACTAGATGTTGGCAAGGTTGTGAAGAAAAGGGAATGTTTGTACACCATTGGTGGGAATACAAGCTAGTTCAGACCCTGTGGAAAGCAGTTTGGAAAGCATTTCACCCAACAGTCCCATTACTGGGTACATAACCAAAAGAAAATAAATCCTTCTACTAAAAAGACACCTGCTCTTGTATGTTTATCACAGCATCATTCATAATAGTAAAGACATGGAACCAAACTAGGTGCTCATCAATGGTGAGCTGGATAAAGAAAATGTGGTACATACATGCCATGGAATAGGAATACTATGCAGCCATGAAAAAGAATGAAATCATGACCTTTGCAGTAATGTGGATGCAACTAGAGGCCATAATCCTACGTGAATTAACACAAAAACGGAAAACCACATATTGTATGTTCTCACTTATAAGTGGGAGCTAAATATTATGTACACAGGGGCATAAAGATGGGAACAATAGACACTGGGGAATCCTAAAGGGGGTAGAGAGGGAGAGGGGAAAGGACTGAAAAATCTCCTATTGGAAACTATGTTCAATAGGATAGATGGGATCAATAGAAGCCTAAACCTCAGCATTACACTAATCTAATTTAATTTTTTTTTTTAATGAAGTAGAGAGAGTGCCTTCCGACTCTAACATTCTATGACTCTACGACACTCTTTTGACAAGGTAGAATAATTCATCCAATTTCTTGAGATGAAGTGAAAAGACAAGCCAGTAACCAGCCACTATTTCAAAGATGAGTCATTAATTCTGCTCTGTGATCTCATATATAATGGGCAGGCATTCATCCATGCAAAAGACCATTACCAGTTCTCTGTCAGGCCTGTATACAGAAATGTGGTTAAAACTTAGTTCCTAGGATGAGCTGCTTCTAGTCTAAGATACCTGTGTATTATTTACATATAGTAGTTGCTTGGCATATCCTAAATAAACTTTCCTCCTTCCATCTCACAAAATGCAAGCCAGCCACCCTTCCTACAAGCTCAGACATAAATAAATGCCCTATGGTTTTCCAAAGAAGATCAGTCGGGCCGGGCATGGTGGCTCACGCCTGTAATCCCAGGACTTTGGGAGATCGAGGCAGGTGGATCATGAGGTCAAGAGATTGAGACCATCCTGGTCAGCATGGTGAAACCCCGTCTCTACTAAAAATACAAAAAAATAGCTGGGCATGGTGGCGCGTGCCTGTAATCCCAGCTACTCAGGAGGCTGAGGCAGGAGAATTGCTTGAACCCAGGAGGCGGAGGTTGCGGTGAGCCGAGATCGCGCCATTGCACTCCAGCCTGGGTAACAAGAGCGAAACTCCGTCTCAAAAAAAAAAAAAAAAAAAAAAATCAGTCCTCTTTTTCTCTAAACCTATTCATATTTGCCAATGATGACACCAGAATCTAATCCTTATGGCAAATCAAATTCCTTGTGTATTTAAATCGCCATAATCATTGTTACAATTACACTTCAAGTTTGACCAATTAATTCTTCATTGATTTATCTAGAAAGAGTAAACATAAAAAACAAGTTTAGCACTCTAACTTTTGATCTCAACAGATAAATCATTCTACAAAATTTCAGGAACCAAGAACGTTCAAGTCATTTCCTAGCTTCCCTTCTCATGTTTAGGCCGTCCTTGAATCTTGTATGATAGCTCATCTCCCTGGACTTACATTGTCCTCGAGTGTAAGAAAATAAGATATACAGAACATTACATTTGTTTAGCATTTCTCTATAGGGTCAACTATTTGCTGCCACTGTGATCGGGGAGAAATATAAGTCTTTGTACCTTCTTTTCTGTCTGAAATATAATTATCTGCATTGGCATCATTCTTCAAAGCATTAGTTTCATAGAGATTTCAGCTCAAGCTTAAAAGCCACAAAGTACATTTTCCTTTGCAACTATTTCTTGGTTAGCAGCTGTAGTGAAAAAGTTACAATTTATGTGGGAATTAAGAAAAAAACTTCTGCTTGAAAAAACATGGGAGCAGAAAGTCTTAAAGGAAACTAATTGGTAATCCAGCCAACGAGGGTAATTCAGATAGATAGATAGATAGATAGATAGATAGATAGATAGATAGATAGATAGATAGATATAGATAGATAGATATAACAGAATTGAGGGAAATGACTATTCTAATCTGTCCTAGTTTTTGTTTTTTTAAGGATAACATCCGTTCCAATTTTTTTCTAAGTATAGAGTTCCTTATTGTTTCTAGCTCATTTACTTTCCTCTGTCTCTCGCAGAACCACACATTTCACCACTGTTTTGCATATGGGAGGCATAAACAAAACACGACATTTTAAGGCATGATCCCACGGGGCTTTCAAGAAGTTTATATTTCACTGGAAACTCTGAGAATCTTTTGCCCAGCTAGGAACATCTGCTTCCTCTTAGCAACTTTAAATACGCTTTGATCCCAACGTTCTTCAATATCACCCACACAATGTATTTGAGGTTTTCCTGAGTAAAATGAGAGAAGAGAGTGACATTTGAGTTGGGGACAAAATGCCACTTTCCAGGAGACATTTAACTAAAGCTTTTGCTCAGGAATTAAAAAACACAGTTTGATTGTGGCTTATTTTTGGTTCTTCCTTAGAAACCTGTATCTGAATAACACTTAGCATCTGTGTAGCATTTTTAAAACATTAAACAAATTACTCCTCAACCAACCCTTTGGTAAGTCAATTAGGTAGAATATAATTTGTAGATGCAAAACCAAAAAATGAGCAGGCCAAATTAGAATTCCACTGTTTACTTCATGCTTCCCATTATCCCTCTCCCCAGACCACCAAGAGTTTCCGTATGTCAGCACAATTTTACTCGAGATCATCTACAGACAGTCACACACTGCATAATAACATTGCAGTCAACGGCAGACCTCCTATATGACGGAGGTCCCATAAGATTATAATGGAGCTGAAGAATTCCTATTGCCTAGTGACATTGCAACCATCAGAATGTGCAATTCATTAGTCACAAGTTTGTGGAGAGGCTGGTGTAAATAAACCTACTGTGCTGCCAATTGTATAAATGTCTTAACACATACAGTTATGCACAGCACATTATACTTGATAATGTTAATAAACCACTGTTATTGGTTTATATATTTACTATCCTATACATTTTATAGTAATTTTAGAGTACACTCTTTCTAGTTATCAGGGGAAAAAAGTTAACTGTAAAATAGCCTCAGGCAGGTCCTTCCGGAAGCATTCGAGAAGAAGGCATTGTTATCATAGGAATTGACAGCTCTATGCACGTTATTGCCTCTGACTTCCCTGCGATACACCACGTGGAGTTGGAAGACAGTGATATTGATAATCCTGACTCTGTGTAGACCTAGGCTAATGTGTGTGTTTGTGTATTCATTTTTGACAACAAGTTTTAAAAGGAAAAATATTGGGAGGTCGAGGCAGGTGGATCACGAGGTCAAGAGATCGAGACCATCCCGACCAACATGGTGAAACCCCGTCTCTACTAAAAATTCAAAAAATTAGCTGGGCGCGATGGCTTGCCTGTAGTCCCAGCTACTTGGGAGGCGGAGGCAGGAGAATTGCTGGAAACCGGAAAAAGGAAGTTGCAGTGAGCGGGATGGCGCCGCTGCACTCCAGCCTCGTGATACAGCAAGACTCTGTCTCAAAAAAAAAAAAAAAAAAGATAAAAATAAAGGCTTTTAAAATAGAAAAAGAATATCGAAAGAAAATATTCTTGTATAGCTGTACAATGTACTTGGGTTTTAAGCTAAGTATTACTACAGAAGAGTTAAAAAGCTTTTTTAAAAATTAAAGGGTTTATAATTAAAAATTTACAGCAATCTCAGGTTAATTTAGAATTAAAAAGGAAAATTTTTAATAAATTTAGTGTGGTCTAAGTATACAGTACTTATAAAGTCTGCAGAAGTGTGTGGTAACGTCCTAGCCCTTCACATTCACTCAGCACTCACTCACCCAAAACAACTCCTAGTCTTACAAGCTTCATTCATGCTAAGTGCCCTACAGGTCCAAGTATACGATTTTTTACCTTTTATGCCATATTTTAACTGTACCTTCTCCATGTTTAGATAGGAAAAACGCTTTTCAATGTATTATAGTTGCCTGCAGTATTCAACACATTACCGTGTTGTGCAGGTTTGTATCCTATATGAGCAATAGGCTATAGCCTCAGTGTTTAGTAACCTATACCATCTGGGTTTAAGCCCATTCTATGACATTTGTACAGTAACATAATCGCCTAACGACCCGTTTCTCGAAATGTATCCCCGTTGTTAAGCAACATAGGACCATGGTAACATTACCATGTGATAATTATCCATTTCAAATTTATAATACTCCAACAGCTACATTATTTTGTTTCCTTCATTTATTAGTTCATTTCAAAAGCACATACTGAGTGCTGAGTAAACTTTTAGACGCTGTCATTCATTTTTATCCAATTAAATACTATTCTAGCTTAGGGTTCAATATACTACCACCCTGTATTCTGTTTTTGTAAATAAAGTTCTGTTGGAACACAGCCATATCCATTAGTGTACATATTGTCCATGGCTGCTTTTGTACCCTAACAGCAAAACTGAGATTGAAGCTTCATCCAGTATTTGTCAGAGAGACCGTATGGCCCACCATTACAAAATATTTACCTTGTGGCTCTTTACAAAATAAGTTTGCCAACCCCTGTTCCTTCTCAGTAATTTCCAGACACCTCACCTAGTTGCACAGGTATCTCTTGAGAATCTGGTTAAAGACACAGATCCTGCATCCTAGAGATTCTGATTCAGTAAGCTTGTTGGAGTGGAACACAGGAATCTATAATTTTAAAAACCGCTTCCAGGTGTTTGGTTTGTAGTATTCCATTTGAGGAGTGCTGCTCCAGCTGACGCAGTCTACGGGTATTCACGAAGTACCCGTGGGATGGGATTAATGAAAACTTTCTTGGAGATGGTAATTATCTCCAAGTCTTATGGATTTGGATTGTTAGCAAGAGAATACAGACTGTATTTTAGGCAACAGAGAAAATGGTATGAGGCAAGCTATGGAGGTGAGAAGGGACAAAAATGAGCGAAGTATGCATGGAGGAAACAGGATGAACCAAAGATCAGTGGAGTGATGAAAGGAAAGATTTCATTTGTGTAGAATTAGGAATCAAACCAAGAGATACCCTTGAAGGTTTATTGAAAAACACTTTAAAATACAAATTAATCGTTCAAGATCTGTGAGGCGCAGTAGAGCTGATCCAGCCAAGCAGTGTGCCCCAATCTGAGAACAATGGAAGCTATTGATAATATTGTGAGTTAAGGTTAGGGTACTAAGTTAAATCAGTGGCTACTTCAGAGTTTGAACCTGCAACTTTAATCTCTAGGGCAACGTTCTTAAACTTTAACAGACATCAGTATCACCAGGAATTCTGGTTAAAACTCAGAAAGCTGAGTCTCTTCCCAGAGTTTCTAGCTTCAGAAGTCTGGGACAGGGTCTGAAATTTTTATTTCTAACAAATCTGCAGGGGATGCGGCTAGTGCTACTCTGGAAACCACTACTGTAACAAAAGAAGACAAATGGCTGAAAAAAAAAACAGGGTCGTATTGTACTCCCGTAAATAGGCTTTGTCATGGTCAAGCCCATGTTGATGAACCAAGGCAACCATGCTACCATACCTCAGGTTTGAACTTTCAGGGTTCACTGCCAATTTGGATACAAACCACATGGTAATCATAGGATTAGAAAATAATATAAATAATAGTAGAATAGGCCTTAGAGATAATTAAGTTCAACGTTTTATTTTATAAAATAGACGGAGAAACTAAAAATCAGAGAGGTTATACAGTTTAACTGCATGCAGTTCCTAATGGCAGCCCCAGGGTTTCATCCTTCAAAAGGAACCTGCGTAATAAAAACGCGTAATATTTTCTATTTAAAAAATAAGCTTGGTCTGTGTCCCCTGAGTTTGCTAAAGAGCTTACAAATAGCAACTATATATAACCCATCATCTAGTAATCATGACAATAATAAAATCCTCATTGAAGGGAGACCCACATCTGCAGGATTAGCCAAAAGAAAATTAGTCAAGATTAGAAATCAATTTTGGTTCCTGAGGAACTGGTCCAAAACTTATTATTATATTATCTCATCCCTTGAAAAGGCAAACCATCACACTGCTAATACCGACTATATTTTATTTAGCTCTTTGTTGTTCTGCTGAATTTCATGTGCAGGGAAGGAAATAGACGCTTGATTCAGGTTTGAGTTCTATTGCCTGATGATGGGTAAATCACACTCAGGTAACAGCTGCAATTGATTGAGAGTGACATCTAAGCAGAGATGCTTTTAGCTACCTCTGGGCTCCGAGGACACTTAGAAATAATTCAGGCATGGTTTCTTATCAGCTGGGTATTAGCAGCCTGTAAATATGTAGCCCTCACTCAGCAGAATCGGTTCTGACAGAGTAAAAGCCACCTGGAAAACATTTAGATATACTTCTTTAAGAGGTTGTCTAACTACTTTTTCCCCAAGGGACAACCAATCAGCAATACATTATTTCAGCTTGTTAACATGTGGGATGTGTCAGGCTTTTGTTTTGCCTTGTTTTGTTTTCTGTTAGTTTGTTAGCTCCCTGTGCTCCCAGTTCATCTTTCAAATGTAGAGTAAAAGGATCCATTTCTTTGTCCAGCCTTACATCATACGTAGATAAAAATGAATTAATCTTTCATGAAGTAGCAAGTGGGTTATATGAAGGCAATTGCCTTCTAGGCTTTACATGATGGCTCTTGTTCATTTTATTGGGTTCATCAACCAAATGGTTATTTATTCATATATCCATTCAGTATGTATTGAACAGCGCTCCGTGGAAGGCATCTTGACAGATTTGAGTTGGGTTTTTTTCTTCCCCTCTCTTGTAATTATTGGAAAAGAGGAAGGCATAGGCAAATGCTGCTCCCACACCAGACACAGTTTGAGTCCTGTTTTCCCTTTGTTCCATGGTGACATAATTTCTGCACTATCGATCGGTTGAAACTTCTACCTAACAAAGATTACTCTTCTGCCATTTTCAAGGTGGTGAAATAAAGGATCCAATGATTTCTTCTTTGGGTATAATAAAATATTCTGTTTTATAGTACCTGTGGGTATTATCAAATATTCTATTTCTTTATAAGTTAAATACAACTTGTAGTTAGCTTTTAAAGTACATTTTTCCTCAGCCTGATATCATGAGGTGTTCTTTGCCCTGGTATTTTTTGTAAACTTACCCTAACCTTGAATGAAACCAGCGTTAAAGTAAGGCCTGTCTATGCACTAACTTTTAAGCATGTATCAGGCATACCTACCTCTGATTTGGCAGCTTTCCTTCCACCTAGAATGAACTCCACCTCCACAAAGACTATAAATCCTTCGATGACCAACTTGAAGTTTAACCACGTCCCCCTCCCTGCCCCACATCGGACCCCTTCTGGGGGCTACGGCAACCCGCAAAGAGATCATACTCTTTACTCTCACGACACTGATTATTCACTACCCACTTGCTACACCAGATTCTGTCTCACATTATGAATGGTTGTTTTATGTGCACTGTAAGCTCTTTGAGGACAAATTATAGGGTCTGTATTTTTTGTATATATCATAAAGCTTAACAAAGGATTAAACTGGCAGTTTAGCTTGAATGGGAGGAGAAGGGTCTCAGGAATGTTTAGAGTAATGGTCATTGATAGAGAATATTTATGGGGAATTATATCCAGAAGAAAATTATCTATGGGGTCAACTAAAAAGCAAAACATCAAAACTTTGAGTCACTAAGGTTAGTTGCTAAAAAGGTTAACCAAATTTCTGAAGTCATCGCAGGTGAATTTTAAAAAGTGTTTTTTGTGTGTGTGTGTAAGAAAGTTGGGGAATTAAATAATCTTCTTAATGCTATATAATGCAGCCTTGCAGTAAGTAGTATGTTTATTCTTAAAAGAACGTTAGAAATCTTTGCTAACTAATTTACTCATAAATCACTAACTAAACCAGCAAGGTGTAAAGAAGGCTATAAAAGGAAATACAAATGGTTATAACAGTATCAATCTAAAAACCTAACCATATTCTAGAGAGTTGAGAGGAGTTATTCATTTAGTGATGCATCGGGGCTGGAGTTCTTATTGTTGGTTTGGTTTTTGGTATAAAGAGAGTTTATCTGGCTTTGGTAGTAGACAGCGTCTCCCTCAGTAGTGTCTCTTCTTGCAAAGAGCTCACAATGCCAGCGTTTCACACTCTGGATGCTAGGGTATTTTACTTCACACAGCAGAATGGGAAACAAAACCTCAGACACTGCCCTTTCTGCTGAAGGACCAAAACATGCTTCACAAAACTTGTCAGAAGGAGATGGGAAGAGAGGGCAGCAAAAAAGATGATGCAAAAACACGATTCCCAGTTTTCATACATGAACCAAGTACTAGAATTGGAAAGAAAATACTCAAACCGGGAACTAAATGCGTCACAATTTTAAATCTAGGCTAATGCCAAGCTACAAAATGTAGGTTTAAAAAAAAATCAATGTTCTCTGATCCCCCAACTTGTATTTTGGAGGGCACCCATTCAGGTGGTTTCTAATAATCCTGGCATTAAGACAAACAAACAGGGAGGTATGGGTGGGTGCGGGCAGTCTCATGCTAACACACAGTGCTACCGATTTATTCACCCTTACAGCAATTTTAAAATCAATTCAATATTTCCTGGCTAGGCTGACGTCACCCCTCTCATATCAGAGTGAAGGACTGAACTGCTTGCTCTGTGCTTATTAAAATTCTGTATACCATGCTATGCTGGAGCCAATGTCTATTTTCAGGAAGGCTGTAAAACAAAGCAGTAAGTGTTCTTGTCTCTGAGGCCAAGGTGGGGAGTACAGCAAGAAATTATGAGGGAGGAGGTCCTCAGAAAGAAAAAGAGGGAGGGAAGCATTAATCTGTTAATATTTACCAAATTCTTGCAATAAAACGAAGTGTCACACATATACATGAATAAAGCGTCCAAAACACCGACATGAATTCAAGGACACGCCAAGAATTCTAGCCTTAGAGAGGCCAGCCGGTAAGGTAGTAACAGACAATTTCATCTGGGAAAGCGACTTGCCACCCAGGAAACTGAAAACGCCATTCTCAGTTCTTTTGTTATTTTTATTAAGTAGTTTTTCTTTTCGCAATCCATTTATAAAGGAAAATATGTGTCACCCATCTTAGTACTATTTGCATAAACGTGGAGCCTAGTTCTTCTGGATATACATTACATGTGTGCATATGTGCCGGTGCACGCATACATTGATACGTACAAATATATGTATGAATATATATCTGTGCACAGGACCTCCACGTCACAGGTGCTGTGGTGGAGGAACGCGCTGAGGAATGACTGGCTTCAGCTTTGCCTGGATCTGAGGGCTGCATTTGCTCCTGCTCTGATGGAGGAAGGCTGACTGGCTATATGGAGCCTTAGAGTTCATAGAACTGAAGGAACAACGTTGATCTTTCCCCCAGTGTAAGAAAATGGACCATTTGTACAACTGTGACATCAGCTAGGTCTGCAGCAGCACTGTGGTTCATCCCCCAGCGGAAGAAGTGAACTCACCAAAGGGGGGCTACACCTGAGGACAGTGATGAGACGCTGCCCTGAGAATGCTCTTGGAGGAACTTACACGCTGCGCTCTCTTCAGTCCCTCCTGATAGGTAAAACCAGACTCACTGACAGAGAAAAAAAGACCTCAGATTCAGAATAGGACGGTCGTTTTGGTTTTGAGCTTCTATATCGTGTGTGCTTTACACTCAGACAACAAACAGGCCCAACTTCAAATATTATCAAGATATTCTCAAGTTGGTGACTTGCTTTTTTTCCTTCTTTTTCTTTTGGCAATTCTTCACACACACACACACACACACACACACACACACACACACACAGAAAGAGAGAGAAGGAGAGAGAAAGAGCCACCAGGGCCATGCATACGGTAAGAACCAACGCTTTTATTCAAAAAGGGCAGGCTGACCTTTCAGAGTTCGTTAGAAACGCACCCCAGAATAAATGCTCACACTCTCATCTCTCTAGCATAAGACTCCATGTTCAACAGCAATGAAGAATTGCCTGAAGGCTCAGCTTCCTTCGCCCGCTGGGTCAAGGAGAAAGGAAAATAGTCTTCAAGGAGGGGGCGGCATTGTGCCTGCTTGGTGTGGAAGGGATCCAGCCACCTCTCTGCCCACGTTCTCTATTTTCAGAGACAGCCTGGTTTCAGCCTGAGCTGTGGCCTGGGCCAGGAGCAGGCCCGGGGGAAGGAACCTCCTACAAATGGGAGTGTCTGGAGGAGGGAAGGGCATCACTAGAAATCACGCCATGGGGTGATGGAAAGGGGATGCTCCCAGTCTTTTGCTTCCTGGTACAAGTCACGTTGCCTTTTAAAATGACATGGAGTGGGGTGCATCGTCCAGTGGACATGACACAGCATAGTCCCCCAGGATCCAAGGAACACAGGAGGGAGCTCTATGCTCTCTTTCTCCTAGACCAACTGGGTTCAAACCTCAGTTCTGGCATTTCTCAGTTCCATAACCTAGGGCAAGTCACTGAATCTCTCTGTGCTTCGATTTCCTTGTCTGTAAGTTGGGATGGGTAGTAACAGTCCCTACCTCACCAGGTAGCTTTGGAGGACTAAATGAGCAAATTCTCAAAGGGCAAATTCTCAAAAGGACTCGGATCCCGGGAAATACTCTGTAGGTGTCAGGGTTGTATCCCACCTGATTTGCCATCAACCTCTGAAAGGTCCTGAAAGGAAAAAACAGAAGAGAACAAGGCAACTGTGCTCATGCCCCGCCATTGGACCCTGATGGTGCCTGACCAGCCTTCAAATCCCACCCTGACTGCCCCTATGTGTCTCTGGGGCTGGTGAAAACAGCATTGTGGGTTGACTCCGATGAAAGGCATAGCTGTCCTCATTACCCTGAAATAACCTAATTAAGAGAGTATAAAAGAAGACATGGGCACTGAAAAAGAACCTGGTCCACTTATTGACTGTAGGAGTGTAGATTCCAGAATCTCTGTTTTGAACCGAATCTGAGCCCCATTTATTATTAACAACATGAGGGAGAAAATGGCACCATTGAGACTTTGTTCTTGATTTTATTTTGAGTTCATATTACCAACAAATACAGCACCCGTTCCTTAGGGAGACATGCCAGTCATCTGCAACCTGCTTGCCATGTGCCATCATGGCTGCAGGAGAACTGAGCAGCCAGAGGTTTCTGGATCTGAAGCTGCAACGAAATGTGTTCTTGTAACTAAGACTGAAGATGTCATTCTTAAGAAGAATGTGTGGAGGCTCTTTCTCTATCCTAAGCGTATATTTTCTAAACCAAAAATCAAACCTAGTATGTGATAGAGAATTTGTGTGTGGCTTCTGGGATTGCCTTTGGGCTATCTTTAAGGGAACAGTTTGGATGCAAAACATTGGCCTTTGGGGACTACGAAGGAAAAACAGGAAAGAATATTTGACTAGCCTGAAAAAGTCAGGCACTCACCATATTCATTCATGTGGCAGAGAAGTAAAAGACGGCAAGTAGAAAGCTGTTTTAATGGACACCCATGGCTACCACTTATAAGGGTTGCCCTCTTGTCCTTACCTTGATCTGAATGGGAGAAACTGTAATTGAATTTGAGTCTCCATTTGTGGTCATGCGGAGAATCGCCAAATAAAGCCAGCTCTCTAACTGTATCCCTATTCTGTGCCTCCAAAGGGACGACCATCAATGTACCTGACCACACTCTCCTTGTCCCCCGGTCATTCTAAAGGACAGAATGTCCTCTTAAGCATGTTTGATTTATTCAGTGTGTTCCTACACTTGAAACTGGAATGGAAAGAGATGCTATTCCCCTGACAACAGAGCTCTGCCTAGAGAATCACTCTAGAGTAATAGTAACTAGTCTTTGGAGTTACACTCCTTGGATTCAAATTTTAGCTCCCCAGCTTACAAGATGGGTAACCTGTGTAGGCCCAGTTTTAGCAACAGTGAAATGGAAGTAACAACCAGCTCACTCACTGATATGCCTATGAGAATATAAGCAAAGAATTTGGTTGGTAAGAATTTGATTAACGTGAAGTGTTATTACTAGAAAAGAGAAAATAATGTGGTGACTATCAGCATTACAGTCTAAGCAATCAACAGTCTTCTAGTCTTCTAGGGACTTTGAGAAGAATAAAATACAGAGCACTTTCTTAACATTAAATCATATTAATATATTAGACTATGAATTGAGATATCATTTTTATAAATAAGTTAATTAGCAGGTTTTCAATGAAAGTATAACCTAGCGAGAAAATGGTTTGGTCATTCCTCCTCGATCTGAACCTGTTGATTTATTAATATGTGAGCAGACCCCCCCTCATATGGAGTCTACTGAAAAATGGCCCCTTGCACAGTGGAGACTATGATTGTTCACTTGCATTTTGGCTGAGAAGCCAAATAAACTAATACATAGTTAATTATGTGTAAACCACAACCACGTGTGTATCTCGGAGAAGATTTTAACTATCAGATTTGTAACACAATTTTAATTAAATTTCAAAATTAAAGATATATACTTGTAAAATTGTGGTTATTAGTGCTGAACTCTGCTTTCTGCATTTTTTTTCCCTTTTGCTATACGGACTTTAGGGTTTGTTTGTGTTTGGGTTATTTTTGTTTTTTGGTTTTTGATTTACAAAATAGGGGATCTGAACAAAATATACCCCGAAGCTATTTCTTTTTAAACTTTTATTATCCTATAAATTCCTCAAATATCAACTCCATGTTACTTTGTTTAGCAATTAGTGACAACAGTTTTGAAGAAGAAATTGAGAGATTTGTCTCTAATACAAAATCTGGTTTATTCCAACTGCAGGCAGAGTCTTTTCATAATTTTGTGCACCACAACATAAAAAAGTTTCTACTCTGTGTGTCATTTGCAAATAGGAGACAATCAGGATTCAAAAGAAGCCCAAAAGAGCAGCAGGAGACTCTAGACGGCACAAGATAAGGGATAGAATCTTAGAGGGATGTGATGTATGGTGCAGCTGAGGGGAAGGAAACAGAGAGGTAAGTTTGTTTTCAAATATTTAATGCCTCCCTATTCTGGGTCTAGGTATTTTCTGATCTTTGCCCACTTGGCCTACCAGAAGCAGTGGTAGCTCCTCATCTTCCCCAGCCCAGCCTTTTCTCACAGCTTTCCCACATCCTGTGCTTTGCATACTTATCACACTCAGACTACCGCGTACCCCGTACACCACCACACAGGGCAGTGTCAGGGAAAGCAATGTAATTAATGATTGCCATTGACCATTCAAGAGAAGCTGCTTCTCTGCAGTTAACAAGCAGCCTGATTCCAGTTTCTTTCTGTGCAGTAGGCTTCATTATCACCAAGGTTCTATCAAAACACAAACAAAGAAAAAGCCTGGAATAGGGATTTTCCACTCAACCATTTCACAGATCCTTTTAATTTAAAAATGAAAGGAAAATGTATACATTGAAGAAACCACAGTACTAATAGGCATGTTTGGAGATTCTTAACCACCATACAAATGGGCTGACCATCTTGAAACTGAAAACAGGAGTGAATTCAATCTATTGGCAAAGACTTATTAGGAGTCTACCATTCAAGCCGGTGTATCAGCTCCTATAGAGTCTACGCTATAGGTTTCTTGTTCCTCGAAGAGTTTACAATCTAATTAGGGGAAAAAAAATAAAATTGAGATAATATATTTTGTAGTTTTTGCAAGGAAAATGTAACAAAACATGTTCACTTGCCAATAGTTGGTTCAAAGGGTTAAGAATTTCGAAGACACAAAGTCAGTATGCAACCTGGTGGCCTAGGAAGGCTTTCCTGCAGAGATGGGACCTGACCTGAACCTGTCAAGGCACGAACAATAGACTCTGGACTGGCTGGGAGAAAGAGTGCAGGCTCCCAAGGTAAACAAGAGTAAGAAGAACACCAGAGAAATATTATACCAAAGGAGGCTGCTTGCAAAAGGCATCTTCAGAAGCCTTGGCTGGCTGGAGTTGAAGTCTCACAAAGAGGAGCAGAAGACGGTGATAAAACAGTGTCTGTCTTTGGCACAATTTAAAGAGACTTGAGCCCACTATATTCCTCTAATTATATTCTCTCGGTCAATAATTGCTGTTGTTGTTAAGCCCCTGTTATATGCAAGACACTGTTAGAGGTGGGGAAGGCAGGAGAACAGAAAGAAAAGATCTAATTTGAGCTCAGGAGCCAGACATAAAAACAGGAAATGCTAACAATGCAAAAGATACCAAACCAAACAAAAATCAAGAAAAAAAGTGCGAGGAGGGAGGTGAGTTGGCACATAATTAATCCATCTGTAGAGGGAAGCAATTACTTTGTCTGCTAAATACGCTTCCCTTCTTCTAAGAACAAAAGAGGTTTCCTCTACTTCTGAGTCTTGTTCCTCCCAGCCCCCGACCTCA
This sequence comes from Aotus nancymaae, assembly GCF_030222135.1. Lineage (NCBI taxonomy): Eukaryota > Metazoa > Chordata > Mammalia > Primates > Aotidae > Aotus > Aotus nancymaae. Next base: position 10,780,606 of record NW_026988431.1, read on the forward strand.
AACCCTGTAATATCCCCGGGAACTGCACTTTCTTTCATGGCCCCACTCCCCTGACCATAATTGATGGTTAAGGAATGAGTCCTAGCAGCATGTAAGTCCTCTGGTGCCAGTTTCTTTTTGTAACCAACTACATCCTTGCTTGACTCTTCGTTTGATTTTGCAATCATTTTATCAATAATGAGTATCCAGCTAGTGAATTTCCCCTTTTATAAAGCCAATTCAAATTGAATGACTGTCACCTGCAATTCAAAGAGTCTTACTAAACTTCTAAGTGATTGAATTCTGACTTGCATTATAATTGTTTGCATTCTTTCCTCCAAACTTCTAGGTTGTAGAGCAAACGCTGTATCTCACTCATCTCTGTGTCGCTAAAGGGGCTAGGTCTACGATTTGTACTAAGCAGACAGTATCAAGTGAGTAATACCAGTTATAGTAGCAAATAAATGCCCAGCTCTTTGTTTCTTGACACCTTACAAGTCTATATCTCACCCACATCGATGGGTGTTCTTAAAGGGGAAGTGGCTGTCATCTAGGTGGTGTCTCGGGGACCCAGGCACCTTTCATGTTGTGGCTCCACCTCCCATGGCCACGGATCCTGTGCTGGACCTGCACAGGCAGGAGCAAATAGCATGAAGAGGGCCCAGAACTGACCTGCACCTCTTCTGCTCTCATTATATTGGTAAGAAGCAGCCACATAGATACAAGGGCTAGGAAATACCATCCTAGCTGAGCAACCGTTCTAGCAACAACTCTACTCTATGGAAAGGAGGCAGTAATCTTTGGTGGAAAATTGAGCTACAAGAAAGAAGGAACAAGAAAGAAAGACAGATGCATGGGGTGGGAGAAGGAGGAAAGAGAAGAGAAAAGAAGAAGGGAAGAAACAAAAAGAAACTTTAGAGCAAGGTGAAGAGAAGATTCACTATGGGGGTTAGAGATGGGGAAAGATTGCTTCAAGAAGCAGGAATTGAATTGAATTTTCTTAATGCTATAAAGCCCACTAAAAACATCACAGATCATGGGGAAAAAAATGTAGAGGAACTCCGCTGACTATCTTAGTGAAATGGCAACACTTCTAACATACAATGTTTTTAAGATCCTCTAAATTATTACCCTTGGGATCTAAGCAATGTAAGTCAAAGGTCATATCTCCAACAGCCTTCCTTGTCAAAATTATCTTCACAGGAAGCAGTTGTCATGTAAAAGCACAAATCAAACAGCCATTTCCTTAATGGCTGAAATTCCAAGGAGCAGAAGTCTTAAAATGGCTGTTTCTTCTAGTCAATTAAATCCCAGATATCCCTTCGTGAGGACAATATACAACCCTTGGAACAAATAGAAACATTGCAAAGCATCTCAGGAGATTTTCCAAGTGTTTTAAAATTCATTTTTCTCCTGAGAACATTCAAAGCCCAAACCCCTATATTCCTCTGGTTATATTCTCTCGGTAATGGCATGGCGGTGGATTCTGGTCGTGAAGATCCCAGTTCTTAGGGAAACAGAAGATAGTCAGGGAAATAAGGGTTTCCGACAAGTCCAGACCCCAGTTTTGGAGGGCCTCAAGAACTGCACAGTGTCATAGCAAGTCCTCAGGCACTAAAGCGAACTTCTAAAACGCAAAGACCATATTCAATTCACCTCTGTATTTCTCGTGCCTAGCACAGTACCTGACACCAAGCAAGCATTCGATAAATATTTGATGAATAAACGAATGAATGGAGCTGGAATTTAGTGATGACGTCCTGGATGCAAATTGAGTATTTGGCCTCAATAACAAAGAACAAAACAAAATCTAGAACTGGGGCACAAGACTGGAGCAAGACAAAGAAGACATCCTCTATGCTGAGTTTCTTTAAATACTTTCAGTTGGAAACCAGTGTAGTTACAGAGTCAAGAGCAAAGATGAGTCACCAAGCAGAAGTCAAAAGGATTTAGCTGTTTAGGTGGGATTGTGAGTCAGAAAGCCAAGAAAGTTATTATTTATAAATTATCATATAATTTGATTGGAAAAGGCCAATAGTATTAAAAGATCTGGTTTTGTTCCTCATAAGCGTATCTGTTACTGCCGAGAAGCAAAACCAGCCTTGTGCAATACTGTAGAATAAACCTCACCTTCTCATCTCCCCTTTCGTCATCATCTTACAGTCAGCAAATGCCCCTCCACATGTCCGATGGCTTTAAATTTTAATCACCCCTTACCACCCAAGTCATCCAAGGACGATACCTCTTGCTCTGGCTTCAGACATTCTCATCCTAAGTGCACCCATCTCGTGTCTCAATCATCAGGCTCTGATCTAGCTGGTGAGACCTGCCTAACTCACTCATCTGCTCGTGAATTCAGAAAGGCCATTAATGATAAATTCAGATAAAATATAGTCTTGTTTATTAGCGTCTTCTGGAGACAAGGCCTATGCCCAATGGTGTATCTCTAATCATGAAAATTTCCAAGTGAAGTAAGGCCACTGGGGAGGAGATCGGGGCTGGCTGAACTTTCACTGCCCTTTAAATCACACCAGGGGAGGCAGCTACTCTTTCTGTCAGCTCCGGCAGCCTGGCTAGCAAACCCTTTTAAAACAGCAACTGTCCTGGTTAAATTAACACTGAAAGACCTCTCATGGCAAAACCTTAGCCTGAGGCCAGTCAGAAAGATAACGGTTTCATTAGCTGGTATCTTTTCAAAAGGATGCCTGAGTCATTTCCCTTTAGACAACTCTGACTCCTCTATTTCTGGTTATCTCAAAACACTTCTTATAAATTAATAGTTGAAAGCACACATCAGTGGTTTGTGGTATCCCTTATATACGCCTTTGAAAAAAAAAATCACCAGATATCTAAAGAACAAAATTAAACTTTTCCTCCAAGATTTTAACAGTAACCAAACCACACCTGCCTCAGCAGTTACTGATGGCCTAAGCAGGGCCATCCTGCTACAATCCGATAGAGTTTCAGGGTGTCTCTTTGTGCTCAAAAAGTCCTGGAAATACCAGGCTGCCAAGTTAATAAAAGGTAAGTGTTAGCAACCATTGTGTAGTTTATGAATTTTACCCATTTTTCTTTTCCTAGTGTCACTACTGCTGCCTTACATTTTTTCAGAAATAATAGAGTCTAAGTGAATTCATATAAATATATATGCATATATATACATATACGTATATACACACATTCATACATATGTAAAGTCACTATTCCTAGACATATTCCCAAAGGAAGCTGCCTTTTAAAATGTTTTTCCTTCAAAATAACAGAGTAGGTTATAGTCTTTGTTGTGAATTATAATCGTCTCACATATTCAGCAGACAGCTCTCTAGAAACTCAACCAAATACATTTTCCCTCTTGAATTGAACAGCAACAATAACAAAAAAGAAAAGACTCTAGCACTGAAGAGGAATGTACTTAGATCAGGTTTATACACTTTATAGAGGACGATAAATAAAGTCACTCTGGAGCCATAAAGGCCAGAACTAATTGACACATTCAAGGATTCATGAAACCCATAGAATACCTTTAGCCAACAGAGGACAGGAAATTAAACGTACAATGGACTGTATGTATGAAGCAGACCCAGGGAAGCCAGTCAAATAATAGGAAATGGCAGAGGAAAAGTCAAAAGAGAAATCAAGCCAGCAGCCACAGTCTTTCATAAGCTCAGACACCTGAGGATACCATTCTGTGACCCCACAGTTTACAAATAATAGAGTGATGGTGCTGAGTCATAATGAAAAGGTTAGGTCACATCTGATAGCCTGTTTAATAAGACAGGCAGATGAGTAATGCATCCTAGTTAATTATCCATTAACAATGGTTTTCAGAAAGGTTTCATACATAAAATATATCTTTAAGAATCTAAACACTGCAAGTACTTTATTCCTTAATGCCAACCAATAGATGAAGTGTGAGTATGTCAATTAATCACGTTCAAGAACTGAGAGTAATAAATGTAGAAACTGTCAAATGTCTACTCTATTATTTTTTAATCCAGTTTTGTTACTTACAAGTACTTGGAATATTTTTAATTTTAGAGGACCCGTTTTAATAACTAATAATTAGATATGCATGTTCTCAAATTAACATATTGAATGTTGAAGAATAATCCTTCTGAAAAGCTTCTGTATAGCCATTTCATTCATTTATCCAAGTATGCCAGGGATATTTCTTCACTTCTTGATTCTGGAGATACAGTGGCGAAAAGGTTTTGCCTATCCAAATGGTATCCCAGCCCCAGTATGATTTTGCTCTTGCTTTTGCTCAGAATCTAAAAATTCTTTGCTTGTCACTCAGATTCTTGTAAATTCTAAATCAACTAAGTTTAATATAAAGTGGCAATTGTGCTAAGCAGTTTTAGCCTCTCAAGAAATATCCAGATCAATACAAACCCATCCGTGATCACCAGGACTCAGAATGCAGCCATGAAGAACCAAATAAACAGTCACTGAAGTAAAATAAATGCCATGTGAGAGCTATAAACACAAGACCTGTTATGAGAGCAGTGACAAAGGAGTAAGCGTGGTTTAGTGTGTATGTTTGTGTGTGTGTGTATGCACCCACATATATACATATATATCCATTAACAATATATGTGCGTGTATATGTATATATGTGTAGTGTGTGAGCATATATGTATTCCTGGCTGGAAACTAAATATATGGATAGATAAATAGATGGATAGATAGATAGGTAGATCCAGAGATAGCTATGTTTTGACTCCAGTAACAGATAATATCGATGCTGTACTTCATGAAAATAAAAACATAGCATAGCAATTTTGGATTACAGTATCCACCACTAGACAAATCTAACCTGGAAACATGCTTCTACCACTTAGCTGTGCAATCTTGAAGAAGTTACTTGACCTCTCTGAGCTTTTGTTTTCACCTATAAAATAAAGGTAATCGTAGTACCTAATTCAGAGAGTTATTAAATCCTTTCACAGAAGAAAATCAAAAATCATTGATTATTTTTACTTCTGATTTGTTAGTAGTATATAAAAGTATTTTAAAATAGTCTATGCTCACCACACATTCAGAGTATTCTGGTTTTCATTTTTAAATTAGGTATAAAATATTGTGTTCAAGAGTGCAAACAAGGAGGGGGGTTGAACACTTCAAGTACACAGGTATACACGGCCAAAAGGACAGCAAGCAGCAAGGCGGAGGTAAGCGCTCCAGCTCCGCTGGAAGCTCTCCTGAACGAATGCCCAGATATTTTTAGATTATTTTTTAACTGGAAAACAGACATACACACTAAAAGGCATAGAACAAACAGCCAGAAATATTTTGCTTTGATTTTTCATGGGTTATTTTTGCAGATCCGTCTTGCTGTGTGGATTTCATTGTGAATGAAATGAATCTGTGAGCATGCTTCCATGGAAACCTGTTTCTTTGTGATTGGCTGAGCGGTATCCAGGCACCTCAACAGTACCTCAGAAAGTACAAGTACTGTTAATATTTAACAGACACAGTAAAACCTACCAACCCCAACCCCGTGGCATTTGTTACGCAACTCACCATTAGTAAAGAAACGCAGGTCCATCATAGCGTTTTCTCACCCTCGAAATATCCTTGCGAGGTTTCTGTCGTCGCCCTTGTTAAAACCTGACGCACAGAGAAACAGGAGCAGGGAGTGGAGGAGGGAAGGGCAGGACATGAAGAAAAAGGCATAAAACCTTGAAGATGTGATAAGATAAAGCCTTATCATCCTTGTAATTGATATTGCCTCCATTTTATTTGTTTTATTTCTAAATAGGACTGATTTAAAAGGAGAAAAGTGATTTGCCCAAAAGGAATGTGTCTGCCATTTTACATTTAATCGTGATTAAGAAAGAATCGTGTCACCTAAGACAATTTACATAATCATGAGCATACTGGTGTGACTAACTAAGCAAGATGAGGCACATGATACATATTAAAAGGCCCAAAGGGGGCAATGTGTATTTACCAACGTCCGTGGGAAATTGAGGGGTTTTTTTTTAAGCATATATGAGTTGAAACTCCCAATGTGGCTTGAAGTAAGAAAAGCAATGATACAAAGAAAAGTCCCAACGTGCAAAAGAGTTAAATATCCAAGTAATCATTTTGTCTGCAACCTCTACACTGTCTGGATACCTTAGAACTTCCTCTGTGTATTCAACATTTTACTTACGTTCTATCATGAACAAATCAACCACTTAATAAGAGACAACAGTACTGGAAAGCAGCCAGAGTTTTGAACATTTGCCTATATTAACATTCCACTTAGGATACTGTTATTTGAATATCTTATTTGAGATTATTTGAGTTACTCAACTCCTGATAGAGGATATAAATTGAAAGCACTTTCAAATGGATGGTAGGGGACATTCAGAGTCAGAGTTGGGGAAGAAATTCGAGTCCTGGGGTCCCTATTCCCAACACTTGGATTATATATAAGTTATAGTACACTGCTGGTTTGCACATCTTTTTAAACTAAATCTATTCTTGTGACTTAATTTTTGTATCTGTTCCTGCATGTAATGCTTTGTTAAGAAGCAAATTACTATAAGAAGAAAATTACTGTATTTTGAGCTTATATATTAATGACTCTATAGAGATGTCTTGATTTTGTGTATAAATCTAATGAAAATCAGATTATGAAGTGCTACTAGGCAAAAATCTCTGGACTATATCTAAAGCTGATATTTACTGAGAGCCCAGAAGATAGTTGTACATGTGCCGTAAGTCATTAAATTGATACGAAGTTGAGTAATAAACTGGATTTAAAAATATATAAACAGTATTATCTGAGTTGTGATAAACTAATATAAATGTATAAAAGACTGCAAAATTATACATCAAAATATTAACCATAATTATCTCTAGGCTCTTATAAGTAGAATTTTGTGCTTTTTTTCTTTTAATGTAGACTTTATTCTTTCCACATTTTTCAAAGTATGTGTTATTTAAAAAGGAAAATGTGTGTATTTTAAAGATACTGTCAATGATCTTTTCATCTTTCTTTGTAAGGACAATTAAACCTTAAATGTATAAAGAGCCTCGCACATTTTAAAATATTTCACATCCATTATCTCATTCCAGGCACACAATAGCCTTGGAGGAAGGTATTACAGAGAGTGGAGTCTCACAGACAAGGAAAATGAAGGCCAGTGGTCAGCCAACTTGCCAAGACGGTAGGGGACATTCAGAGTCAGAGTTGGGGAACAAATTCGAGTCCTGGGGTCCCTATTCCCAACACTTAGATTGTATACAAGTTATAGTACACTGCTGGCTTTCACATCTTTTTAAACTAAATCCATTCTTGTGTCTTAATTTTTGTATCTGTTCCTGCATGTAACGCATTGTTAAGAAGCAAGCAGATGCTAGGCCAGGCGCGGTGGCTCAGACCTGTAATCCCAGCACTTGGGGAGGCCAGGGTGGGCCGATCATTTGAAGTAAGAAGTTCGAGACCAACCTGGCCAACATGGTAAAATCCTGTCTCTACTAAAAATATAAAAAGTATATAAAAACATTGTGGTGGTGGACACCTGTAACCCCAGCTACTCAGGAGGCTGATGCAGGAGAAGCGCTTGAGCCTGGGAGGCGGAGATTGCAGTGATCCGATATCGCGCCACTGCACTCCAGCCCGGGTGACAGAGCAAGATTCTGTCTCAGAAACAGAATCAAGCAGATGCTCAATAAACATTTGTTAATTAACTAACAGTATTTCCCTTTTTGTGTTCTTTTTCTTAACTCATTACGCAGCTAATTGAAGAATAACACTTCAGTCAAATTTTCCTTTATGTTATTTTCTAAAGTTTGCAGTTCTGGGGATTTAAAATATGTATACTTTCCTAACCACTTATGCAGTTTTGAAGAAAAGAGTATAAGAGAAGATAACATGAATATGCATCTAAGCAGTTTATACAGAGCAATGCCTAGGACGGAGCAAGGGGTGCCGCGTCAGCGCCCGCTCTCCAGGCCTGGCGGACAGCAGAGAGGGAGAGGGGAAGGCAGGTGTATACTTTCCAATTCAGCCCCCTTCCCAGTCTACTCCAGAGTGAGATCAGCAGTCAGGATGAACGGAGATCCAACGGACAGTCCCGGGGTGCACGGTAGAAAAGAGGGGAAAAATGAAAAGAGCAATACCCCAGGATGCCAGGATGTAAGGGAAATTACTAGTTTCAAAGTTTCTTTCCTAGGTCGCTAATTCGTTGTTGGCATCACCAGAGTCACTGCTAACACATTGGAGGAGATTAGAAACGGTTCTCCTTCTTCCTGTGGACATAGAGTAGAGTAGGGGTTGGGTAACAGCCCTGGCTTGTCCCCTGGCCAGGAGGCCTCATGCAGTAAGCAACCTGCACAACCGTGTTCTGCAGCCCTGCTCATGAACTGGAATAACATAATCAAGACGGGTCTGCCTCTAACTGGAGGGTATTTTCCACTCCTTGCCAACAAAGTATCCTTTGGTTGATAAATATACATGCACACACATCTGATGTATTACAGAGACAAAGAGGTAATTTTCAGAGTCCAGAGGTAAATGAGTTATTTCCCTAGTTAAAAGAAAAAATGGATACCCTCCTCATGGAGTATTGTAATGATTAAATAAGATAATATATGTCAAGCACAATGCCTAGCACTAATCAATCCATAACGCGTTGGTTCACTGCCATTTTCCCTTGCTAATACTGAAACTATTTAGCTAAAGCTGCTGTTGCTGGAGTAATTTTTAAAATCTCTTTCTTGCCATAAATCCCAAAACCTTCAGGTTTCCCACATAGCAACAAAGTCTATCCCCTCCCTACCACTATCCTCACACCATGTGCATTTTAGAGGAACAGGCAGTCTGCCCTAGATGCTGAATCCATGTAGAAGAACTGCAGGTTGGTTTCATGTGAAATGTTAGAGCAAAACCCAAAGCCAGGTCTGACTTTACATTTCATCATGAAACGAAAATTTGGCCCATGTTTGCAAAAAATGTTGCCAGCATTTGCTATGGGCCGGTGAGCAGAAGATTCCAGATTTGTTAAAGCCAGGCAGAAGTCAGGCATATCTTCCAAATGTCATTTTGAACACTGACCCTGAAAGAAATGCTCAGAAGCTGATGCACATCACTGTGCCGGAAAAATGTGCTGAGTCACAACTTCTGATGAACTTGGGTCACGGCCCTTCCTACAGTGCTTCTATCTTAAATGAACTCTACAGGCAGGTGAGCTGTTTCTGAATGTTTATTATGGCCTCTGGAGGGGCAGTAAGTTTTCTCCTTTTCTATTGCTTTTTGGTTAAAAAATTACGAATGCTTAGAGAATCCACCTGCCATCCTTTGGCTAAATTAAAAGGCAGTGGTAAGAAGACAGCCATGCTCTGTTAGTGGTCCCAAACTTGGCATTGATTATTAGGCTGGCACAGGGGGACACTGTTTTCAAAATAGCTTTTATCCTATTGCTAAGGCAGCTGCAGCCCTCTCAGAACCTCTGAACCCTGGGATCTCACAAGTAGACAATGACAACCACTGTGTTTATATTTTATTAAAAGTTTTGTAACCTGGTATAGCTTTAGCCAGAGATAATTTTTAGAGGATGAAACTCAAGGCAGTTATCTAACATGTGGTATGAATGAAAATTTGTACAAATAGGGGAAACTCTAATGAGGCAAGCTTGAGAACAACGGAGGACATTTTACAGAATGTCCAGATCAAATGCTAGAATTAAGCAACTGAAATCAGAATGAAAATATAGGCAAAACAACACAAAATGCAGGCATCCTAAAGCTTGGGAAATAAAAACAGATTCTTTTCAGTTTGAGAATAAGGTGGGGGATGAGATAACAGAAAACAAGCTAAGATCTTACGTTCCCTTTTGGAGTCTTTTGAGTTGTAAAAACTTCCCAGCTGAGCATGCCAGATGAGAGGAGATCCTCTGAGATGTGGAGGAGAGAGAAAAGTAAGGTCCTGGATTTGCCCTTTGACTCTCACCCCATGGTATGTCCCCTGCATCTGACCAACATTTTAGTGTTCATGAAGATGAGGACACACGCGCCTCTTGGCAAACAACTCCAGATCCTGGAATCTCACCTTTACCCATTCTCATAAGTAAATCAGTAGCCTCTACTGTGATGCAAAAAAAAAAAAAAAAAAAAAAAAAACTCTCAAAAATAAACATATGGGCCTGGCGCGGTGGCTCACACCTGTAATCCCAGCATTTTGGGAGGCCAAGGTGGGTGGATCACCAGGTTAGGAGTTCAAGACCAGCCTGACCAACATGGTGAAACCTCATCTCTACTAAAAATACAAAAATTAGCTGGGCGTGGTGGCACACACCTGTAATCTCAGCTACTCAGGAGGCTGAGGCAGGAGAATTGCCTGAACCTGGGAGGTGGAGATTGCAGTGAGCCAAGATCGTGCCACTGCACTCCAGCCTGGGCAACAGAGTGAGACTTTGTCTCAAAAAATAAATTAATAAACATATGAATAATTTGAACCACATTTCCCTTGTTTGGAATTTCTGAAGCACTTTATTGGCTCTCAGGATTTCTGATCCTTTATTACGGTCATTCATATGTGTCATATCTCCCTTACCACATACCCTGAGCGCTAAGTGCAGGGCAATTTACCGCTTGGTAATTCACAGATCCTAGTAGAGTACCTTGAGTGAAAGAAATGTGTCAACATTTGTTCATCTATTCACAGTATATCCGTATACTTTCCTAAGTCCAAAAGCGATACATAGTTAAGAACAAAAAGCCATTTGAACTGCAGAAGAGAATAGTTACAGCATCATTCTATTTCTTGCCGAATGTATCTCCAGATTCATTTTTTCCACAAGGGTAGGAATAAGGAGCTTTGCTAGAATACAAGGTACTTTTGCCAGGGTACCAGAGTAAAGACAACATGGTCTCTGCACATCAGAATCCATGCAGGGACACAAGAAATTGAGAAAAATCATCGCAACAATGTAGTAATGGACAGTTTTGTGCACCAGATGTAATCAGGGCTCACTGCAGCCTTGAACTCCTGGACTCAAGCAATCCTCCCACCTCAGCCTCCTTAGTAGCTGGGACCACAGGCACAAGCCACTATTCCCAGCTAATTTTCTTTTTATTTTTTGTAGACACGAGGTCTCACGCTGTTGCCTAGGCTGGTCTAGAACTCCTAGGCTTAAGATATCTACCCGCCTCAGCCTCACAAAGTGCTGGGATTACAGGTGTGAGCCACTGTGCCCAACCTAGTTTTGCTTTAAAATGACTTAGAAAGAGGGTGATGGTGGGACTCCAGAACAGGACTTATCAATCAGCCTTCTCCTGGAAATCCAGAGAACTTTGGGCTCCCAGGAGAGATATTATCAGAGATGAGGCTGAAGATACACATAGTCTTCATGTCACATAGGCTTGATGATTTCATGTCAATCAAGTTCAATACTGATTGCCATGCACGTGGCAGTTGCTTCATATTTGCTACACAAAGCAAAGGTAGGCTGGGGCAGACAGCTTTTGAGCTATAAGCTCTTTAACAAGGTAGGCTATGGAAGTATAAATATGGATGACACCTACTTTCTTAAAGACTCATTCTGCTCCCCAGTTGGTCTTCTTAGGAAAAGGGAACGCCTCCCAAGAGGTAGGCAAGCCCAGGGTAATCTCATTGTACCATCTAGGCCTGAGAGAGAGAGTCTACGGAAATATAAGATAGGAGCATGGAGCACTGTCTGAATTATCTCTGTGCTATTCCCAGTACCTAGACAATATTTCACACAAAGTAAGCCTTCAGGAAAAATTTGCCCAAATGAATGAATGAATGAATCAGGAAAGAACCTAAAACAATAAGCCCAAACATAGACCAGAGGCCACACAAACTGAAGTCATTCTTTTATCTTCCTTATTCATATTGAGATTTTCACCACCACCCTAGAAAAGTTCCTTAGTTCAATACTTCCTTGACTCTTCCCCTTGCAATGTTTGAGAGGAGGAATCAGAGCCCTCCCTGGATATGGAAGTATGTGCAATAAATTCATCTTTAAAGTATGCTCGAAGTTTTGCTGAGAATACACTAGAGAACAGGAGAAAGCACTTACTTCATTCAGCCTTAAGGTGAAAGAAGTTTTCTTGGAAGTGAAGCCATTTGAGCTATTTACATTCCATGAGAACCACAAAGTCTGCCCTTCAGAAGAACTCTGTACTTAAAACATGAAGAGAAAGGCAATGAGAAACTTCATGCTTCTCCCTATTAAAAAAGAAAAGAAAAGAAAAGAAAACAATAATAAAATTGTCACAGATATCAAAGACTCTTTCCTGGCAACTTAATCCTGAACTTATTTAAAATGCTGGTAGCTTATGCAACAGTTCAAGCGGAAGAAAAAAATTAAGATGACATCAAATGGGGCAGGGAACATGGACTGAGAAGTTAAGTATGTGTGTAGGTTTATTGGGAGAATGAGCGAGATTTTTCCTAGATCCATCTCAAGGAGAGAGCAAAGCTTTGTGACCCAGATGTCCGAGGCTTGACTCACTCCAAGGAAGAGAGTTTTCATGAGCTTATGCTTCCAAAGGAGATAGTTGTATTATTCAAGAGGAAAGCTCAGACATTTCTAAAAGATATGATCTTTTTATCCCAGTGGACCTTAAGGCCCCATCCTATGCAGAGCTACTAATGAGATGATGGAGGCCTAGGTCTAAACCCTGAACCCTGTGGTCCAGAAAGGATAAAATGCAATCCCCAAGGCCAAGTTAGACAAGCGGGGTGTGGCACCAGATACACCCACTTCTCAGTGAGCCCCTTCAGCAGCAAGACTAGAAGCCCTTCCTCAGATTTTCTGAAAGGTGTAAGATCCCCTGTTCCATTGCAAGGAAAGTGTGGGGCAAAAATACATGAGATTAAATTTCCTACCTGCATTGCAGGGAAGAGAAGTGAACAGAGACAGATTTATTTGAACTGAAATAAGCATTTCTTGGTCCCAGAGGTGAAGAGCAAATTTATACCCATTTTACAAGTTTGACTGAAGTTCACATTTGCCTTTTAGAAAACAAAATCAAGTCCTTAGGTCTTTGTAAATGAACTACAAAACTCCACATACTACGAAATACCCATATTTACCTCCCACACAACAAGTCAACTGGAAAAGCAGCCAGGCGTGAGAAATTCACCTGATTTCTAACTTCCCAGAGCTGGAAGAATGTCCGTCTCAAGGAGTTTCAGTTACTGGACTCAGGTGACCCCAGGACTTCCTCCCTTAATAGCCATTTGAAAAGAGGGAGAAAGAAAATGCATAAACCGAAATCCTCTCTCTGGTCAGTCATCGCTTCACCAAATACATAAGAACAAAGTGGCTAATGTTGAAATAAAGCTAATGTGATACATCAGTGTTAAAATGCATGTTTTGTTTTGTTCTGTTCACAGAATCTGTTGACAATGCAGAGGGGGAGCAAGAATTCGATGCGGGCATTTCACTTTTCTAGAGAGCAGGCATTCGTTGGTTCTTGAATCTTTCATAAGAGGCAGAACTTCTAGCTTATTGTGTTTGAGAAAAAGAAAAACATTTTTTAATCAAAACAGAGGGGGGTCTGCAAAATGAATACCAATGAAATGGGCAAGCAAGCACATCCAAATAGGTTTTGTTATGTCTTATCAACATTCAAGGGATGGGAGAAAAAATAAGAAGTGTTCAACTGTTGAATCAAGAATTCTTGTCTCCCTGTCTTGTAGCGAGTCTGCCAAATGCCTTTTTTTTTCTCTAAGCCTATTTTCCAGTATCTCATAACACTAACCTGATTGATCACTTGGTCGCATCAGCCAAACTCATTAGGCCAATTAAACAAGACTGAATGTGAGGGAGAATCCAGCTCACTGAGCATTGGCAGTGTGACCGCGACTCAGCTTCTACGCATTCCTCTTAGTCGTATTTCAAGTGCTGTGATCTTGCGTGGGTGGTTTGACTTATTGAAGGGGACACATCGCCACTCAGAAGGACTTCTCAGGACACTGAAGGGAAGAAAGTATTAAAAACCAGGGCGATCTGACAAAAATAGGATGCCTGTCACCCAAACCCTAAGGCAGCTTGCACACGGTGCCATATTTTAAACATGAAGGAAATAGACTCTGTCTTAACAGCCTGGTTCTATTAGGAGAGTGACTCTCTGAGAGCCCTCTTTCCTGGTAAATATCCAAAGAGCAGCATTGTTCTGAGGGAGACTCAGGGCTGCAAGGTGGCCATGTGTGAGCAGGCACTGAGGGTGTGGGCAGGGGCCGGCAGGCTCCTGTGTGTGTTCATGATACCGGGTGCCCTGCTGAGAGGCTGAGTCATCCTGGAAGAAGGAGGACCTTTCCCTAATTGGTGCGCAAAGGTCAGACATTGATGCAATTTTTCTGGATAGGACACATTTCCTCATCTGTAAAAAGGTACCACATACACCGGCAGCTTGGAACCTGGGTAATAAATAGATTGGATAATGATTTATAGTCCAAAAACTTGACAATGTAGAGATAAAAACTGCCATTTTTAGGAAGTCTCTTGAATTTACTTTGACTCTTGAAGGGTCTCTGCAACAACCCTGAGATAATAAGGCTTTTGGGAAAAAACAGCCAGAGATTTGGTCCCAGCCTGTTTCCTTCAAGATATGGGAAGACCGCGGAGCATATGAGGGGCACCGACATGTTTTTGTCCACAAACTTAGCAAGTCTGAGGACAAGACTGTGTCTTATTCACTATGCATTCTTAGTATCATGAACTCAATACATCTGCGTGGTAGAAATGTATTAAAACTCATTTTAATTTCCAGTTTGCTCTTGCTTCCAGTAAAAGAGAGATGGTTAAAACCTATCTTCATTCTTTATATCCACAAAATTCGACCTTATGTTAGCTTGGCAAAAAAGGGATCTTGGTGAAAAATTTTCAAAAGCTATTCAATAGTACAGGAACTGCAGTGCCTTAGTCCAACCCGCTTAGATTGGACTCTAGACAACAAGGGTCTAGAGAGTTCCAGTGACTTCTTGTAGGCTACACAACCGGTTGGACACAAAAGCAGGACCAGAACTCAGGACTTCGGACAAACCCAAAGTCTTTCTTCAATGCTCCTGTGATTTAGAGAGCAGGCACACGTACCTCTAAAATAAAGCTTTTCCCTTATGTTAGGCACTGACAGCCTCCCATACGCCAAAATCTTGCACTAAACCTGTGGCCGCTTTGCAAGCACCATTCCCATTTTGCTGGTGCTTCCTCTGCCACCACCCAAACAGCTGTACCTGCTGTACTCTGTACCACACATCAGTTTCACGACACCCATGTATATGGGTCTGCCCAAAGAATACCAACCATAAGCCCATCATTTTCAAATCTGGGGAGACATGAGCTATAAAAAAACACAATAAATGATCATTGCAAGACCGCAGAGCAAGTAAATGTGTCATATACTATACTTGAACATTGGAAGGGCGAGGCCAGAGCAGTCATAAACCAGGAATCCCCTTGGAGTCATAAGGGAGTGGTCTGGCTTTGCAAATATCATGGATCAGAAATAACAAGGAGATCCACCTCAAGACAGCCAGGATGAAACAGAAGAGTCATCTTCAAGAAGTGCTTACTATTGTCTAATTCTATGCTTGTAGGAAGCACTCCAGCGGCTGCTACTAAATAAAATGGAAATCGCCCCCAAAGAGCGCTGGACTCAAGTCAACCAGTGGAACAGCATTTAAAAAGATATTTGTCTAGGGAATGATTATACATTTTCTAAACTCCATTTCTAATAATTGGAGCGTCATATGTGGCTGGTAACTTGATAGAAGTGAATATACAAAGGCCTTTATAACAGACGGAGCATTTTAGGCTAGAAAATAACAAGCCACTTCTTCCCCAGGCAAAAGGAGCCAACTAATTGAATGTGGTGGGAACGTAAAAATTCAGAGCCTCAAGCACGTGAAGTCACTTAGACATTTATGGTTTGGGATGAACTTGAAAAATACAATAAAGAAAAATCTACAATGAGCAACAGATTTATGGGCTTAAAATGTACTTCCATTTGTTCTTAAAAAGCCTTCTGGGAAGAAATTTTCATTATATTTTGGACAACACGATGTTCTATCTTCTGTATCTAGAAAGTTCAAACTCAGCTAACCAGTGATGATGGAAAAGAAAATTGTATTATATCTTGATATTTTTGTGCTTCTGTTCAGTATTTTCTCAACTAAGACCACTTAGTGCCTTCTATTGATCTCCATTTCATATTTATTGGGTGCCAGTGCTCCAGACAGCACACAGAAGACCTGATGAAAACTACATCAGCAAAGCGGAGCAGAAGGCGGGGCAATGTTCCAGTAAGTTTGGGCAGTTACCTAAAACCAGACGCATTTCTATCAGCAGGGTTCTACGCACAGGTTGTTTTTTTAAATGTCTTGGGATTATAAAAGAGGATAGAAAGGGATGATCTGGAAGAAACCTTTGAAAATGGCTTTCTAGAATTGTATTGATATGGTTTAAACTCTCTAAATCATACTATTCAGCTAATAATAATCAAGAAGATTGAGGAATGGGTTGTGGGAAGTGACAAGTGATTCCTTAAAATAAAGTTGGTTTCCAATTCAAGTTTAAAATAATGTAGTATTTGATTATATATAATCCAAAGTATAAAGCACATACTGATTTTTAAATGGGAAAGAAGGAAGGGATGGAGGGAGGGAGGGAGGGAGGAAGGGAGAGAAAGAAAAAAGAAAGGAAGGAAGGAAAGAAGGAAGGAAGGAAGGGAAGGAAGGAAGTGGGAGTGAAAAAGAAAGAAAAAGAAAAAAGAAAGAAAGAAAGAAAAGAAAGAAGAAAAAAAGAAAGAGAAAGAAAAAAGAAAGAAAGAAATAGAGACGGGGAGGTAGGGAAGGAAGAACCCTCTGTGCAGAAGAATTTCGAATAATTTCTGTAGAGTAGACACTTGACCCTCCAAGAGGTGAGGCATAATTCCCCACTCTTTTAAGTATGGCATGTACATAGAAACTCATTTTCAAAGAGTACGGTGTGAAAGGGAGGGAAAAAATGACTTCACAAAGAAGAAATCGGGCAAGCACTACCTCAGTCAGGTTACCAACAGGTTACCTCCATCAAACATCAACAGTGAGAAGTCGTGTTGACAGCATGTGCCCTGGATATGATGTGGTGGTCTTTCTCCCCAAATCCATAACCCCAGTCTACTCATGAGAAAAACATCAAACACATTCCACTTGAGAGATATCTACAAAATACCCTACCAAAACTCAATATATTCAAAAGCAAGGAAATTCTGAGATACTGTCACAGCCAAGAGGATCCTAAGAAGACAAACTGAATGGAAGGTGGCATCCTGAATGGGATTCTGGAAGAGAAAAAGAATATTAAGTAAAAATTAAGGGAGTCTGAATAAAGTATGAACTTTAGTTAAAACTGGCTTATTTATTGTGACAAATACACCATACTAATTCAAGATGGTAAAACTAGGAAAAACTAGGTGATGAATTTCTGGGAACTCCTTGCTATCTTTTCCTTTTTTCTGCATTTTTCTAAAACTACTAAAAGAAAATTTTATTTTAAAAAATAAAATGGAAGCTGGTTGTGACAAAGAAAGAAATGAACTATAGAAGAGGTAGGCATTGAAAGGAAATAGAAGTGAACAGTCAAAAGTAGGAGCTCTCATGAATAGGGCTACAATGAACATTCACATGCATGTGTCTTTACAGTAGAACAATTCATATTCCTTGGGTATATATCCAATAGTGAGATTTCTGGGTCCAATGGTAGTTCTGTTTTTAGCTCTTTAAGGAATCACCACACTGCTTTCCACAATGGTTAAACTAATGTGCACTCCCACCAGCAGTGTATAAGCATTCCGTTTTCTCTGCAACCTCATCAGCATCTGTTATTTTTTGACCCTTTAGTAGCCATTCTGACTGGTGTGAGATGGTATTTCATTGTGGTTTTGAATTGCATTGCTCTAATGATCAGTGACATTGAGCTTTTTTCCATACACTTCTTGGCCATATGCATGTCTTCCTTTGAAAAGTGTCTGTTCATGTCCTTTGCCCACTTTTTAATGGGTTGTTTTGGGTCTTTTTGGCAAATTTAAAGAAATTGAATCAACCTAAATACCCATCACTGGTAGCCTGGATAAAGAAAATGTGGTACATATACAACATGAAATACTACCCAGCCATAAGAAAACACGAGATCATGCCCTTTGCAGGAACATGGAGGAGCTAGAGGCCATTATCCTTAGCAAACTCACACAGGAACAGAAAACCAAATGCTGCATGTTCTCACTTATAAGTGGGAGCTAAATGATGAGAACACACAGACACAAGGGAAGGAACAACAGACACTGGGGCCCATTTGAGGGTAAAGGATGCGAGGAGGTAGAGAAGCAGAAAAAATAACTATCGAGTACTAGGCTTGGTACCTTAGTACCGGGACCGTGCAACAAACTCCATATGACGCTTATTTATTTTATGTGTGAAATAAATAAAATAAATAAGAAGTTTACCCACAAATCAAACCTGCATTTATGTACCCCCTTACCCTAAAATATAAGTTAAGGGGAAAAAAAAAGTAGGAGCTCTCAATCAAGCAGAGCTTGGGAGAAAAAAGTCAAAATTCATCGTTAAATGCCAAAGAGAACTGTTTGGAACAATGTGTCAAGAACAGCTGTGAGGTATTCATAAGCATAATTAGCACCTTGACTGACTGGGAGTCAAAAATAAGCCAGC
This sequence comes from Aotus nancymaae, assembly GCF_030222135.1. Lineage (NCBI taxonomy): Eukaryota > Metazoa > Chordata > Mammalia > Primates > Aotidae > Aotus > Aotus nancymaae. The sequence continues at coordinate 10,799,255 of NW_026988431.1, forward strand.
TCTGTAGGAGTGAGCCCGCCAGGGTCATAAACAGTTCCTGCAATGCCTTCAAAATGACACAAGGCAGCCCACAAGAGGAACGTGTTAGGTAAACAGAAGCTGGGTTTGTAACAAGAACTCCTGTGTTATGTGCTCTCTCTGTTGTTTCTAATTAAGAGGAAGAGTTGAAGCTTGTTTTTTCAAAATTATCATTTTGACGTTTTTGTCACTTTTACAAAGACTTTTACGTCTAGATACCGGCAATCCATGCTGCTCACTACCTTGAATTTTGCCTAGCAGAGGAGAACCTGAAACCAATTCTTTGCAATGCTACATCCTACCAGCCTTTCGTTTCGGCTGCAGGTTCTTTATTTGGAGAGGCTGAATCATCCATTTCTCACCTTTCTCACCAGCCAAGTATTTTTAACTTACTGTCAGCTACACAGTGAATTTAGGTCTATAAGGAAAAACTGCATTTTTTACTTTTTTGCTTTTGACTGCTGAATTCAGAAATGCATTACAGCAAAACAAACAAACAAATAAAAAGGTAAAGTGTTTTCTGTAAAAATAATACTGGTTTGTTTAACATTCTTCTCCATTTTTTTTTTTTAGTGCTCAAAGTGAGTCTTTGCCACTCTAAACAGAGACCACTTCTTACCTGATGACAGCTTATTTGCACTAACCCAAGTAAAGAAAAACAGTGTACAAAGGCCCTGAGATCTCCAATGAGCTCCAGGGATAGATGGGTGGAAGAGATGGTTTTATCTAACTGCCTGCACTGGGAGGATCTGATCCAGAAGCTGAGCCTCTGTGTACCTGCTCTGCTAGACCTCAAAATCTGGAACAGAAAAGGAACAAAGCTTAAACTGATGTTTTAGTGCCATTTACACACTGATAAGAAACTCAACATCACGAAAACAATTTGTTCCAACATCTAAAAGAAACTATTAGAGTTACATTGGGTTCTTAGAAGTAAACTAAGAAAATGGAAGTAGGTAAGCCAAGCATTTGCTGGAAGAACAAGAGAGAGATGTGTTTCTCATCATTAGCATATATATGGACAGCATAGAAATTAAAAGCATTTAAGCAAGATTTTTGCTTCTCTCTCTGTTGTTATTAGTGTAATAAAGAAAGAATGGATTTCCCGGTCAGGGATAGAAAAGAATATGGCCATGACTGGACTTGCAGAATGGTGAAATTCAGGTAATACAATTCTATGTGCTGCATTGAAAAACAGAAAAGAATAGATTATGCCTTGGAAAAAGGAGCACCAGGAAATACCAAGCCAATTAAGATAATGATTAACAGATTTGCTGCCTGAGCGCATACTCCATACCCAGAATTGGTATGCCACAAAATGTGGAATAGTGAAATTACGATGGGGAAAGGTCACCTATAAAAGGTGACCAGAGCAAGATGCTTTGAAGTTATGAAGGTTTGAAGGCAAGCACAGGGTAGGGTCTGACAGGAGGAAGGATGAGAGTCTATGCAGAAGGAATGAGCTACCCACTGAGCTATGCAAGTTTGAAGAAAACTCCAGAGCATCTTCTCTGTCCTCAGAGTCTTTACAGCTACTTTAGATCTTTACAGATATCTTAGATGGGCAAAAAAAACCTCAGTTCTGTAACAGAAAAGCAAATAATTATAGTAAACACTTATATAGCAATTGTTTTATGTCAGATGCATGTAAATATATTAACTTACTTAACGTTTACAATAATCCTGTGCAGAAGGGACTTTGTTCTCCCTATTTTACAGATGAAAAAACTGCGACACAAAGAGGCCAAGGGACTCGCCCAAGGTTGCATAGCTGATAAGTGCGCTCTTAGCCATTACATGCTGATTCACATCTTACATAAGCTACCTGCCACCAGAAAAGCTTATAGCTGTGTTGTCACCTAAGACAATTAAAATAAACTCTTTGGAGCCACTTTGCTTCTTCAGATTTATGCTCTCACTCAACCATTCCACAAAGATATTAATACATTAAATGCATACTGTTTACCATGCACTATTATAGTATCCGGGTGTAAGGCCGGTCACCTCACCAGGAGCTCGGACACACACACCCTCCCCTCGCCTGGAGCTCAGACACGCCCACACCCCTCTCCCTCTCTGGGAGCCCGGACATGCCCCATCAGAGCCTGGAAACCTCGTCATTACTCCACGCCCACTTCTGCACTTGACACTAGGCTCTGCACTCGGCACCTACCCAGCTGTTGAAGAACCCCGCCAAAATGCAAAAGAAGTCTTGTAAATCTACCCAATAGCATTCAAACCCTACCTACCTGCCAATAGCAAGCTTGCCCCACCCACGCCCTGCTCTCCCACAACCAATCAAACGCCTCCACTCCCTATAAAACCCCACGTCTGAGAGGAGTCCATGCCACTTCTCCAGCCCCTCCTGTCAGACCGCAGAACCTCGCCTGGGAGCTGAATAAATTCGCATTGGATCTTCTTGCGCTGGCCTCAGTTTCCTCATTTTAAACTTGGCAATAACCCTTACAGCGGGGATACGAAACATTCAAACATCCTTGCCTTCCTGAAGCATACATTCTAGTGAGGGACAACAGACAAATAAAATAAATAAGCATCATATGTAGTATATTAGATGGCAATATGTATGGTGGATACAAAGCAAGAAAGAGAGACAGAAACGACAGCTGAAATTTTAAATTTTATACTTCCTAGAGTAGCTGAGGGAAAGACCAAGCAGGTAGCACTTCAGGTAGACAGAGCAACAAACATCAGTGTCCTCAGGCCAGAAAGGGACACAAAGTCCAAGGAGATCTTGTGGCCAGAATGGATTTATCTTTGGTTAAGTCCCTAGGCCAAGTCTCAAAATGTGTTATATCACAAATATAAGTGAAGTACAAGCAGTCCTCAAATTATGTATACTTCACATACTGCTCTTCTACTAGAAGGATTTCCCTTCATATGTCATCCTTCCAGAAATAACTCAAAAGCTACCGACTCCTCCCAGATTCTTCCTTCATCTCTTGGAAAAGCAATATGTGTCTTTTCCAAATTCCTTATTGTATTCGCTACTTCCCACCTTGCTTTTGATTATACTTTATCTTATACATTCATTGAGAACAGAAAATGGACTTGGTTCATTGTTTAATTCTCTACTGAGTTTGGCCTTGTTCATCATCAATCTTCAATAAATCGCTGTTGAAAAGATTTGAGTGCATGCTTTCTATCAGATTAAACTCCGTATTATACTAATATTACTAACTTCACAACTCTATTTTATTATAATAAGGAAAGATATTTTAGCCATACTTTCTCAAATTTTTGGTTGCTTGATACAATTTTTTGCCAAAGTATTTCAACTCATCAATATGTAAAACTTCAAGCTTATATTTTAAGCTTAAATGATCTTAAGGAGTAACACATTTTCCCACACAACCACAAACAAAAAGAGAAAGATTCATTTCTACGACTTTGCTATAAATAAGTAAAAATGGCAGATTGCAAAATATCTTTGCTTATGTAATCAAAACATAATAAAGAATAACATACTTAAATATCTCAAGTAGAGAGAATATCTTTAAATGTGGCTGAATTTCCATTTTTGCCCAATCTGGCAGTGACCAGTGGCTTATATCCTATGATTTCCTGACTGAAAAATTTATTAGATAGAATGTCTTTCTGTAAGGAATACTACAAAATCTGACATGGGATTCCGAGGATAGTACACCTAATGATTCACTACCACACTGCTTTCCAAAATGAAGAATTATAAAGACAAGGGAAGACAGAGAAGGGCAAAATTTAAAATATCTTCCCCAAAATTCTCTTTATTCCTCTGATATAGAATGAATGAAGTCAGTAATGTCATGAAACTGATTTGAAACTGACCAGACATCTATTTCGACTTCATGGTTATTCATGGTTTTAAGAGTAGAAAATAAATGTGAAAATCAATGGTGGAAACATTTTGGAGAAACAAACTCCTTGTTTGGGATTGTTTCCTCCTTCTGTGTCTACCTCCATGGAGTGACTGTAGGTGGTATGACCTGGCTAGGGTGTGCAGGGCTCTATGCAGAACATTCACTTGGGGAAGCTGGCCCCTGGCCTGAGGAAAGCTGTTCAAAGATCCTGATTGAGGCTTCAATTTATCGATAGACGAACACTACTGACATTGAGAACTGGATAACCCAGAAGACTTCAGCTCAAGGACCTATAAATTAACCAAGACTTCATGTCTTATTACAGAGGGGAGAGGCGGGGATGGTAGATGCAATGCTCTGGCTATCAGACCCTAGAAATTGCTCAACCCCTAATAAACACAACTCAATACTCTGTGCCATCCTGGGTTTCAAAACATGAGCCTCTTAGAATATAGAAGCTATTTTCCCTTTTTCCAACCCCTTTTTTAAGTCTAGAAGTATCCTTCTTTCCAAATCATAATGACATTGCTTCCTCAATTGTCTTGAACATAATTTTTTCCCAAAACTAATCCTAGCTGTCATTCTCACCGTCTTCAATCATTCATGCAATAAATATTTCCAGAGCACCTACCATGTGACTGCGTTTGCAAGGCAGAATGCTGAACAAGACAGGTATGGTTCTTGTATTCATTAGGGACAGAGGGAAGGATGAGTGCCCTGAAGAGCAGTAAACAATGACCCTCAGCCCACATCTCGATACACAATGGCTTATTTAAGAATATGTCGCACAATAAAAGACATTGGTAAACACTGAACCTCACAAAGTGAGGTTCTAGGGAGAGGCAAGAATCATATCAGAATCATGGGAGGAGATTTTCCAAGCTCCACAAGCCCAACAATAGTTTTCACCCCTCCCACCTAACTGCCTCCCACCCCCACTCCAATTCCAATGTTAACCTTACCACCTCCTCTCCTGCCCAATATAACGGAAACATTTGGATTTTTCCTTCTTAGCAATTCTTTTCTCTGCAATCTATAGAGGGTATGTAAGGCTGATGGGGGGAAAATAGAGTACATTTTGGGCTTTGCATTTTCACAACCGATTAATGATTAGCAGAGGCAGGCACTTGAGAACAAGAAAAAACAAAACTACTGGAGATTCTGAAGATTTGGCTTTGCATTACAAAAGATAAAATCTGGAAAATTCCTAACAAAGCATTCATGGAGCGGGAAACATTTCAGAGGAAACTGACTGTGCAAAGAACAGCTTTCCTATCACGTGGAGAAGAAACAATAATTTTAAGAGCATGCATGCTGTGAGGACCTGAAAAGTGGCTTGGCACACTGACAATCCCATCTCTCATAGGACCTTGGTAGTGTGCACATCAGAAGTAGCAGGTGAGAACTGGGGATTTCAGACAAAAAGGGGCCATATCCTGGCTTTTCAGGGTGTGGTTCAGATACTGCCCAGCTCACAGCAAAGCCCTGCGTTCAACATGATGCTAAGCTGTAGGTCAAAAGGTGAGAAGGAAGAACATAGGTGCAGTTCTCAAAGCTGTGATTTCTGCAGGGTGGTACATGGAAAACAGTCCAGCGTACCTAAGAAGGTGTGTACCTATGAAGGTGTGTGCCTAAGAAGGTGTGTGCCTAAGAAGGTGTGTACCTTAGAAGGTGTGTGCCCAAGAAGGTGTGTGCCCAAGAAGGTGTGTACCTTAGAAGGTGTGTACCTTAGAAGGTGTGTGCCCAAGAAGGTGTGTGCCCAAGAAGGTGTGTACCTTAGAAGGTGTGTACCTAAGAAGGTGTGTGCCTATGAAGGTGTGTGCCTAAGAAGGTGTGTACCTATGAAGGTGTGTGCCTAAGAAGGTGTGTGCCTAAGAAGGTGTGTACCTTAGAAGTTGTGTGCCTAAGAAGGTGTGTGCCCAAGAAGGTGTGTACCTTAGAAGGTGTGTGCCTAAGAAGGTGTATGCCTATGAAGGTGTGTGTCTAAGAAGGTGTGTGCCTATGAAGGTGTGTGCCTAAGAAGGTATGTGCCTATGAAGGTGTGTGTTTAAGAAGGTGTGTGCCTATGAAGGTGTGTGCCTATGAAGGTGTGTGCCTATGAAGGTGTGTGTTTAAGAAGGTGTGTGCCTATGAAGGTGTGTGCCTAAGAAGGTGTGTACCTAAGAAGGTGCACACCCCCCAATAAACATACAAAGAAAAAGTCACAGAAGTGGCTGAGAAAAGAGCTTACCACTCACTGTTCCAGGATAGAGGATACAGAGTGCATAAACCTTCCATGGTGGCAAGACCAAAGATCAAATGGAAGGAGACTCCACTGTGAGAACCAGAGATCAGAGGATGACAGGAAAATCAGATTTTCTTTCCTTATGCCACACTAACCTGTCAGGAACTTCAGAGAAGCAGAAGAATGGATGAAAGTTCTGATTAGACTGAATTTTAGACCAAATTTAGATTTTAGTTTCGATTTAAACTAGAAGTGAATGTTGTCAAAGTGATAACATTAAGTTTTCCATTAAAAGCAGAAATAGGAACTAGAGAGCATTAAATTCATTTATAGAGATAGAAAGTTTCAGCTTTGCACATCCAAGCTTGTGGACTATTATTATTTATAAAACTCATACCTTTTATATTGGCACAGAAGAACAGATACTCCCCAAGCAAATTTATAAACAGGGAATTACAGGAGACCAAATTCTAAGAGACACACCATAAATCCAAATTATCTTCTTTCTCAGCACTTCTTTGAAAGATCATGGTAAACTTTAACACAAAGATAGTAATGGGTGACCAATTCAAACATTTCATAAACCACACTGATTAATTAGTTCAGTTGAAGTGTATTGGAAGCTGTTTCTCATTGTAAATTTTGGTTACAAATAAACAACCCTTAGCAATTAATGTTATAAACTAATAGTTTCCAAGCTAAGCAGTGCAGATGCCTTCAACCAACCTTCCACCACAGAGCTTTCTGTCCCTCTCCGGGCTGTTTGTGTCCCTCCAGCACTGCGGTCAGCCAGCATGCTGAGATATAGTGCCGGACATCCGCACCCAGGCTCCCATCGTTGAGTTGGGCAAGCCAGACAAGAAAGACACTTAAAACCCTCTTTGATATAAATAATAGTTTTTATTAACTCAGACAAGGAACCTAACCTTTTTTGTAAGTCATGTTGCCCTGGGGACTCAAGTGGAACTTACTCCCACTAGACTCACCAACTATGTGTTCCAAATCTTCCTCCCCACTCCCACACTAACCTATCATTGTGCTGGTTTATTACGACTATCCACTTGAAATGTGTCTGGTTAGATACAGCTCCTCATTTCAATTTGTCAAGAGCACTTTGTGAGCTAGTCTTCATCTAAATATTCACTTCTCCCAATTTAAGTCCATTTGAAAATTTCATCAGCATCCCATTAACGTCCACCTCTGAAACACTGATGAAAATAATGACTGGTAAAGGGTAAAGACAGAGACCACTCTCGGGTATGCAGTGGAACTCTTATTCATGCCCCCTTTGAGTTCTGTTTTCAACCGGTTAGGAATTTCACTCGCAGTACTGGGATACAACCTGCATCCCTTCTTACTGTTCTCCAGGATACCATGAATGACTATCAGATTCCAGCCAAAGTTGCCACGTGCTACACTTTTGTCATTCCTTAAATCTCCTGATCTACCAACTCTATGCTATTCTTTCATATATAGTTTCAGCTCAAGGATAAAAGGCATTGACTATTATTCTAGAGGGAAAAGAAGGACTGCTGGGTGGAATTCCCAGGCCCTTGTTCAGACCAGCCCTGGGAACCGTGACTTGCCCAGAGATAAGACACAGCCTATACACAAAGGTTAACCAGAAAATAACTTATTTGGAAAACTAAAATAAACCCATATGTTAAAAGGAAAAGTGCAAGGGGAGAGAGTGAACAGATTTGAGGGTAGAGAGAGAGAAGAGGGGCCAGACCTCGTAAGTCTATGTTAGGGAATTTGGCTTTATCCTGAGGACAATGGGGAACCATTGACTGATATTGACAGTGACATGATCAGATTTGCATTTTACAAAGATCACAGAAAAAGACTTTTCTGGGAAGTCCTGCTTTGACAAGGAAGTGGAAATAGTTGACCTCTAAGGTCCCTTACAACGCAGTCTTTGGTTATACTGCTTAGCTAATCAGGAAACTCAAATAAAGGTTATCTTCATCTAGGAAGATTTGCACTTCTCCTTTCCTGAAAAATTGTCTGGATTCATCACTCCCATTGTGTGTGTGTGTGTGTGTGTGGTGTGTGTGTGTGTTTGTACACGTGTGCGTGTGTATTTGCAGGGCTTGGTATAGCTAACATCACAATATCCTAGCATCCTTGCATATGAAGGCAAAATAGATCTTACCATCACTACACGCTTCCTGCTCAGTAAGCCACACTACCAGGAACTGATACAATCAGTGAGCCTAATTTGTAAGTTGCAAAGTACATGAGTGCCAACTACCAATGTTGAAAGAAATCAAGGAAGTGACAAAAGTTTGATAGAAACTTGATTAAAATTTCATTATTATCAAGTATCATGCTGTCCAAAAAAAACAAAAAGTAACATGATTAGATAATAAATTCAGGATTCCTTATATCACTTGTTAAGAAAAATTATCCATAACTTGTAAACAAAAAGGACCAAAAAATGACTGCATGTTGTTTCAATGTCACACTCAAACAATGTTTAAGAGGTTCACTTGGGGGTTATTTATTTTCTAAATAATCTACCATGACTTGCCTTTGCTATTTAAAACACAAATCAAGGGTTCATGCTCTGTGAAGTTACATGTTATTTTACGGAAGCAGTATTTTCTAAGAGAAAAAATAACTCCAAATTCTATGATTTATTATCCTACTGGAGATTTACTAGTTTGTTTGTAACCTAGCAATCTAATTTAACATCTTTTTATTAAATTGCCTATAAATACTCAGCTCCTCAAATGCTCTTTGAATCAGCTTAATGCTCTTCTTTTTTTTTTTTTTTTGAGACGGAGTTTCGCTCTTATTACCCAGGCTGGAGTGCAATGGCACGATCTCGGCTCACTGCAACCTCCACCTCCTGGGTTCAGGCAATTCTCCTGCCTCAGCCTCCTGAGTAGCTGGGATTACAGGCACGCACCACCATGCCCAGCTAATTTTTTGTATTTTTATTAGAGACGGGGTTTCACCATGTTGACCAGGATGGTCTCAATCTCCTAACGTCGTGCTCCACCCGCCTTGGCCTCCCAAAGTGCTGGGATTACAGGCGTGAGTCAGCTTAATCATTTTATTATTTCTCCCATTAATTAATGAGTTGAATAATATCTTGACACACGCTCATTCTATATTTGCATTGAATTGTATTTTAACTTTTTGAGAAAATTATACTTTGCCTTCTTAGCACTAAATAACTTAGTGTCATTCTCCATTGTACCCTGTCCTCTGGCTCAGTTTTAAGGTCTGAAAGTTGCAGGCTCATATTTTTCACAGCGGGCCTTTACTTTCTTCTTCTTTTCTTTTCTTTTCTTTCTTTTTTTTTTTTTTTTTTTGTTGTTGTTGTTTGTTTTGTTTGTTTGTTTGATGCAGTTATCAAGTAGAGCAGGCCTGAGCAGACTTGTGCATCCCAACTCCTGCTGTCTTAGGAAATCATGTATATGAGAAAATATTTATACCTACAGCAGAAGAAAACTGGAGATATATTTTTGTCCTTTCAGCCTCTTCTTTCTTTCATTTTTACTGCTGAACATTCTCCAAAGGCAAGCAAATATTTCATAGAAATCTCTTCCGAGTTGTGAGAGAAGTCTCATCCATTTGAACAAATGGAATAGACATTTGAAAGCAAATCAGAAGCCCCTTACTCCTTGGCAAATGTGTGAGAGTCTGGAGCTGCTTATCTGTGCTGCCGTGTTCTTATCACTACGGGTTTCTTGTTCTCCGCAATCGAGGTGAAGAAACCTGGTGCTGAGCATGGCTATAAAACCGTTCTTTGGGTGGTAATTCACTACAAATATGTGTAAGCCAATAAGAAAAATAAAAGACTGCATTAGAAAAACTTGCTGAAAATGTAACTAATACCTGAAACAACCCAAAGTTTTTGCTTTGGGTCCCGGGAACATTTATTGTGCTTTCCAATGAAAGTAATCAGTGATGTACACATGACCTGTCATCTGAAACCTGAATTTTCCACACCATTTTGAGACTTTTGGTTTTTCTTCTCATTTAGAAAAAAAGATTTAATCCCCCAACCACCAAATAAAAAGTACAGTGAGGAAATGAGCAGCTCTGGTTTATTACCATCATGCTAATTCCACAATTACATTGTTCATTTTATCTAATACCACTTAGACTAACTTGGTTTTCTTTTCTTTTTTTTTTTTTTTGAGATGGAGTCTCACTCTGTGGCCAGGCTGGAGTGCAGTGGCGTGATCTCGGCTCACTGCAACCTCCATGTCCAGGGTTCAAGCAATTCTCCTGCCTCAGCCTCTTGAGTAGCTGAGACTACAGGCACGCACCGCCGCACCCAGCTAATTTTTGTATTTTTAGTAGAGGCGGGGTTTCACCATGTTAGCCAGGATGGTCTCAATCTCTTGATCTCTCAATCCACCTGTCTCAGCCTCGCAAAGTGCTGGGATTACAGGCACAAGCCACCATGCCAAGCCTGCTTGGTTTTCTTAAAGTCTGTCATCTAAGTTTGTGCCACTTCTTAAAAATACAATATTGGTTTTAATAATCCATATTTGAGATTATTTTAGTTGTTAGCATCAATTTCATCTTCTTTTTTTTTTTTAAAGATGGGGTTTCACCATGATGGCCAGGCTGGTCTTGAACTCCTGACCTCAGGTGATCCACCCACCTCGGCCTCCCAAAGTGCTAGGATTACAGGCGTGAGCCACCGTGCCGGCCTCATCTTTTATGCTAGAAACATTTCCTGTTTCAAAACCATTCAACCAACAAGTATTGTGCTGTTCTTTTTGTAGCTTTTACAGGATCTGACAACTCAAACAGCTGCCATCAAGGTACATTATGGCACAAAGGACAGCTCTCAAACACGGGATGTTAAGAGATGACCATTAATATTGCAGTGTGTGTCTTTTGTATTAAGTTGGTTTCTGAGAATATCTCTGACAGACGCTGCTAGGCCAAAGTGCCCCACAGCTGCAGCTCTCAACAAATCCAGGGTGGGGTTCTCCTCTAACAGTCATCTGGTCACTGTGACAGTGCCCACTGCTTCACTGCTGCACTCAGCTGTGTGCTTGGTGGCAGTGGCCATGGGCATGGAGGCTGTGGAGGGGGCTGGGCTCTCCAACCTCCTGGGCCAGAACCATCCCTGTGGTGGAGCCTGGGACCCAGTGCCCGGCACAGAGGCAGCCAGGGGTTGAGCTGGCAATGGAGGAAGGAGAATGCAAATGGGTGCCTGGCGTTCGGTAAATGAGCTGTCTGAAAATAACTGGAGTGGGGAGAAGGAGTTTTCTTTCCTTGTGATTTTTCTGGAATTTCATTTATTTATATCATTACTTCCCCTCATTTCAAAAACACTGGTCGGGGGTGAGGGGAAGGGTTGAAGCGCTTTAAGCAGTGTCCCTCTGAACGTGTACCCAGAAAACAGTTTGCCTATCACTGTCCCATGTCTGTTGTTTAGCTCCCAAACAATTAAGCAGGAGCACGTAATTAGGCAGGAGCTGAGCCTACACCCACAGCAAGTCACCTCACAGTGAGCGAGGGAGAGAGGACGAGGAGAAGTGTCAGTTACCTTTTCCATGCCCCAGACAGACCATTTGATTTCAGCTGAGATCCAGTATGGCCCCCAAGAAGTGGAGGGCTCAGAGTCCTTCCCAGTGGGCTCTTCTGCCCTGTCCTTCACCTGCCCACTAGGCCCAAGAGGAAAGTTCTGGACCCCTCTTCTTTCTAGAGCTGCTCATGATTCTTATTAATCAAACAAGAGCAGCAGAAAGGATGGTCAAAACAAGAAACATATGCAGTCCCACACTTTTAAGACACTGGTCGGAAAGGAATTATCTGTGTCCTGTAGATGGGTTCAAAGACAGCAAATTGCATGCTCAGAGAGCACAGGGTGCAAAGCACAAACAGGTGATTTGGGTCAATATCTATAATAAGCCTCAAAAGACCTCGAACAAGAGAAGGGTTGTTCTGAAGCTGCGGAAAGTAGGATGATTTTGTTAATTCAGTCAGTGTTTACCAAGCACTTCTATGTGCTAGGAGCTCAGAACATAAAAATTAACAATAATAAGGCCTGGCCCCTGCCTTTAAGGGGCTCACCGTTTAATAGATGGATGTGTTAATGGAGTGAAACTGCATTTAACTTGGATTTGTGTTCTAGAGTCAGCGCTTATGACAAAAATCGCAACAAATCCTATGCAAAATTCCACTTGGAAATCCTTTAAGAAGGAGCCTGGTTTTCCTCCAGTGTTAGAAAAGTTCATTCTTTGATTAGCACCCTGGTGAAGCAGTCAGTTGTCTTGTATTCAGGTTTCATATGATGTGAAAAAGTAAAATATATAAACACTAGATTCTTATGCATAGATACCCATCAATGAAAGTCTGAGAGACTCATGTCTCCCAACTTAAATCCACTGCTTTTTCAACAGAAACGTTTTTTATATCAAGTGTTGCCTCTGTTCTCACTCTTCCTCCTTCCTGATCTTTTAATCTAACGGTGTCTTTTGGACTTCTCTCTAACTTACCCTGCCCCATTGCCATTGGTTTATAGGTCAAATTCCTTGAGTTAAACATACAGAAGGTGCAACTATTTTAGACCTCACTTTAAACAATGTGATAAGTGCTAAGACACAATAAAAGATGAACCAACGTATTGTAGAAGATGATTCTAATGGCATATATGGAAGCAGAGCCGATCTGCTCTGCATTGATGCGTTTAGCTATCATGATTCCAAAGGAACACTATGATTGAGAACAATCAAGAGCAGTAACTCCAGCATCACCAGGGAGACTGCCAAGGCCCTGCTGAGGCTCCACCCTTCCCTCTCCTTCCCTCTGGCTTTGCACTGCCAACACCACACAGTTGTAACACGTCACAGGATGCCCACCATTACATGCTAGGAATTCTTGCTACAACTCCATTGTTCTAATGCCATATTTGAGACAATTATATGTTAATTTTTAAAAATCATCTCTCAATAATTCTAAGATTTGGATGCTTTCAATCTTGTTGACTTAAAGTCTACAATTCTACAAAAAAAATCAGAGGATTAAGATGGTGGACAGGAGGCAGGACTAGCTTGTGTGTGGAGTCCCACATCGTGAACTTTTGCCCCAAGAACTACCACAGGAACGTGCCAAGAAACCCAGGAGAATCCACGGAGCCTTTAAAGGAACTGGATCACTGCTGCAGACTCCTGAGATGCCGAAACACTGTGAGTCCACTTGCTTTCTCAGCTGGGATGCTCATGGTCTTGGGCATGTTCTCAGCGCTGGTCACTGGCTGCCTGGAAATAGACTTGGTGCTGTCGTGGGGGCACAGTGGGAGTGAGACCGGCCTTTAGGGCTGCTGACTGCATGGGAGCAGGGTGAGGCCTGTGACTGCTGACTTTCCCCTACTTCCCTGGTGACCTGTATGACTCAGCAGAGGCAGCCATAATCCCCCAGGGAACATAACTCCATAGGCCTGAGAACCACACCTCCATCCCCCACAGCAGCCACAGCAAGCCTTGCCCAAAAAGAGGCAGAGTTCAGACATGCCTACTCTGGCCCTGACCTGCTGGTCTTTCTCTACCCACCCTCATAGCTGAAGACAAAGGACATAATCTCTTGGGAGCTCTATGGCCCTGCCCACCACCTGAGAAACATAAATACTTAACCAGGTGTCCCTAGAGCAAGTGTGCATCCTCCCTACACAACTGCAGCTGATGCACTCTGGATAGCACCACCTCCTGGCTGGAGGCCAACCAACACAAAACCGGCATATTAAACAACAGTACAACCAAGGACCATGACAGAGTCCACTTCACTCCCCTGCTACCTCCACTGGAGCAGGTGCTGGTATCCACAGCTGAGAGACCTGACAGATCACATCACAGGACTCTCTGCAGACACTCCACAGTACCAGCTCAGAGACCAGTAGCTCCACTGGGTGGCCAGACCCAGAAGAGCAGAAACAATTACTGCAGTTTGGTTCTCAGGAAGCCTCATCCCATGGGACAAAAGAATCTGAATAGCAGCCCTTGAGTCCCAGATCTTCCCTCTGACATAGTCTACCCAAATGAGAAGGAACCAGAAAAACAATTCCGGTAATATGACAAAACAAGGTTCTTTAACACCCCCAAAAGATCCTACCAGCTCACCAGCAAAGGATCCAAACCAAGATGAAATCTCTGAATTGCCAGAAAAAGAATTCAGAAGGTTATTAAGCTAACCAAGGAATCACCAGAGAAAGGTGAAGTCCAACTTAAGGAAATCAAAAACATGATACAGGATATGAAAGAAAGTCTTCAGTGAAATAGATAGCATAAATAAAAAACAACTACAACTTCTGGAAATCAAGGACACACTTAGAGAAATGCAAAATGCACTGGAAAGTCTCAGCAATAGAATCAAAAAAGCAGAAGAACTTCATAGCTTGAAACTAAGGCTTTCAAATTAATTAACCCAGTCTGTCAAACACAAATTAAAAAGAATTTTTAAAAATGAGCAAAGCCTCTGAGAAGTTTGGGATTATGTTAAATGACCAAACCTAACAATAACTGGTGTTCCCAAAGAAGAAGAGAAATATAAACATCTGGAAAACATATTTGAGGGAACAGTCAAGTCCCAGGCCTTGCTAGTGATCTAGACATCCAAATACAGGAAGCCCAAAGAACACCTGGGAAATTTATTGCAAAAAGATAATCAGCTAGGCACATAGTCATCAGGTTATCTAAAGTCAAGCTGAAGGAAAGAATGTTAAGAACTGTGAAGCAAAAGCATCAGGTAACCTATAAAAGAAAGCCTATCAGATTAACAGCAGATTTCTCAGCAGAAACCCTATAGACTAGAAGGAATTGGGGTCCTATTTTTAGCTCACTTAAACAAAACAATTTTCAGCCAAGGATTTTGTATCCAGCAATACTAAGCTTCATAAATGAAGGAAAGATACAATCTTTTCCAGATAAACAAATGCTGACAGAATTTGCTACTACCACCAAGCCAGCACTACAAGAACAGCTAAAAGGAGCTTTAAATCTTGAAACAATTCCTCAAACACACCAAAACAAAACCTCCTTAAAGCATAAATTTTACAGGACCTATATAACAATAACACAATGAAAAAGCAACAAGGCACAAGGTCAGGAGTTCACGACCAGCCTGGCCAATATTGTGGAACCCTGTCTCTATTAAAAATACACAAATTAGCTGGGTGTGGTGGCAGACATCTGTAATCCCAGCTACTCGGGAGGCTAAGGCAGGAGAATCACTTGAACCTGGGAGATCAAGGTTGCATTGAGCCAAGATGGCGCCACTGCACTCCAGCCTGGTGACAGAGAGAGACTCTGTCTCAAAAAAAAAAAAAAAAGGAAAAAGCAACAAGATATTCGGGCAACAAATAGCACCATGAATAGAATAGTACCTCATATCTGAATACTAATGTTGAATGTAAATGGCCTAAAGGCTCCACTTAAAAGATACAGAATGGCAGACTGGATAATAATTAACCAACCAAGTTTCTGCTGTCTTCAGGAGACTCACCTAACACATAAAGATTCACATAAACTTAAGGTAAAAGGATGGAAAAAGATATCCCATGAGAATGGACACTAAGATTAAGCAGGAGTAATTAGTTCTGTATCAGACAAAACAAACTTTGAAGCAACAACAGTTAAAAAAAAAAAAAAGAGGGATATTATATAATGATAAAAGGACTAGTCCAACAGGAAAATATCACAATCCTAAATATATATGCACATATATATATACACACACAACTGGAGCTCCCAAATTTATAAAGCAATTACTATTAAGCCTAAGGAATAAAATAGACAGCAACACAGTAATAGCCGGGGACATCAATACTCCCCTGACAGCACTAGACAGGTCATAAACAGAAGGCCAACAAAGAAACAATGGACTCAAACTTAGAACCTAGAACAAATGTACTTAACAGATATTTACAGAACATCCTACCCATCAACTGTGGAATATACATTCTATTCATCAGCACATGGAACATGCTCCAAGATGGACCATATGATAGGCCACAAAACAAGGCTCAGCACATTTAAGAAAATCGAAATTACATCATATACTGTCTCAGACCACAGTGGAATAAAATTAAAAATCAACTCCAAAAGGAACCCTCAAATCTATGCAAATGTGTGGAAATTAAAGAACCTGCTCCTGAATGATTGTTGGGTCAACAATGAAATCAAAATAGATACTTAAAAATTCTTTGAACTGAATGATAATAGTGACACAACCTATCAAAACCTCTAGGATACAGCAAAAGCAGTGCTAAGAGGAAAGGTCATATACCATTAAATACCTACATCAAAAAGCCTGAAAAAGCACAAATAGACAATCTAAGGCCACATCTCACAGTGTGACCTCAGTCATGTCAGGGTCATCACCTGAGATGTTGATCACATCCTGCAGAAGTCTGTCCCGCAAACCCTGACTCAACGACAGGTGAATAAATGCACTCTCACACCTATTTCAGTGATTCAAGTGAGCGATAGTCGTCGGTTGCTTTCAGAGGGCAAATGCAGCCAACATCCCCCATACATCCTCACATTCATTCAGTATAAATTAACATGGTTAAAAGAGTGGTTTTACAAATGGTAAAAGCTTTGGTTCTAGGGCCCACAGTAAACACTGTTAATGGGCAATTCCCCTTTGACCTCCCCCTGAGAGGGCCATCCAGCACAAAGTTTATGTGAGTACACAGTTAGAGTACAGACAAAGGGATGTGGGGTAAACAGACAACTGGGAAAGCCTCTAATTATCTCTTTTTCCTATGCTAATGTAATGAACCGCTGCCTTCTAGCCTGTCCCAGTAAAACCTTTCAGCCTTCCAAAAGGTTGGAGATCAATCTATAACTTTCCCTAATATTTCCCTAATATTTTGCCAGCCACCCCGAGTGAACCCCAACATCACAGAACTGGAGAAACCAGAACAATCCAAACTCAAACCCAGCAGAATAAAAGAAATAATGAAGATCAGAGCAGCACTAAATGAAATTAAAACAAACAAAAAAACACAAAAGGTAAATTAAACAAAAAGTTGGTTCTTTGAAAAGATAAATAAAATTGATAGACCATTAGTGAGATTAACCAAGAAAAAAGAGAGAAAGATCCAAATAAGCTCAATTAGAAATGAAACAGAAGATATCACAACTAATACCACAGAAATACATTATTCAAGGCTACTATGAACACCTTTACATCCATAAACTAGAAAACTTAGAGAAGATGGATGAATTTCTGGAAATATACAATCTTCCTAGATTAAACGAGGAAAATATAGAAACTCCGAACAGACCAATAACAAGCAGTGAGATTGAAATTGTAATTTAAAAATTGCCAACAAATAAAAGTGCAGGACCAGATAGATTCACAGCTGAATTCTATCAGACATTTAGAAAACTGGTACAAATCCTGTTGACACTATTCCAAAAGATAGACAAAGAGGGAATCCCCCCTAAATCATTCTATGAAGCCAGTATCATCCTAATACCAAAACCAGGGAAGGACATAACAAAAAAGAAAACTACAGACCAATATCCCTGATGAACACAGATGCAAAAATCCTCAATGAAATACTAGCAAACAGGATCCAACAGCACATCCAAAAGATAATCCACCATGTCCAATGGATTTCATACCAGGGTTGCAGGGATGGTTTAACATATGTAAGTCAATAGATGTGATACACCATATAAACAGAATTAAAAACATAAATCATGTGATCATCTCAATAGATGCAGAAAAAGCATTTGACAAAATCCAGCATCCCTTTATGATTAAAACCCTCAGCAAAATTGGCATAGAAGGGATATAGCTTAAGGTGATAAAAGCCATTTATGACAAACCTACAGCCAACATTATACTAAAAAGGGTAAAGTTGAAAGCATTCCCCTGAGAACTGGAACAAGACAAGGATGCCCACTTTCACCACTTCCATTCAACATAGTACTGTAATTCCTAGCCAGAACAATCAGACAAGATAAAGAAATGAAGGGCATCCAGATCAGTGAAGAGGAAGTCAGACGGTCGCTGTTTGTTGATGATGTGATCCTATAACTAGAAAACCCTAAAGACTCCTCCAAAAAGCTTCTAGAACTGATAAATGAACTCAGCAAAGTTTCAGAATACAAAATAAATCTACACAAATCAGTAGCTTTCCTATATATCAACAGCGACATGCTGAGAACCAAATCAAAAACTTAACCCCTTTTACCTTAGCTGGAAAAAATAAAATAAAATACCTACAAGGAAAACTACAAAATGCCACAGAAAGAAATAATAGATGACACAAAGGGAAACACATCTCATGCTCATGATGAGTATAATCAATATTTTGAAAACTACCATATTGCCAAAAGCAATCTACAAATTCAATGCAATTTCCATCAAAATACCACCATCATTCTTCAAAGAACTAGAAAAAGAATCCTAAAACTCGTATGGAACCAAAGAAAAGCCCACATAACCAAACCAAGACTAAGCAAAAAGAACAAATCTGGAAACATCACATTACCTGACCTAAAACTATACTACAAGGCCATAGTCACCAAAACAGCATGGAACTGGTATAGAAACAGGCAAATAGACCAATGCAACAGAATAGAGAACCCAGAAATAAAGCAAAATACTTAACAGCCAACTGATCTTTGACAAAGCAAACAGAAACATAAAATGGGGAAAGGACACCATATTCAGCAAATGGTGCTGAGATAATCGGCAAGCCACATGTAGGAGAATGGAGCTGGATCCTCATCTCCGACCTTATTCAAAAATCAACTCAAGACGGATCAAAGGCATAAATCTAAGACCTTAAACTATAAACATTCTAGAAGATAACATCAGAAAAACCCTTCCAGACATTGGCTTAGGCAGACTTCATAACCAAGAACCCCCAAAAAGCAAATGTAACAAAAACAAAGATAAATAGATGAGACTTAATTAAACTAAAAACTTCTGCACTGCAAAAGAAATAATCAGCACCAGTAATAAAGAGAAGATGAATATCACAAAGGCAGCCAGAAAAAAGAGACACAATACGTTCATAGGAACAAAGATAAGATTGACATCAGACTTCTCTCTCTCTCTCTTTTTTTTTTTTTTTTTTTTTTTGAGATAGGATCTTGCTATGTTGCCTAGGCTTGTCTTGAACTCTGGGCTCAAGCAATCCTGAGTAGCTGGGATTACAGGTGCATGCCACTGTGCCCAGTGACATCAGACCTCTGATCAGAAACAATACAGGCCAGAAGGAAGAGGAGGAATTTTTTTAAAAGAACTGCAAGAAAAACAAACAAACAATTGTGGATGGACACAAAGATTTTGTTTCTCTCCACAAATGGAAATCACCTCACTGTTCAAAGTGCAGGAATCTGTCAATTGATGGGCCATGAAAAATAAAAAAAATATAGGCCACAAGTCTATTTAAGGATATGGAAAAATATCTGCCATATTTTGTCAAGTTTAACAGGCACTGTGCAAAACGTATTTTGTAAATTGGAAAATAAATATTTATAGACACAGGACTTTATGCAATCGTGGGAGCAGGTTACATGGTAACCAGTGCCAACCTCCACCCCCCACAGATATGTCTTCTTGCCCACAATAAACTGGACCTAAGCAGGGAGGGGAATTTTAGGAAATGTAGTCCCAGTTTTGCTAAATTGACACAATACAAATCCACCACATATCAGTAAAAAGCTATAGAGAAATTCACCTAAATGGTTTTAGCAGTTATTACTGGGAGTTTAGTGGTTTAAATTCTCAGTACACAGCTCAGATGTGAGAAAATCACACAACACATTTTTTTTTAATATAATAAGTCAATCTAATTTTCACTCCAATCCTTCCCATCCTATCAAGGAGGTAGGAAATTCTCCTTCCTTCCCTCCCGCTTTCCCTCCCTTCCTTCTTCTCTCCCTCCCTTCCTCCTTTCCTTCCTTCCTTCCTCACCTCCTTCCCTCCCTCCCTCCATTCCTTCCTCCTTCCCTGCCTCCTTTCCTTCCCTTCCTTCTTCCTCTTTCCTTCCTTCCTCCCTCCTTCCCTCCCTGCCTTCTTCCTTTCCTTTCCTTCCTCCCTCCCTCCTCCCTCCATTCCTCCCTCCCTCCTTCCCTTCCTTTGTTCCTTTTTTCCTCCCTCCCTTGCTTCCTTCCTTGCTCCCTCCCTCTCTGCCCCACTCCCTCCCTCCCTTCCTTCTGTACTTCATCTTACTCTGTTGCTCTTTTGCCCAGGCTGGATTGCAATGGCACAATAATAGCTCACAGTCATCTTGAACTTCTGGGCTCAGTGGCTTCTTCTCACCTCAGCCTCTCAAGCACCTGGGACTACAGGTGCACACACCACCACACCCAACTAATCAAAAAGGTTTTTTTGTAGAGATGGGGGTCTTGCTATGTTGCCCAGGCTGGTGTCGAACTCCTAGCCTCAAGTGATCCTCCTGCTTTAGCCTCCCAAAGCACTAGGATTGCAGGCATGAGTCACTGCACCCGGCAGAAAAATACTGGAATTTTGTACAAATACCTACACTATTCATGAATAGCCTTTAAACTGCCCTGAAATTATGGGATTGAAGTGATTACATCCAAATGGAGAACAAAAAATAGACAACTATATTATCAAGAGTGTGGCGTATTTGGCATACATCTAGATGTGTACATGCATTCTGTTTTCCGAAAATGAATAAAAGAACAAAAGATTTCAAAAAAAAAAAAAGAAGAAGAAGAAATAATCAGCAGAGTAAACAGACAACCCACGGGGTGGAAAAAAATCTTCACAATCTGTATATCTGACCAAGGACTCATGTCCAGAATCTACAAATAACTCAAACAAATCAGAAAGAACAAAACAAACAATCCTATAAAAAAAAAAGTGGGCTATAGGCCAGGCGGGGTGGCTCACGCCTGTAATCCCAGCACTTTGGGAGGCCGAGGCAGGCGGATCACAAGGTCAAGAGATCAAGACCATCCTGGCCAACATAGTGAAACCCCGTCTCTACTAAAAAATACAAAAATTAGCTGGGCATGGTGGCGTGGGCGTGGTGGCACGTGCCTGTAGTCCCAGCCACTCGGGAGGCTGAGGCAGGAGAATTGCTTGAACCCAGGAGGCAGAGATTGCAGTGAGTTGAGATTGCACCACTGCACTCCAGCCTGGCACCTGGTGACAGAGCAAGACTCTGTCTCAAAAAAAAAAAAAAAAAAAATTCTGCTTGAAGGATAAAGAAAGCTTTCACAGAATTGATGATTTTTGAACTTAGCCTTAAAGAACTGATTTGGAGAGGACTCTAGGTAGGCAGTGGAGGAATCATTACTGGTGCTGATAAAAGGGCTGGAACAAAAGGTCAGAGGTATTCTTTATGAAAGAAGTAAAATCAGAAAGTAAAAGAAAGCTGCCTGGACCATGATCTTACCTCCTCTTTCTTCCCACTTTACTTATCCTGAATCTGTTACTCTTATCACCTGTCTGAGGTGCATATCTCTATTCCGTGGTCTATTCCAGCAGGAGAATCCCAAACTTCATACAGTCTGTCTAATTTCATGTTCCTTGTTTACCTGGCAAACAGTAAAATCTTGTACAGTCCTGCACCACCTAACGTTTCAGTCAATGATGGACCACATCCATGATGGTTGTCCCATAAGATTAAAAAACCATATTTTGACTGTAACTTTGCTATAGATAGAAAGTTTAGATAACAGAAATACCTACCATTGTGTTACAATTGCCTACAGTATTCAGTACAGTCACACACTGTACAGGTTCGTAGCCTAGGAGCAATAGACTATACCATATAGCCTAGGTATGGAGTAGGCTATACCATCTAGGAATGTGTAAGTACACTATGATGCTCGCACAATGATGAAATTGTCTAACAATGCATTTCTCGGAACCTTTCCCCATCATTAAGCAACACATAGCTATATTTAGTTATTTCAGCTACAGTGCTAAAATTGATAACATCTAATGCTTTACCCCTTCCATGGAGTTTTCCCCGGTCTGTTCTCTGCCAAATTAATCTTTTCCGGGTTTGTGTCCCACAGGGCTTTGAACATTTCATGTAACATTTAACCACATACTATCCTTACTCATAATGTTTTGACCCTTGTTTGTCTCATAGGGGATAACTTCCCTTTGGCAGCCAAGGCATATTCATAGTTAACTGTTCATATTTAGCTCAACTGAATCAACGTTTTCACAAACAGAATCTTTTGTGGGAAAGTAGAGAAGAAAGAATGCAAAGATTTGTTTTTATTAAAAAGTGATGACATGATGAAAATATTGGCTTCAGAAGCTGACTCTTTCACTACCTTTGTACTATCCACATTTTCAGTAGGCCCTGGGTTTTTTCTTGCTGTTGTCTTTTTCCATTTTCAGAGACACGTCTTGATAAAATGGAAGGATTTACTACACCAAGTGTAAAACCTGCTCTAAAGGCTGGGCTGCACTTTATTAAACCTTCTGATTTTCTAATGCATTTTATTATTGGCAAAAACTGATATAAGTTATTGTTTTTAAAAACCCGGAAGCTTCTTTAGATATCAGGTTGTCTTTACTATTCAATATTGCAATGATTTAAGTGCAAATCAATTTCGATCATCTGGATTAATTTTCCTTTTAAAATGCATGAGGGTTTGAACTGTTATGGTCCTATATTATTGTACTTTGACTTTTCCATTGGAAACAAGGTAGACAGACATAAAGATATTCACACGTCGTAGGCGAAATAAGATTTACAAAGCCTTATCTATTTTTACTTAAAATATTTTTCAATTTTTGGTAACATAATTAGATGATCATTAAATTCATTAATTCACCCAATAAACCTGCATCAAACACCTTACATAAAGCTTCATTATGTTACCTCTCAGCCTTCTTCTCTCCTAACTAGGAAGGATGAATTAATCTTTTTTCTTAGCATCTATCTTCATCTCTTTAAATGTTGTTCTTAATTCTTAATCATAGTCTTCATCTTTAAATTGCATAGCAAAAGATTTATTGCAGAAGAGTGACCTAATTTCTCTTTTCCGTCAAAATCATTTTATGAAACCAGGACATTTCTCCGTATCTATGAAGTCTCCCAGAAATCCATGGTCCTCAATTTGAGAAAATAACCTTAGGAATGACTGGCAGATATTACAAATGTAGTGGGGAGAAAGTAAAGCTATAAATCCCTGTTTTGGCAAAGATACACAAATTCATGCAATCTCACTCATTGTTGGTGGCATTTATAATTGATTAATTTCTTTGGAAAGAGACACTGGATATTAAGAACAATAAAAATGTCAATATAGCTGTATGTTCTCTTTCACAGATGCAAAATTAATGTGAAAAAATTTTATAAGGATCAATGAAGTCAGATTTTTACCATGGTGGGCCTGGCTCTTCCCCCTAGACAACAGGACAGTTCACTGAGCTGTTACAGTATAATTATTTGGGAGGAAGAAATGATAAAGGATAAAGCTGTTCAAATATTATTTATTATTAGTATTGATTATTTATATGTAGCTTCATTCTCAAAAGGATTTCAGGCTGCTTTCCCAGATATGTAAAGTATAAAGGTAAAGAAAGAAATCAGGATTAATTAAAGACGATTAATGGGAAAGTAGGATGAAGCCAAAATCAAGGTGAGGACAACATAGTAGAGCCTTAAATTTGGAATTAAGCTTCTCATCAGTTAAACGAAAAGAAAAGGTATTCACAATGACTGAGAGAAACAATTTACTTGCTGGAAGAACTGTAGCCTTGCCTGGCACTGAGACCTGAGAGAAATTTGCACATGATCTTACTAGAAATTAAGAGACTGGACTATATGGCCATAGGCACCTCCTCGGGCACTACCTGCTCCAATCATTAAAAAGGAACAGCAGCTCTGGGGCTCAGAAGCCTTGAGGGTGTGTCCACCTTCACACAGAAGCTAAGAGATGGTGAGACGTTGGATATTAAGAACTATAAAAATGTCAATATAGCTGTATGTTCTTTTTCTCAGATGCCAAAATGAACCTGTAAAAAATTTATAAAGATCACTGAAGTTAGATTTTTACCCTGGGGGCCCTGGCTCTTCATGTTTGAACTTCACATTTGTTGGGGGAAAACCATGTCTTGTTTTCTCTCTCTTTGTTATCCTAAAATTTCCATCCCATTGAGGTAAAAAGAACCAGTATACTTTCTAGCCCAGATAACTTGGGCACCCCTTGGTCAGACACTTGCATATTAAAGTTAAGAAGTTAAATTCAATAATTTATGCAAGAACTTGTTTCTTTTCTGACTTTAAATAGTAACTGGAAACAAAAGCCTAGCTTGAGAAAAAACTATAAAGGGATGGTGGAAGGAACATTTAAAAGAAGTAGAGATACTTCAAATCCACTCACATCTCCGGCACAAAAGTTCTTTGTCATCTACGTGATTTTGATCAGAAGGCATTATTTACGCCGTAATATTGGCTCTGCACCCATCCTCTTAACTCCTTCCACGTTAACCAAGCCATGATTAAGAAACTGACGTCCAGTTAATGGTTCTGCTAACTAAACCACAGGAAGAGGTAGGAAAGTAGATTGTTGGTATGTAATAAATGCCGTAAGATTGTTTTCCTGTCACTGCTTCTTGCACCCAGACACTCTGGAAAAGCACCGTGATGGTTGCTGAAAACCCTCCTAAACATTGTTCACAGACAATGTGCTCAGGAGAAAAGCAGCAGTGGAGGTGTTCTCCATTTACTGCAGTATAGAGAACAAACATTGCCCTAGGGGGAAAAGAGAGCTGGCACTAGCCACCGTTCCACCAGCAACCTTTTATGAAATTATGGGCAAAATGTTTAAAAGTCTTGAGGCATAAGCTGCTTTTATGAAAACTAGGGATAATGATCTGTCCTCTGTCTGAAGCTCATCTCTTGAGAGTTTTACAGTTATAATCAGAAAGGACCCTCCCATCCCTCTTTTCTTTTTTGGCCCTGATGTTCTGCTCCAAAAGCTGCTCTGTGGAGCCTGCAATCAGTTGTATCCATGAGTAACCACTTTAGTCATCACCTGACCAAGCACGTGTTTCCAGTAATGTGCTGTTTTTTTTTTTTTTTTTTGAGACAGAGCCTCCCTCTGTCACCAGGTGCCAGGCTGGAGTGCACTGGTGCAATCTCGGCTCACTGCAACCTCCGCCTCCTGGGTTCAAGCAATTCTCCTGCCTCAGCCTCTCAAGTAGCTGGGACTACAGATGCATGCCACCACACTGGCTAATTTTTTTTTGTATTTTTAGTAGAGACGGGGTTTCATCATAATGTGCTCTTTATTTAAAGGCTTCTTCAAAGAGTATCTAACTGTAACTCAGATACATGGTATTTACCTGCTTTGAGTGACTCTTCAGTATTTCCAATATGGTTTGGCTGTGTCCCCACCCAAATCTCATCTTGAATTGTAACTCCCAGAATTCCCATGTGTTGTGGGAGGAACCCAGTGGGAGATGACTGAATTATGGGGGTGGATCTTTCCTGTGCTGTTCTCGTGATAGTGAATGAGTCTGGCAAGATCTGATGGTTTTAAAAAAATGGGGGATTCCCTGCACAAGCGCTCTCTGCCTGCCACCATCCATGTAAGGTGTGACTTGCTCCTCCTTGTCTTCCGCCAGGATTCTGAGGCCTTCCCAGCCACTCGGAGCTGTAAGTCCACTAAACCTCTTTCTTTTGTAAATTACCCAGGCTCGAATATGTCTTTATCAGCAGTATGAGTATGGACTAACGCATCTTCCTTCTCAAAATAAAATGATTAAAAACATTTTTTTCTCAAAGACATTTTCTTATTTATATAAATTCTGTCTCTCAATCAAATCTGAGTGCCTTTAACATTCTGTAAGAAGACTTTTTTAAATACACTTTACCTAGTTGCAGCCCAATTATTAATTTGACAGAAAATCACTCAGAACAACAGAAATTGAGCCCCTAACACCCACCAAATATTTAAAATTACCTAATGTTGCTACATGAAGATACTCAATAAATATGGAACATAGTTTCTGATTTCAAACACTTTATAACCCACATTGGGAAGATCATATTCATTGGATTTTAGAATAAGAAAGGATTATAAGTCCACTATTTTCTAAATGGATCAGGAAATAATCCACCATCCTGAGAATAAAATAGAGGGGAGAAAAAGATGATTCGACCACCAAAAAATGAACTAAGTTCCCTTTCCTACCCTCCAATGATATTATGCTGCACAGATTATCAGCAGAGGCGACTGTGGCAGATCCTAGTGCAAGTCTCATGTTGCTGGTTGGAAGGAAAAAAGTCTCATGTCACTAAAATAGGAAGGAAGAGTTCTGCAGAGAGGGCTCCTGCATGCCTTCCAGCATCGGAGGCATGTGAAGGCTACAGGAAGGGGTGGAACAGGCATTTTGATGCAGAGGTGTCAAGGGGTCTTAGATCAACACATTCAAGCAAGTCCAGTGGCAGCTGGGGAACTGTGACTCCTGGATCACAAAGTGACCCACCCACAGGATGATTTGAAAAGATTTATACCGTTTCATCATTTGTTGTTTCTGTTTTTTCAGATATGACTGGCAGTCACTCTGTGACATAGCCAAATTGATCCGAATGTATTATTAAGTAGTATTTTTGTTAAACTTTTACTTTTAGCTTTGCTGAAATAGGCTTGTGCTGTGCTTTTTTATGTTCCTAGGAGTAGTGCAGAGGGAAAGCTCTGGCACCTGACAATTTCCAATGAAAGTAATTACCTGTTGGTTGTACATGGACACAAGTGTCACAAGAACCTTTACTGCTAGAGAAGTGGGAAATGGAAGAAAAGACCCAGGGGTGAGAGAATACTAGAATGGAATGTAACATCATGGTACATATTTGAATTATTAAAAAGGATTGAAATACATTGCAGCTGAGCTACAAGAATATCAGAGGCCAACACCTACAGAGAAAAATTCAATAATTAACAAGTGATAGCAGCTTTGAGTTCAATACGGAGTCAGAAGTTTCCCTGAGCAGGGAGGGGGCAGAACAGGCACTTAGGAGGGGTAATATTCAGTGGAGGTGGAAAAGCCAGTGCTCTGTGGTCCAAGACATTTGTTGCTCATCTGCTGGATGACATTTGAGATTTCCTTGACTTTAGTATTTGGAATTTTGTTTCGATGCTTGATTAAGCACATATTTGTGGGTTTCAACAGCCATTCTTTTTCTCTGTACCAGACAAATGGGAGTGAGGTACTCCCATTCAGGAGAAGTACCACCAAACCAGTAACCAGAGACGTTCATTAGGGTCTACCTAGATTTGGATATGTTTGTAATTAATACCCTGTGATGGCTGTTTTTAGGTGTCAACTTGACTCGGCCATGAGACCCAGATATCTCATCAAAAGGCAGTCTGGATGTTTCTGTGAACGTATTTCTTAGATGAGATTAACATTTAAATCAGTAGACTTTGAATAAAGCAGATTGTTCTCCATAATGTGGGTGAGCCTCATCCAATTAGTTGAAGGCCTTAAGAGAAAAAAAAAAAAAGACTGCAGTCTCCTAAGGAAGAGAAAATTCTGCCTCTAGACTGCATTCAGACTCAAACTGCAACGTCAGCTCTTCCCTGTGTCTCCAGCCTGCTGGCTTTCCCTGTAAATTTCAGACTTGCCAGCACCCACAATCATGTCAGCCAAATCTTATTTTAAAATCTCTCTTTCTCTCTCTCTCTCCACACACACGTGCGTGCACACACACACACACATTCACATACACACCCTATATGTTCTGTTGATCTGGAAAACCCTGACTAATAGATATCCCCTATAACCCCTTAGGGTTCAGATCCAGAACTTCAAATAAAAAGAAATTTATTTGAGTGATGAAAACACATGGACACACAGAGGGGAACAACACACAGTGGTGCCTACTGGAGAGTTGGGGGGTGGGAACAGGGAGAGGATCAGGAAAAATAACTAATGGGTACTACTAGGCTTAATACCTGGGTGATGAAATAATCTATACAACAAAACCCTATGACACATGTTTACCTCTGTAACAAACCTGCACATCCTGCACATGTACCCCTGAACTTAAAATCAAAGTTAAAATAAAAGAAATTTATTTGAGTATAATAAACTCAGAGATTCTGAACAAATAATAACCTTTTGTTAAACAATTTAAATTAAACCTAAATAACTGATTCGAGGAACACTACAAATTTTTGAACTAAGTTTTGAATATGAGATCCCAGCAACCCAATCTTGTGGTCTGGATTCATGATTATTCTCTTTCCTTTTGTCTTTTGGTTTTATGATCTATTGTCTTGTAAGTTTCTGAACTAATAACTGGTAGCTAGCTTTTGTCGAGGTTTTGCTACCTCTCCAGAAATTTCTTATGCACTCCCTCTGCATTATCTCTCTTTCCTGACTATTCTTTTCCTAGAAAGGAGCACATTGTGGTTAAAAGACCAAAGTCTTTGAAGTTAAAAAAATTTAAAAAGTGCATTCGAATTCTGGCTCTGAACACCAGCTGTGGAAACATTTAACCTCTCTAAGCCTCAGTTTCCTCACCCCTCCAGATCCTCAGAGTCAGTGCTCAGATTAAATCAGGTAACAGATGTTCAGACCCTGATGTTTATACAGGAAGGTACTGACTTCCATGTGAGGTGACTGATGCCTAATAAACAAGCTCCTTGGTTTCTTTACTTAAAAAGTCCCTGATCATAAAAAGTATCAACAGACATGTAATTTAGAAAGCAAAGAACATCTCTGCTATCCTTGGCAGCTACAAAGAAAGCCAAAAGGAATATATTATCCTACGTAGTGTAACTTCTGTAACAAACAGCTCCCCAGTTGCAGCAGGTTGACAAAGTGACATTGTATTTCTTGCTCATGTCACAGCGCAGTGTGAGGTGATGGGGGGACTCTGTCCACATTCATTCATGAACCTGGGCACCTTCAATCTTGTGGCTCCACCCTCATATTGGCCCTTAAATTCTATCCAAGTGGGACTTTTCTTGTAACCTACACGTCATTGGAAGAGTAACTCTGTGGTTTTATTTTACTCACAGGACTTTTGTTAGATCTGCGGGAAGGAACTACAAGACAGTTGCTACAAGCATGATAAAGATGGTTACTGAATGTAAGAAAGACTTGATGATTTACTTTTTTACCTTAGGTATTGACATATTCCACACGTCTGCACTATTCTTGAGTGTGATCGCTGAGGAATGAACATGATTTGAACTCGTTCATTTTTAGAGAGGATGTCAAACTGAGAACCAGGCAAATCCACCTGTACTAAAAATGACCCTAACATAAATTGGTTGGAGAAATTAGATCTCAAAGATTCTTGATTTTTCCAAAGGTGAATTTTGAAATCTTCCTCAATATATCTATATTAAAAGGAGATGACAGAAGCCAAAATAAAAGAATTATGGGCAGACAGGACAACTGGATTAAAATAAACATCAGTTTCATTTAAAAGGGCTAACTTAAAGATAAATTTTTTGAAGATAGATTTTGACTCCAGCTCTTTAGAGGATCAAAAGTGACCTTGGTGGACAGTGGAAGAAATCACAACATGGAATTCCTTGAATAAAAACCTACTGACTTTAAATAGTGTTGTCTAATGTTACATATACACAATTAAAGAGAAAACATGTCTTTACACTGTTAAAAAAAAAAAAGAAGAAAGAAAATGATAGGGTTTCACATTGCCCCATTCATGCCATCAGAAGTCTATGTAATCATTAGAGTCAAGTATTAGAAATGCTCTTTCTACAGCCACATTACCTTGCAAGGCCCATGAGTCCCTAAATTCTCTCCATGGGCACATGACAACACTGCTTATTCCAGGTGAGGCTATGAGGTGAGAAACAGTAGTGCTGGCCTCACAGAACGTCTAGAGAAGTTAATCTATTCCCAGGCTGCAAACGCCTATAGCAGTTGATGACTGTGGTGAAAAGTGCTTTCACTTTCATGAACTTTTTCAAACTTCCAAGAGAAGTGAAGGTAGAAACAAGCATGAGCCAGACTCCCTAGTTCCCCATCTCTTTTCCTTTCTTCTGGGTCTTATCCATGCTCTGTACCCCTGAAAAAGCCCAGATCTTCTCCTGTGCCTGCCCTATATGCTCTATCCTACCATCCTTAAAGCAAGGCCTCTCCCAAACGCACACAGTGGGGATGATGGCGTCCCATATGGCATGATGTTTGTCTTGAGATGAGCAAAGACCAAAGAGACTTCCCCACACTCCCTCTGCACATCTATCAGCCTTCTGTACAGCTACACTGCTGGGACATTCCAGTTTTAGCTGTGCATTGGAATAGGGCATTGAAGGCCTCATAAAAAGTATAGCTTTCTGACAGCACTGATCGTCAAGGCCACCATCTATTAAGTGACTACTATATGCTGGTGACTTTATATATGTTAGGTTATTAATCCCACCACAACCCTAGCAGTATTATTACTTCCACTGAAAACTGAGTTTTAGTGAGGTTAAGCAAACAGCCCAAGGCAGCGTAGCTAATAAAAGACAGAGCCAGGATTTAAACCTAATTCCATCTGACTCCTCCCACATGAAACAATTATAGCAAACGTTTGTTGAAAGCTTACTACATGCCAATCATTGTTCTGAGCTCCTTACTTGTGTTAACTCATTTTATCCCATAACAATTCTAGGAAGCAAACACTGCTGTTATCACCATTTGGCAGATGAAGGCGTTGAGAGTGAAGTGACTTGCTCAAATCATACAAAATGTTAAGTGCTTAGAGCTGGGACTGCTATCCAGAGCTCTCTGTCTTGAAACCAACCCACTCTTTTTTTTTCTTTTTTTTTTTTTATTGCATTTTAGGTTTTGGGGTACATGTGAAGAACATGCGAGATTGTTGCATAGGTACACACATGGCAGTGTGATTTGCTGCCTTCCTCCCCATCACCTATGTCTGGCATTTCTCCCCATGCTATCTCTCCCCAACTCTTTTTTCATTTTTATGTTTTAATTGTAAAATTTTCCGAAATTCCTTCTTCCATGTCATCATGTAGATTTAACAACTATTGTCATTTAGCTATATTTGCTTCCGTTTTTGTTGACATACTTTAAAATAAGTTACAGATATCATAGTATTTTACTCCTCAAACTTCAGTGTGCCTCTCTAAAGATGGATTTTTTTTACATAATTACAATAGCATTATCACACCTGATAAAATATATTAGCAATTCACTCACGGCATATTTAAAATTCTGTAATTCTTCCAAAAGTAACTTTTTTACAGTTGGTTTATTCAAACTAGGATCCTGTGAAAAATCATGAATAATATTTGCTAATTATATAATTCTAAAACACCTCCTTCCTACTCCCTTTTTGTACCATGACATTAATCGCTGAGGGATCAAGATCAGTCTCTAGAATGATCTGCCTTCTGGATTTGTTTATTTCCTTGTGGTGCTTGTTAAGTTTTTCCTCTAGTTTCTGTGTTCCTTATGAAGTCGAAATTTTAACTAAAGGCTTGAGTGGATTCACTTTTAGCAAGAATGCTTCATAGATGATACTAAACTTTCTACTGTACCACAGCTGGATATTCACAGTAAGTGGCCACTGCAGCAAAGGCAGTGTCAAGAGTATCACAGCGTCAGGTGATGACACCCAGATGCCTCTACTGCAGAGTTATGCGCCCCCACCCCCACCCCACTCAACTGGCAGTCCTCTGGGGAAGTCTGTCATGACAGTCCCCATCAACCTTTCTTTTAGTGGTTTCAGCATCTGTCAAAGATTCTTGTTTGAATTTCCATCCTATCAAAGGCTGCAAATGGTGACTTTCTGATCGCATCTACATTCACAGCTGACATCCTTTGATAAAGTTTTCCTTCCTCAAGTGGAACTATTTAGTTATGCTGAAATTCAGTTTCTTCTAGAAACACATTAAATATTTAATTATTTTTAATTCTCAATTCTCAGAATAACCGATTCATGTAATCGTCACCTCCAGTGACGGCAGGTGAGTTTTGTTTTGGAAGACATTCTCTTTCCTGAGTTTAATTATGTACTTGTGGACTTTTATTATTTTTAAACGCTCAGGTTGTCTCACACTTGCCACTGTATATTCTTCAACTGTCTACTAAACCTACATTAAGGCCTAGATTGAAATCCACATTTCCCATGTAGTAACTGAGTGACTCTTGCTTCTGTGCCTCTGTCTTTCAGAAATAACATCGGAATTAAAAATTCTGTATAGCTTATAAGGTTGTTGTAGTAATTAAATGAGGCAGGTCAGCTACCGGGCTTAGCAAAGGGCGTAAACAAAGAAAGAATGTGACAAACGTTAGTTACTCTTATTCTCATATCATCACCATCTAATGCTAAGTCTGCACTAGGGAAGGAATTAAGAGTCTTGGGACAGGCTGGGGAAAGCTCTCACCCAACAGTGACACATGAGGGCTTTGCAGGGCCAGGAACAGGTCAAGAAACTAGGTACCTGGTAAAGCGAAGAGGGAGGAGGGAGAATAAAACTTTCCTGAAAAAGAAATTGTTTTTGTTTGTTTCACAGTTTTCTAAGGGCCTATTCCATTCCAAGATATCAAAAAGAATGCTGGTGAAACTAGAGCTAAGAGGCTGTCTCAGAACCTGTCAGGGTAGAAAGGCCGGGTCACTTCGAGGCTTTGGGTGGCTTCTCCTCCTGTCCTGCCAGCCCAGTCTTAGGTGTGGCATTGGCTGACGGCCTAAGCTGCTTGTTTCATGCTGGTTTGTAAGGAGAGCTTACAAGTGAGAAGACAAGTTCAGTGTCATCTTCAAATGACAATGGTCATATGAAATACTAAAGATATATATTTTCCTGTAAAACCCTCCCACAGGGACTGAAAGTTTTTAAATAAAATATATCATCTAAAATTGTATTAAAGTGAAAAAGATTGTTTTAATCTCATTTCTTTGAATTGTATTGTGAGAGGTATTGATCTTCTTCCCCCAATCCAAAGTTAAGAACAAATAAATCTCATTGTATCTGAAACTCTGAAGAAAAAATGTGATGCTATTATTTTCCTTCCATGGAAATTTTATTCTGGGGATATATTTCTATAGCAAATGCATGGTAGTTGCCAAAGAAACAAGTTAATAGTAGGCTTTGTAAGAGGAATTTCTTAAAATGAAGAGCCGTTCTATCCTCCCCACCATGTCCTTCCCTTTCAGAATACTTAGCAGGTCACCCCAGCCTTCCACAACATAAACAAGGGTGTTGTAGCCACGAAATCATACAAAGACCACTTCACTTTTGAGCAAGTACACACATACACACAAGTGTGGAATGTGCACGTGTGTCTTTAGGGGTTGAAAGCAGGGGCTTTCCTTCTTTCTCTTTATTATTATTATTAATTATTATTATTATTATTTGACAGAGTCTGCTGTGTTGCCCAGGCTGGAGTGCAATGGCACGATCTCTGCTGACTGCAACCTCCGCCTCCCGAGTTCAAGCAATTCTCCTGCTTCAGCCTCCCAAGTGGCTGGGATTACAGGTACCCACCACCACGCCCGACTAATTTTTGTATTTTTAGTAGAGACCGGGTTTCACTGCGTTGGCCAAGCTGGTCTTGAACTCCTGACCTCGTGATCCGCCCGCCTCAGCCCCCAAAGTGCTGGGATTATAGGCAGGAGCCACTGCACCTGGGCTATCTTTTTATTCTTTAATAAAACATGTTTGTTTTCCTCACAACTTGACAGGAACTGGCTCTGAGATTTACAGAAATAACTGAAGTGATACGGCTCATCCGAATTATCCTGCATCTTCATTAGCCGTGATGCTCACAGCAGCCAAAACTCCCAGTCATGCCTCTTTTTAGGTTATGCTAAACTTTCCTGTATAATCATATTCAGTGGACTAGCATGCCTCAGTAGAATGTTGAGTGATTCAAAAAATACTTGGCTACCAGACAAGAAAGCAAAACAAAGCTAAGTGTGTAACGTTTAACAAAGGAACATTCAGAATCTTCCTTCTGGCAGAATCAAAGCAGCAAAGAACACCCTCATCCTCCTCTCTCAAATAAAAACTGGGAGAAAACATCCTGGAAAATAAATGCCTGCAGCCAGAAGCCAGTTACCATGAAGAAACATGATGAAGTTTAAACCATTCACTCTCATTTTGTTCCTCTAAAGCAAGGCCGCTAATAACCTCAGAAATGTCGACTGATTATCTTCTTTCTGCTTGGTTGGTATTTCTGTACCAAAATGTTCAGAAGGAAGGTAAACAAAGGCCTAGCAGCTCAGATTTTTTAAAGTTTGAACTGGAACTCATTTATTTGTATTTCGGAATTCTCAGGCAGATGACCTGGAAGGTATCCAGAACCTCAGAAGCCGAAAGTTCCGCCAAGCATTTTTCAGCTTGGCAATCAGTAATATAATACCGCCAGATCATTAAAGAAATCCTGTTCTGAATTCCCTTGAAGTTTCTAAGGCAAAGTTTAAACAAAAATTATTTCCTTCAGAGACTCCTATGCATGATAAGTTTTCATCTGTGCATAAGGAAACAGCACAGTAGATTAGACACCTTGACTAAGAACAAATAAACGCAACAAAAATAAACCTACATTTCATTTCTCTCTAGACCTGGATGGCTGTGTATTCAGGAAGCAAAAAACTGTCTATCTGTCGTCTCTTAGGAAGAAGTTGTTTATTACTCCTTTGCTGTGTCGTGGCCGTCTTATTCATTTACTTTTCTATGATCACGTATTGAAAACCCATTCTGAAGAAGGTGCTGTGCCAGACACCACGTAAAGAAACAAAGAACACCGCATGTTCCGACTCATAGGTGGGTGTTGAACAATGAGAACACATGGACACAGGGAGGGGAGCATCACACACTGGGATCTGTCGGGGGGAAATAGGGGAGGGACAGTGGAGGATGGGGAGTTGGGGAGAGAGAGCATGAGGAGAAATGCCAGATATAGGTGATGGGGAGGAAGGCAGCACATCACACTGCCACGTGTGTACCTATGCAACAATCTTGCATGTTCTTCACAGGTACCCCAAAACCTAAAATGCAAAAAAAAAGAAACGAAACAAAGATGTAGATACACAGACTCTGCTCTTGTGGGGCATGATATATAGTGGTGGGGACGGGGAGGAGATACATACAGATAGGTACAAGGAAAGGCAGGATGAGATGCTCTGGCTGTCCAGAGAAGGGTATGTTGATTAGAATGAAGAGATCAGGAGAGATTTCTGGAAGGAGGCAGAATGAGAGCTGCAGCATGAAAGGGAAGTGGGTGTGGACAAAGTGAAGAAGGTCTTACAGTACCATCGCATTTCATCTAGTGCCTTTTTGCCTAAAGTGCTCTGTCTGCTCCTTTTCAACGTATGTCACGTGTAAGTCCATTCATGCACTTAAACCAAAAGTGAGTATGTGAGAAAACCTATTTCTCACCCACACATTAAAATCAAGTTGAGGCCGGGCACAGTGGCTCACACCAGTAATCCCAGCACTTTGGGAGGCCGAGGCGGACAGATCACTTAAGGTCAGGAGTTCAAGACCAGCCTGGCCAACATGGTGAAACCCCGTCTCTACTAAAAATACAAAAATTAGCCAGGAGTGGTGGCAGGTACCTGTAATCCCAGCTACTCGGGAGGCTGAGGCAGGAGAATCGCTTGAACCCATGAGGCAGAGGTTGCAGTGAGACAAGATCGCATCACTGCATCCAGCCTGGGCAACAGGTGGAGGTTGCAGTAAGATCATGCCACTGCACTCCAGCCTGGGCAGCAGAGCAAGACTCTGTCTCAAATTAATTAATTAATTGATTGATTTTAAAAATATGAAATCAAGTTGACTATTATCTCACAATTGTGTACAATCACAGTTTACTTTTTATGCTGCAATTTATTTTTTCCATTTGAGTTGTCTTAATGCACCATCGTTTTCAATTAACTACCAGAAAACAGGTGAAACCCATGATAGCTAGTGTAATAGTGAAGCCATCCACTAATCCAGACCATTGTGGGAACAGGAGTCTGAATGACTTGATCTCATAAATAAGCATATTCCCACTTTGCCTATGAAGGGCGCTGATAATAAAGAATCATCTCTTAGCCTCCGTTCCGCTGTGTCAGTCTATGGAAAAATCAAAATGCACTTATTGAATTTATTTAAATAAGCATTTACTGAGAAATTCCTACTCTAAAGTCGCTGTGTCAATTCAGAGGGCTCAGGACGGCTCCCTACAGGCATCTCACAGCCTGGAGGGGGAACTCACACCCACCTCCGATGCAGGGTGTGATAATAGAGCTGTACACACAGATCCTTGGAAGCACAACAGACAAGTATATCTAATGCTCACGTTCTATTTTCAAAATGAAGCTGGTTTTCACTTGCATATGTAGCTTCATATTCCTATTATTTGGGTTTCTAATTGTAAGATAAGCTCAAAATGTTCCTTAAACTTTTTTGGCATTAGCCTTAGAACCTATTTATATACGAATCACCTGCAAAATACTAGTATTATTTTTAAAGCCATTTGCCAATATGGACAAAAAGACTGGTTTCATTTACTTAACTTGAATGTGAATGATATTTCACTTTGTCCAACATTCAAATACACTTTCAAAGCCAAAGATTTGCCACAATTGAGGATACTGAAAAACGTGCCACATATTTTGAAAGTAATTTTAAAACATATACTGGAAAGGCATTTAGAAACGTTTTAGTGAAAGTGGAATCGTTTCAATGTACTTCCCTACCTCCTTTGTTATCTTTGTCCATTTTGTGTTGCTATAACAGAATACCGCAGACCAGGTAATTTACAAAGAAAAGAAATTTATTTCTCACAGAGGGCATGTGAGAGAGAGGGAGAAAGAACAAAAGAGCAACGCAGCGGAACATGCTTTTGTAACAAACCCACTCTTGCAATAACTAACCCACTCCTGCAATACCAACATTAAGCCATCCATGAGGATAGAGCCCTCACGACATAATTACCTCCTATGAGGCCCCACCTTCCAAGACTGTTGCACTGAAATTTCATTTCCAACACATGAATTTTGGGGAGCACATTCAAACCATAGCATTTGTCTAGCAAATTCCTAATTAACGTTCACAACTCAGATATTGCCTCCTAGATTTCCCTCTGCACTCTCATGCTATTTTTTGAAACCTATAATTCTATCACTAAATCCAAGTCTAAGACACTTATGCTTTTGTTTCATCATCTCCAGGAGATGATAACCGACCATACTCATAGCGGTAGAATAAATTAATGCCATACAAGAACAGCATGTAAAGCATAGTATCATGAAAGTACTCACTGTTATTGACCCAAGTAATTATCACATAGCAGGTCACCAATATAGGACCATCGAATAAAAATACACCTTGTTCAATAGACACATCAGAATTTAGACATACAACGGTGTGTTAGCCTCTTTCATAAAATGAGTTACAATCTCACTTTGTAAGTTAAAAATAAACATTCGTTGAGTCTAAGCTACAGCTTTATGCATTGAAAACAATACCAACTTATCTACATAGCCCTGTAAAATTTTACAAAGTACATTTACAGGGAGTAATTAATTTAATTTTCTTTCACACTATGAGATACAGCTCTAGTGCCAATCATAAATGACAAGCCCTTAATATATTTGCCCATCTGGGCTTCTCTTTCAAAAGTACCTAAGTATCCAGAGAGGTGCAGTGACTCATGCCTATAGTCCCAGGAGTTCAAGACCAGCCTGGGCAACAAAGAGAGACCACCATCTCTACAAAAAAATTACAAAATTAGCCGGGCATGGTGGCACATGCTTGTGGTTCCAGCTACTCAGGAAGCTGAGGTGGGAGGATTGCTTGAGCCCAGGAGGCCGGGAGGTTGAGACTGCAATGAGCCACGGTCATGCCACTGCGCTCAGCCTGGGAAACAGAGAGAGACTCTATCTAAAAAAAATAAAATAAAAATAAAAAAATTCTAAGCTGTAGTTGAAATCTGCAGTGACTGTTTAATCAACGAGCTTCTAATGGTCTTTTTATTATGATTATTAAATGCCTATGTAAACATTTCTTCCTCTAAACTTCACCCTCCTGAAACGGGGCAGCTGTGAATGACTATTCTCTTTCTATACCAGTTCCAACAGCACAGTGGAGAGGGGAGGGAAAAATAAACACACACATTTCTAACTTTCCAGCCTACTGACTGGTCTGCCCTTTCCCCTGGCCAACATCCTCAAAAATATGATAATGAAGTGGTTTGTGTGACTGCGAAAGAGTGGGCCCGTTTTCCTGGGCTGGAGCCAAAGCAGGGAAGAAGGTATCCAAACACAGCTGCAGTTACCTCTCCCTGCTCAGTCATTTCAGGGAAATGGACTCAGCATATCTGGACGGAGGTCAAATGAGGGACAAAATAAAAGGCTCTCTTGGTTGGGTGGTTCTCTACAGATCCTGAAAGCAGGCTTCAGGCCTATACTACAGCAATCCCTCCGACTTTGGTAATAAAATTAACGAGAAATATCACAGAAAAGACCAAAGGAAGAACCAGTCAAATCCCATTGTCACAAACTCTCAGACATTTGCTCGATTATTTTAATATTTTCAATATAGCTGACAGGAGTGGACATTAGTTAACATGAATGATAAATTGGATCGAAATTGTCATTTGTATCCACAGAGACTTTATTATAAAGAAGTATGTCCAAGTTAGCGTTTCACCTAATGGCAGGTTGGGGAAAAAAAATGAAAAAAAATATGTGCATTCTAACTACTTTCTACCAACTATATACATAGTAGATAATTCCATTGTTGAACACTTCTGAATTATATGGCCGTGAAAGTTAAGGGGATCCCTTAATTGAACCCCTCAATTGAGAGAGGAGCTCACTAAAGCACAGAACACACTGGTTAAGCAACCGCTTAGGGCTGCCACCCTCAACAGGAAGGTCTCTCTCAAGTTACAGACTGAACTCTAAGCCTGGCCCAGTATTCACCGGGCACATTATTTTCTATCTACAGTTTCATAAGATGCATCACAAACTTCAGCAATTATTGATTGAGTACTTTCTGCTATGTCTTTATGTAGGTTAATGTTGAAATAATAAAATGAGAAGCCATTAGATTGAGGTGGATTTAACACCCTGGGTTCCTACCTAAGGAAACTAAAACCTAGCTCAGCCTCATTTCATGCAAGTGGCTAATTTGAAAGAAATGAAAGTTAAGCTCAATCAATCACATAGCCAACTGTGCATTGATTATATTGTCTTGACTTCCCACCAAGATAGTCCAAATAAGGCAATTTTTCAAACTTCAACCAATCAATTAATTTCTTTGCTTTCTCATTCACCCTATAAAAGCTTTCCCATCAGCCACCTCTGCTGAAGCCCTGAACCACTTAGAGTCTAGAGCTATCCAATTCATGAACTGCTGTCTGCTCAAATAAAGTCTTTAAAGGTTTAAAGTGCTAAAGTTTCTCTTTTAACATCGATCTTCTATTTGACACTACTGTAAACTTGTTGAAAGCTACCACTATGGTGAAATGATTCCGAATCCTCCCACTTCTGACACCTCCTGGGAACAGTGCTGAAAATCCAACATGGACTAAACCCCTTCCATTGGCAAATAGGCCCAGAGGGGCCGAAATGAGGGAGACAGACTCAATGAAGCTCTTGTCCTCCTAAAGATTACAATGGAACAGGCAGTCAGACCTAAACAGTTCTAATACAATTTGCTATAATAAAGGTACAGACAGATCTGTGTGAATGCAGGTAACAGGAAGATTAATTCACCTGAGAGTATCTGACAAAAGATACTCAAGATGTGGTCCAAGAACCATCTGTCCTTATTACCCTATATGAAATTAGTTTGTAAATTAAGAGTATGTATTTAGAAACTCTTACAGCATTTGACAAAGTAGAAATTCTGCCTACTAAATCTAATAATAAAAAGTTACAGCTCGTGCTTAGTGCTTTTATGTCTGTGAACAGATTGGAAATTTTCAAAAGAAAAAGAAAAAGGAAGGAAGAGAGAAAAGGAAATTGGCCCTTCTTCACAAAGAAGTTGAGAAGAGTGGTCTTTGATGAATTAGGCTTGGCCTAGCCCTTGCAGATGGGTAAGACTTCCACAGCTAACTATACGAAACAAGTGTGGAACGAGGCCAGTCAGCAGCATCTATTCAGAAGGAGGGATTCCAGGAACAAATGAAGACAAACGCAATTTGTGCAGTCAGAAGATAGGAAGTGTGAGTATCCATGGACGTGTGGGAAGAGAACCCAGCATTAGTGAATGATGTAAAGGTTGGGAGATTTTATTCCAACCTGAAGGTTTGCAATTCATATTGTTGGCAAGCAGAGAGCTATGAAAAGCTTTCGACTGGGAAGTGCTATAATAGAATCTGCACATGGCTAAAGGATGTTCAGTAGCTACTTGCTAATTGAACTATTGCACATGTGCTAAAGGAGCTGTAAGTTCAGCTGTTTACCTAGGCCAGGCAGGTTCGGTGCATAGGAAGGCGAGGTTATCAATCTAGCAAGCACTTGCCTCATCTAATGGGTCACCTGCCATCCAGATCTTTCCAACTGTTTTCATCTGGAGGTGCACACCCAGTGTTCCAGATTTCCAGTTTTTCAAGAGCAGCTGAAAAGCTGGGTTTATACGGTAACTTCTAAATTACACATTAGCACTAACTTCAAAAATTGTTGGCCAAAGAAAATAGGTCTACAGGTTGGATTTCTTGTCTAGACTCCGAATTTGCATTAGCACTAATTTTAAAAATTGTTGGAAGACACTATGAATTACACAATATCACTAACATTAAAGATTGTTAGAAGATACTATGAAGGTCAAACAAAAGAGGTCCACATGTTGGATTTGTTGTCCAGACCCCTAATCTGCATCTCTGTTTTAGCACAAGAGAGGCCAAGCACGGTGGTTCACACCTGTAATCCCAACCCTTTGAGAGGCCAAGGTGGGTGGATCACCTGAGGTCAGGAGTTTGAGATCAGCCTGGGCAACATGACAAAACCCATCTCTACCAAAAATACTAAAATTAGTGTAGTGTGATGGCACGCACCTGTAATCTCAGCTACTTGGGAGACTGAGGTGATAAGAATCGCTTGAACCCGGGAGGCAGAGGTTGCAGTGAGCCAACACTGTACTCCAGCCTGAGCAATAGACTGAGACTCTGTCTCGAAAAAAAAAAAAACAAAAGAGGAGCGTTACATCTGTCAAAGTGATCAACTGCTCCTTGTGTATTTTTTGGTCCCTAAAGCTTACAGAGATTATTTTTAATACTCATGATGTGATGTCTGTACCACCCTGCGATGCTCTGTTTTCAAGGATGATTGCTGGCATTACTGATCACTGCTGGTGTGTACCGATGTGCCCTAGTCTTGTACATAACCGAAAGTTCCTTCTTACTTAGTTCAGCAGCAAAACTTATGTGCAATTACAGCCATCCTTTATAGCTTTACAGCCTGTACTTCCATCACTAAGGGGTAGAGCAGTGTGTGATTCTTACTGCCTCATCCCTTAAACCCAGAATACTTGTCATCC
This sequence comes from Aotus nancymaae, assembly GCF_030222135.1. NCBI lineage: Eukaryota > Metazoa > Chordata > Mammalia > Primates > Aotidae > Aotus > Aotus nancymaae. The sequence goes on from NW_026988431.1 coordinate 10,840,765, forward strand.
TGGACCAAAACTGGGTGTCTCCATCCAGCCTTCAGTAAAATAGAGCTTCATTCTGCCGGAGCATTTCACTATTCCCCTTACCCTGAGGATTTTTGTGCAACTGATGTTGCCTGGGCTTGATTTCAGCCAAGATAAAGGCAATATTGAGATGCAGCTGGTAGCCCCTTTAGGAGGCTTCCAAATTACGGGGCACTTAGAAAGGAAAAAGTTTTTCTTCCGGTAGGTTTCAGAAAAGAAAAAAGTCTGCCAGTAAATTTTAAATGTGTTTGTTAGAAAGGGTGGTGGGGGGTGAAGAGGAGAGGGAAATAAAAAGAATCAATAAAAACTCTCTTCCCAGCTGTTCTTTCCACAGCCTGCATAAAGAAGACGCATCTTTTTGATTAAAGTGCAGCTTTCATGCCCTTCTCTGGCAGCCTGCCAAGCTGGCTTAAGGTGAGCTCTGCTATTTTAAGGTGGAATTGTTTGCATTTGACTTAAAAAGACTCATTATTCCATAGCTCACTTTTTCACACTGCCTCAGAGGGGAAGCAGCAATTTAAACCTGAAGAAACAATATGGAGGAAATGACCCCTGGCCCCTGAGGGAGAGTTTAAAAAACAAGAATCCAAATGACCTAATTCCACAGCTTTCACCATTCCCAGTGGCACTTCCTACGGTTCCAAGAAACTTAAATTCGACTTGATAGAGTTAAATGTCTGTAGACACTTACATCATAAATTCCCACAACAAAAGATTATTATTCCATTGTAAAAATCACTGAATCTTCAGATTTATTCAGTTTAGATGGACTTTTCTGTTCATTTATCTTGTAAATGTATCCACTCAGAAATCCATATAACTGCTCAGAATTTGAATTGATTCCAAAAGGATAAACATTGTGGATAGCTAGCTTTTTTTTTTTTTAAAGACTGGTCAGTTTTATATTATTTTAGTAAAATATATTGGTCTTTTAGCCTGAAAAGTCATTGAGTCTGTGTTTGAAAAACAAATCAATGTGCACACGCACAGACATGGCCAAGCTGTGCCATTAAGCCTAAAATATGGCTGCCTCTCTCCACTCCTCTGCTGTTCTACAACACTTAGATGGGCTCGCTTCCTCTTAGCCACGTTGTGCTCCCTGAACTACAATTGCCTGAGCTAATTACTGGGTTTCTTAACCAACCCATTGTATAATTTGTTAGTCTCAAGTTTTAAAAAAATTATTAATTATTGATTGTCTTTGTGGGCCCAGAGTTTGTGCAGTACTTAGTATGATTTTTGACCACTTGTAAGCCAAACTAAAATTGTTAGCTCCCCACCAAGTGAATGAAGGGATTCCCTCTCCACCAAGGAAATGCCAAAGAAATCTGAAAAACTAGTTCCGGTAGTGACAGGAAGGAGTCATTAGCTCTCTCTCTGGGTTTAGACACAGCTAACCAGTATTAACATTAAAATAGATTTGACTTCCTTCATTTGTTTGTTTGTTTGTTTTCATTGGTTTTGGAGACAGGGTCTCACTCTGTCAGCCAGGCTGGAATTCAATGGCATGATCAGGGCTCACTGCAACCTCAACCTCCCCAGTCTCAGATGATCCTCCCACCTCAGTTTCCCAAGTATCTGGGACTACAGGTGTGCGCCATCATGCCCAGCTAATTTTTTTTGTATTTTTTGTAGAGACAAGGTTTTGCCATGGTGCCCAGGCTGCTCTGAAACGCCTGGGCTCAAGCAGTCCACCTACCTCAGCCTCCTAAAGTGTTGGGATTACAGGTGTGAGCCCTGCATCTTGGCCTGAGACCCAGCGAGAACAGATTCTTTGTAGCAGTAAGATAGCAAATTCCAAACTGACGCTAGTATAATATCACATGACAGATAAAGAAGGATATCAAAATATTTTATCCCAAAATATGTTTCTTTGCCATATTTTGAAATGGTCCCGCAAAGCCGTTTTTGTGGGGGAACTTTTGCATCCGTGAAGAATCCCTATTAACATAAGTAGATATTTCCCCTTCCAGGCCCTCCCAACTCTGAACAGATTAACTGAGAGTCAAACACCTTTTAAAGGTCTAAATAGGAAACACTTGCCATCTATTGTCTCTGAGGGCAGCCACCTCTGAGTCGTCTTCCATTAATAAGAACTTTGGTCTCCACAACCCCTTATTATAACTCAGACACTTCCTGTTATTGATTCCAGTCTTTAGATAATAACTTAACTCTCAGCCAATTGCCAATCAGAAAATCTTTGAATCCACCTATGACTTGTAAGCTCCACTCCAGCACACCACAAGCCATCCCCCGCCGCCCCCCCAACACCACCCCCATCTCATTTCCACTTTGAGTTGTCCTGCCTTTCCAGTTGAACCCACATATCCCTCACATTACATTGATTGATGTCTTATATCCCCCTAAAATGTGTAAAATCAAGCTGAAGCCCAACCATTGTGGGCACATGTTCTCAGGAAACTGTGCCTTAGGTGATGGTCACTCATATTTGGCTTAGAATAATCCCTTGAGACTGTGCCGTAGGTGATGGTCACTCGTGTTTGGCTTAGAATAATCCCTTGAGACTGTGCCGTAGGTGATGGTCACTCGTGTTTGGCTTAGAATAATCCCTTGAGACTGTGCCGTAGGTGATGGTCACTCGTGTTTGGCTTAGAATAATCTCTTTGAAAGATTTACAGAATTTGACTCATTTTATCAACACACCTTTTAGCAAAACTGTGTCTCATAAATATAAAGCAGGAATTTTATTTTTTCCCTTCTTTTCCAAATCTCACTGTTCTTTTGTTATTACTAGCACTTGGAACTGATATTTGAGTATTTCCCCGTTGCACTGAAATAATGCACAACAATCTGCGTATATCTGGTACAGAAAGATTATTTTCCAGAAACAGAGAGAGGTTTCTTTGTCTTGTGATATAAGGAAAATATAATCATAGATTGCAATGCCCATGCTATTGTTAATTTTTTAAAACTATAGAACAAAACAATTCCACACAGAGTAGATGGGAAATGAAATGGAATACTTTTTGTCACCTAGATTAAATGGTTTCACTTTTCCCATTCTATCTATTCTCTTTCTATCTCTTCTCTCAAGCTGTGTAGTTTTTTTAAAAAATTGTTTTTAAAATAAATAGTTTAAATTTAACACATGCAACGAAGGGCCTTGATATAACTACTCACAACACACTAGTGGAAATCACTGAGTTGTGGGGACAGTTCTATAAAATATTTCTGCAAGGCAATGGAACAACTTACTTTCTTCAAAAGACTGAGTCAAGTTCTTTGAGCTCCCAGAAAGGTACAATCTACCTGAGTTAAAAGATGAGAGTCACTGATGGCTTTAGGCAGAGACCTTCCTATGTCAGTACCTGGAAAGGGTTTCCCTAGGCCCAGATGTGGCCTCAGCTTTCCTACACACATTATGTCAGTAAATCATCAATTTTTAGTGTTAGTTTCCATTTAAGAATTAAAGCAAAGGTCATGAGTTTTCTTCCTATGCAAATATACGTATGTCCATGTATCACCCAAAAAGTCCTTTCCTGGACCCCACTACCCAATTTTTAAGTTTGCCCAGAGGTGATGTGTCTCTGGAGCTAGATTCATGAAAAGCAAACCCAAAGTCTATTTTACTAAGCCAGAATGCCAATTTACTCATTTAGAACTGGCGACATGGCTTGGCCCAGGAGTTAGGCCAACTGTCTGCACATTCCCTTTTGGTAGGTAAAGCTACACAGAAAATCAAATTACAGATCCAAAGACTTTCTGGTGATTTTAGAAATAGAACAGAGGAAGCGGATGTTATCATGCAATAGCAGCCTGATCAATTTCTCTTCTCCATTCCAAGCATATTTGTGTCTACCTTCCCCTCAGAGTCCGCTCTCCCCTAGTTGTAGTTTGTCAGATTCCAATATACAAAAGGGAGGGGCTGAGAAGATAAGTCTGTCTGTCACCATATAAATTATTAAGCCAAACAAGTTAAGTGCAACTGAGGTTGTGGCAGATCTGGGGACCACTCCAATCATTTCTTCTTCAGGATGTATTCCTTTTGAGGATTTCAGAATTACTTTATTAGTAATGATTACACATTTCTTCTGCAGCTGGCTATAAATTGAATGTTTTTCATTTGCATTTCAAAGAGAGAACTCAGGCTTAGTTTTTCTGTAAGTCTTGTGAGCTCATCTTGGTTGGTAATTATCAGCTACCAGGCATCAAATATAGAGTTGACCCTAGTGCTTATTTGCTGTAATACAGGGCAACCATGACACAGACCATCTAAAGCAGCTGTTTAAATGCATAGATGGTATTTTCCAAGGATATCCGCTTCTTGGGTTTTTCTTAGATTATTATTTCATTGTGTTTGCCTTTGGAGCCCAGGAACACATTAAGCAAAAAAGAAAAGGATAGTATTTTCTATTTGCTGTTTCACCTAAAATGATCTCAGTCTCAATCTCTCTCTCTCATTCTCTCTCTCTCTCTATCTCCCTCCCTCTCCTCTCCCTCTTTCAATAAATGTCATTCAAAGCTAAGAATCTAGAAACTCTTCTTCAGCATATCAGCTTCCACAGCAGAAGTCTTGATCTCTGTTGGTAAGACTTAAAATTTTCTCCTAAATTATGCTAATGAGATCATTTGCACAATGTTGTTTTTTTTTTTTTTTTTTTTTTTTTTTTTTTTTTTAACAAAAGGAACAGGCTTGTCCTGCGCTGTTTTCCTTGTAAGGAACCAGGTGAAGTAAGGCAAGGAGGTTTTCCTCTGTGTATAGAACAAAATGGCAAACACGAGGCCTGTGGGAAAGGCAAAAGCTAACACAGAGCCAGAGAAACAGACACCAAGCAGTTTAGCAGAGCGCCAGGGCCAAACAGGAGAACTCCAACATACAGCAGAACAGAAGCTGGAGCAGGGTCGAGGTTAAAGCAGGCAAAGAGATGACAGGAAGATTTCTAGAGGCAGGGTGCCGACTCACCTGGCTGATGAGGTCATCTTTTTAAAAGGGCTAAGATGATGTGAACAAAGTCAAACTAGGATTCAGGATAGCAAATAGGAAGCATTTCGTGAAAGCCGTGTGAGAGGAGCAACAGGTCAAGCAAAGCATCTCAGTGTGATCCAGGCATCACAGGAAACAGCAGTAGCTTTACGTCCACGGTGCTGAGTGTAAAGACGCTATCTGGCTCCTTTCTCAACCAGTTGCCTCACTTGAGGCATCACAAAAATCAGCACAAGATACTCCAGGGATACTCATTATCTTCAAGTCTCCTGATGAGTTAAATTTCCTCAGAACAAATGAATAGAAATAAAATGTAAGACAACTCAGGATTCATAAAAGCCTCACCTTGGCAAAATGCCTGGGTGGTCCAATCTTCCAGGATTCTGATTTGCTGTGCTTTCCTTCGAAACTAAATAGAAACTTCCAACGGACCTTCTCTCTGCTTCCAGAACATGTTGAAGTTTGTCAAGAGTTTAACTTATATTTTGGAGAAATGGTATCACTTAAGTTAATGTTCTTTAGTAAATACTGATTAAAGATATGCTCAACAGATTTTCATTTGTATTTTTTTTCTGAAGATGAACACAAATTCTACAAGAAATACTTTTCATTAAACTATGTTGTGGTTCTTATTTTGTGGACTCCCAGAGAAGTTACATGCTTTCCACAAAAACCCCAGTAAACAGTAGGCCAGGAATCATGCTTAACTGCTAATACGACACTGAGACACTACTAGCTAAACAACACTAACAGACCCAAGTCATACGATTTTCCTGCCAAACATTATATAGAAAATATTTTCATCTTTTCCTTTAATTGCATTCAACAGAGAACTAATTCATCAATTGCATTAATAGGTATTTAGTGACTTGTGAAGAACCTGAGTGATCTTAACACTGGTGACACAAAAGCTGTGTTGAAACGATCAGCTGTTAGGTATCCCTGCAACAGTAAATCAGTGCATTTGCTGGAGAAGAGCTTTGGAGAAGAGCCATCCTTTCACTTTCTTTTCCCCCAAACCTGCTAATTCCAAACAGAACTTTAAATTCACAACTGGCAGCTTCCATTTCCTTTAAGGAATTGGGCAATTACTACTTGTCTTAGTCCTTCTGGGCTGCTATAACAAAATACCTTAGACTGGGTACATTATAAACGACAGAAATTTATTTCTTACAGTTCTAGAGACTGAGAAGTCCAAGATCAAGGTGCCAGCAGATTCCGTGTCTAGTGGGCGTCCATTCCTCATAGACGATGCCTGCTTGCTGTGTCCTCACATGGTAGAAGGCAAACAAGCTCCCTCAGACCTCTTTTATAAGAACACCAATCCCATTCAAGAGGGCTCCATCCTCATAATCTAGCCACTTTCCAGATGTCACATGTCCCATACTGGGGATTACGTTTCAACAGACGAATTTTGGAAAAACAAACATTCACATCATAGCACTATTACAACCCACAATTTTTAAACATGAAAATAGAGCTGATCCCTTTACAGAGAATGAAAGTGTTTTATGTCTTAACCTGGATAGTGGTCACATAAAGTATGGATTCGGGCAAATTGCTAGATATACAGATTGCCAATTAAATGACATGATGCCATATAAGCCAAGTGCTAGATGAATACTAGAAACAAGAGCTGTAAGTGTTTAGAGAAGGAAGACAATCCTATCCGGGAATAAATCAGGAGGAGGTTTTATAGGAGGTGAGATTTGAGCTGGCATTAAAAGGCAGGTAACACTCAGACTAGAAGATACAAGAGACCGTTGCTGACAGGAGACATTCACTGTGCCCACAGGTATGGAGGGGAAATGACATAGGAGCCAGCAAATACATATACGAGACACGGGAAGAATATTTCTTTGACTTTCACCAAAATAGCACTTTATTTACATATTCTTCATTTTTATTAGGTCCCCATCCTCCAGTAATCTAAGCTAAATTGTAGTATGTGATTATTTCAAGTCAATTATTCCAAAGAAATCTCTTTTTTTTTTAAATAAACTTTTTTTTTTAATAGAGACGGGGTTTCACCATGTTGACCAGCCTGGTCTCGAACTCCTGACCTTGTGATCCACCTCCCTCAGCCTCCCAAAGTACTGGGATTACAGGTGTGAGCCACCGTGCCCGGCCCCCCCAAAAAATCTCTTTATTCACATGACCTTTATTCTTTTTCTTTTTTTTTTACTTTTCCTTTTTTGAGACAGAGTGTGGCTCTGTCACCCAGGCTGGAGTGCAGTGGCGTGACCTCGGCTCCCTGCAGCCTCTGCCTCCCAAGTTCAAACAATTCTCCTACCTCAGCCCCCTGAGTAGCTGGGACTACAGGCGTGCACCACCACACCTGGCTAATTTTTGTATTTTCAGTAGATACGGGGTTTTACCATGTTGGCCAGGATGGTCTCAGTCTCCTTACCTCATGATCTGCTTGCCTCGGCCTCCCAAAGTGCTGGGATTACAGGACCTGACTTTTTTCATAAGGATTGCAAACAAAACAAACAACAAAAATGTGGGGTATTTGCAGCATCCCCTTGGAATTTCCATGACATGACATCATCTCAGATAATCTCTCAGAAATGAGACTTTGCAGCACTCCTTTTTCAATACGCCTTAGACAATCATTTATTTTCCACTTAATCGGTTTAGTCCATGGAGGCTGCACTTCACTAGGAAACCATTTGGGAGAAGGAGAAATATTCATTCAAAATATCTCGGTTCATTGAGCCAATTAAGAATCAGAAAGGAGGCCGGCTCAGTGGCACATGCCTTTTATCCCAGCACTTTGGGAGGTTGAGGCGGGTGGATGACTTGAGGCCAGGAGTTCGAGACCAGCCTGGCCAACATGGTGTAACCCCATCTCTACTAAAAAACAAAAAACAAAAATCAGCCTAGCGTAGTAGTACATGACTGTAATCCCAGCCACTCAATCTCAAAAAAATTCAGCAAGATTCCATCTCAAAAAGAAAAAAATCAGAAAAGAATAGCCGCCTTTATTCTTGCTGTTGCTTTACAGTCTTTTGTCTTAGGTAAGTCAAATTTAAAGAGAGTTTCCGGCACAGGAGTGTGATATTCTCGTGTCTGTTTACTTCAAACATTGTTTAGACTATTCCTCTGGTCTAAAATAACCTTATCCAGCCCTACACATGACTTCTAGAGAGTTTATCACATCCTTCATGGAAAATTTCTCTTTCTTCAGTATCATGGAAATGATAAGATCCTGACAGGACGACGGAGCACCTGAAATGTAGCAGTGATGAGTGGAACTAAAGTTTAGGTTGGTTGAACAAAGTTAAGTTTACAGAAGAGAGAAGTTGCTGACAGCCAAGAAAAAACGATGTGAAATCAACCACTTCCCCACATGCATTTTGAAATGTAAATACATTTAACACTCAGAGAGGTGCAGGGGAATCTAGCTATTTTGGGCTATTCTGAGCAAGGACAGCTGTATGTTCTGAAACATATGGCTCAACATTTGTAAAAAGGAAAGGGGTGAGGGAAGAAACCACAGAATGGCATATTTGAGTTGGTCATTTTGAGATTCCTTAAAGTTCTGACATGAAAAAAATGATTCCCTAATACTCAGCATGACAAGTATCAGTCACTGGGGAACATTCTCTCAACTGGTATTTGAATTGGAATATGTGGAGATGGGGTTCTTTCTACACAACAGGCCAGTTCAGTTCATCCCAATCAGCAGGACAATTCCTCCATCTCATTTTGTCCTTGTATATGTGCTTGGGTGGAAGGGGTCACGGAAAGGAGTGGATCACTCTCTGTATACGACAGGAGTTCTTTCAAGGGAGCCAGGAGCCAAAGGACTTGCTTTTCTGGCTTCTCATGTTTCCAGTGCCAACAGGGCTCCCTGGAACCTCCAAGCTATGACACGATTATGCTCATTTCAAAGGACAAACAGGACCAGCCCTCCAGACACTCCCAGACCAAAACTGTTTTTATTAAGGATTTGCTCCACTTACCTGGGAGTGGTTCAGTTCTGGAGCTTTGTGGAGGTATTTCCTCACACACTCCTACCATCCTGGCAGACCATTGTACACCAGCCTATTTCACATCCTCCTCCCTCCTTTTCTTATCTCTCCCTGATATGTGATTTACCCTCCACCATCTGGACCAGACTTTCTGCCTCTCTGGACCTAATTATTTCTCTTATTCTCTAGAACTACCTCTTCCCTTTTGCCTGTGACTCATAACCTTTTATTAACAAACAATTGTTCCTGGCTCGATTTTTCTTTTCTGTATTCTGTTAAGTGCACAGTGATGGGTAAATACAAAAGTATGTTATGTTACTACTCACCCCAACACACACACACACACACACACACACACACACACACACACAGTAAACCTTTTCTTAACCTCACTGGGGTCACCATGTGAGTAATAGTTACAGTCCCAGAGATTGAAGCCTGAAATACCCAGCTGAAAAATCTTTAAATTTCAGAAGGCAAATGAAAAGAAAAACATAAATGAGTCACACGACAATTTGACAATGAAAAAAACCAAAGAGGAAGAGAGATCTGAATATAAAATGGCTAATATTAAAGGATAAGAGAAAATATGAATGAGATAGTAAGGGAAGGGAAAAATCGTTTCTCAAAAACGGGGCAGATGTATTGTCCTTCTTTCTAGATGGCAGACAGGGACCTAACAAAGGAGAGGGCATCAAGAACTCTTTATTTTGAATTGTCTGTCGACCAGTGTATTCTGGTGCAAATCACCTAATCCCTCCTTATGTCTCCACTTCAGTATCTATAAAACTGTATGTAATAAATCTAAGCCACGACCCGTGTGCAGTCTAAGGAACACCTGATTCAAGATTATTCAGGGTGACACTAATGTTCCAGGTTATTTCTGCTATGACTGGTGTTGTCAGAGAAGCCCAGAAAGGGTTTAGAAATATTTGAAGATAAGAGTTGGAGTCGGGGAGGGATTGACTTGAGACTTCAAAACAATACTCTCACACTTGTGATCTCAACACTTTGGGAGGCAAAGGCAGGCAGATCACTTGAGGTCAGGAGTTTGAGACTAGCCTGGCCAACATGGCGAAATGCTGTCTCTACTAAAAATACAAAAACATTAGCTGGGCATAGTGGTACACACTTGTAATCCCAGCTACTTAGGAAACTGAGGCACAAGAATTGCTTGAACCCAGGAGGTGAAGGTTGCTGTGAGCCAAGATCATGCCACTGCACTCCAGCCTGGGCAACAGAGTGAGATTCCATCTAAAAATCATAACTATAATACTCTCAAAGGGACACTGCCAGAGGACTATATCAGCAGCATTTTTTCTTAGTGATGATTGATGGATTCCCCGTCTACCTGGGAGTGGCAGCTGTGTGGAAGTGTTTCTGCTGACATTCCTATTGTCCAGGCAGGTTTATTCTGAAAAGCAGCTTGCTGACAGGGGTGTGTGCTGGCTGCAACATAGGAACAATGATGGTTAATTAAGAAGAGGACCCAATAACGAGAAATGACAAGCTCCTGGACACCGAAGGTTTGCCTGACTACTTAACTCGGCAGTGCCTTTAGACTCTTCAGCCAGTTCTGCCTGTCAGACCTCAGAGAGTTGTTCTAATTGGTACAGAAAAGTTTGAGAAATTATGCTACAACAAAATGGCTACAGTTTCCTAGAGAGAGATGCAACAGGAGGAATTATCATTTGAAAATTCATTCAAGGTTTTTAAGCAATTCACCTAAAGACGTCTCCAGTGGAAAATGTGTCCACATTTTCATAGGTGGATATAATATGAAATACTTTTCATTTGTACAGTATTTTCAGTTTGTGTGGGACCCACACATGTTTCCTCCTATGCCCTCCTTCCACCCCAGCAACGCTATGAGATTGTCACTATCATCCACAGTTTACAGATGAGCAATCTGGAGCCCACATACATTTGTTCATCTGGGTCCACGTCATAAAGTTCTTAAGAAACCTTGCTAGGACTTAATCTCAGATTTTCTGACTCCAAGTTCACTGTTCCTTCTTTTATCTTATTTTCACCTAAGAAGATAAAAATGTATCAATTCAGAAAAAAAAAAAAACAAGAGTTAAGGAAAAAAATAAAAGCAAGGCAATGCATGTTTGGTGTTTGCATAGAATTCCTGATTTGTGATATTAAGAGTAAGCTGATTTATTTCTCCAAATTATGATGACTGTTTCTAGACATATGCTTGGTTTCCCAAAAGGATTAGCTAATTCCACTAAAAAATCTCCTAAGCAAGTGTTTCATAAACATTTTTAGTCACTTGGCGCTCACTGACTGAACCAAACTTTGGTCACACTAGCCGATATACAAAAATATCATGAAAATGAATTGGACTGGGGGGAGGAAAATATAACCATAGGCTGGCAAGACAAACACCGAATCTTCACAATACATAACAACTGGGAGATGGGTTGATGGTTGATTTTGCTTCTTAGTAGGACTTTTCCGAATTTTTCAAATGACCTACTATGCATGACTTCTGTAATTAGGAAGGAAGTTATGCATTTTTATTTATTATAAGAATAATGACACGTTAGATGAATGGACTATGAAATTGCAATTAAGACCCAGAAGTCACAGCAGCATACATTAGCAATAGAAGAAATCATCCTGAGACACCTCTCCCTGAATCTCTTGCAACTCATAAAGGGACCCCACCCTCCAGATCATTATTAAAGGTAACAGTCCTAGAGGATTCTGAGGGAATAACACAGTCTACACTTACTCCCTTCCCCAACCCGGTGCAAACGACAGTCGAATTTAAACATATTTTTAAATCTTGCTTCATTGCGTTGCTTATTCAAACTCAGTATTTTAGAAATGTATTCCCTTTAGACAGAAGTACAAGCAGTCTGAGTGTTGTGGGGTTTGTTACAGGAGTCCCGCGTGCCAGGAGGTACAGAATTGTGAAGGGTGGTAAGTACAGCAGACACGGGGTGTACATAAGCTTGTACAGAAAGGAAATGACGATGAATATGGGCTTTGCCCAGATGTATAATGTTTCCGAAGTCTCCCTGGTGTCTAACCTCTGTGGGCACACCCAAACGGAGCATCCCGGACCGCCATCCCCACCCTCCCTTCCTCTTGCTCCATTCTTTCCCGCTACTCTGTCCTTTGCTTCTATCACAGCTTCACTTGCCAAGGTTCCTACATGAAGATCGATTGAGTCATTTGAAAGACTTGTAAGGGCCCACATGGCTAAAACACAAAACAAACAAGAACTGACTTGTGTGCGTAGAATACGTCTCCTTCCTCCGAAAAGGGAGTGGCTTGGGGAAAAAAAATCCACAGAGTAGTTTCCAGTATCACTACATCTGGAAGTCGAGCTAGAGGAAACAAGTTGGATTCTTACCTAGTAACCCTCCATGGTTCCTGGGACCAAAATGAATGGTGCTTTTTGTAATATTTTGCTCCCACCTGATTTTATAATAACTATATGAAGTGAATTTTTCAATATACTCTCTGCTCTTACATCCCATCATCAGCTCACTTCCTCCCTCGCCTCTGCTTCAGCCAGTTGGGGAAAAGTCTCTGATACATGATTATTGGCAAAGTGTTCCCACAAGTGATTAATTGAATCCTATTTCCCATCATACTCATAGTGCAAATTATTTCACATATCCAATTGCGGAAGAGATAGCCCTGAATTTGTTTTTAAGACACTCATGTTATACAACTCAACTATTATGGATGGAAGGAAATCTAGCCTTTTATTATTTTTTTTTTTTTAAAGATGGGGTTTCACCATGATGGCCAGGCTGGTCTTGAACTCCTGACCTCAGGTGATCCACCCACCTCGGCCTCCCAGAGTGCTAGGATTACAGGCATGAGCCACTGCGCCTGGCCCGGAAATCTAGTCTTTAGCATTATATACTGCTGACCTACTTTGTCAGGATCAAATTGATAAATATGAGAAAATTAAGCTAGACACTAAATTCCGTGAGGGTAAAGACCATTTCTCCCCACATACCCCGGTGCCTAACACAGGCCTGGCATGTGGATGGTATCAATAACATTTGAATTAAAATGTAATCAAATTGAATAGAAGTTTAATGATTTCACCAAGCTTAATTAGGCTGCAGTATTGTCAAAAAGAAAAAAAAAAATCTGGATCCTAAATAGACTAGTAGGTTCAGAAAACCCTGTCTGATGGGTATCGGCCTGCACAGTGTAAACAGACTGCTGCATTGACTGGAGAGAAAATAGGGAAGGAGGAATTTGCCTATGCAAAGCCCAAGAAGTTGGCACTTGCCACCATTGGGTATAAAACCTGGTGAGATTTGGCAGTCAGTCCTAGCCAAAGGGGAAAGAAGCCGTGCTTTGAGGACAGGCTTTCTGGAGAGACCTGCTCTCAAAAATCTCAAGGCCATGACAAATCACCACAAATCTGTCCTTTGCTAAACTGACTCTAAAGTGAAGCCACCAACTCCCTGCTGTGTTTCAAAAGCTTTTACATATTCAAGAGTCTTTTTCATACAGTAGCTTCAGAAAGACCTTTTTGAGGTTTTTTTTCTTTTCCATTTTAAACATCTTTTGTCTGGCAAATAATTTCATCCTTCATCATTTTAATGTGTAAAACATTTCCAGCCAAAATGTGATTGAATTGTGCCAGATCAAAGGTTCTAATGGGATTTTTCCAAGTCGGTAGAAATATAGAATGTTAAGTATGAGAAACATTCTGAGAGCAGGGGTGAAATGTAGTCCCCTCTCCTTTGTGAACAGGGTAAGAGGAGAAGACGAAAACCCAGGAAAAACAATTCAGGGAAAAACAAGAACATTCAAAAGCCCAGAAAAGAATTCTGAAGTGCGGGGAGGACCTGTAGAACGTCTTATTAAGGATGAGTGGCAACTAGAAAAAAGCAGACCCTTCAAGGAAGTAGAGGATAGGCGAAGTCAACAGGAAATGGACTATGGGTTATTTAAGGTTATCCGAGAGCTAAATGTGCCCTAAATGTGACCCAGTGAAGAAGGAAAGGTTTCTATAGCGATGCTAAGAGGTTGTCTGCTGGATGCGTCAGAGTGGACATTAGAGTTTTGGGGGGTTTTTGTTTTTTTAATCAATATGTGATCCAAGAATCAGATCAAAGAAGGCCCCTCCTCCAAGCCCCATAAGCCAAGCATGGGCTGCCTATGTTGGAAGGACCTGTACATACACAAATCGCCCCCCTCATCTGCCTCCGTGTGTTTTCCATGGACTCTTCACAAGCCTAAACGGGCAATGTTCCAGCCATGAGGCATGAGGCTGGAGAACAGCTTTTTTGTCTTCACCAGCCAAACATCCACTTCTTGTGAAGCCAGATAGATAATTAGAGGGAAACAAAACCGCATTGCAGGGTCATCAGTCCAGCCTTGCAACTTCTAAACAGAAATGTACGTAGTGAATCAAAAAAGGCTTGTCTGGATGTTCCTTGGTCGAAGCACTGAGAGTCTACCTAGAGCATTCGGCAATGTCTGGAGCATTTCCGGAAGTCATCCACAGGAAACTGAAGCCACCACATTTATTTCATAAGGATTCATTCTCCCCAGGCTGCTGGGTTTAAAATGGACTCAGTGAGCCAGAGTACAAATTCGAATTTGCTTAGGCAATACCGAATCCTGCTAGATCGTAACCTTCTGCTGCCAAACTTCTGGAAAACTGCTTAAGTTATGGCCCTAATGTCTTTTGTCAGAGCACAGATGGATAAAATCTTCTCCCACTTTCTGGGAAGAAACCAGTAAGCTGGGTTAGCTTGGAGCACACTGGAACGTTGCAAACCACAAATGTCTAAATTACCCAGCCAGGTGAGTCCATCCAGTTCTGATCTGAAATGTGCCCTGAAGCAATACAGACATGCAGAACAGAGTTGCCCTGGCATAGTTAGCAGCATGGGAAGCTGTGTGATTAAAATCGATGGATGTTGTAATCCCAGCACTTTGGGAGGTCAAGGTGGGCAGATCACGAGTTCAAGAGATAGAGACCATCCTGGCCAACATGGTGAAACCCCGTCTCTACTAAAACAAAAAATACAAAAATTAGCTGGGCATGCTCCCAGACACTTGGGAGGCTGAGGCAGGAGAATTGCTTGAATCCGGGAGACGAAGCTTGCAGTGAGCCGAGATCGCGCCACTGCACTCCAGCCTGGCGCCTGGCGACAAAGCGAGACTCTGTCTCAAACAAACAAACAAACAAACAAACAAACAAAAACCAATGGATGTGCATGGGAGTTGCATGAGTGAGCAGAAGGAGGTGTAGCTTTTGATACAATCTTGCTCCTTTGGGATGGAACACTTACACCTCTGGTTCTCATTTGCAAAAGGAAGAAAAAAGCAAAAGAATAAACAACAGAAAATATGCCTTTGGATGCTTCTGCCAACATTTGAGCAAACCTTTAAGGAGATTCCAGGCAATAGAACTTGGCACTGTGTGCTTCACAAGTTGGTATAAAATAATTAGTGTCAAATGCTAAAAGGGAATATCCTTATGACTCTGCATGAGAACTCTGGCAAAGCCCACTCACTTGCAAAAGGATCTTCCATGATGCTTTTGCCACAGAAATACAGTATAATTCCATGGCACTGGGGTTTGGCACCTTTTCCTGGCATGGCTCCTTGCTGTACATATATGTGTATATCCAAGCATCCATGCTTAATGAGCCTCAAATTCTACCTGATTCTCCTAGTTAACAAGGTTTGGGCAGTCAGAAATATGTTGGGGCAATCATGGCATAGCTTTAAGACAGAAGGAAGGTATTCTGTTCCTGGAAAGACTCCAGCGGGTCACAACCCTGACAAAGCCACCCTAATGGGGCCAAGGTCTGAGTCAGAATCCGTTGTGGCCTGTTAATGTGACCAGGTCCCCAGAGTTTCTGGAGGACTTCACTGTAGTCTCCTTCAGCAAGTGAGTTGCTCCCACTCCCACCTCAAGCAAGTTGACACTGAACAGCAAATCTGCCCTATATTCAGCTGAAAATTCATGTTGGTTTGAAAGCCAAGAAAAGACAATAAAATCTCTTGATGAAACTAATAAGAGGGGTTTACCTAAGGACAAAAATACAGTTGAGAATAATCTTTAAATTGGAGCTGGGGTTATGATTGGTCCTCATCTCTAGACATACAAACCATATCATTGCTAATTTAATTATTCATCTACATAACGCAGGGATCAGTCACTAAGCTTTAATAAGAGAAATTGTATTCTAGCACCACTGATCTCAAGGAGCTTACAACAGTCATCATAGGTAATACCTGTAAAGGTGTTTTACATTTTACAAATGCTCTTGCATGTATCGATGGGGAAATAAGAGAAATATAACCTAAATGAGAATAAAAGAATCATTACAAACTGATGTAGAATAATACATCAAATGACTGGTACTAAGAGTCATCACTGGGATATCAGAGGAGAAAACAGCTGCTTAAACCAACTGAAGGATAATTGGGAATGGAAAGTGTATGAGGTGGGAGATTTGAAAGAGAAAAAACATTCTTACCAGAGAAGATAAACATCTTTTTTTTTTGGTAAGATAACAAACTGTATTTTGAACCTTTCTATGTTGCAGGCACTGTGCCAGGTGCCAGATTTATAACCACAAAAACAGAGAGGCAGAATGTCTTATTTCCAGTGGATAAGACAGACAATGTGTAAGTAAACACATAAATAAACAAGGTAATCAGATAATGCAATAAGTGCCATGAAGGAAATACATGGTGATATGACAGGCCTTTTTTCTTTTCTTTTTAGTTCTCTGTTGGCAATACTCTGCATATAGCAAGTGCTCAGTTAGTTCAATCTTATCCAACATGTGGTAACACAAAACTGCGTAATACTTCAGAATAGAAGATCCAATGACAATTTCACCAACTCCTCTGCAGTTGGGAATCCACCAAGTGTAAATTGACTTTGGCCTGCTGGTTATCCTCAAAACAGCAATTACATGCCTCCTTCACTCAGTATTCTAAGCCAAACACACAATCAAATTAGAACGAAATAATGAAGGTAGAAGGGTCAAACGATGTATGAAAATGAATAAAATATTGTTATAATATTAAGAGGCAAATTTATGATTAATAGAGAAAATTCCTAATATATTCTCTAGTATGACTTTGAAAAGACAGGAAATGATGTGGGAAGGCAACCGAAGGTTTGTCTTCCTGAAAACAAAGTGCAACTATTTCAAAAAAGAAATCACAGTCATAGAACTGGATACACAGTGCCAAGAAAACAACTTGATGGCCCCCTTGTCACTAATTGGTTAACTAAGACAATTTTGTTTGCATCATATGATTGTGGTCTTAGTCTGAAGCACACTGTTCCACATTTAGTCTGATGTTTGACCCCTGTGAAAGAAGCAGAAATTCATCAACCGAGGCAAGATGTGTTAACAGGGATAACAGTATGAAAAATAGAAATGTGCTTTCTCTCTGGGCTGAGGGAGACTTTCTTCTGTGGCAGTGGTGGGGAGCGTGTTAAGGGAAAGCAAAGAGAAAAAATAAAATAACACTCAGCTTCTGATATTCAAATAACGTTTTTCAGCAAATAGTCTTGAAAGCAGGCTATGTCAAGAACTAGAGAGAGCATATTCTATAATTTTGCAGAATATCAAAAGACAAGCCTAGAGAATTCAGATCATATTGTATCTTCTATAGTCAGAAAATACAATCCTTTGATCTACTGATAACTAGGCCCTGAGCCTAGTATGATATAGAAGAGGAAAAATCCTAAAGCCCTTTCCTACAGTCCTGCAAGAGACCAGGAGGGCTGTGCACTCCCTTGCTGGTTAAATGAAAGCAATGTAGCAGAGAACTCCAAGGAAACCCTAAGGTATCGCTGTAGAATAAACCTTTCCATGATGATGTGACAAGGATTCTTCGCTTGAACAAACTTAGACTCCTGAACCTACTCCTAGGTCTATCTGTGCACTTCCTTGTAAAATCCAGTTTTCGCAAGAGCCTGGCCGAATCACTTTAGCAAGAACACCCCACCTTCAATATCTGATGACGTTTCTCATCCTCCACTATGCCCCAGGTAACATCTGATAACACTGGCTGTCTTTAGCAATAACCTTTGAGTTGGGTTTCGCCAGAATCCCCCTTACTGATGTTGCCTTTTAGTAATTTTCCATCCACTGATCCACACCCTGTTCCTTGGCTATAAATCCCTACTTACCCATGCTGTATTCATAGCGGAACTCAGTCTCTCTCCCAGTGCAAGACCACATTGCCATGGTCCTTATACTTATGACAATGACCCTGCGTAATGTCTTCCTTATCGTGGTTTTAAAAGTGTCACTGAATAATTTTTTCTTTAACAGATGGATACTTTTTATATTTGTGCTGCTCAATGTAGCAATTACTAGACACATGTGGCTGACAGGCACTTAAGATGTGACTAGCATAAGTTATTTTAATTAACTTAAATTTTAAAAGCCCCGTGTTGCTAGTGACCATACCGGAGAGCACAGCCCTAGGGGATGACAAAGTCCCATGATGAAAGAGATCTGGATTAAATCACCACTTGGAAGGGAGCCACCTAAAAAAAAACATGATGCCCAGCAGACCATGGTGAGCAAGAAATAAATATTCATTGTTCTAAGATTTGGGAGATTGTAACAGCAGGTAGTTTTAATTAATACTGATAGGTACTCTTACTTTAACCATTTTATCCATGAGGAAACTGGGACACACAGAAGTTAAGTAACTAGGCCGGCCACGGTGGCTCACGCCTGTAATCCCAGCACTTTGGGAGGCTGGGGTGGGCGGATCACCTGAGGTCGGGAGTTCGAGACCAGCCTGACTAACGTGGAGAAAGCCTGTCTCTACTAAAAATACAAAATTAGCCAGGCATGGTGGCACATGCCTGTAATCCCAGCTACTCGGGAGGCTGAGGCAGAAGAATCACTTGAACCCGGAAGGTGGAGGCTGCAGTGAGCCGAGATCGCACCATTGCACTCCAGTCTGGGCAACAAGAGCAAAACTCCGTCTCAAAAAAGGGAAAAAAAGAAATTAAGTAATTAGCCCAAAGTCACCTGGCTACTAAGTTGTAGGATAAGGATAGAGCCAGGCGTTCTGGCTAGAGAGCCCACCCAAACTCTTAGATGCTTTCCTATACTACAGTTCCACAGGGTGCCTGTGAGCAAAAGAAAAGGGATAGTTTATGGTCCATACATCACTACTTTACGTTAAAATATACATTTGTAAATTTGCTCAATTATATAATCCCTTTCCCATGTGACTCACAAGGAATCAAATCCTTAGACAGCCTCACCAATTACAAAAGCGGGCATACACATTTCACACACATATAAAACCTGCCGTCTGGTTTCTCTGGAAATGACAAGACACTCTGCCATAGGAACACAATGAAAAGTGAGTCAGTCGTGCCCAGACTGAAGGAATGAGGAGTTCTGTAAATATGAAACAGATGGGATTTCCGGAGCTGATTCGTGCATTTTGGCAGTTTTCGAATGAGCTAGGTTTTTAAAATCCTTTTGATTTTTCATGAGGATCTGAGTTGATTAGAACTGATAACAATTGTCTCCAGCCTTGCTCATCCACGCTGCCCTTCATATTAGGTTGGTGCAAAAGCGATTGCGATTTTTGCCATTACTTTCAATGAATATACTCATAATCTAATGGATAGACTCATCTCCTCTTCGAGCAGCTGTAATTTCGCCTGATGGACTCAGCTGATGCACTGACTTATACATTAGACTTGCAGAAGACTCTAGGATCTTCTTTCTTTCCCTGAGGTCTCTTTAGTACTTATGTACTCACTTTACAATATGATAATATGCTCCCATGTAAATAACGTTTGTAAACATTCTTATGCACATAGCTCATAATAAAGTAGGTACTGTTTATTGAGCATCAACTTTGCACGAAGCAATTTATCTATATCCTCTCACACAAATCCTGACAAAATGTGAAATAACATCATTATCCACTGTTGAATACTAACAGAAATGTTTATGCAATCTTTCAATGAACCAGGTATCTTTCCAAATTAGTTAAGTCATAGCTCAGTCTGCACAAAAATAAGAAAAGTACTTAATCATTATCGCTATTTCACAGACCGGAAATTGAGGGGAGAAGATGTTAAATAACTTGCCTAATGTCGCAAGGCTAATAAGCAGCAGAGCCAGGATTTCAAACCCAGGCATTCTGGCTCCAGAGCTACACCTTTGAACTCGTTACTGAACTTCCTGTCTGTTTCCAGTTCAGAAAACACTTGCTCAAGATTACAAAGCTAATACAGGATCATGTGGTTCCAAATCTCATCAGTTTCTCCCCATCAGTTTCCCCACACATCCTTTGTCCTAAAAATCTCTGGTATAGCTTATTAATAGAGACGCCCAAAGGTGATTAGGTTATTTTCAGAGGAACCAAGCGACTGTAGAAACCACATGTTGAACAAGAGGTCCCAGTAATCCTGAAGGTTAGGCAACCTTGGAAACCACCACGCTGCTCCACAGAGCTCCTCCTTTAGACTCTGAGCTCTTCAATGACATTGTGGACCATCAAGGCGGTGGAACGTATAGCAGTTTAGTCAACCTCATGGATGTACCAGGGAAGTGATGGGTGTTTGGGAGTAGCACAGGTTTTGTGGCCTCTTGCCACCCCTTCCTGTGTGTGAGAGTGTGGCTATGTCTGAACATGTCTTGTGTGTGTTTCTCAGTCTTCCTTCCCAGCTACTTCTGCCCTATTTCACTTCCCCCCATGGGGCTTGTCTGTTCCCTATTTGTCCTCCAACCCTTTGTTCCTCTCCATTACCAGATGTCAGGAACTTGCAACTGATTAGCCGGCTCCTGCCATTGCAAATCAGTCCCTGACGGTGTCGGTAACCCAGGATAGGAAATGTAGGTGGGGTCTTAAAACTAGCAAACCCTCTGCCTCCAGGTGCCTATACAGGAGGAGCAAAGAGAGGAGGGAGCTGGCCCACCACCCTGGGCCATCCCAAGGAAGGACTTAAAATATTGAAGTACCTGTGGTTGTGCCAGTGTGAACTGGGTTGTCCCCAGCAACCTCACTCCCATCCCTTTCATTCCCCCACCCTTCCTTCCTTCGCTGGGGTTTTGCCACATCCTGAGCACTTTTAGATTCCTGTATGTGGATAAGGTCCCAGGATGTGTGTATGTTGGGAATAACAGTGTTTATTTGGAACAAACAGATGGATGAAGCCAACTGAGAGCATCAGAAGTGTCCAATGACAAACCACACCAACAGGAATTAACACAGAAAGTCGCCTTGAAAAACAGCAGACTTAGAATTAGGAAACCAGGCCCTTGAGACCTATCTCTTCCACTTAGCAATTCTACAGCCCAGGGAAGTCAAGAAACTTTTCTCCATGTATATTACCTCTTCTCTAAAGGAGTAGGTTGGATGATTTAATCCTGTGACTCTCTTTCCAGGCTAATATTCTACTTTTTAAGGAAAACTCCATTTAAATATGGAGTACTAATAACAATTGAAAAGATTAAAGTGCATGCAAATTTAAGTAAAAGACCAAAAAACTTGAACTAAGAGCTCAGGAGGTCCTTCGCCAAAATAGAGATAAGTACCAGGGAGTACTGCAGGCAGCCAGGCTTGATCTCGTCATCTGCCCTGAAGCACAGCAGCCTCAATCTTGGCCTCTCTACCTTCCCACCCACTCCCAGGACAACTTATCTGACCTGGATTACACGGGAGACTTGGAGTTTGCAACCTTATTACCTAGTAATGTGGCTAACCATTTCCAGAAATATAAATATCAAACACTGCATGACAGGTCAGAGTTGAGTCATTCAGGGGAAAAAAAGCACACAAGAGCTGGTGTGGGTAGGACCACAGGAAACTTTGATTGAGAAACCTGAAACCTTTTGTCTGCTTCCTTCATTCTCTGGGCCGCTCATGGATTCAGAACAGAATTGTTCAAGCCTGGCCTTAAAGCAGAGTGGTAACTAATTCTCGGCAGCTGCACTCAATTAAAGTGAGTCTGAGTACCCCGGCAAAGAAGACTCAAACCCCCAAAGAAATTGCCTGATAAAAAGCCCTGGCCCTGAAATCATTGATTTGAAGAGTTAGAAGGGACCTTAGAATGATTTAGGACAATCTTATTTCATAGACGAGAAAGAGCTATGGGTACCCAGAAATATACATTTTACCCCATCTCACTAAGCCCTAAAATATAAACTATCATTTATACTAAATCTGGAGTCTTTTTGAATCTATAGCTTTGGTGCATAATTGGTGCTGTCTTTGTCACACATAGAGAAAGTGGAATTCCTGAATCATAGCAGCTAGTATTTCTATCACATTTTTTCTCCTTATAAAAAAAATTCCCATATAGAAATCTCTTTTGAGCTTCACCAAAAACAAACTCTGTGAAGTAGGTAGTGTAATTCTTCTTTAGAGATAAGAAAATTCTGGCCCAAATTACGCAAGTAGGACATAACAGAGCCAGGATTTGAATGGAAGCCCAAATCTCAGATTATTTCTACTACTCTACAGATCCCACCACAAAGTGAATAGCTCAGGTAACAAAGTAAAGAGCAAAAGAGTGTGTTAAACACGATCTGCCAAGGTTCACATACAGCCAGTGGACACCGACTGGCCAAATCTCTTGTTTTCGGTCAGCATCCATTCTGATGAGGAAGAGCTGTTGCTAAATACCCTGAATATCAACCCCACTATTAACAGTCATCATGGCAAACTCAGGCAAGGTAAACAGGTAAGCAAGATAGGTGGATACCCACTCAGCGGGTCTTACTTCACTCCATCCAGATGCAGATATCTAAAAATCAGGGCATCTGAAAATCGGCTACCTGTTAAAAGTTCTTTAAGCACCTACTAGGTGTTGACACTTTATGATGAAGGAAGGGTCTGAAAGCTGAGCTTTTGGGCCGGGCGCGGTGGCTCACGCCTGTAATCCCAGCACTTTGGGAGGCCGAGGTTGGTGAATCATGAGGTCAAGAGATCGAGACCATCCCGGTCAACATGGTGAAACCCCGTCTCTACTAAAAATGCAAAAAATTAGCTGGGCATGGTGGCGCGTGCCTGTAATCCCAGCTACTCAGGAGGCTGAGGCAGGAGAATTGCCTGAACCCAGGAGGCGGAGGTTGCAGTGAGCCGAGATCGCGCCATTGCACTCCAGCCCCGTTAACGAAACTCGTCTCAAAAAAAAAAGCTCAGCTTTTGATGGGAAGGACAGAAAACACAGGGTTCCTGGGAACCAGAGGTGGGGCAAGAGGGAAAAGTTGGCAAAGCAAAAAGAGAAAGAGAAGACTTAGAATAAGAAAGCAGAGCTCCCAGATAGGATAATAATGTTCACCAAATTCTTTTTTAGATGTCATTGTCAGTGGTTGATGCTTTCTTAATACGACCTAACTTTTACCCTCATTACAATCCTATAATATTGATATTAACATACTACAAACTTTACTTAACGTGTAAGTAAACAGAGTCTCAAAATCAGTCTTTCTTAGTTTACACTTTTGCCAGGTCAGTGCTTCAATCTTCACTTTCTAAATTATTTTTGAAAGTATTAATTAATTCCACCTGCCACCCCTGTGGAATGTGCTGGGTAAATTTAAAGTGTCCTGGTTTATGGGTGGGAAATGAAGCAGTGAGATTGTAAGACATAGTCAAGTCTAAGTAAAGAGGACTAAGAAGCATCCAGAAAAAAAAAAAAAAAACATACTTCATCTTGATAATATTTCGTCTTTTATCCTAAAGACCATACTTCGTCTTGATCCTATTTTAAATTTTCCTGAAAGTTATATTGAATTATAACTGCACAATGAAACATTGCACTGTCATTAGAAATAATAATAGGTGTGAGTTTTCACTGACATCAAAACTTTTTATGATATGGAATAAACAGTACAATTCCACTGCAGTTTGAAACATGCAGGTGTGTACTGTACAATAAATGTGTGTGTCTGTGTGTGTGTGTAATGGGCAGAGACAGAAAGAAGGAGGAGAAAAGCAATGAAAATGAAATAAGATGTAGTTAACTCCAGGCAGGAAAATAAAAAGTAATTTTTCGTTCTTTTTAGGAAGTAGGGGGTTATGTTCATTTTCTCATGTTTCATGTGGTTTGGATCTGTTTCGCCACCAAATCTCACGTTGAAACGGAATCCCTGGTGTTGAAGGTGGGGCCTGGTGGGAGGTGTTTGGATCATGGGCAGATCCATCACAAATGGCTTAGCACCATCCCTTTGGTGGTAAGTTCAGGTGAGATCTGATGGTTTAAAAATGTGAGGCGCCTCCCCGCGCCCCCACCTCTCTCTCTTACTCCTGCTTTTGCAATGAGATGCCTGCTCCTACTTCACCTCCAGCTGTGAGTAAATGCTCCCTGAGGCCTTCCCAGAAGCCAAGCAGATGCCAGCGCCGTGCTTCCCGTACAGCCTGCAGAACTGTGAGCCAATTAAACTTCTTTTCTTTATAAATTCCCCAGCCTCCAGTATTTCTTTATAGCAAAAAACTACCTAACAAAACATGTATACTATAAAAAGCATATTACTTACTTAATTTTAAAAAAATGAGTTAAGAAAAGATGTGTTGTCACTTCTAAATTGTGTAACTAATCAAAGGGAGCAATAGATGGAAAAGTAAGGTATTTTAGTGATGGCAAAGGGCCCTATGGGAGTAGGAATTCCAGTCTGATAATATGAGAAGTATTACAAAAATTACATTTTGGCATCGGACTCCTTTTCCGGACTGATGAGTTAGAGATAGTTCGGGTTTGGTATGAAGGCAAAAGCAGAGAAACAAATCCATGGTTGCTCCAAAAAACAAAACAAAACAAAACAAAAACTTGAAACCTTCCTAAAAGCATGTGATTTTTTATTATTTTATTAATTTTTAAAGAATTTCTTAATAAGCTTTAAAATAGAAGTAGCGTCATATGTGAATATCAGGTATACATTTTCAGAATACCTCTCACTATGTAATCAGTTGGTAGCTATTTATTAAGCACCTATTCCCTGCTTAGCATTCTACTTGCTGCAATCTGATCATTTCTAAGACATTCTAACCATGACTATTTAACGCTATACGAGGGAGAAGCGTGCACTTGATACTCAACTCTGTTATCAAGAAACACCACCACACTTTATTTTAAAAACCCTACAGTGACATGGAAGACTTGGTGATTTACTCCTTAAACCACTAAGAAAATAGCCAATCAGTCGTCATGTGCTGACAAATTAAAAATAAATAAATAAATGAAACAAAACAAAAGAATTGTAATGAAGAGCTACAGCATTTGCTCAGTTTCTTTAATTCCTGGTGCTTCGGGGCAACAGAGAGAAATGGATGACTGAATTTAGAGTATCTTATTGAATTAAAAGTCCTTGGAACTGAAAAGCTTTTTCTTGATTACGGTGTAAGTTACCATAAAAGATAATGTCTAAGAGCCAGTTTCTAGTCCACAGCTGATTTAGAACCACGGAATGCTAAGAAAATAAAAGTTATCATTGAATGATTTTCATTTCCCTATGGTCACATACTTCTAATGAGTTCAATTTGGGGCTCCATCTATTTTTTCAGCAATGTACACTTGGGAGTTTGCCACAGAATTATTTATAGTGAAATAGCTCAAAATTATTTAGCTCTTCAAATTCTGAGTAGTGGTTTAAATGCATTCTTGATGAGACTGTCTTTCAGCACGTAATACAATGCCTTGGGCTTGGTAGGTATTTGATAAACGTGTGTTGCATTAAATGGACTTGTTGATTTGGTCAAACCTACGTCCAATTATTTACTCAGGGATACGTCAGGATCTCAGGCATTGAAAGAGAAATTAGAAATATATGTCTTAAATACATAATAAACTGTTGACAGTGTTTGGTATGACAGGAGTCCAACTTGAATTAACTTGATAAATGAGGAAATTATTAGCACAAAAAGTATAAGGAAATGTGAAGAAGTGAAAATTATGGAAAGATCAGTGATATCACTTATTCTCAGAAACAAGTGAAACCAGAACCTCAGACAATGCCAAACCTCTCTCTCCAGCTGTCATTTCTGCCTCTCTCTGTGTGGGCTTCATTCTCTCTCAGCACATACTGACTTTCTCCAGACGGAAGAAAACATGGAAACCACCAGTCAGAAACTCTTCATCCCACAGCCTCCATCTCCAGAATGGCCTAGCTCATCACAATTTCAGTAAGAAAAACGGCAAGGAAGTAATCTGATTGGACAAACTAGGTTCAAAGTGCGCAACCATCAGCCAATCAATAGCGTCTAAAACAGCGGGTATTCCTCCTGCCTCCCCACGAGGAGAACAGGGAGAGAAACAGTTAAAAAGACTGGAGGTGTTTCCTCCAGTAGAAAGGAGAACAGCGGTGCAACAGAAGCAAAACAGCAGGTGCTCAAAACAGATAAAACCCAAAACCACTCTGATTCATCCATACAGGTCACTTTTGTGGGTAGTTATCTTTATTATTGTTATTATTAGAATAACAAAATTGCAATGTGAACTTACGCCTGCCACAGGTTATAAACGAAGTTATAACATAATAGCTCTTTTAAAAACGTTTTCCTTAAGGTACAATTGAAATGCAATAAACTACACATATTTAAAATTTGCAATGTGAAACAATTTGACATATATATATACCTCCATAAAACCATCACCACAAGCTTGAAAATGAACTATCCATCACCTCCAGAAGTTTCCTCCTGCCCCTTTGCAGTCTCCCCTCCTACCACCTCACATCTCCACGCCATCAGTGATCCTTTCTGTCACTATAAAGTCGTCTGCAGCTTCTGAAATTTGTATAAATGGTATCACACAGTATATACTTTTTCCAGTCTAATTTATTACATTCAGCATAATTGTTTTGAGATTCATCCATGTCAGAGCATGTATCAATCGTTCTTTCTTTTTTATTGCTGAGTGGAATTCTAACACTTGGTGTTACGGACTGGATGGTGTCCTCCCAATATTCCTACATTGAAGCCCTAAAATCTAATGCTTCAGAATGTGACTAAATTTGGAGATAGGATCTTTTAGAGATAATTGAGTTGAAATGAGGCCATGAAGGTGAGCCCTAATCCTTCCTGACTGGTGTTCTTATAAAAAGAGGAGATTAGATACATAAGAAGCATTAGGTACATTTGAATGGAGCATGGAATGCCTAAGACCTCAAGGATGCACTGAGGGAGCGTAATGAGAACACAAGAAGGCCACCATGGAAGAGAGGCCTTAGGAAAAAAAACCAGACCTACTGACATCTTGATCTCGGACTTTCAGCCTCTAGAACTGTGAGAAAATACATTTCTGTTGTTTAAGCCACTTGGGTCTTTGGTTATGGCAGCCCTAGCAAACCAATACATGAAGATTTACTACAGTTTGTTTATTCATTACCCTGTTGACAAACATTCGGGTTGTTTCCAGCTTGGGGCTATTACAAATAAAGATGCTACGAAAATGTATGTACATATCTTTCTATAGAGATAAGCTATGATTTTACTTGGACAAACACCTAGTATTATGGCTGAGTCATACAGTAAGTGTTCTAAGTGTTATTTAAAATACACCAGTTTTCAAAAAGTGGTTATACTATTTTACATTCCTACCAGCAGTATATGAGAGTTCCTGGTGCTCCGTATCCTCAGCAAAATGTAGAGAGTCTTTAAATCTAAACACCCTGGCAGGCAATGTAGTGACATCTCATTGTGGTTTTAACGTGCATTTCCCTAATGACTAATGAATTGGAACATCTACCGCATATCACATGCTTATTTACTATCCCTATATCTTCTCTGATGAAGTGTCTTTTTACGTCCTTCAACCATTTCTTGTTGGTTATGGTCATTGTTTTCATTTTTTATATTTTACTTTAAGTTCTGGGATACATGTGCAGAATGTGCGGGTTTGTTACACAGGTATCCACGTGCCACGGTGGTTTGCTACACCTATCAACCTGTCGTCTAGGTTTTAAGCCCCACATGCATCAGGTATTTGTCCTAATTCTCTCCTTCCCCTTGCCCTCATCCCCCAACGGGCCCCAGTATGTGATGTTCCCCTCCCTGTGTCCATGTGTTTTCATTGTTCAACTCCCCTGAGAACATGTGGTGTTTGGTTTTCTGTCCCTGTGTTAGTCAGCTGAGGATGCTGGCTTCCAGCTTCATCCATTTCCCTGCAAAGGAAATGAATCCTTTTTATGGCTGTGTAGTATTCCATGGTGTATATGTGCCACATTTTTTTAGCCAGTCTGTCATTGATGGGCATTTGGGTTGGTTCCAAGTCTTTGCTATTGTGAACAGTGCTGCAGTAAACATAGGTGTGCATGTGTCTTTATAGTAGAACGATTTATTATCCTTTAGGTATATACCCAGTAATGGGATTGCTGAGTCAAATGGCATTTCTGGTTCTAGATCCTTGAGGAATCGCCACACTGTCTTCCACAATGATTGAACTAATTTACACTCCCACCAACAGTGTAAAAGCATTCCTCTTTCTCCACATCCTCTCCAACATCTGTTGTTTCCTGACTTTTTAATGATCGCCATTCTAACTGGCATGAGATGGTATCTCATTGTGTAGAGAAATTTGCATTTCTCTAATGACCAGTGACGATGAGCTTTTTTTTTTTTTTTTTTTTTTGAGACGGAGTTTCGCTCTTGTTACCCAGGCTGGAGTGCAATGGCGCAATCTCGGCTCACCGCAACCTCCACCTCCTGGGTTCAAGCAATTCTCCTGCCTCAGCCTCCCGAGTAGCTGGGATTACAGGCGTGCACCACCATACCCAGCTAATTTTTGTATTTTTAGTAGAGACGGGGTATACCTTGTTGACCAGGATGGTCTCAATCTCTTGACCTGGTGATCCACCCGCCTCGGCCTCCCAAAGTGCTGGGATTACAGAATGAGCTTTTTTTTCATATGTTTTTTGGCTGCAGAAATGTCTTCTTTTGAGAAGTAATTTTTTATTGGATGCCTGACATTGTAAATTTTACCTGTCTAGGAATTAGTTTTATTTTCCTACAAATATTCTTGAGTTGTGTTTTGGGATGCAGGTGAATTACATGGAGAAAGTTTAATCTTCCTGGATCTTGCTTTTGAGCTCTGTTGAGTCAACTAGAACAGCATCCAGTCTAGGGCTATTGCAACCTACAGTTAAGGCAAAGCCCTCCAAGGCTCTACCAGGTGTCCCATGTATTATGAGGTTTTCTGTTCTGTTTAGTGGGAATAGAAACTCTTCCCAGTCCTGGCTGCATGCACTCTAGGGATTGTTTCCTCTACTCTTTGTGGACAGGTTTTCCCCCAGACTCAGGTAATTTTCTCACATGAATATGTTAATCAGTGATCAACAGCATACTTAGGGGATTTCTGCGCCTCGCCAGTTCTTTCTGCACGCAGCTCTCAACCTCATTCCCTGCCTTGTGAAGTTAGCCAGCTCAGCCTCCTCAGGTGCCCAAAGCGGCAGCTGGGCTACCCTAGATCCCCCCACACCCCCACCCAACACCCACACAGGAGGCCTGGAAGTTCTCTTGGGCAACAGGCTGACTTATCCCACAGCTCACCTCATTTGTTTCTTACCTCTTAGGGGTCACTTCTTCATTGACTAACATTCAACGTCTTAAATGTGTTTGAGTGTTTAGGTTTTTTAAAACTGTTTCAGGGCTGGGATTACAGGGCTCACACCTGTAATCCCAGCACTTTGGGAGGCCAAGGCAGATGGATCACCTGAGGTCAGGAGTTTGAGACAAGCCTGGCCAACATGGCAAAACCCTGGCTCTACTAAAAATACAAAAATTAGCTGGATGTGGTGGCGGGTGCCTGTAATCCCAGCTACTTGGGAGGCTGAGGCAGGAGAATCGCTGGAACCTGGGAGGCGGATGCTGCAGTGAGCTGAGATGGCGCCATTGCACTCCAGCCTGGGCAACGGAGTTAGAGTCTCCAAAAAAAAAAAAAAAAAAAAACTGTTTCAGATCAAAAGGTAGAACCAGTCTATTATTCCACTTTTTCTGGAAGTGGAAATCTATTGTTCTTTTTTAAATATATTTGCATATGAAAAGTAACCTGTAATATAACTGGAGTACTTCAAATCTGTTGTGGCTTGTTTTGTTTTGTTTTGTTTTGTTCTGAAACAGAGTCTAATTCTGTTGCCCAGGTTGGAGTGCAGTATGCGATCTTGGCTCACTGCAACCTTTGCCTCCCAGGTTCAAGTGATCCTCCCATCTCAGCCTCCCAAGTAGCTGGGATACAGTCATGCACCACCACACCCAGCTAGTTTTTGTATTTTTAGTGGAGACAAAGTTTCACGATGTTGGCCAGGCTGGTCTCAAACTCCTAACCTCAGGTGATCCACCTGTCTTAGCTTCCCAAAGTCCTGGGATTAAAAGTGTGAGCCACGGCACCCAGCTGAGGACTTCATATCTGTCTGGAGCATCTCTGTTACATGAAATTTCTGTATGGGTTAAAATAGAGATTGGCAAACTTTTTCTATAAAAGGCCACATAGTGGGCCTGGCAAAGTGACTCACACCTGTAATCTCAGCACTTTGGGAGACCAAGTTGGGCAGATCACGAGGTCAGGAGTTCGAGACCAGTCTCTCCTAAAAATACAAAAATGAGCCGGGCATGGTGGGGCTGTAATTACACGTCTGTAATCCCAGCTACTCAAGGAGGCTGAGGCAGGAGAATTGCTTGAACCCAGGAAGTGGAAGTTGCAGTGAGCTGAGATTGCACTTCTCTTCAGCCTTGCAATGGTGGAAGATGCCATGTTGAAAAAAAATTTAAAGATAAAAGGCCACATAGTAAATATTTTAGAGTTTGTGGGCCACATATGGTCTTTGTTGCATTTTTTTCACAATAACCTCATAAAAATATAAAACAATTTAAAATTGTCTCATGGACTATACAAAAGTAAGCCATGGGCTGAGTTTGAACTCTGGGTCACAGTTTGTTGAGCCCTGAATCAGGATAATGTAGTCGCTGTGAAAAAACCCAAAATCTTAGTGGGTTAATACAATAGACATCTACTTCCCACACATGTCCGAAATAAGTATTCTTGATTAGTAGGTATCTTTTTCTCATTTTCAAAGCCATAATTCAGGGACTTAGATTTCTTCCATCTCCTGGCTCCATTTCTACACAATGCTCCCAAGATTGCCATCGTAGTAGGAAGAATGTAGATTTCCTGTGAGAGGGTCTCAAGGGTAACTCCTCAAGGTACGGTTACTTCTAACCAGCTTTCATTGTTCTGAACTCATTCACATCAGCACACCTAACTGGAAGAGAAGCTGGAAAATCTAGTTTTGCTGTGTACCCAAGAGGAAGACGAAATGGATTGAAGAACAGCTAGCGAATCTTCAGTACAATGTCCAGTGAATTTAAATAGCTGACTCTGCTAAGCTCAAGCTGCTGCCTTTAGTTAATGGCAGGATTTCCTTAAGAATCCAATGATTTTTCAATCCTATCTTCCTGCCTCTTCCCAAAATACTGAGACAGCCATTAAATGGTCTACTCTTTGAGGGGAGAATTATTACCTTATTGTTCATTATCTTGCTGTTACCTGGAACACAGCTAGGTGCTCCAAAAATGTTTCTGTCTAAGTTAATTTTGTACTTAATAACAACTGGTCCATTAGATTTCTACCTATAAAAGATATGTCAGTCTTCATTTTGGGAATCAATCACCATTAGGCTAAAATCCTGAATAATTTTTCCACCATCACTATGGACTTTCCTGTTAATGCACCTTGTTATTTTCTCTGAATTTTTCAGGTATAAATATGTATTTATTTGTACATTATTAAAACAATGAGTATTTCAATTTGACTGGAGCATCGAATGCATAAAAAGAAACAGTAAACATTTCATTTGTTAATTGATTTCTATTTTATTTTATTTAGAAACAGGGTCTCACTAAGTTGCCAATGCTGGTTTCGAACTCCTGGGCTCAAGCGATCCTCCCAGCTCAGCCTTTTGATTAGCTGGGACTATAGGCGCATGCCACCATACCTGGGTTATTTGTTAATTTATTTAACAAATAAATTAATGTCCCTTGTAATAGCAAGGGATCTCCTGTCTTGAGAGCCATAGATAAGGTTAACTCCACTTCACCCGTACCGCACAACACACACCCCATGCAGCTCCGGAGGGAGGTCCAAACCCCTCCTCAAATCTCTGCTAATTTATAAGAACTTGCATTCTCATGCCAAGCCCTTCCCACAACATATATGTACCCTGCCACTGCTTTGCCCCACCTCCACCCAGATATTGCATTCCATCCCTTCACCATTTCCCACACCCTCTGAATGTACCTGGATCCTCTCAGAGGTGAATTCACCACAAGGCTCATGAGTTTGTGATACATAACCTTCACAGGCTCACGCAGCTTCCTTCAAAACTCTGCTTCTGTTTGCTTCACTTGTGGCTTGATGCTGTTTTTCAGAGAGAAGTCTTCTTCAACTGCACACACTTCACACCCCGCAGAACTTGGCTCCACTCGTACCAAGCACTCACGGCTATTTTAGCAGACCTCACTGGTGGCTTCGGAGTTAGAAGCCACTGAACTGACTGGTAGACTGCTCTAACACCTTTACGGTCCCCACTCTCCTTCTCTTATTTTTTATGCCTACTTTCTCATCTTTTTCTTTGTTGGGGGGACTTTCCTAATCTAATGAGTAGAATCTCTTGTTGAGCATACCCCTGACAGCTCCATCTCCACCCTAAGCATCTCATAAGCGTATTTTTTCCAAGCAGATTTTTCACCACACCATCACACAGATACCTACAGGAAAGCTATAGGCTGTGCAATTTAATCCCGCAGCAAAAGGAACAACATGAGCCTCAGAGACTTGGTTCAATCCTGGTTCTGACCTGACTAGTTAGCTGACCATGAACAAAACACTTCAACTCTTGGAGCCTCAGTGTCTTCACCCAGAAAATGAGGCAGTTGGTCTCAGGTCTGTTGAATGTAATTCAACTGTTTATTGAATATAAGCTCTTTAAGGACAAGATTTGGTCTTAGTCACTGTCTGGCATGTAGCAGAGGTCCAATTAATATCTGATGATGGATTGACTTCAAAATAAAAATAATATCAACATCAGAGACATGGTACAATGATTAAATGTAAAATGAGATACATGCAAAAAGTATTAAGTTGATGAACCCAGCCCTCAGCCTCAAGTATCTCATACTTTAAGAGGAACTGAAAAAAGTAGTAGAAACTCTCAAAGAGATGCTAAGGCAATAGAGATAAAGGCTGAATTTTGCCCTAAAATATCTTTTACAACAAAATAATGTCTATGTCCAAAGAAACTCTTGGAGAGTTTAGCATCATCACCTGAAATATCAATTGAGAGATCCAAACCAAACTGAAACTAGACAGCATAGCCTAAAGAATAAGATGATAGTCTTTAAAACAATACTCACCACAGAACTTGGTCTCCAAATAATAGTATTCTTTCTTTAGTTTGTCAAAAATTATATTAATAGATTTTTTTTTTTTCTGAGACAGAGTCTCGTCTTATCACCCAGGCTGGAGTGCAGTGGTACGATCTAGACTCACTGCAACCTCCACCTCCTGAGTGCAAGCAATTCTCCTGCCTCAGCCTTCCAAGTAGCTGGATCACAGGCATGCGCCACCACGCCTGGCTAATTTTTGTATTTTTAGTAGAGATGGGGTTCACCATGTTGCTCAGGCTGGTCCCGAACTCTTGACCTCATGATCCAGTCGCCTCCGCCTCCCAAAGTGCTGGGATTTATAGGCATGAGCCACCGTGCCCGGCCTAGATTTTTTAATTTTAAGTGTAGTAGTAAGACATGTATGTACATGTATATATATGTTCATACTCATGTAAATATCATTTAAGATCTTCCTGCAGCTGTTTCCATCTCCCGGTGGTGGCATGTGATTTATCCTTGGAGGAAATTTGCTATTTTGCTTGGGAAAAATCCTTTAAAGAGATTTTTGGCTGTGTTTATGAAAGGGCAGAGCCAAGGCCTAGAAGGAGAAGTTGAACCAGGAGAGTTAAATTGCCCAGTAAAATGGACTTTCTTTCTTGGGGGCAAAGATGGTTATGATGTTAATTTAGGGCTACCTAGGGACCCCAGCAGTAAGGACTTAGAGCTCTGAGAATTGAAGGGAAAAATACATAAAGGTGACTTTAATTTGAAGAAGGTGTAGGACCTAGCAACATAGCTTTAGCCTAAGGTTTAAAGAAGAAAGCGCCCCATCCCGTAAATACTGTGACAGGCTTAGGGTGCAGAGATGTCTGAATCCACTTTTTAGTTTCCCTGTGCTGTGTATCTTCCTCAGTCCTTGGATGCCTTTAGTTAAGAGTGTTACATACAACAGCGGCCAGAGGCCCCTTGGTGTCCATGCTTGGGACAATGCCTTTAGGAGAGGCCAAGAGGCGACCAAGAACAAAACTTCTCAAATCTTAATGTGGATCTGAATACATGGGGAGTCTGCTAAAATGCAGATTCTCATCAGGTTAAGGTAGGGCCAGGAAATGCCCACCTACTGCTGACGGAAGTCAGACAGACTTTGAGTAACTGAAAACTGCAGAACGACTCTGCAGCAGCAGAGTGGTGTCGGCAGGGGCAGCGGCGAGTGGTGACCAGGACAGGAAAGCACTCTCCACCAATCCTCAGGTACTCAACAGGGAACTGAATTTCCTACAGAAGGGTGCTCAATGGTGGAAACCTAGACTGAGATTACATCACTCTTTTTCACAATTTTTTTTAAACTTCACTGTCCACCACCGTTTGTCTGTGAGCAAATTGGCAGGCATCAAAAAAACAAACAGGTAGCTAACACACACTAATAGAAAAAACACGTACTTAGTTTTATAGCTTGGGTTAGTTTCATGCTCATGGCCATGGTTTTATAACACATGCTTATAAGACGTTCTTATTTCCTGCCTGTAAAATTGTTCGCAGTTTGTCTAATGGAGTCAAATACATCACACATTGTTGTATTCCATAAATAGCGTCAAGGCTTCCACATCTTCTGCTCCTGGAGGAGTTGTAGCATTTTAGGTCATAGTGGGTGTGAGATCTAAGAGCTGTAATGTTTTCACAATTTCCTCTCTGAGAGTTTGGGCAACATTTGCAAACATATTTAAGTTTACTTACGTAACATAACTAAGATGTTTAAAACCTCACCTGCTTACCTAGACCTATCCTTTCAGAAATGTGTTACTATCTGCACAGAAGAAAACCTGGACACACCAACACCACAGAAAATCACTCACATTCTACTCCACCAGCGCTTCTCCTGAAACCGTTCCTAACCCCCAGTTAAACCAACAATTTGTTGAGAGTGAAACACACATTAAGAAAGAATACTCATCTCCAGAAGAAAATATGGCCATTCACATCAATATCCTGTAGTATGTACTGCCAAAAAAAATTGTAGAGTTAAAAAAATGCAGACATCTCAAGCCTGTAATCCCAGCACTTTGGGAGGCCGAGGCGGGTGGATCACGAGGTCAAGAGATCGAGACCATCCTGGTCAACATGGTGAAACCCTGTCTCTACTACTACAAAAAATTAGATGGGCATGGTGGCTCGTGCCTATAATCCCAGCTACTCAGGAGGCTGAGGCAGGAGAATTGCCTGAACCCAGGAGGCGGAGGTTGCGGTGAGCCGAGATCATGCCATTGCACTCCAGCCTGGGTAACAAGAGCGAAACTCCATCTCAAAAAAAAAAAAAAAAAAAAAATGCAGACATATAATCTGCTGTTTGCTATGCAATTGGCTATTTTCTATACAATTATAAATTGGTAGACCAACTGTTCAGCATTAAATTGATCTTTTCTGGGTAAGATTAAGCAGTTTAAATAAAAACAGAGAATCTTAGCTGGCAAAACTTTAAAGGTCACCTAATTCAAGAGCTCCGCTGGTGTTAAGAGTGCTTTTTTCATGAGTAGCATGGATCCCGTGGTCAATTACTTCTAGTACTGGGTGATCTAGTTAATTTTTTTGGCACTTCAGACCACTGGAAAGTTTTCCTTAAGTGAAACCGATATTTATTGTCCTGTGCCTTTTATGAATTGGTTCTAGTTTTACCCCTTATAGACATTTGAAACAATCTAATCCCTCTTTCACATGACAGCATTTCAGATATTTCAAAATACTATTATCTTTTTCCTGCCTGTTAGTTTTCTACATTCTAAAAGCTTCCTCCTGAGGCAGGAATTGTCAAACTGACTGAGCCTCAAATGTCATTGTATTAAGTCCTTTGCCATCCCAAGTATAACCATAGTCTTTACTATGGAATGGGTAAAGCTGTTGCAAAGATGGCCCTGAAAAAAAGAAGAAGAAAATCTTCACGGTCCATAGTCAAATAAGTTCTGTACTCAAACTCTGGGCTAAATAAAGTCAAATTGAATTTTTTTTTTTTTGCAGGAATTTTCAGTCTTTAATATGCTAGTATGCTTTGTGAAACTTTAAGAAGAGGAAGCAATATAAAGTACTCCTCGAAAATACAACTGCATAATTTTTTTTCCAAGTGCCTATCACTGTGAGTGGGAGGGAGCAGGCACTGCATAATTTTTAGCACTAATAAGTGTTACACTAATAAGGGACACTGACAGTCAAATTGGACTGTCCTGAGTCCCATATTCAACAGTCCTACTGTCTGACTACGTAACCTTGAGGAAATTCCTTAAACCCCTCAAAGACTCATTTTTCCTCCCTTGTGAAATTGGGATAGTCATGCCTAGCCCACCCGGTTATTGGGAGAACTAAAAATACAGTTGGTAACACGTAATACCTTATTTACTGTCTAGCACATAATGAATGCTCAATAAATGAAGTGACTATTATATTTCATATGTTCCAAAAGATACAAGCTCTTCCCCAATTATTCCTATCAAATACAACTATGTCTGAATGGATAGAATTAAAGAAGATTTCTATGAGCTTTTGCATGATATTCTTGCTTCATCCTTCCTTAAAGGAAACACACACCCGAAAATCTCCTCCTTCTCAAAGCAATAAAATAAATGTGTGTTGCAAAGCATGCTGGGATTGGTAGGGGAAAAAAGGAGGAAATTTAAGAAGACTTTAGAAGGCTATGTATATTGGAACAGTATTAGACTAGCTGGACAAGCTGTCTCCCCGGTTGCAGTATCTACCCACCCCTTTGAAACAAGAAACAAAAAGAGAAAGAGTTGTTGAGTTTAATAAGCACAAATATGTACTTCCCAAACTCTCTCTTTGCAAATTATTGTTATGGGTCCCTGTTGTTCTTGGGGAAAGTAAATATTAGAGTTAGCAGCATGAAAATCTTGTGGATCAGCTTCAGCAGTGAATAAGAGATACCTTGTTGATATTGTGATGATTAAATGATATGCTACATGTAAAGTGCCTAGAACCAAAGAAATCGGACATTGTTATGACCATCATGATCATCACTGCCACCATCAAAGACGAGGAAAAGTCCCTTACATTATGAAAGTAAACGGGGGTGGAACATTGACGCCACATTGTGGTAAGGCAGAGCCACCCGAGTTAGAAAGAGTTTTAGCTGAATGTTCATTCCAGCACCAGCTCCGCCCTTGCCTAGCTGTGTGACTGAACAAGTGTATCTTTATGACATTTCGGCTTCCTCACTGGTAAAAAGTCCTCCTTGAGTCTTTCTAGCTCTAACATTCTGACCCCAGGATCATCTGCATCCGGTACTGATCGTGAAAGGCAGTGACTAGAGTGTTTGCTGCCAGGGAGGGAAATACTGATGATAGGGAGGAGAAGGAGAGCCAAGCTATGGGCAGCTCCTCAGTCAGCAAGCACTGAGTGGGAGAGGAGTTGCCGGGAAAGAGCAGCCCAGGGCAAAACATCCACATGGAATGTCTTCCTCAGCTGTGCTAGTTGGTATTTACGTAGCTACCAACTCTGTGTGTGGGTGTGTGGGTGTGTCTGATGTGTGTGGTTCTTTGCAGCCTTAGCCATGGCTGTGCTACTTGGTATTTACATAACTTCCAACTCTGCGTGTGTCTGCGCGTGCGCGTGTGTGTGGGGTTCTTTGCAGCCTCAGCCATGGCTGTGCTACTTGGTATTTACATAGCTTCCAACTCCATGTGTGTCTGCACGCGCACGCGTGTGTACACACATGTGCGTGTGTGTGTGTGTGTGTGTGGTTCTTTGCAGCCTTAGCCATGGCGGAACTCAGTGTTAGGAAGAGCAAAGAATATAATCACCTAGTTTACAGTCACAGAACAGTCCCAGATGGGTTACCACGTAAAATGCTCAATTACCTTTGAATTTCAAATAAACAATAAAAAAAATCTTAGTATAAGTATGCCCCAAATATTGCATAGGGCATCCTTATAATACTGAAAATGATCTGTTATTTACCTGAAATTTAAATTTAACTGGGCATCTTTTAATTGTATTTGCTTGGTCTGGCAGCCCTGAGTCCCAGGGTTAGCTGCTCATAAACAAATAGAGTGTATACACAGTTATTTTATACAATGGGCAGAGAAAGATTAATCTTGCCACTTAGAATTTCATGTACAATTAGTCCTTTGTATAGAAGCTTGACTTGCATCTCTGGAAGCATCAGCTTTATTTAATATCTTGTCAAGATCAGAGGCTCCCTGGACCAGCACTTGAAGAACACATGTGCCTAAGTAGGAAAATGTTCTTCCCTGCTCACGCAGACAGCATAGGAAATGTCTTTGATAATAAGCTGACCTGGATCCAAATCCCAGACCTCTGGTGACTTCATGTGTGGCCTTAACCAAGATACATAGATTCTGCAAGCCTCAGTTCCCTCAAGTGTAAAATAAGAACAATGGCATCTTGTTCATGGGACATTTCTAGTGAGACAATCCAAGTATCCTGATTCGGTGCATGTCAGGTAATAAGCACCCAGTGAGGATTACTTAGATTATTCTGTGAATTATGTATTAATTCACTTGTTTTACCTAAATGATTCATTTGTCAGAATAGAATAAATGCATTTATTCTTACCCCCACTTATTTCCAGAAAGAACAATGCGGATAAGAAATACGTGGGTCTGTGTAGAATGGAGGCATTGTCAAGGGCAGGTAAGAATGAGGGTAAAGAAGTAATTGTATAAAGCATTGAGAATTTCCAGTGGAGCAACTTGTTTCTACAATTGGAGAAGCTGAGGAAAATATCTGGGATTCTAAACCAATGCTGAAATTAGAATATTTCTCAGCTTGCAGAAATAGTTGAAAAAGAGAGGCTAGTATTCTGTTCATTTTCTCTTTCATTTCTTTAGGAGCAAACCGCTTTCTACCCTGTGACCTTCGCAGTAAAAACAGTCTATGAATTTACTAGGCGTCACTTTATGGTCCTCCACTACTTTTGACAACTGCAATATAAACTTTGGTCCATAAATTCAAACTGCAGAAAAGAATTCTTTTATTTTTCCTTTAATCTACCTATTTCTGCTCCCAAGCCCTCATTCTGGTAAGTGCCAGAAAGTGTATCTTTGTTACCCCAGAGTTTTGTCCCTATCGCCTCCAGGGGCTGCATCTAAGTTGCATCCAGAAGACTTAAACTACGAGGAAATCTCATCAGGCTCTGGGTCTATCTCCGTATGTTCTGGCCCCTTCAGGACATTCTGCACCACACCCTTCTGCAGTCCTCGGTCCACTTCAGTTTTTTGAGCATAGCAAAGAAGCAACTGCATGTTAATAGAATATTGATAAAGGAGGAGTGGAAAAGTTAATTGAGTTAATTGGTTGCTTAATTGCTGGGGTAACTTTTCCCCCAGTTGGAAAAAAATTGTCTCAGGATTAGAGCCAGATTTGAGAGAAAGGGGTACACAATCCACATTTCTTTTCCAGTCTTGGAAAGAGTCTGAATAACCAAAGTAAAGTGGGGTGTCAGAGAGAGGCACTAGGAGTAAGAGGCAGTTCAGAGTTTCCCAGAGCAGGATGAGATCGGCCCCAAGAAAAAGGCAAGGCGCTCTCTCGCCTTCAGGAGAGGAGTGGCAGGTTAGCGAGATGAAAGCATGAAAGCTGAGCTTGGAAAGCCATTCAGTTGACAAGCATGGATGAACTCAAGCAGCAAGAGGAAACATTTTTAATACTCAAATTAGAAGCGACTCCCAGGAAAGCTAAGGGAAAATGCAGAGAAACTTTAGATATAAGAGAAAGTAGATGCTTTCAAGAGAACAGAAAGGGAAGTTAAGTTGTATTAGTTTGAAAGAATACACTTCTTGTAAGGCTACAAGAAGTGATACTTCACGAGCCTTTAAAAAAAAAAACTTCTTCTCTGATGCAAAACAAAACAGCAATTAGAGATCAT
Organism: Aotus nancymaae; assembly: GCF_030222135.1. NCBI lineage: Eukaryota > Metazoa > Chordata > Mammalia > Primates > Aotidae > Aotus > Aotus nancymaae. The sequence continues at coordinate 10,880,927 of NW_026988431.1, forward strand.
GAATTACTCACCTGTTATTATAGTGAAACCTTGTATAGAAAAATTAAAATTTGCTGAATCATGTGCCATTTTCGTCTCCTTAACCTATTCTGAAAGACTCCATTTACTAGTTCTTTGTACCAATTAGCAGGTCCCCCAGTTATTGTCTGATGATGGCTACCAAAATTATAGTTAACATGGTGCTATAGTTTGAATGTGTCCTCTATAATTCATGAATTGGAAACTTGGTACCAATGCAGCAGTTATTGGTTCATGAGGGCCCAATTACCTCCACCTCGTGAGTGGATTAATTCCTTCATGGATTAATGGACTCATGGATTAATACAGGGAGTGGGTTACATCACAAGAGTGGGTCCGTTACAAAAGCCAGTAAGCCTCCTAACCACATGATGCCTTTACTGTCTCAGAACTCAGCAGAGCTCCCACCAGCAAGAAGGTCCTCACCAGATGCAGCCCCTTGACCTTAGACTTCTCACCTTCAAGAACCTTATGTATTTTTACTCAGCGTTGACTTCCCAACTTCTATCTTAGCACCTGGTTATGTAACAATTCCCTGTGACACTAATCTTTAAATAGGGAAGGTGACTTTCACAATCACCTGGGAACTTTTACCAGATGGACAAGAGCCTACCCTTAAAGTCTACTCCAAGAGGATTCACCTGCATATCTATAAAACATTTAATAAAACAAAGAAATGTTCCCTCCTATACAAGATTTCTGTAGTAAGTATTACCTGAGTCATTAGGGCAGCACACCCTTCTTTCCCTGAATTATCTGGGTGATTGCACACCTGCTTCACTTCAGTTACACAGATAGTTAACGGTGCACATTAGGTGTGGTAATTGCATAGTGGCCAAGGAACACAAAATCTATGGCTTCAAAGCATGTGTTTACAAAAAGGACTCCACTTAAATTTAACTGAAATTCAGCCCCAAAGAGTTGATTAGAAACAACTCTAAATGGTCAGTTAGTGAGTCTGATCACTGGGGGAGAGGAGGAAATAATGTTGCCTTTTTCTTTAAGCCTAATCAGAGAGAGAAGACAGGAATACATGAAACAGGAGCACGAACATGCCAGGGTACACAGGTGCCACGTTCATGACATGGAACAGAGAAGCTCCATAGAGTTCAGAAGACAGGATGACTTGAGATAGCCTTGACACATTGAGCTAAAGAAAATTTAAAAACAAGTCCGGGCGCGGTGGCTCATGCCTGTAATCCCAGCACTCTGGGAAGCCGAGACGGTGGACCACCTGAGGTCAGGAGTTTGAAACCAACCTAGCCAATATGGCAAAACCCCATCTCTACTGAAACATAAAAATTAGCTGGGCATGGTGGCAAGTGCCTGTAATCCCAATTATTCGGGAGGCTAAGGCAGGAGAATCGTTTGAACCCGGGAGGCAGAGGTTACAGTGAGCGGAAATCGTGCCACTGCACTCGAGCATGGGTGACAGAGCAAGTCTCTGTCTCAAAAAAAAAAAAGCAAGTTATGAGACTGTTTATTGTTTTTACATAGAACAGAAACAAAGCTCCTATGCATGTGCCTATATATTCATACAATCACAAAGAAATAAGGAAAGGAATAGAGGAATATGAGTGGGAAAAGAGGCAACTGGAGAAAATTTTATTTTCTTACATGTGTCTGTATCATCTGAATTGTTAAAATGAAAGGGGATTAGTTTTCTAATTCAAGTAACAGAAACTTTAAAATCACACCCCCAAAAAAGGAAGACGTATTTATCCTCACATTTAGTCTTTCGAAATGAGACTAGCCTAAGAATGAAACTTTTTGCTCTGCCAATTTCCTTTTATTTCTCTCAGGTAAGAATCATTAAGACCACAGGGGAAAAAAATCCACCTTTCTCTGGGTGCGAGGCCCCATCTGGCCATTTTGCACAAGAAGCACCTCTCTGCAAACGGACATGTCCCACCACATGGGCTGCAGAGAAATCAGTCATTTGAGTTCCCCTTCCTCCATTCCAGAAAATAAATACATATACAATACGTTTGCAGCCCAAAACAAACCCTATCACCCAGATCCAGAGGCTCGCCTTCATAAGGCTGCCGTGGTGCGTGATATTTAGGTGGTTGGTAAAGGTGACGAAAGTCTTAGCATATTTGATCATGACAAGCCTAAGGAATTAGAGCTGGGCTTGTAAGTGGTGGCATTTTAATGATTTCTTGAATGTCTCTTGAGGTCAGTAGTTTATGATTTGCCATTTTTTAAAAAATATCCTATAAGAAAAGATGTCTATTTTGCTTTACAGGAATGGAATAATTTTCTAAATGCATGATTTAAGGGGAGAAAATCAGTACAAATAGCCACTGTAGCATACCTCACATCTAACCTCATCACATCAACTCCAGCCCAGATAAGCAGCTTTCTGAATGTTATTGGTGGAAATATGATTGTCACGGGGAAAAGAAACCATCCTTGGGTCAGAAAGTTGGTGTTATCAGCTTGTAACATTATTCCTGTTGTATGACTTTACCTCTGGGACCATTATTTCACTTCAAGTGCACAGGAAATTCAGAGTTAGCCTAATCGGTCATCTCACTCAAGGGCCTTCAAATGCATTTTTTCCTATGCTAAGGTGCCTGTGTGGCATTCACATTTTTTCTTAAAGCAGTTAGGGTCACAGGTAGAAAATATGACAGTTAATTAAAAAGAGCTGATGAGTGCTTCCCCGAGAAGCCCAGCTCTGCCGGGAGCCCCTGACCAAGGACCAGACTCTGTCCCATTAGGCCGAGATCACTCATCTCGTGAAAAAGTAATGCAGAGTCCATAAAAATCATTCAAGGAGTAAGAAAAGATGAAAAAATTCACACCTCCTGGCTGTATTGAAAATCCTCTCCCCAAGCCTTTGCTGCCTTGTAAGGTTTATTAATGTGCTTACCATTTAAATAAATAGGTAGGAGGTGTCCATCCTATCCAAGATGCTGTTCTGACCTCTGGAAACATGACGGTGCTTGCACAGACATGGCTGCTGCCATCATGGGGCTGAGCATTGACGTCCTAACTTCCATTGGTAGGAAATGCTATTTAAAGACAGAGATGCAGAATGTGACATGCTGGAGGACGGAAAGCAGCAGTCCCCAACATTTCTGGCACCAGGGACTAGTTTCATGGAAGACAATTTTCCCATGGACTGGGCGGGGTGGGGAGGGATGATGGTCTGGGGATGAAACTGTTCCACCTCAGATCATCAGGCACTGGATTCTCATAAGGAGTGCACGACCTAGATCCCTCACCTGTGCAGTTCACAATACGGTTCATGCTCCTGTGAGAATCTATTGTGCAGCTGATGTGACCAGAGGCAAAGTGCAGTTTCACTTGCTCACCTGTTGCTCACCTCCTGCTGTGTGGCCAGGTTCCTGCTGTCAGTCTGTGGCCTGGGACTGGGAACCCCTGCCGTATAGAATGCACAGCAGGACGTGGAAACCAGACCGGGACATGAGCAGTCTGAGTTTAAGTAGGAGCACATACAGCATGGTGGGAGTGGAGTGAAAGAGGGAGGGAAGGGATGTTTCCAGAGCACAGGATCTAAAGAAGTGCTGGCTCCAGAAATCAGAGCGAGCCTGGAGCCCCACCCCGTGTGAGTGTGAGGACTCTGGTAGGGGTGAAACAAAGATTGTGAAAAAGGAAACAGTGGGAGATAACCCTGGAGAAGTGAGGAAGATGCTGGACTGCTTCTGGATTTCTGCCTAAAAACAATGAGAAGTTACTGGTAAGTTGTATGTAGATAAGTCACATGATCACATTTGCAGTTTAGTGAATATCCAGGCTGTAATGTGAACACCAATTTTATTCACCATAAAATTCAGAGGAGACATTAGGGAGCTTAGGGGAAGGCAGTGGACAGAATCGGCTGATATTGAGGAAGTAGAAATGACAAGACTTGCTAATTGCTTGGATGTAGTAGAGAAGTATAAAAAAAGAGCCAAGCCTGACTCCCAGGTTTCTGCCTTAGTCACCTGGATAGAGCGCGATGTCATTCATTAACACTGTAAACACATCAGGAGGGGCAAGCCTGAGGCACAAATCCAGGTTTACATGTGTGTTAACAGGATGCCCAGGGAGGGAGAATTTTAAAATAATTATGCCAGCCTTTTACCATCTGGAAAGAGAAGGTCTCCTTGGGGAAGATTTTGTTATTCTTGTTCTGAAAGAGTAGTTTGGCTGTTTTGTAAAAATTCAAGTTAAAAAGTACCCCTTGCCCTGGGGAAAGGGACATTTAAAAACTCCATCCAGAGACAGGAAAAGTAGTCCTTCCCTTTAGTATATAAGAAGATAAACCAGGAGCCCAGAGGCCTTCCGAGAGATGGCCTCTGGTTTTATCAAGGTTTTACCTTGACTCAAAGGTATAGACACCACTGGGCAACAACTGGGGACCACCATGTAGGTCTAGGGCCAAGGTAAGACCTCAAGAATCCTAGAGGAGAACTCACCAGGAATAGGGGCATGTGGTCCTGCAATCCCGTCTGTTGGCCCAAAGCCTCTTAGAAATGGCCAGCTCCCACACTGTGTTAAGCCGAAGTTGGAAATCACCCCCTCTTGGCTGGAGTGTTGGTAAATAGTGTCTGTGCATGTGAGGTGGAGCCCAGGAGTCTTCAGGGGTCTGAAGTGGGTCCGTCATCAGAACAGTATGAAAACAGCTTTCGACAGGAACACTACCTGGCAGCGAAAGCAACAGCAAGAAAAGATTCCTAAGGGCATCAGGGAGTGGAGCTCTTTCATAGGAGTAGGTTTTGGAACATTTTGGACACATCAGGGTTGACAGGAGGTCCAAGAGAGACATATTAGAATTTCTGTCAATAAAGGCAGGTGGGCATTTGAGCTACTGAATGGACAGCTGGGAGATTTTACTCTACGTGCACTAAAAACTGGTGAAGTAGGGCACACTGCCTACGTATCTGCTATATTTGTTAACATAATTGCTCTACTTTTAAAACCAATGCTTCGAGTCTATAGCAGAATGAGAAAAGGCGATCAATGCTATACATTTATATATTGTTACACGATTTTTCAAAGCATTTTTCTAAGTGTGGGGAAACGTTCACTATTTTTGCCAGCTCATCATCCTGTCTCCTTTATTCTGGCCACAAAACTGCTCTTTTCTGTGAGGGATGCATTCCATGTGATTTAAACGGGGTTAATCCTGCCCAGAGGTCTGGACTTGCTGTTTGTTTGAGGAAGGGTTGGATATGTGACCCAAGCCAGTAAGATGGGGATATACGACTCAGGTCAATAAGAAAATTCTTAGTGACTTTCCTAACCTGTATATGGGTGAAAACTCTTTCTCTGGAATCATGACTCAAAAGAGTGATAAAAACCTGAAACTGGCAGGGCGCAGTGGCTCACGCCTGCAATCCCAGCATTTTGGGAGGCCAAGGTGGGTGGATCGTTTCAGGCCAGGAGTTTGAGACCAGCCTGGCCACATGGTGAAATCCCATCTGTACTTAAAATACAAAAATTAGCGAGGTGTGATGACACATGCCTATAGTCCCAGCTACTTGAGAGGGTGAGGCAGGAGAAAGGCTTGAACCTGAGAGGCAGAGGTTGCAGTGAGATGATGCCTCTGCTCTCCAGCCTGGGCAACAGAGCAAGAGAAAGAAGAAAAAAACCAACCCCAAAACCAGCTATATCACGTGGGAGTCGATGAAGGTTTTTAGGTTGAATAGTACCATCATTCATAGCCTTAAAAGAAGAGGGTGAGATTTGGAAGGGGAGAGCGGTGGACTCAAAGACTCGCCTACTTTCCTCTGACGGGTTGGGCCAGACTGAAAGGAAAGGGAAGGGGCAGCACGCTGCCTTTTTCTCTGACCTTCTCTGGGGGTAACACCTTCTCTCCTGAGATTCCAGCCAACTGAGAATTCCTCCTCCTGGAAGTTGAGTTTCTCTTCTCAAATTTGGAAAACATAACCTGGAGTGAACGATGCCAGTAAAAACGGCATATTTCAGAAGACTGTCTGCCAATGAGGCATGTCCGAGACGGACAATGCAGCCGTGATTTCCCCCAACTTCCGATGTTATTTTACTATGAGAACTTTTATTTTTTTCTTTTGTTAAGGTTGTTGTGTATATTAATGCATCAGATCTCATTAAATAAATAAAAATCTGTTTCCCACAAGTATGTGTTATTGTGCAAGCCACACATTCCACAGAAGGATCTCAGACTGGTGGTGCTGACCCTGCCCCTGGGTGCACAGCCTCGAACAAGTAATCACTTTTACTGTGGAAATACAGACTGACACCTGATTTCTGGATTTGCTTTTTCTCATACTTTAGCAGTAACAGATCATAGATATTATGCATGCATACACAAACACACACACACACACACACACACACACCTCTAAGCGGTGTGGGATGTGTACTACATCCATATTCATATATTTGTATATATAAATATCTTTGCACATATATTGTATGTATAGCAAATGAATACATATATATTATTTATCTGTCAATAAGCGTCAGACAACAAACACAAATCATTCAATCCGTAACTCCTGTTCTAAATGGCATATTTTCTTGCTTCTAGCTATCCAGTTTTCCAGGTTTGCTAGCAAGCAGCAAATTAGTGTTTGTGTTTTGTTTCCATTCATTTTGTCATCTTTCTACCTAAGGAGGTAGAAGAGAGCTGCAAAGTCACCGAGGGAAAGCAGCCGCAAAGAGCCTAGATACTCCACACACCAGATAACCCTTTCCTTTGTAATTAATTTAAAACTCAATATTTATGCAGCAACAATAAACAAATGCAATTGATTTACAGAAGATTGTACTTTCTGGGGGCACAAATCCTACATTTACTCACCTTTGAATAGTAACAATCCCCACGTAATGTTCTGCACATGGTAGGTATTTAGTAATAATTATTTAATTAAATTCCACAAGCATCATAACCAACCTTATTACTTGATCCTAAGTCACTTGAGTATCTCAGTTGATACTACAGCTAACGGGGTCTTCCCGTCCCCCTTCCTCATCTTCTACATCCCCACTGTCAGCAAGAATTATTTCTGAGGTGGTTCTGCTCATTTGTAACCTAGTGTCTCAACGATGCTTAAAATCGCACGAATAACAGAGCAAGTATGCCTATGATTGGGTCATTGACAGAGAAATGCCTGCATGCTCGATAAGCATCTAATAGAGGCAACCCCTTAGAATTTACATTCGTTGTTACAGTGGCTAAGTTTTGTTAAAATCCAGCAAAAGCAGGGTTAATTTTAATTAGTAGAAATATGCTTTAAAATAGCCTCCCAAGTTAGCCTCGTTCTGCAATTTTACCATCCCATAGTGATAATGAAAAAATACCCTTCTTGAGTTTTCCTCTTTCATTTGGTTAAAACCCCCTCCTCCATATAAAATTAGATTCTATACTGATAGTATAATTACTGTATAATAGAGTTTGCTCAGCCACTCAACACAAAACGCTTTGCTTTCATAGCATTTTAATATGAGCAGCATAATGGGGACCAGCTTGAAAATCAGCATGCCGGGAAGGAAGCTAGGACCCCAGACGAGATTGGGTTTGTCAAATTTCGTTCAGCTGTTCAGCAAACTAGTTAATTCTAACCGACTTGACATGTGGATACCAAACATTTTCTGTTCCCCATCATGTATTTTGGTTAAAGAGAAAATGCTTGGCTTGAGACCCACCATGATTTTGACACCTGCCCTACAGCTCTTTGACGACACATCCCGTGAGTGGCCTCACCATTTCCCATGCAGAGGGGAAATCGAATCTCTTCCACATTCATGGCTCTGGAGTGCTAATACTGAAAAGCCATTCTCCATGATGCATCAATTTTAAATTAAATTAAGACTTTTCTATTTCTTCCACTAAATACTGCTTTTATGGACTTAATGACTCTGTTGTACAGCATATACTAAAACCATTTAGTCCTTTGGGGATAAGAGATTAGCACAAGTAATATAGTGAAACCCCCCATTTACGTAATTGCAATTTTCTCTTAGCCATAACAGAGGCTTCTTTTCACTTCTTCAATGTTCAGTATTGCCAGAGTTAGCATAGTTTGCACCACATGTCCACTTTATTCTCTAATTCCTCTGAAATAACTAGTAAATCTCCCTATTGTTTGTGGAGAGGCTGGTTCTAAAGGCAATCAGTTTCTTTTACATACCTCCAATGAGTGCTAGGGAAAAGGCCCAACAGAGGGCCTTCTTCACTCATTTTCTACAGAGATAACAAAATCAGGAGGCTGGACAGGTACCATAAAATTAGGAAATTAAGCCAGGCGCGGTTGCTCACACTCATAATCCTAGCACTTTGGGAGGCCGAAGTGGGCAGATCACCTGAGGTCAGGAGCTCCAGACCAGCCTGGTCAACATAGTGAAACCCCATCGCTACTAAAAATACAAAAATTAGCCAGACATGGTGACAGGCGCCAGTAATCCCAGCTACTCAGGAGTCTGGGGCAGGAAAATCACTGGAACCTGAGAAGTGGAGGCTGCAGTGAGCCGAGATCGCACCACTGCACTCCAGCTGCGGTGACAGAGTAAAACTCCATCTCAAAAAAAAAAATTACGAAATGAACTGGGCAGAGACAATAAGGCATCATGGGGCCTGTGCCACACTGCAGAGAACACAACCCACCTAAACACAGCCCTTTCCGCCCACCCCCTTTTTTTCTTTTCATATATATTGATCTGGGCAAAAGAACTACTACTGCTAGGCTAATACAGCACTTTCAAATCGCACTTCTCCAAAAAGAGATACTACCAAAAAAATCACAAGTTTTCACCCTTCAAAACATTTTCCAAAATGTCTCCTTTTTATTAAGTCCAAAGGACATGTAACTCCTGAAAATAGATTTAAATATCCATCACTTGAGAATCTTTGTAACTACAGTGAGCAAAATTCAGGTAAGTATTTGTAGGGTAAACACACCTGATAGTAATAACTTAAGCAAACCCTTAGAATGACCCTGCATGGCAGATGCACCCAAGTGTCTATTCCAAGCTAGGGAATTGGGAGTGGCTAATCCAGAAATTTGTTCCTGGTTATGAGGAACATCTGAGCCCTTAGCCCCTCCTGCAGAACATGGGTCAAACAGAGGACTGAGTTTCTGAATTTTGGAGTTAAATGAAGGTTGCCAGGTGGAGGAAGAGGAAGGGCTTCAGGGAAGATGCTGTATAAACTGCATGCTGTCTGCAAGCATTGTGGTTTCCTGTCCAGCCCTCCGCCATTGGATTTGCATACGGTGGCTCTCCTGCTCAGCCCACCACCACTGGACCCTCTCCCCTGGATGTAAACCCCCAATAAAACCCCATGTCTCTATTTGCTGCTTCTGGGGCTCTTGTTTGGGCTCTGAAACCTGGTGCCATCCCCACTGGAGTGCATAGAGGTTTAGCACTACACTATTTAATTGATGCTTTAAGTATGTTTTATTATTTGTCCTGACTTGAAATTACAAGAAACATCCTGTGTAATCTAAGAATCTCTCTGTATTCCATATTTGCAACATTTTCTCTTGCCCTTCCTCCCAAAAAAAGTGCAGTTGTCCACCCCATCCACAGGGGTATGCCTTCCAGGACGCCCCATGAATGCCTGGAACTACTGGGAGTACCGAACCTGCTCCTCCACTTACAATGGAGTTACAATCCAGTAAACCCATGCTAAGCTGAAAATGTATTTTATGCACTGAACTACGGAATATCATAGCTTAGCTTAGCCTACCTTAAACATGCCCAGAAGTCTTACACTAGCCTGCAGTTGGGCATACTCACCTGACAACACAGTGCACTGTAGAGTACGGGCTGCTTACCCTCGAGATCTCACAGCTGCATTCACTGCCTCTGCCCAGTATCATGAGAGAGGATCGTATGAAAAAATGCTCACCATCACTAATGATCGGGGAAATGCAAATCAAAACCACAATTCTACACTACCTTACTCCTGCAAGAATGGCCATAATTAATAAATCAAAAAATAATAGATGTTGGTGTGGATGTGGTGAAAAGAGAACACTTACACTGCTGGTGAAAATATAAACTGGTACAACCGCTATGAAAAACAGCATGGAGATTCCTTAAATAACTAAAATCAGATCTACCATCTGATCCAGCAATCCCCCTACTGGGTAGCTACCCAGAGGAAAAGAAGTCATCATATAAAAAAGATGCTTGTACACACATGTTTATAGCAGCACGATTTGCAACTGCAAAAATATGCAACCAGCCCAAATGCCCATCAGTCAACAAGTGGATAAAGAAAATGTGGGTGTGGGTGTGGTGGGTGTGTGTGTGTGTGTGTGTGTTTGTTAGTACTCAGCCATAAAAAGGAACTAAATAATACCATTCACAGCAAACTGGATGGAGTTGGAGACCATTAGTCTAAGTGAAGAAACTCAGTAATGGAAAACCAAACATCGCATGTTCTCACTCGTAAGTGAGAGCTAAGCTATGAGAAGGCAAAGGCATAAGAATGATACAGTGGAGGCCAAGCTCGGTGGCTCAAACCTGTAACCCCAGCACTTTGGGAGGCTGAGGCGGGCAGATCACGAGGTCAAGAGATCGAGACCATCATGGCCAACATGGTGAAACCCCGTCTTTACTAAAAATACAAAAATTAGCTGGGCTTGGTGGCATGTGCCTGTAGTCCCAGCTACTCGGGAGGCTGAGGCAGGAGAGTTGCTTGAACCCGGGAGGTGGAGGTTGCAGTGAGCTGAGATTGTGCCACTACACTCTAGCCTGAGCAACAGAACGAGACACCGTCTCAAAAAAAAAAAAAAAAGAATGATACAGTGGATTTGGGGACTCGGGGGGAAAGGCCAGGAGGAGGTCGAGGGATAAAAGACTACATTTTGGGTACAGTGTGTACTGCTTGAGTGATGAGTGCACCAAAATCTCAGAAATCACCACTGAAGTACTTACCCATGTAACCAAACACCACCTGTTCCCCAAAAACCTATTGAAAACAACCAAAAAAAAGTAGTATTGTACTGTTTCTGCTGAATGCATGTTGCTTTTGTACAGTTCTAAATTTGAAAAATTGTTTAAGTCAAACCATCATAAATTGGGGATTATTTGTACATACCTATGATAGAATTTAATTTATAGGCCAGGTGCAGTGGCTCATGCCTATAATCCCAGCACTTTGGAAGGCTGAGGCAGGGGGATCATCTGAGATCAGGAGTTTGAGCCCTCCTCCCTTTACATCCACTCCGTCTCTCCCCTTCTTTCCAGTTGAACTAATCCCCTCATAATTTCCCAGCGGCTTCTCCATCATGGACACCCACAAGACACAAAACTTAGCTGGGCATGGTGGCAGGTGCCTGTAATGCCAGCTAGTCGGGAGGCTGAGACAGGAGAATCGCTTGAGCTCAGGAGGCAGCGGTTGCAGTGAGCTGTGATTGTGCCACCGAACTCCAGTCTCTGTGACAGAGCAAGGCTTTGTCTCCAAAAAGAAAATTTTAATGTATACAATAGGCCCAATAAGAGATTAACAATAACTAAAAACAGAACAACTATAACAAGATGCTGTAATAGAAGTTATGTAAATTTGGTCTCCCTCTCTCAAAATACTTTATTGCACTGTACTCACCCACTTCAGACCTCAGTTAACCACAGGTAACTAACTCAAGAAAAGCAGGCCGGGCGCGGTGGCTCAAGCCTGTAATCCCAGCACTTTGGGAGGCCGAGGCGGGTGGATCACGAGGTCGAGAGATCGAGACCATCCCGGTCAACATTGTGAAACCCCGTCTCTATTAATACAAAAAAATTAGCTGGGCACGGTGGCGCGTGCCTGTAATCCCAGCTACTCAGGAGGCTGAGGCAGGAGAATTGCCTGAACCCAGGAGGCGGAGGTTGCGGTGAGCCGAGATCGCGCCATTGCACTCCAGCCTGGGTAACAAGAGCGAGACTCCGTCTCAAAAAAAAAAAAAAAAAAAAAAAAAGAAAAGCAAAGGCTTGAATAACAGGGGACTGCTACTGGAGAAGGCATTTATTGCATACATAAATGTAAGTGTAAATGCAGAACCCACAGTAATCCCCGTCAAATACCCTTCATGTGGACACTTTCCCAGCTCCCTATGTCATTAGGTGGGACCACATAACTAGCTTGGTCAATGAGCTGTGAGAAGAACTTACAAGGCCACGTCTGGAATGAAACAATGAAAAGCCTTGGTCCAGTTCTCTAGTCTCTTTCTCTGCCATGGTAACCAAAAGGGCAAAACTATTCCTGAAACTGCAGGTAGAGTGAAGGCTACGTTGCCAGGTTCTGTGAGTGACTGTGTAAAACAAACTCCTTTCTCTTCCACTGTCTTAATGTGTTTTGTGCTGCAGTAACAGGATACCCAAGGCTGGGTAATTTATAATGAACAGAAACGTATTGGCTTACCGTTCTGGAGGCGGGGAAGTCCAGTATCACGATGACGGCATCTGCCAAGGGCCTTCTTGCTGCATCATCACATGGACAAAGGGCAGAGAGAGGGCACGAGAGAGACAGAGAGCAAAAGGGGGTAAACCCACTCCCCCAGTAATGGCATTGATTCATTTATGAGGGCAGAGCCCTCATGGTCTAATCACTCTTAAAAGTCCCACCTCTTAATACTGTTACAATGGTAATTAAATTTCAGCATGAGTTTTGGAGGAGACAATCATTCAAACCATAGCATCCACTTACAAAGATGCAACCTAAACATTGACATCTGGGGGTAGGAGAGCTTGTTACAATAGATACCTACCCTACCCAATTAAAACAAGAATCATACATCTTTGCAGTGGTAAAGATTCTCTCCTTCACTACACTTCAGTCAGGCTCCACTAAGCCTGACCTTGGCATCTACCTAACTGGGCCTGTATCACTCCATCTTAGCAAAAATCCTGCTAAGTCACTGTATGAGTCAGCGTTCTTTAGAGGGACAGGACTAACAGGATAGATGTATACACGAAGGGGAGTTTATTAAGGAGGATTGACCCACATGATCACAAGGTGAAGTCCCACAATCGGCCGACTGCAAGCTGAGCAGCAAGAAAGCAGTGGCTCAGTCCCAGCCCCAAAACCTCAAAAGCAGGGAAGCAACAGTGCAACCTTCAGTCTGTGGCCAATGGCCCGAGAGCCCCTGCAAACCTGGTGTAGGTCCAATAGTCCAGAAGCTGAGGAACTTGGAGTCTGATGTTCGAGGGCAGGAAGCATCCAGCACAGGAGGAAGATGGAGGCTGGAAGACACAGCAAGTCTGCCCATCCCACTTTCCTCTTCATTACACTTTCTTCTAGCCCAGCTGGCAGCTGATTAGGTGGTGCCCATGCAGATTGAGGGTGGGTCTGCCTCTCCCAGTCCACTGAGTCAAATGCTGATGTCCTGTGGCAGCACTCTCACAGACACACCCAGGAACGATACTTTGCATCCTTCAATCCAAGCAAGGTGACACTCAGTATGAACCATCATGGTCAGTTTAGAGAGAATTCTCCACCCTCGATCTCTGACCATTCTTGGCATCTTTTCAGATTCCTTATTCTCTACCCTGATCACCCCGGTCTGCCTTCAGCAAGAATCCTTTTAGGTCTGTAACCGAAACCCTCCCTACCCCTGCTGTTTCCTGAGAGTTTTCACCCCCACCCTGCTTCTTGGCTATAAATCCCCACTTGTCCGAGCTGTATTCAAAATGGAGCCCCAGTTCAATACTGAGACCCGTTTTCTCCTATTGCAACAGTTCCTGAATAAAATCTGTTTGGGCCACTTTATTGTCAAGCTCTAATTTTCCTTTAACAGCAGTAACTCTTTACCTTGTGTCTGTCTGTTTATCCACTCATTCCACTTTGTTTCGCTCATAAGTTCTAAGCTAGATCAGTATACAACCATAATTACCCTGGCAATTTTGTAAAGGGCAGCTTTTATGAACCTCTAAGTTCTCCCAAATGTGTTTATTTACATTAAATCAAATACGGAATCCCAAAATTAATTTTAAAGAAAAATGTTGTTTGAAATTAACTTATAGAAAAGAAAGCTAGTTTTCTATTTTTCTCCTTAATATGCTATGTAAAGTTTTGAACTGACAATATTAATATATAATATTGCACCTGCACTGTAATGATTAATTATTACTTTATTGGGAGGATACATACATTCATCATTGACATACTAACTACTAAGTGTGGAGGTTTGATTGATTTAAAAGATTAAGGGATAATTTTGTTTTAAAACGCAGTCTCCATGGAGGTATTATCTGTGTGCAGTGGACAGTCTATGGGTGTTGCCTGTCACTGGATTGTGATGTATGAACATTCTATTCATAATTCAAACTGTCTCCCATTTGTTCATAAAAGCTGGCAGTGCAGAGAGAATTCTGCTGAAAGAGCCACAGAAGAGTGAATTACAGAGAAATGTAAAACAATATGACAGAGGAGCATTTGGGCCAAAAAATCCAACCAATCTAAAATGAGTGATTTTTTTTTTCAGTTTTTTTGGCCAAACAGTACATTCAAATGTAGGTTCAAACAGCAAGACTGCTGGTCCTCTGTCAGCAAAAACGCTAAATAGGGGCTAAGTTGTCTTCCTGGAGGCTGAGGAACATAGACAAACTGAAAAGCCACCTGAAGTTTCAACCAAAAGCCAATTTAGATCAAGCTGAGCAAACAGACAGGTCTTCCGCCCAATTCAACACCAAGCTGTAATTTTTGTTTTGTTTTTAATGTATATAAGTCAAAAAGTACTTTACAAGCCAAGGAAAACCCAGAGAGCAATTTAGGGACTAATAGCATAGTTCCCATTCAGGTCCGGCCTGGAACGCAGCCTGGGGCTGTTCCCATTGTGCTTCCCAGCCCCATCTTTGTTTTTTACTGGTAAACTCAGAAAAAAAAGAAAGTCAAGTGCAGCGAGGACTGTGTGGGTTAGAAAGGAAGGGCAGTTCCACCCAGTTGGCCAAGGTTAAATGGAGGCTGTTACTTGCTGAGAGCAGATTTGCACTCCCTTTTTTTTTCTTTTTTTTTTTTCTTAGCACCAGCTGAGACTCTCAATTGCCCTCAATACTGAGTCATAACCAGCCCCTGGGTGTGGAATTCTGGCAGCCACGGCTCTCATCTCGGAGACTCCCCACTTCTCACCCTAACAGCTCCTTGCCCTCTCTGCAATGGCTTTCTTTAGTAATAAAGGAAAAAAACTGAAATCCAGTTAATTTTGAGTGTTGTTTACAAGTGATTATTTCTGAAGGGGCAAGGAGTGTTTGCAAAGATGACTTTGGTTATGTGAGATTTAAAAGGTTACTACAATTATTTTTTGGTGTACAAGATGCATTTGCATATGTAATTTCACAGAAGAATGAGGGGGCATTTTACGTATTTTCATGATATGTTTATTGAAAGTGATCAGTTATGCTGCCTACACAGACATAACAGTGGTAGTTCTTCAAAATTTATCTTTTCCGAATTATTACTATACATTAAAACCTCTAATTTTCTACTGGAGATGCATTAGACTACATTTATAGGAACAAAATAATGTATTTTCTCTTTAGTAAACATGCCTGCCCTAAAGCAACTCAGTATTTTGCATCTGTAGTTACCGTAGTCAGTAACTACGACTCATTAGATGCAGGTGAGTTTTTTATACATTTGGAAGAGGATGTGTCTTACACACCTGCAAGACCATTGATGTCTCTGGATCTGAGTGCCCTTATCTGCAAAAGGAAAGAGCTGAACTCCAAGTACCTTTAAGACTGAAAGTCTACAGCTGGCAATGGCTGTACCACAAAGATAAAACAAGGCAACTCCATAGGGGGGAAAAATTACTTAAATTGAATTAACTTAGTAGACAAAACCAACCCGTAGACCACCAACAGTCATTTTGCAGGTTATTGATTTTTTTTTTTACTAAGGAACAATTATGTATGCCTTTTCTCTTTAAATTAGACTGGAAGTTCCTTGAGGTTAGAACCAATGTTTTTAATTAAGAACGAAATTAGGACAGATCATACTGCCAGACAAATGGCCTACCAGTGGAATCTGTTAGTAGATACATTAAAAGGAACCCAGGTCTTAGAGCTCTCAGGCCAGAGATCTTTCTTTCCATTACAGTTTTCCATCATCAAGGCTCAACGTATGAGACAATAACAATTGAGAGGAAGAAATCCAAGAGCATTGAAATAGACATGAAATACACAAGGATACTAAAGTCCTGGCATTGACTCTTTTTTACCAGCAATATTTCTAGAAGAAAATACCCGCCTCCCTAGGAGTCTCTACAGAACCCGTGGGCAGCACTTAGCAATGAAGCCTGTGTTGGCAGCCCAAGGGGCCTGATGTTTGTGTTGAAACCCTTCCCTGGCAGAGCCTGGTGCCCGGTGGTGCCGACTGGGCTGGCTCAGTGCTGTGAGGCAGCTTCAGGGATGGACAGTTGCACTCTCAGGAGGTTGTATGCATAATCTCAGTTTGCAATTCTATTTTGTCAGAACAAAAGGGAAACAGTGGGGACTGGCTTGGCTGCTTTTCCAGATGCTTTTGACCAGGCAGGATATGTAAAAAAGAATCTAGCTCGATAAATGCAACAAAGAGAGAACTATTTTCTATTTTCCCATTATCTTCAGCTGGGATGTGGTCTACTGATTATTTTAAGAAAACGTTAACATAGATCACTGTTTTCCTGCTGTATGCTGGCAGCTTTATCTAGTCTGAGAGTCTCAGACTGGCTGTCAGAAGCCTTGGGTTTTCATCCCCAGTCACCACCATCTTGGCACCTGATTTCTCAGGGATTCAGTGTATCTATCTATAATGTCATTTTTAATTCCTGTCCTTCCCTACCTCAAAAGGATGCTGTGAGGACAAATGAGATGGCTCAATATTACCTCCTTCCCTATCCATCTGGCTCTCTGATTTGCAAGGACCACATCAAGTTCTGGACTAGAAAATGATAGAGTTGTGCCAGGAATGAAGGGAGGCAGAATGGAGCCAGGCGGAAGCCCAAAGGGACGCAGAGGCAGTGATCCAGGCCAGAATTGGAACACTAGATTAGCCACAATCTCACGTTAACATTATGCCCAATTCCCAAAAATACACATTTATGTGGTTATATGAACATCTTTGAGTCATCCAGGATTTGGTTGTATTATCATTATTTGAACTCTCAAGTGCAAAAATAGAGGGACTATATACTGAGATTTTCTTCCTTCTCCATTGGAGTATTCTTAACTTGTATGGGCCAGGCCTCAAGCCCCTTTTTATTAATCAAAAGTCCTGAAAGTGAGTTAACTGGTCATTTTAATTCATTTGGGTCCAACTGAGGTAATTTTATAGCACCTCTTGGCTTTGAAAGATCCAGCAGACCTTCGGCCTCCAGGCAACAGGACTGAAGCCCTGGAAAGGGTCTATACCATGCAAGCCATCAGCTCCTTCTCTCCCCTTCTTTCCAGTTGAACTAATACCCTCACAACTTCCCAGAGGCTTCTCCATCATGGACACCCACAGGACACGAATAAAAGGAACAAGACAGAGCGCAATTCTGCCCTTTGTCAGTGCTAATTGTGAGCCAGTTATCTGATCTGCTGTGACTTGCTCTTTCTGGAAAGGTTTGCATAATTTGGCAATAGAATTCCAAGATTCTCATTTATTGTAAATTGTGCCTTTGCCAATTGCTTTTATCAGGGCTCCCCACTTCACCTCATGTCTCTGCTCTCCACTTTTGCAAACGCAGTGATCTGTGAAAATGAATTAAACAGATTAAAAAGCAGCTTTTCTTATTCATTGGAATAAAAACGGCAAATGCAGACATGGTACAGCCTTGTACGTAATTCCATGAAGAAAAAAAATTACTTCACACAAGAGGGTGGCCCAGCTCTCTGGGGAGAAAACAAACCCACAAAATGCTCTGTGACTCAAGTTAAGCCTCTCCTATAATCTACAGTGATGTTCTACTTAATGACAACCCATAATGATAATCCAATTATTAGGCTTTCAACAAACCAATACCATAATGACATCATATATTCTTATAATTAAAGTTGATCTTTATACAAAGCTGTTCCTCTTTTTAGAGAGAGGGAAACATTTATGATGTTAAATAACTCTTATCTTATAGACATCTCAAGTTCACAAATTAGAGGCAAAGCCCTCAAAAGGAGAAAGCACACAGGTGTGTATTATCTGCCGTATGTGAAGGTTCTAAGTGCTGTTTTGACTCCACCTGGCATACCAGGGCCATGCTAAAAGCAACCTGCAGAGTAAGGCTGGACCGTAAGTACCCCAAAGCACCATCATGGTCCTGGGGCAGAGTTGGGACCCTATCATTTAATGACAAGTGATACAATGGAGGGTTCCTGGAGCTGCCGCCCTGCACTGCTCCAAGCAGCACCAATCCCAAGGTGGTCCTCACGTTCCGTGACTTCCGGAGGTGTGAAGTGCACTGTGTGTGCAAACTAAATTGCTGGCCCTGAATCTCTTTATTAAAGAGGAAACACTTAGGTTTTTCTGTTTATTTGGTGAATGTTGTTTATTTGAGTAGAGGAATGGCACGGGGGAGCGAAGAGAAGAGAGCTGGCACCTTCTGTTACCCACACCACCCCCCGCGAGCTCTGCTTAGTTCAAAACCAAGTTGGCGAGGCTTGGTAACCAAAGTTGTTTGGAGTTTTTTGTATTGTTTTTGGTTTTGGTTTTGGTTTTTTTTTTTTTTTTTTTTTAGGAGATGAAGTCTCACTCTGTCACCCAGGCTGTGCAGCAGCGTGATCCCGGCTCACTGCAACCTCCGCATCCGGGGTTCAAGCAATTCTCCGGCCTTAGCCTCCTGAGTAGCTGGGATTATAGGGGCCCCCCACCACTTCCAGCTTATTTTGTATTTTTAGTGAGACAGGGTTTCACCACGTTAGCCAGGCTAGTCTTGAACTCCCGCCCTCAGGCGATCTGCCCACCTTGGCTTCCCAAAGTGCTAAGATTCCAGGCGTGAGCCACCCTGCCCAGTCAGGTTTTTTCACAAAACCCTCATGGCTCTCTACCTACAAGATACTAAGTGCTCTGAAAGAGTAGTTACTGTCATCGATGGGCATTTGGGTTGGTTCCAAGTCTTTGCTATTGTAAACAGTGCCACAATGAACATAGACTGAACAGGGAAAATGTGGCACATATACACCGTGGAATATTATGCAGCCATAAAAAATGATGAGTTTGTGTCCTTCGTAGGGACATGGATGAACCTGGAAACCATCATTCTCAGCAAACTGACACAAGAACAGAAAACCAAACACCGCATGTTCTCACTCATAGGCGGGTGTTGAACAATGAGAACACATGGACACAGGGAGGGGAGCATCACACACTGGGGTCTGTGGCAGGGAACTAGGGGAGGGACAGCAGGGGGTGGGGAGTTGGGGAGAGATAACATGGGGAGAAATGTCAGATATAGGTGATGGGGAGGAAGGCAGTGAACCACATTGCCATGGATGTACTTATGCAACAATCTTGCATGTTCTTCACATGTACCCCAAAACCTAAAACGCAATAAAATATATATTTTAAAAAAAGAGTAGCTATTGTCATGATGATTACTAGTATTACTTTCTTAAATAGGCTTGGCTGAATAGAAAATGCACCCACCAGTCTCACCAGCAGCAAATCAGTTTCCCTTTTGCAAATAGTTAAGAGGGGAGCTGAAGCAAGTCTTATCGTAAGTAGCAACTTTTATTTATTTGTTTGTTGTTTTAAAGTAATGTAAATTTTATTGTTTTAAAGTCAGTTTTATGCATATATTTTATGATTTTTTTCTCCTTTCTTAATAGTAAGAGATTTGAATCTAATAAGGGGAATAAGTTTACAGCACCTCCTGCCTTTCCCATGTGATTCAGATTCAATGTTTGTTTTTGTTGGATTTTAACAGCTCATGTCTATAACCTAAAGAGTTTGTTTTTGGTTTTTAATTTTTATTTCAAAGGTTTTTGGGGAACAGGTGGTGTCTGGTTACATGAATGATTTCTTTAATGGTAATTTCTGAGATTTTCGTGGACCCATCACCCAAGCAGTGTATCAACGTATAATCTTTTATCCCTCACCCCCTGCCCACCCTTTCCCTCTGAGTCCCCAAAGTCCAATGTATCATCCTTAAGCCTCTGCACCCTCATAGCTTAGCTCCCACTTATGAGTGAGAGCATACAATGTTTGATTTTCCATTCCTGAGTTACTTCACTTAGAATAATGGTCTCCAGTTCCAGCCAGGTTGCTGCAAATGTCATTATTTCATTCCCTTTTATGGCTGAGTAGTATTCCATGGTGTAATGGGGGGTGTGTGTGTCTGTGTGTGTGTGTATATACATAGATATGTGTATATATATATATGTGTGTATATATATGTATATATCACATTTTCTTTATCCATTCATTAATTGGCAGACATTTGGGCTGGTTCCATATTTTTGCAATTGCAAATATAAGCAGCAACTTTTCAAGGAACGAGCACAGTATACTCTCAGAAATAATGGCACAGAAACATGAGCTATGGACTCCTTTGCTTTCATTGCCATTTTAGACTTTTCACAGAAGGCTCACATCTCTTTGCTGTGTTTCTTGTTTTGGATGGGACAAATTATCAATGGGTTAGACCATCTTATGCATTGCAGGACTACCAGCACCCCAGCCCCTCCCACTGATACCAGTACCAATAGTACCAAAAATATGACTGGTATTCCTAGGGGTAGCCAGGGGTGTTAAATGTCATTAAACTGAGTTACTGAAACAACCCAAATAACGCCCTACGCATCTCCAATTGCTGTCTGGAGATAGAACTGCATCACTTCAGACTTTTTGGTAAAGACAGTATCACCATGTCCACTTCACAACTGGTGAAACTGAGGCATAAAGAGTGCCTGACCAAGTTAATTAAAGAGCCCAGATGGTAAAAACAAGTAGTAAATGACTTATGTATGTCACAAACAGTGATTATTAAGTGGGCTGGGGGAAGGGAAGCTACTCTGAAGGCTTTTCTAACTACACAGGCACTCCCTTAGACATCCACTCCAGTGAAAAATCACTGTTATAATGAGTTATCATTAACGATGGGAGTGTGTTACACTCCTTAGGGTTTGAAGACATGAAAATGATCACCAGTGCTAAAACGTATGCATACTTTCTTTCCGTGTACCTGGTTGTTACATTGGAAATTAAAAAGGAGAGGAAGAGGCATAGGGATGGAGAAATGACAGCTCTAAAACACTGGAGTCCCAATCCCTGAAGGCAGTCCACTCCCTGAACTGACCCACACCGACTCCATCCCATACCTTGCCCATTGACCTGTTAGCAATATTTCACAAAATAACATGTGGATTAGCATCAAATTATAGCAACCATAATTAGTAGTTCTCATTAAATGAATTTAACATCATGCATCCTCTTTTTGTCTCATTCTGCCATGTGGTATGATAACATTTAGATACCACGTTTTTTTTTTTCTTTTCCCCCTAGACAGAGTCTCGCTCTACAGGATAGAGTGCAGTGGCGTCATCTCAGCTCACTGCAACCTCCACCTTCTGGGTTCAAGTGATTCTCCTGCCTCAGCCTTCCAAATACCTGCGATTACAGGTGTGCACCACCATATCCAGCTAATTTTTGTATTTTCAGTAGAGACGGGGTTTCACCATGTTGGCCAGGCTGGTCTCAAACTCCTAAACTTGAGATCTGCCCCACCTGAGCCTTCCAAAGTGCTGGGATTACAGGCATGAGCCACCGCACTGGGCCCTAGTCGCCACCATTTTATTGGAAGGCATATTCCTCTGTTTTATTGAAGTCAGTGAGAAAATGTATTTCTCCATAATAAAATGTATCATGCTGCCAACTCTTCAGGGACGTGTCTATTCTGAATAGGGAGAGGCTCTGGTGTTCAGCTGTCTCCTTCAACTTTGTGTGAAAAGGAGTAAACAGGGGGGTGCAGTGGCTGGACAGAGGACAGTTGGTTCCGTCCAGTGGCTTTATTTTGAGCCTCTGAATAAATTTCCTAGCTTGAAAAGAGCCTGTGGCTTCTGCTGTGCAATAAGCTCAGACTTTCTTTCTTGGAAGTCTTCAGAGCTGCAAGCCAAGTTTGACCTTAAATGCTCCAAGCCTTGACTCTTTCCTGTGTACTTTGTAACTCAAGTATAAAAGAACACCTGAGTTCTTGCTAAGGGAAATAGAGGCTTCTGAATTCCTTTGTGTGCCAGACAGGGTTCAACTTCCATGCAGGCTCTTCTAATACTTGGCTTTTTCTTTCTTTTTCCCCCCAGCTAGCTGTCCTTTTCATTGCTTAGCAAAAGAATTTCAAAAGTATCCAAAATTAGAGCTATAATGCTTAGGATCATGGAAAACATTTGGAATGATTTAATCAAATCTACAACATACACATGGGCACACACACACACCATGGGGGCAGAGGAGCAGAGGAGGTGGTCATGTCTGCATTTAATTCTGAAACAGCAACAAAAAGTTTTTAAATCATATGCTTGGCTTTTAAGTCAAGAAGTAGTTTTGGAACAGCAGCCAGCCATGTGCCAACCACTGGGTGAGGTGCTGAGGAAGGGGGCTGGAGGGGAAAAGAAAGAAAAACGCAATTTCCACCAGTCCGTGGCATAGGCAGGGAACTTTGTCCTCCTGATATGAGAAGGACCAGGGACATCTCTCACACTCCCCCAGGATTCCAAAAGCTGCTGGCTAGCCAGAAGATGAGAAACACGGAAGTAAAAGAGTATTTAAAAAAAAAAAACCTCACAGACAATAAGGGGTAATAGGAAACAGGGGAAGGAAACCTTTCCTGATAGCCAAGACATCAGATCTTCAGCAGTCCTTTAGGAGTTCCTAATATCTAATGACAAAGGGACCAAAGAATTTTTTTTAAACAACTAGGAACATGTACCCCTTCATCACAGGAAATTCTATTTTGGAGGCATTCATTCATTCATTCACCAAATAGTTATGGGACACCTACCATGCCAGACACTAGAGAAACGGAGATACATCTGGCTGAGCCCGTACACTCAAGTTACTTACTGACTTTCTAGATTGAGTATTGTTCACCCTCTTCACTCCCTCTGTATAGAAGGCACACACGTCCATGCGCTTTACCAGATAACCTAGCAGTAATGCTGCGTCAGAGTAAGTGAAGCCCGTTTCTCCACAGCAGTGACGCTGCGTCTGGCACGTGACTCGCTTAAGCCAAAGGAATGTTAGCGCATTTGGCATGAGTCGTGGCTTTCAGTGTGTTTGTAGAATTTGCCTTGGTCTCTTGCACTTGCCATTTCTAGAAGAATAAATTGCCCTAGAAAACACGAGTGAGGAATGAAGAAGCACACAGAGGAAACTTGCGTTCAGTTCTCAAGCTAGAGCCCAGCTGAGCCCAGCCTCGACCAGCCAAATCAAAGCAGACTTGCAGAGCAAAAACAGAAATCTTTGTGGTTGAAGCCGCTGGGATTTCGGGGGCTGTCTGTTGTGTAGCTTTATTATAGAAATAGTTTATTAATACATCGACCAATGGCATGACGCGACGAACAATGAAGTATGCAAAATTTTTGTTAGTGCGTTTTAGGGTGATGAGTGTTTCTGGTTTGCACAGGGCAGTCTCTGTTTTAAAACGCAAAGTCCTGCATCCCAGAAAATCCAAGATGGTCAGTCATCTTAGTGCCTTCCCACCTCCAACTTGAGAATCCCTTTTTTTTTTTTTTTTTTTTTTGCCTGTTGGTGCTAGCCATAGCCCCGCTCTAGACATCTGCTCCTGTCCCAGACCCCAACTCACCATTTCCACAGCTCCTCGCTTACCGCTGCCCAGTGAGCAATTTGCCAAGCATCAGACTCATGTATCTTCTGTCTCCCTTCAAAACACACTTATCTCCAGTAGCTACTCATTGCTGATAAAATTTACTTACCACAAGTTGTTAATGGTGATATAGTATTCCAAAAGATGTTTCTATTAAAAGAAGAAAAGAGTCTCCTGGAGTGGCAGTGTCTTAACCCAGGGCAGGAGACATGAGTGCTGCTACTCTCTCCAACCTGCATCCATGGCAAGCGTCAGTAATCAAGTATGACGCTTGTCCCATTAAGCCCTGCTCCACACAACGCTTTTGGTAACTGCTTCAGACATATTGGAGTTAGAACATAAAATGAATCCCATATGTCAAACTTGCCTTAGGCCAGAAAAAAAAAATGGTGGGACTCTAACCTGACTGTACGTCTGAGAAGCAGGCAGGAGCATGGGAGAAACAGTGCATTGAGATTCAGGCAACCAGGGATCCATTTCTGTGACTGATCAAGTTACTGAAATATTCCTGGCCTCAGCTTCCTCATTTGTAAAAAAAAAAAAAAGGATTTCATTAATTTCACGGCCTCTGGGCTAAGATGTTTCTCTCTGTAATATTATTATTTTAAAGAAAAAAATAATTTATCTGGTATCTTCCAATTCTACAGGACTGTGTTTCTATGAACCCATACTAAAGGGATTCCTTTAGACAGGAAAGAGCAAAAATAGCTATACTGAGAGGATCAAATGAGGCCACAAATTTAAAAATATTTTGCTAGTTGTAATGCGTTCTAGAAAAGGGAAGGGAAATGATTTTATGATTATTGTTTGTCATCATTATCATCTCATCTTCTAACCTCCTCTTGCTGTAGTGACAGGGCAACTCAATCTCTATTTGGGATAGGGGTGGGGAGAATTCATGTTGAGGATTTTCCTGTCGCTCCATTAAACAAACAGGGCCAGGCAGGGTGGCTTAATGCCTGTAATCCCAGCACTTTGGGAGGCCGAGGCGGGTGGGTCACTTGAGATCAGGAATTCAAGACCAGCCTGGCCAACATGGTGAAATCTGGTCTCTATTAAAAATAGAAAAAAATTAGCCAGTAGTGTTGAGGGTGCATGTAGTCCCAGCTACTGGGGAGGCTGAGGAGGGAGGATTGCTTGAACCCAGGAGGCACAGGTTGCAGTGAGCCGAGATGGCGCTGCCATACTCCAGCCTGGGCAACAAGAATGAAAAAAAAAAAGAGAAAATTTGGGAAGCCCAATCACAGCACTAGGATGTTGGTACTAGAAAATAAGTTTAAATCCAAAAAGGATGTAGGAGCTTGGCAAATACCTTAAGCACTTTAAACATCTATTTATGTACCCTCAAATTGTAGAAACACTTCCACTTCATTTTTAATAAGGCCTAGCTGAATAAAGAGAATAATTAACTATGCTGTTATGGGGATTCTCTACAACTTACCTACAACATTTAACCTGATGCCTGTCACTTTATGAGTAGTATACAAATGGCAATGGCCATGAATATTATTAAAGTGGTAACTTCATCAATTGTCTTTTAAACCATCTGAAGAAAGGCCTAGCGTAAGGAAGAGTAGGTCTGTGGTCTAGAAAGAGGGCAGCCAAAGAGGCTGACCCAGCCTCCAGGCACTGGGGAAATCGGGTGCCCAGGGGCTAAGAGGTGGCCAATTGGCTTTCCCTGCCTGGATCGGTACCAGTGAATCCATCTCACCCAGCAAATGGATTTTTGCTGCTTTTGATCCCTTGCAGGGATGCTTTGCACGGGGTAACTCAGGAGTTGGGCGTGGTTGGTACACCTGCTCCTGGTGAGACTTTGCAGGTGTCCAGCTCAGCGACCACACTGACTCTGAGGGCACTGACAACTTTGGAGTTTAGACCTGTCACCTCCATGTAAGCGGTCCTACGCGAGGGTAGTGCCTGCACCAGGATGGTGCTAGACATCCCTCAGAAGAGTGCTGTAAGATTTTATTTACATGACAGTCTGGAAAAAGCAAAACTATAGGCAAAAGAAACAGGTCAGTGTTGCCAGAGGCTGACATCAGAGAAGGGGAGGAACTGCCAAGGGGCGTGAGAGAACTTACGGGGGTGATGGAAATTGTTATCGGCTCCATTTTGACACCCCCCCCCCGACAACCCCACCTCAATTCATCTGTTGAAGCCCTAACCCCCAGTAGTTTAGAATGGGACTGTATTTGGAGTAGGGCCTTTAAAGAGGTAATCAAGTTAAAATGAGGTCTGTGGGTGGGCAGACTTCACCTCACGCAATCTGACTGGTATCCTTATAAGAAGAGGAAACTTGGACAGAGAGATACCACATATGTGCGCACACAGAGGAAAGACCAGGTGAAGGCACAGCCAAGCAGGGAGCCGCAGGAGAAACCAAGCCTGCCTACAACCTGATCTGGGACTTTTCTGTAGCCTAAGCCACACTGTTTGTTGTACTCTGTTATGGCAGCCCTAGCAAACTAATACAGGAAAATCCTATATTTCAGTTATGATCAATTATGAAATCAAGTGTTTACATTTGTCAAAACTTAAAATTGTAGGCCTACAGAAGGTGACTTTCACTGTATATTAACTATTCCTCATTAAACCTGACTTTCAAAAAGTGCTATCCGTCTTTTCTTTTTTTCTTTTTCTTTTTTTTTTTTTTTGAGAGCGAGTCTTGCTCTTTTTGCCCAGGCTGGGGTGCAGTGACACAATCTTGGCTCACTATAACCTCCACCTCCTAGGTTCAAGTGATTCTCCTGCCTCAGCCTCCTGAGTAGCTGGGACTACAGATGCCTGCCACCACCTCTGGCGATGTTTTGTATTTTTAGTAGAGACAGGGTTTCACCATGTTCGCCAGGCTGGTCTCAAACTCCTGGCCTCAGGTGATCCACCCAACTCGGCCTCCCAAAGTGCTGGGATTACAGGTATAAGCACCCATGCCCAGCCTACGAGTCATATTTTTAAAGTTTGGCATGATAGTAAATAATAATGATAGCAATAAAATATCTCTGTGAAGAATTTTCTAAATAGAACTTTTTTTTTGGAAAATTCACAATTAAGTTAAATAAATAAAAAACAAATATTATTTTTAAAGTTTCATTTTGCTTAATTTTTCTAATGCAAACAGTTTTACAAAGATGGTAATTATGGTATAATGCAATTTTCATTATAATATTCTTCTGTATAAGTAATTTGTGTATAAACATTTGCTGGCTTAAAAAAGATAAAATCATCCTTAAAGTTATATAGCTAATGCACTCTCTATTAATATCAATATTAACTGTCAACCTATAGTCTTATTTACTTAGTTTCTTGTTTTGTTTATAAAATTAACTATATTCATAATTCCTAATAATAATTGCAATATTGTACTCTTGCAATAATAAACATTCTTTTTTATGTATTTTAAATTTTAAATGGACAGAGAATTTCAATATATTAAGCATATTACATATAGAATGTTTTTACCTGTATTTTAACGTGATTATTCAGATGGGCATGCTCTGTTCCTATTACTGATTTTTTTATGCCAGTTACGCATGATGATAAATAATAAGATCAGGCTGTCATTGATCATCTCAGGTTCAGAGATACCATCAATAATGCAGAAGTGGGACATTTGTTTACTCAGCCTTTAAAGGCTATGGCCAAACGTAAAGCCAAATAGTTTGGCCAAATGCTGTACAAAGATTGAAGTAAAATTTCAGTGCATTTCTATATGAAATGAATAGAAATAAAATGAATTGAATTACAGCATATGCTAATGAGACTAAAGATAAAAAGTGAATCTGTAAATGCAAGAGGACATACTCCATTCTTTTTTCAGATGAGAAAACACACCAACATTATAAGTGTATATTTCTCATTCTTACAAACAGACATGGAAATATACATGCTCCAGGAATGATCACTGCTGTTATCCTAAACACACAGTCTTCCAGCACAAAAATTCAGCCTCCCATGTGTAACTGACCCTTGTCTTGACAGATTTCTCAAACTCCAGTTCAGAAACTATTGCAACCAGAGTTGCTAGGGAGTAACTTTGCCCTTTCCTGCCTAGTGATTTCTTTAGGGAACAACTCATCATTTACAAGAAATTTTCAGCAAGGCAGCCTGGCCTGCAGGACGGGGACCCTTCCTGAGCCCTCCTGCAACTTCATGACAAATGCTCTAATCATCTGTCTGTTTGCTGCTTCTTGCCCTTCAGTCCTTTGCGCTAAAGATATTTGCTTTTTAAATCTATCTGAGGAAACAGCCCTGAATAATGCTGCTTTTTCCATGATGCCATCCACGGCCTGCCCACAGGTCAATGTTCGATGATGCCAGTGCCTCAGAGCCTAATTATTGCATGACATATTTCCTCCCGAGGCGACACAAGCTGTTTCTTTTTTTCATAAGGTAAAAGTGTGTGGACTAATCTATAATCAAACAAGTAGGGAAAATCTCTACTTAGCATAAGCACAGTCCAGAATAAAAGTTCTAACACCAATTGAAAACAATATGAATATAAATCAGAATAGCCAACTTGCCGGTGTGAAAATCCCAGCCAGGAAAATGTTTCTTCCTTTTCTACCATAACAACCCCCTCATGCACAAGTAGCAGAATGCCTGAACGTTAGAGATCCTCTTGGTATTTTTAAATTCTTCCATGCATAGCCATTGGCTTCACTGCAGCAACCACCCAGGGTGGGGCTGGGCAGGAGAATGCGCAAAATTATTCCAGCAGGACATCTAATAGGGACCATGACTGTGACATAGGGGCTAGCTGAAGCAGCTGTAAAGCTAAGACAGTACTCAGTAGAAGGAGCAGGGAGTAGGCCGGGTACGGTGGCTCATGCCTGTAATCCCAGCACTTTGGGAGGCTGAGGCAGGTGGGTCACCTGAAGTCAGGAGTTTGAGACTAGCCAGGCCAACATGGTGAAATCCCGTCTCTACTAAAAATACCTACATTAGCTTGGCCAACATGGTGAAATCCTGCCTCTACTAAAAATACCTAAATTCGCTGGGTGGGGTGGTGTACGTCTGTAGTCCCAGCTACTCAGGAGGCTGAGGCAGAAGAATCACTTGAACCCCGGAGGCAGAGGTTGCAGTGATTCAAGATCGTGCCATTGTACTCCAGCCTGGGTGACAAGAGTGAAACTCCATCTCAAAAAATAATAATAATAAATAAATAAATAAAAAGCGAGCAGGGGTTGATGAAGTTCTAGTCCACCTCTTCCTCAACGTAGCTGTGAGGCATGGAGCAAGTCACTTGCACTCCCTGAGCCTCAGTTTCCTCATTGTAAAATGGCAAAAGTATTATGGGAAATTTCTTGGGAATTAAGGTGCCACCCAAATATAGGAGATGATTAGTATCAGAGTCACAGGACAGTTTTCTATTGAGCCCAAAGGTAGGAGCAGCACAGTCCCTACCTAATCTGGTGCTATGGTGCAGCTATGGCTGAGTCAATGCAAATGGAACCCTCATGAGTGTTACCACTGTGTCCTCACGAGAGTAGCTTCCCTTTCCCTGCACCTTAGGCCTTTGGAAATGAGCTTTTCCAAATATCATCTGAAATCACAGAAAGAATCCACAAGCAGAGTATACATATCTGCTTCTTTGAATAAGTGCCTCTTCTCTTACAAGCACTGAATCTGCGATCTGAAGATGGATGAAACTCTTCCTCACATTCTGCAGGAATAAAGCAGTGGCATTCTTCATGTGAAATGGACTCAGTGCATTGGCCCCACTTAGTATAATGTTTCAGATTTACAAATGTGTATTTTATTCCCTCCAGTGAATGCCTAGCAACATATAATAAAGATATATCCAATTAAAGATACTTTCAGACCTTGAGAGTTTAAGAAGTCAACTATAGAAATCAGACAAATGATATATATGAAGTAAAGAGAATCTGGAAGCATTGATCAACAAAGAGAAAATATTAAATATAGAGATGGAGATAAGTAACTTGAACTGAATGAAAAAACAATGAAAATTTTACATGACATTTTAAAAGAGGCACCAATGACAAACATTGGTTGAGTAAACAATTATCTTAGGGAAAAAGTCAGGGGAGGACCTTAATTAAATTATTTAATTTAATTTAAGGGTTTCATTAAATTATGAAAACCCTCAAAAATCCATGGGGTTCCTCTGACAAAGCCTGCTGAAACCCACTGTGAGTGGAGTGCTGTGCTCTCAGTGGAAGGGTAACACCAGAGAAGAAAATGGAGAACTGGGTTTGAGACACAGTGTTATCCTTTGCTGCAGGACTTTCAACAAGATGCTTAACTTCTCTGGGCCTGGTTTCTACAACTACCAGATGTGTGATTAGAGTAGATTAAAAGTACCAAACTGGAGATGAGTAGGCTGCTCACCAAATGAGCCAAAACAAAAGCATTTTGGAAACACTACATAAAAATCAAGACTGATGGATTTTCCTGAAAGGTTAGAGTGACCCCTCACTTTCAGTTAGCCTTCTGGTACGCAACAATAGTCTAGAATGGACTGTTTTTCTGCCAGGAGTAAGTATAGTCCCCTAGTGGTATGTGGAGTCAGCAAATGTCTACTTAGGCAATTACACTTTGCCCTACTTCACTCATTTAAATCACCCACCTGGCCTGGGAGCATTTACATTTGTACCACTGGATAGCTGTTCTCCATCATCCCATTTGGTGTTTAGACTCCGTAAGCCTTTAAAGCTCTGCACCTGGAATGAAAAATCCAGCACAATAAATTCTCATCTTACTCTCTAATTTCAATCATCCCATCAGTTGGAAAAAAAAGCACTTAAAGATTTAAATCTAGAAACTTAAACCTATGTACTGATGGTCTGAAAACGCTTTAAAAAATAAACTAACCACTTTCCACTCCTCACATGTCACTGTGGTATTTACTTTAGCTTCTTGTTCATCCGCTTTGCTTCCTGTCCAACTCGATTTCTGCTTTACAATCAAATGTACACAGACTTTCCATAGTAATCAAATGTACATAGACTTTCCATAGTAATCAATTTCAAAGCATAACATTAATCTGGTTCACTTGAATTGAACACTTCAGAAACCTAAAATACTAACTTAATGAGAATAATACCTGGATGCCAAAGATGGAAACTTTGAAGCTTTTTAAACAAACCTGAAGGATTTTCTGCAAACACTGAATCTTTGTCTCTTAGCCCCTTTTTAAACTAATTCCATAAAAGAAAATCTATTCTATTTTGACCAGACAGAGCACAAACACAAGGTTAAAAATGTTTGCCTGATCTTTTCAAAACCCCTGCTTTGAACACAGCAGTTTGGCTGCCATATTTCTTTCAAACGATGTGCTTTGTGAGAATTCTAGATTCATCAAAATACCTACGAGCAAAGTTTTTAGTAGAAAGCTTTAGCTAGCTGCTTGCCCGCTTTTGAATGTGAGAGATTTTCCCATATGTTGCCATATCATTTAGATTATATCTAAGTGACGCCAAAAATCTGGAGGAGAAAAGGGAGATTCTATTATCTATGTTGTATCTGCAAGTCGCCAAAGAGCTGGCTGTTTGAGATCACCCAGCTGTGTGGCACCATATAGTTAAAACATCTGGGTGATTAACTGAATTACTCATTTTCATCAAGACATTTTGTTCTCCTATAGACAATATCCGAGCTGTACACGTGGATGTGTATAGTATACGCATGTGTTTACATATGTACATGTGCTCCTAATATGACAAATTTAAGCAATTATTTTAAATACAAAATGCAGGGTGAGAGCTCCCTTCATCTCCTGCTGGACGGTTCTGACAACCAATGGCTCTTTTCCATCTACGTCCGCCAACCCTCAGAGTGAGGCCAAGGAGCAAAGCTGGGAGGTCAGCCCAGGTCAAGTCAGCAGAAAAGAGCTGGACTTCCCTTCTTTGCAATCCAGGGCCATGAGTTGCTGACCCTGAGTGTGCACACAAATTGCTGGTATATGAGGCACAGGGGAATGCAGCAGGGGATGGAAGAATCACAAAATAACACAAAGCTACTATTTTAAATGTGCATATTAGGT
The DNA here is from genome assembly GCF_030222135.1 of Aotus nancymaae. Lineage (NCBI taxonomy): Eukaryota > Metazoa > Chordata > Mammalia > Primates > Aotidae > Aotus > Aotus nancymaae. The sequence goes on from NW_026988431.1 coordinate 10,912,649, forward strand.
ACAAGGCTCTAGGCTAAATGTCTTTACCTGCATTGTCCCATCTGATTCTCACAATCACTCCTTGAGGCAAGAACTATGATTCTCACTCTCCTGTTTTTTGGGGTGTGTGTGTGCATGGTCGTTGTTGTTGTCTGTTTACAAATGAGGAGACTCGGAAAAGTTAAGTAACAAGGTCTGTATTTGAAAGCAAGTTTGACACCTCTTAGCAATGCAACTACACTGTTGAGTCCGGGTGGCGGGTGACCACCTTCCTCAAAGTGACACTGGAGCACTTTCCAAGTGTGTCATCACAGGCGGGCACAACGGTCCTGGTTAAGCCCCCTCCCCGAAAGATTATAAAGTGGAGTGATGGTGACACCTGCCCCTGTGCTGATTCAAAGCTTCGTTACTGAACCCTTAGTTAATTCCCTAAAATCTCTGAGCAGGGTTAGGGAGGAAGAGGAAACCAAAGTTACCCAGTCTTCACAGTCAAAACACATGCCATTTGAATCACTAAACTGGGCGAGCTATAATTTATACTGTTATATTTCAAGCTGACACAGTTCCTGGATTTTCTGACAAGTCCAGCCCCAAACATTCTATCTCTTACTGTCAATCTATTTTGATTTGGGGTTTATAAAATTAGACTGCTGAACTCCATGGTAGACCGTGACCTCATCCACCATCATGGTGTGTTAAAGTTATTCAAGTTACGGATGGCAGCAATTATTTTATTAAATATATGCTCACTATGGTACTTTTAATAGATGGCCATTAAATACTGTGCTTAAGGGGACACTTCTCCCAGGAAAAAAAAAAAAAGGCATGCTTTTTATTCTTGGGATCTGGGCAGGAATGATATATCACACCACGGTACCGTGAGGGAAACAATAGAAGATGTTGAACACAGAAAACTTTTGAAACTAAACAAGCAAATAACTGTCATCCCAATTATTTCATTATGGCTGACAATAGAATAACACAAGAGACTGAGTGGCTCCCAGAATGGCATGACAGTCATAAAACACTCAAGATGCAAAGAGTATTTCTAAGAGACAGCAGAATTCATATAATATGCCATGTACAGTAAAATCTTGTTATTCTGATCACAGATCCTTTTCCCCAAATAGTGTGTAATTCAAAACAATTCCCACTCCTCAGCTGCGGAGACAGTCTTATTGTTATTTTATTAAAATAAGAGCTCATTTTAACCTGGCTAATTCAAGTCAAATTTTGCCAGCCCCTTACATGGTAACTAATGAGATTTTTCTTCAAGTCTGTTTCATCTCCTGGCCTCTAATCCCAAACTGGTTTCACAAATGCAAATGTGCAGAGTAAAAGAAAATCACCATACTGAATGGTAATAACACATGTGGAAAAATGTATGTTGAATAGCTGTTCTTTCATGACTTTCTGGGTTCTCTGTCGTTTTTAAAATTTCCCTTATGTTTATATATTAAACTATAATCTGAATACACTCAAAGTATGCAATTTATAGGAAAAGGGAAGAAAAGAGAGGAAGAGAGATTTAAAGTTTTTCACTGCTAACAAAATCCATTAGTATCTAATAATAATAACACATCATAATAATAATACAATGTATTGGCACAGACTACATGCAAAAATCTTTAAATATTTGATAGAGTCTTCACAGTAGCCATAAATTCAATATTATAAATCTTCTTTTGATGATAAAGAAAGGTTGAAGAAAGAAAGAAAGGAAGAAAGAAAAAGAAGGTCATGGAATTCATTAAGGAGGTGCCCCCCAGGAGAAGGGGAGTGAGGGAAGTAGGGGGGCAGGGGAAGAAACATAAGAAGGCTGTGTTTTCAGCTGAAGCCTAATATTGGCTTGGACTTCTAGGGAGCTTTGGGCAGCAAATTGCACCACAGAGTTGGTGGCCCTTTAATGCAAGGGGTCACAGAAGACTTTTCTAGAGTAACCACACATTCAGTATTTGTGGTTAATTCACAGTAACCACAAATTCGGTATCATAAGCCTTCTTTTGACGATAAAGAAAGGAAAGAAAAAAGGAAGGAAGGGAGGGAGGGAGGGAGGGAGGAAGGAAGGAAGGAAGGAAGGAAGGAAGGAAGGGAGGGAGGGAGGCATAGAAAGGTTAAGCAACTTGCCCCAGGCCATGAAGTTGCACATGGCCAGCGGTTAGACCCCACTGAACAGCAATTTAGGCCTCTGGTTAGGAGGACAAAGGTGAAGCTGCCCAAGACCAGATGCTGGGCTCCGTCTTCCTTCCTCCCACCTTCACGTGACTCTCCCAGCACCAGCACCATCACAGCCATGGAAAACCTGAACCTCTAGATTACCCGTTCCATCCTCAATTTCCCCTACCCCAAAACATTACAGAATTCCCAAATCCCCAAACAATAATGATCCCTTTGACAGCCGAACAAACTCTGAGAGAGTTTTCCAGCCAGCACTTATAGAACAGAAGAGAAGGGGCAAGTCTCCCCGAGTCCTCAGTCCCACAGGGACCTCGGCCCTTCACTGCCAGCAGCCAGAGAATTTGTATTATACTGGGATAGTTGTTTCCAGCTGTCACACTCTGCCCTAAAACCTGTGTTTGTTCTACTGCTAAGAATTTCAATGGCACCCCCATAACCCTTCTCCTCAGCATAATTTGGATAGGACACAAACTCTCAACACCACGCAGCTGGGTTATGCCACGAGCATAGTGGATGCTCCGGTACCTGTTCATATTTCTCTCACCAGGTCGGTGTGCCCAGCTCCCAGCTTCTGTGACCGTGGGCTGCCAAAGGCACACAGCTGTGTCCATTGCAGAAGAATTGCATCCTGCCTAACTGACCTGCCTCACCTTGGAAACAGGCCAGTGAGCAGTGATTGAACCTCAGGCACAAAGCTGACCCCCTGCACTAAAGGGCCACCAACTCTGATGCAATTTGCCGCCCAAAGCTCCCTAGAAGTCCAAGCTAACACTAGGTTCCAGGTGAAAACACATTCCTCTTATGTTTCTTCCCCTGCCCTCCTACTTCCCTCACTCCCCTTCTTCCGGGGGCACCTCCTTAATAAATCATGTATACCACACCCCTGTCTTGGGCTCTGCTTCTAAAAGCCAAGACAATCTCAACGCTCTCCCAAACCCAGGACTGTTCGCTTCCGTCCTATCCTATGACTCTAGAACACCCTTCCTCTAACAATTCCACTACACTCAGGGTCCTACATCTTCTTCCTCCTATCTAGAAAATCCTCAGCTAACCCACTCCAAAGTCTACACAGGTGTTATGGGGTATTTTCAATCACCATGTAATGTTTTTCCTATCAATACAAGTAGAAAATATTCGTAACCTATAACCATTTTCCTAAGCAAGTTATGCCAAAGATTTTGTTCTGTTGAGGTAGCTGCAGATTGTACACAAGGAACGGTTAATGTGTTTTGTTTTGGGAGCCTCCTGCATCACTTTTATCTTTTTTTTTTTTTTCTGAGACAGAGTCTCCCTCTGTCACCAGGTGCCAGGCTAGAGTGCAGTGGCGTGATCTCGGCTCACTGCAACCTCTGCCTCCCGGGTTCAAGCAACTCTCCTGCCTCAGCCTCCCGAGTAGCTAGGACTACAGGCGGGCGCCACCACGCCCAGCTAATTTTTGTATTTTTAGTAGAGACGGGGTTTCACAATGTTGGCCAGGATGGTTTCAATCTCTTGACCTTGTGATCCGCCTGCCTCGGCCTCCCAAAGTGCTGGGATTACAGGCGTGAGCCACCGCTCCTGGCCTCACTTTTATCTTCTTAATGGCATTGGAGAGTAGGCCTTTTCCAGGGTTTTAAGATTGCCTGGACCAGGACAATCACCCAGTGAGGATTAAGATCAATCTCCAGGTTAGAATGTGAACAAAATTTTGTCATCAAGTCATAATCTCTGCTTTTTTGGCCCTGAGATCAGGGCACCCTTCCACTTGTGGGAACTCAGAAACTTGACATTTCTTTTGGCGGTTAACTGTAGATGTGCATGCATGTCTGTATGCAAGCCACACACACACACACACACACACACACACGCACGCACGCACATGTCCTTCTGGCCTAACATAAACAAATAGCTCCAGATTGGAAAGAGATGAGAGCTGGCAAGCGTCTGATGGCTTGGACACTGGGAAATTGTCCAGGTTCCAGCGGAAGGGCTGAAAGGAATGCGTTTCCTATCTAAGTAAGGTTTGAACATTTAACTGATAGGGAATTAAAAGTTTACATGACGCCCAGCCTCTTGCTCCAGTGAAAACTCTATCCCATTGCCATTAAAAGTCTCATGGTCTAGTGAAAAGAAGGGAAATCAAACTTACAAGACAGATTCTAAAATATAAAATTTTTGTTTTAAAGGTGTTTCTTGTTTTACGAATTCCCTTCCAGTATGTACATTCTTCCCATTCATCTTTGCATGTGGGCATCGTCCTGCTGTCTGCTTGTTAAACAAGGGCAGAGCTGCAATCAGAAAATACAAAAGCTTGCTCGTGACCCTGGGCAAGTCATCCTCTCCCTGGGTCTCACTTGTTCTCATCATAAAAACAAGACACTGGACCAGGTTGATCTAAGCTCTTATTCTTTCTAGCATCTCCTGAAGCCTACTGGAAGCACAATAGTATAAACTCAAGAGTAGGATACTGAGGTGAATTGCCTGGATTTAAATCACACATTTACAACTTACTGTTTATGTCTTTGGATACATTGTTTACTAAACCTCAGTTTCCTCATCTTTTAAACAGGGATAAACCTCTCTCATTGCGTTAGGGGTGAGGATTCAATGACATATGTACAGAACATGCTTAGAATTATTTCTGGCTCATGGAGAATAGTTTGTAAATGTTAACAGTATTCATGCTCACTAGTAGATACCAAAAGAACTTACCAGATTGATTTATCCACTAGAATACATTGAATTTATCCACTGAAATACATCAAACGTTGTTGGCCCCAAATATAACAACATAAACTCTTATTTTTTAGGAGCCATGGGCTACGCAGTGTTTAAGAAATTATCTAAATTATCTCATTCAAACCTCATCAAAACCATATGGGGTCGAAAAATTACACCTCCGCACCATTTCAGAGAGGAGAAACTGAGGGACAAAGAGTCTCAGCAACTTGCTCATGGCCACACGGAATTCATTTTTTAATATTTCAAAGTGACTCTCCAGAAAAAAGAAAAAGGGCCTAATTCATTGGATGTGCCATTTTCCTTGGTGTAGAAACTTTTGCTTGCCATGGCTAACTTTTTTTTTCTTTTCTTTTTTTTTAGCCAAGACAGACTCTTGCTCTGTCACCCAGACTGAACTGCAGTGGTCTGATCGTGGCTCACTGCAGCCTCGACCTCCTAGGCTCAAGTCTCAGCCTCCCAAGTAGCTGCAACTACAGCTACAGGCCACCATGCCTAGCTAATTCTTTGATTTTTTGGAGAGATGAGGTCTCCCTATGTTGCCCAAGCTGGTGTTGAAATATGGGGCTGCAGGCGATCCTCCTGCCTCTGGATTACAGACGTGAGCCACCACACCCAGCCCTCCATGGCCAATTTTAAGCTCCCAACGTAGCATCACTGAATTCAGGGCTGGGGAGAGATGAGCACAACTGACACTCAGAAGCCGCGTGCTCCAGGACACAGTTAAGATGTTGTGGAATAAGCAGCCAACTAAGAGAGACCCACTGCTCTTCTTAACATGTATGTGTCTTTCTATTCCTGCTGCTCATCACTACTTTAGAATGCAAAGCAAATACACATGTATTAGGTAGGGTTCTCTAGAGGGACAAAACTAATAGGAGATATAAGGGTGTGCGTGTGTGTGTGTGTGTGTGTGTGTGTATTTATATATATGTATATATATGAGAGTTTATTAAGCATGAACTCACGTGATCACAAGGTCCCACAACAGGCTGTCTGCAGGCTGAGGAGCAATGAGAGCCAGTCCGAGTCCCAAAACTGAAGAACCTGGAGTCTGATGTTCAGGGCAGGAAGCATCCAGCACGGAAGAAAGATGTCGGCTGGGAGGCTAGGCCAATCTCTCTTTGTTTTTCTGCCTGCCCTATATGTGCTGGTAGCAGATTAGATGGTGCCCACCAGATTAAGGGTGGGTCTGCCTTCCCCAGCCCACTGACTCAAATGTTAATCTCTTTTGGCAGCACCCTCACAGACACAGCCGGGAGCAATACTTGGTATCCTTCCAACCAATCAGGTTGACGCTCAGTATTAACCGTCACAACGCCTATTCCTTATAAAGCACGTAATTTTCAAAATTCAAATCTCAGGTTTTGTTGCGTGAGTCTGAACTGAGGCCTGAGCTACATTTTTAACTATACATCCACTTTCTTTTTGTTAGTGGAAAAGAGCAATTGTTTTACTTCAACTGACTTACATTTGATTTATTTCTGTTATCTACTTTTGTGCATACTACCACAATAGTGTAATTTATTTGTAAGATATAGTCAACACAATGATTTTTTTAAAAAATTGATTTTTCTCTTCATTTGCAAATTTAACCTAATCTTCAACAATTTATACATTCGCTGGTTGGTTGCTATGCTTAATAATGTTTAGATTGCACAATTGCTATATACGATGAAAACTGTATATTATATATTCTTTCTTATTGAGCATTTTATGCAAATTAATGTTTCTCAGTTGAAATTGTTGATTCATTTCTGCTAGCTTATTAATAACACATTACCAGATGTTTCTAAATCTCTCCATACAATTCCAATTCTTGATCGAGTCCGACATACAGAATTTCACCCTAAGAGCCTTTCTTTCTATTCTTAATTTAGAATATGCATTGCATTAGCAATTTTAAAGTTTACTGTAAGAATAAAAATAAGAAGATTCTCAGTTTCTAATCCTTTGTGATGGCCAAAATACCATTTTGTGTACCATAAAGCAGCTATTCTAATGTAGTCACAGATAACATCCTGGTAGCAAGCAAGCCATAAAAGAGGAACTATGCATCCCCACTAATCACTGAGAGATCTAGTCTGCCTCCAGGAATCTCGGATGCCTCTGGGCCTCAGGAGCTGCCACCGAATTCTCAGCTGCACGTCAGTGGCCAAGGAATGAGCCGGGGAGAGCACTCCCTAAGCAATCTCTGTCAGCATTGAGCAAGGCCAAGTCCAGGGCCCAGGGGGCCTGTGGTGCACTAACCATCCCCTTCTCAGCTCTGCAAGCCCAGGAAAACAAAAGGCAAATTGCAATAGAAGTAAAGGTTGACTTTGGCACTTCCCTCTTGTGTATGATTTCAGTACTGAATGGCTCTCTTAGAGGCTTCAACCTTCAAGAGCCTTGGACAAATTAATTCAGGCCTAGTGCTAACATGTTAACTTCCTGATGTTATCCCTCATCCCAAAACGAAATGTCTTCTTTTTAAATGAGCATCACAGAGAAAATGCTGTAATTGGCCCAAAGAGGAGGCTGTCCAAAGGTGGGATTTCAGAAACTGTTACGCCTGGAAGGTGTGAGGGGACACATCTCCCACCACCCTCCACCCACTTAAAGCGCCATCTCCAACCAATCCCTCCACTCTCTGCGCCTCAGCCCCTCATCTTTACATAATCCCCAAACGATCATTCTCCATTCACCAGCAGTAATGCTGTTACCTTCCTTCAGCAGGGAATAGTGTCCATCTAGAAAACAAACACAATACTTTAAGAAGCTATTCCAAATATATTCTATTAAAGGAGCCTTTAAAAATGCCTTTAGATTGACTCTTTTTTCTCTTCTACCCCCAATAATAACAAATGATATTTACCAAGTTATCCTCATGGGACAGCCTCAGTTCTAAATACTTTATATACATTCATGGTTTCATCCTCACTTCCCTCTTGTGAGGTAAGTACTCTTATCTCTTTTTTATATTAAAGGAAACTGAGGCACAGAGAGGAAAGTTACTAACCGGCTATCCACAGCTGGCATGTGGCAGGGCTCTGGCAGTCTGGCTTTGGCCACACGACACTGCTTTTTGCTGGCAGCATGTGAGATCAGCTCCGTGACCCCCTCTAGATCCTCCTCTGCCTGTTCCCACTCTGACACTAAGTCCCAGACTCCAATTTGGACACAAGGCCGTCTCTATTAGCTTGACGGCAGAAATTCTAATTGTAGTAATGAGCCTTCTCTTGTGTTCACAGGACACAGAACCAGATGTTCCCCCCTCCTTGGTCAAAATTGTGAATTATTTTTTATAAGGCCAACTTGTTTTTCAAAAAAAAAAAAAGAGCAAATGGAAAAAGGTGGTTTGGACCCAGCTTCATTATAAAACTAGGTTGCATCAGGAGGCCTGAATCTATTTCTGCTTGAGCAGTTATTTCTCTGGGGCTTTGGGAGAGCCTTGTCCTTCCTGAGGCTGAGTTCTCTTCCAGTGGAAAATGCGGGCAAAAGCACTGTATCAGGTTATCTTTAAAAAATTCTGTGGAGATGTTGGCTGCTTATATTCATTTCACAGTCACCACTTAGCATTGCTTTTACTATTAATATCCAAATGCAAGGGAACATTTGAGAAAGGATATAGTGTGACAGCCTATTTAAAGAAAGAGAAAATGAAGAAACTGACGATTTTCCAGATAATTCCACTTTCTAAACAATACTTTATAAATAGAGATGAATACAGAAAGATTCATTTTGTCATCGACAGATACTTATTACTGAGCTACTTAAGACACCAATGGCTAATTCAGTTATTTAACAAATATATATTGATGGCCAGTGGCAGACCAAGAATGAGTTGGTGCTATGTATTTTAGCCATGCATGTTGCAAAGTTTACTGAAAGCTTACCTTCGTGCTAGGCACAGTATTAAGCACTGTACATAGATTATCTTATTTGATTCTCACGAGCAAATTTCTGAGTCCAGCCATTAGTTCCATTTTACAGATAAGGAAACTGAGGAGGGTGATTGCCTCGGGTTATGTAGCTGATAATTTTGTAGAGCTAAGGTTCAGGTTCAGAGTTATCTCACCACATAGCCCCAAATTCTAAACAATTGTGCTGTATTATCCTCTAGGAGAGAAGAAAAGAAAGATAAGTGAAAGGAACTTTCCACTCTCAAAGAGCTTACAGTTATTAGAGAGATAATTCATATTCAGAAATGATTATAAGGTGAGGCAAAGTGTAGGCTATCAGCGAAGAGAGGAAGACACTGGCATCCAGTGAAGCTCAGAAGCAGAAAAGAATGAGTCTGGCTAGAGGGATCACAGCCAGCTTCATGGAGAACGTGATATTTAAACTGAACCCTAAGGAATTTTAACCGAGAGCCTTGAAGAGAGTATCCCAGCCAGAAGTCATGGTTGATACCAAGGCTCAGATGTGCAGAAACTCAGAGGAAAGCCTGTGAAGTTCGCTCACAAGAATGTTAGACAAGCAGTAAGAAACAAAACTAAGCCATGCTCACCACTTTCTAATAGGGACTCAAAAATATGTAGAATAAATGAATTCATTCAGGAGCAATGAGTAGAGAATAGGCTTTGGAAGCCCTTGAATGTCACCATAAGAGATTGGATATTCTTCTGTAAGAAGTGCAAAACGATTCAGTGTAAAACTCTCAAGAGAGGGATCCAATCTGATCTTTACATTAACCAGGAAGTTAGTCAAAGGGCAGCTTGGCTTGTAGACAGCCTGGAGTACAAGAGGCTAACAGGTAATTCAGGGAGAAGATGAGGGCTCAGATAAAGGTGGTAGCCACTGAGGTGGAGCAAGAGTATGGATCGCAAAGGGCTACACCCAGAGGTAAAACCCTCTGTCCTTAAAACTCCACCTTCCCCGCCTCATCTTAACCATCCGTGTTGCAAAGTTTACTGAACGATTACTTTTGCACTAGGCATAGTATTAAGGAGGCAGTAGAAAAATATTTGAATCTTATAGTGATTAGAATTCAAAAAATTTGAATTGTACAGTGATTCAAATCCCACTAGGTGTAAATAGTACCTCAATGGGAGAAGAAAAACAATAACCACCCTAACATTTGGTCTGTATGATCAACCACTGAATTATCCCAAACGTCTGCCCAGAAGTTCCCAAATAGCCACTGAATTATCCCAAACGTCTGCCCAGAAGTTCCCAAATAGCCACCTGTTTGGCCAAGTTGAAGACCAGATGCCTCAACTGTGGACTGGGTTTTTTTGTGCTAAGGGCTTTGTGGTCTGATATACAAAGCCAAGACCCCCATTTTCAAATTGCATAAAAGTAACTTTTTGTAGCTCATTGCCATTTTCTAACTTTCTGCTCTGCTCAGGGTTCTACCACACTAGAGTCTAAACCTAAGAGTGTGGGGGATATTCTCTGAGTTCTGCAAGAAAAAAACAACAACAAAGTGTGATCAGGCCAGGCCCTTTATCCTACAGTCTCATAGTTGGAAATGTCTTCACTGCCTTTGACACCTCATTCTGGCAGCAGGGGCAAATCCGTACAGGTCTGCGGCAACTTGATTCTTGCCTCCTTGGAGGAAAGAATTCGGCCAAGAGGCACAAGACAGAGGGAGAGACCCAGACAAGTTTTTGAACAGGACTGAAAGTTTATTAAAAAGTTACAGAGCAGGAACAAAAGAAAGTAAAGTACACTTGGAAGAGAGCCAAGAGGGCCACTTGGGAGATCCAAGTGCCTTGTCTACCCCTTGACTCGGGTTCTGTAATTGACTGGTTCCGAGGTTTGCATTTCTTCTCCCCAGTTCTTCTCTCTGAGTGAGCTGTCCACCTACGTAGTGGCCTGCCAGCACCTGGGAGGAGCTGCACGTGCAGCGTGTTTACTGAAGCTGTGTGTATGCTCACTTGAGGCATTTTGCCCTTACCAGTCAAGCGTTCCTGGAGGAAGGTCACATACCAGTTACACTCTGCCATTTTGCCTCTTAGTGTGCATGCTTGAGCCCATTTGTCTGACTCCTGAGATCTTACTGGGAAGCTGCTGATCACCAGCTTCAGCTGTTTTCTGTTAGGAGACTACCGTTCCCTGGCACCAGCTGCAACCAATTACTATTTTAAAGAGACAGTTTAACAACTGCCTGGTCATCACGTGATGGTCACCTGACATTCCTGGGGCCAAGTGAGGGCCTCTCTTGCCCCGCTCATGTCTGCTTGACTACCTACTCTAACAATTCCAAGTTGCAGCTAAAGAATCTTAGAAAACCTTTGGAGGCCGAGGCGGGTGGATCACAAGATCAAGAGATCGAGACCATCCTGGTCAACATGGTGAAACCCTGTCTCCACTAAAAATACAAAAAATTAGCTGGCCATGGTGGCGCATGCCTGTAATCCCAGCTACTCGGGAGGCTGAGGCAGGAGAATTGCCTGAACCCAGGAGGCGGAGGTTGTGGTGAGCCAAGATCGCGCCATTGCACTCCAGCCTGGGTAACAAGAGCGAAACTCCGTCTCAAAAAAAAAAAAAAAAAAAAAAAAAAAAAAAAAAATCTTAGCAAAATATTTCATATTGAGACATCAGCAATAGCAGCAATGTGACCAAGTAATGGCGCTGGAGAGGGCCAAAAATAAGAGCCTCTCTTCTGTCCCGTTCTTTCCAGAATAGAGAGAGGATCCGGGAGACTGTGGATCACATGTGTCCAGTTCCATTTTCCTGAGTTTACACCTTCCAATAAGCACACTGCACCCTGGGGTAGAGGAAGAAGACTGGGTAAGTTCCTTTCAAACTTCCCTTTTCTGGACTATTAATGGTCTCTCAGACACAACTTACATGAGCATTGATTGACAGAAATTTCGTTCACATGTTTTGTTAAATGAAGATTGTTTCAAAGTGTTGGGTAGTGCTTAACTCTTATAAGTAGGATTAGGAGTGTTTTTAATTTTCTCTTTCCTTTCCTTACCTGTACTTTCTAATATTTATAAGTCAAATAATAAAAAATGGCTTTTGTAATGAGGAAAAAAGACAATTTTTAATTTTACAAACTGTAAAAATAACAATGAAAAGTGTATTAAGGCAGCAGAGTCATCTCAAGGCTTTACGGAATAATAATTTTATGGCAACAGCATGGTTTGCCAAAAGACGCAGCTGAGACTGTCTGGCACATTTTCCCAGCCTGAGGCTCCCCACTCCTGATGCCATCCACCTTTCTCTCCTGCCATCGGTGCCCACAAATATGACACATGGGATCCTCCACAAATACCCAGTTTTCCCGTAGCAGGAACAGCCAGCAAAACAGAAATACTGTCTCCGTTCTCTCTACTGTGTTTGTTCCCTTCTGTCGAGACTATCTGGAAATCAGACGACACTCACCAACCCCATCAAAACTGTGCCCAGGCTTGTGACCACACAGACCACGTCCTCATTGCGAAGATGCCTGAAGTCCGGTAACCTTTTCTTTGGCCAAATTACAAGGTTCCTTAGAAGTAAACTTTCCTAGCAACATGCTGATCTTTCCTCCAATGATCCATCTAAATATGACCTTCCTCGTGTAATTTATAAGTGCTGCCCAGGAGAACAAGGCACTGGAAAGCGCTTGACCAAACCGCACCTCAAGCCCCTCCTCCCTGTGTTTACTCTGCCAGTTCAACTGCAAAAAAATAAGCTAACAAACGGAATCTCTTTCAAGGCTCTCGTGTCCTTTGTAAGCAAGTCAGTCACAAATGGAATGCATCTCAAATTTAATTTACTGATGGCATGTATTAGAATGAGGTCAGAATGTGATTTTTCAAAATGTTAAATCACTTTGTCCATTTTCCGTACTAAAGCATCTTTTCAACCATCATATTCACTTAAAATTATGTTCCGTAGCTATTCTCTTTAAATACAAAGTGTCATCATTATAACTTTTAAAAAAATGTAGAATATGGACCTATGATTATTTTTCTCATAATGGGCCATTTCTAAAAGAAAGCAAAGTGATTTGTATGTCACACAGATAGAAAGGATACCTTTTAGGATTGGAATGGAGTTGTGAAAAGAAAAAGAAAAACCACCATATGCACCACCACTAATCCTTCTTCTTATCTTCATTCTTTGTTGGGGAAGGGGGCGAAAGAGGAGCAGCTAGGCATCAGTTCAAATTAGCCCCTGGCTCAGAAACAGGACAACAAGACGGGGAGACCTGAAGCAACCAAAAGAAAGTCCAGGGTGCTCTGAACACGACTTCCCACGCCAAACACAGCGCTAAGTCTCGTGCTCTCATAGACTACTGTGCTTACTTCTGTCTGCAATTTTGGCTTCACTCTACAGAGTAAAACAACTGCATCATCTTCACACAGTTGTGAACCGTAGGCTCATCTTTATCTCATCACTCAATAAATAAAAGAAAAGCAATAAAAGAACATACTCTTTCTGTTCATCACGGCTGGGAGCACAACAGTTGATTACCTCACTTTCAGCGTGAGCACTCTTGAGTACAGAAAGTATTTAATGAATGGTAGCCACCATCAGATGGAAAGCACGATGGTCCCCAAGAACAGGCTTATGGTCAGAGATGGAATGCATGGACTGCTATCCATCTCACATGCCTATCGAGGTCCAGTAGGTAACTTAAAGAATGAGGCAAACTAAGGCTGGAACACAGGGAGGGCTGGGGGAAGGGAGAGACCACACGTCCCCACCAGAAGGCAACAGGTGATGGCGGTCACATGCAATTGGTTCAGTGCTGGCCAATCTCCTGATTTCTGCATAATTGAGAGGCCGGTCATCTTTCTTACATGCTTAAAGATAAGAATCAGATTCACAGGGACGCTCTTGGGATAGCTGAGTGTCTTCAGAACAGGGAAGCCATTTACCAAAGGAAGGGGCCACACCCAGAAACCAGAGCTGAGTGCCCCACAGTGCTGGAAGAGGCAACTCCAAAAACCAGGACAATATCCAACCTTTCAATTCCCATCCTTAAAGAGGAGCGTGTTATCAGGAGGAGATAAGTTTCAGGATGTATTTCAGGACAAGAGTATTTTGATATTCCTCGGATTTGATGCTGCAAAAGCAACTGCCTGTAAAGTTGTCCTATGGCCCAATTTGAGATATAGTTCAACTCCTCTCCTCTTAGGGGCGACATCAGCTGCAACCGCTTCAAAAAAGAATACCCAGAGCAGCTGGAGAAACAGAAGGATATCCATGTAAACAAAATAATAAATTTTACACAAGTCCCTTTGATCCTGGAAAGCCCCAATTAGAAAAGGCCTCAAACATATATATATATTATATATATAGTATAAATTCAGTAATTAGCATTATTGACACTAAACTAATGTCAAACCTCTACTCCATTACTCCATTTTCTGCCATGTACACCCAGCCATCCTCCCACTAAACCATTAAGGCAGTTGTTGAGAGAGAAGGATCCAATCAGACCTTTTTCTTCCTGTGCAATGATGATGCAATGCTTAATATTCAAAGAGCTGAAGTCATATAAACTCTCTGTTATTCCGAAAGTGTCTCCGAGCTCCTTTCATTCGCCAGGACTTAGACACTAAAAAACAAAGATGGGTAGGGCAAAGTCCTTGTTCTATAGGAACCCCAGCTGTCTGGGAGTCAAACAGGTAAAAAGCTAACCATTTGACCATGTGAGAGGAGGAAACAAAATGCGAGTGTGGGATATACAAGTGTGGGAGTCTCTAATTCCTCCTGAGCGGTAGAGAAATGGACATTTGAGCTAGACTTTAGATGATTGTGAACTGTAGGAGGGGTTGTTCCAGAACACGATGCCTCATCTGCAATTTCATATTCATAAAACCCAATATCTGGTTACCAAGTGATTACCAAGTAAACTTTTTATTTGTTGTGGTTTCATCTTGGGTTTTCTTTTTGTTTTGCTTTGTTTTGACTTTGTTTTTATGAAGAGCACCTGAGAAATTTATAAATTCTCTTTTACTAAGTCCTATATTGCCCTTGAGTTTAGGATCAAATTATAAATGTTTCTCATCTCTTTTCCTAGCTACTGACTTTCTTTAAATAGGATCTCATAAAGTGACACGATGACATTTAATAACAAACTCAATGCATGAAACTGCTGAAGTGTTTGAAAAATATAAAAGCTTTATGACAATACGTATCAAATGATACAAAATATGAAAAGTCCTGGAACATTAGTGGGACCGACTAGGAAATAAATCTATCATAAATTAACCTCAATTTTATACAAGTGGAAATGGCAATTATATAGAGGAAGATTTTCAAAACCAATACTTTTTATGTTATTAGATTGATGTCCCAACACCATGGATGGCTCATTGTCATTTGATGGCTGTGGCAGCCTATTTCATTCCTGAGACCTTAATTATGGTACTTCCCAGGATATGAACTATGGGTGAAAAATCATGAGCTTTTTGTAACACAACAACCCAGTAGGAAAAAAAAAATCTGACGCAGTGAAAAATGAGAAAACACATCACGTGTCTTCCAATTTATCATGCCACATGCCTTTGAGATAATTATCATTTGTCATTTTGGCTTATACATGAAAAAATCTGATAAAAGATAGGCAAAATTAAATCAAATGCTTTTAGCAGGCACTTAATGAATTCCCCCCACTAATGTTTACATTGCTAGGCTATCTATTCATAGATATCTGTCATTTGTTTCCAAAGGGTTCTATTTTCTGATATGATACTTAACAGTGTGTTATGAATCAGCTAATTATAAAATAACCTTTACCAGCAGCAAAACCAGAATTACATGGATTTCAGGACAGTTATTTCTAATCCCCATTTTAAATCACATCTTTCTCTCGGTAAGGAGAAGAGGCAGTTGGTAAACAAGCCACCTACAGCTAAAGCCATTGGATGGATTTGTTCTGTTGGTCAGTAAGTTAACGGGAGCTGCAAAGCAGGAGATTTGTATTTTCATAAACTAAATGCTATGTATGAACAGACTGTAATCATTCCTGGTTAATGATACAACTTGATGCAGACTCACTATCTTTGCCTGATGACTTGCTTACGACATACAGGGATCACCTCCAATGGGTTCCAAAATAGTCTTAGTGGAAAGGAACAGACAGGTATATGTGAATAAAATTCACTTGTTTGTTTGTCCTTGTTTAAATGGGTTAAAAGCCTTTTTTCTTCTTATTTTTCATTGAGTATAAGGAGTCTAATAATAGCCTCTGATAATAATATATTGAATGACAAAATAGCTCCCACTCCTTTCCTTCTCCTGGACCCTCTGTTCTCTACCTGGTGACCATTAAAATATTAAGCATCTTCCTGATTCCCAGAATCAAAGATGAATGCCGGTCAATTGATGCTGAAAGGCGGGTAGAGTGGGAAGAACGGCTTCCTTCTTCCCCTCACTTGTTAGCATATGGGGGAAAAGATATAGTTTGGTGGATGGGCCATGTGGGTTAACCCACACATCGGTTAGTGAACCGATTGTTCCCGTCAGATGAGTCAGTAGAGATGGGAATGTTAATTTCTTCAGGGGACATTGATCGATGTGGTTCTGAAAGAACAGAGCAGCATTCTTTACCCGCAAGCTCCATGACAGGGAGAAGACGGGCTGTGATCTTCACCAGGTGATTTTCCACGGCCAATTGGCCTTTCACTCCCTATCACTCAACTGCATCTGACAGCACCATCGCTCTGTGAATGCTAATAATTGAAAGCAGGCTGGCCAAATACAAACATTTACGTGTTCTGATCTAGGGTTTCAGGACCCGCCCTGGAAGGGATCTTTGGATCTAAGGAGCTGAGATCACTTTGGAGCCAATCCTGATTTTCTTTGTCTGTGGTTCCTTCATTTTTCCTCCACTCATCTACCCCTTTTAGCAAAGATCATGTAGTGGCAGCAAACCACTCAGATAGACTTCACAGACCTCAGAGTCATGGAAAGGAGAAGGCCTTTTTCTAAATGCCTCCTAGATCCTTCTTTCAATCAGGCTTTTCCCTGATTCAAGGAGAAAGGAAAAAATATTTATTTCCTATGTATTAATACCTAGCAACCAGATTGCTAAGCAGATTCGCTATCAGATCTCCTAAGTGCTGACCCATTCTGAGGTGATGAAGAACCGTGTTACAAAGTGGGAGGCAAAGGCCAAATCTCTGGGCTTTTAAGATTTTGAGACTAACCTGTGAAGACAGAGCTCTCCCCTCCATCGCTGAGTAAGCCACCAGATGACACTCCTCACCAACTAACCACCAACACAGAGGGAGAAAAAGCAAACATTTTGGAGTGAAGATGAGCATCCGTTATGTCAAGAACCTCAAGAGAAACTGGTTCTGTAACTCAGGGGTCCCATCCCTTGGGCCTGAAAGGAAGCGGCTGCACAGCAGGAGGTGAGTGGCAGTCGAAGGAACTCTACTGTCTGAGCCCCACCTGCTGTCAGATCAGCAGTGCCATTAGATTCTCACGGGAGCGCCGACCTTACTGTGAACCGCGCATGTGAGGGATCTAGGTTGCACACTCCACATGAGAATCTAATGCCTGACCATCTGAGGTGGAACAGTTTCTTCCCAAAACCGTCGCTCCCTCTGTCCATGGAAAAATTGTCTCCTACAAAGCCAGTCCCTGATGTCAAGAAGATTGGGGACCATTGCTCTACCTACCTTTGTATCTCTTTTTTCCCCTTTCAAAGCCAAGTTTCTGCAAGGACTTTTTAATGTTTGCTATCTTCACCTTTATACCTATATCTCCCAAGTCAGACCGCTTACTGAAACTCTTATATTCTCATCTTTCCCTCTCTCTCCACTATGCTCTCCCCAACTCCTACAAAGTCCTTTGGGTCTCTGTTTAGAAGCTGCCCTTTTTTGAGATGCCTTTGCCAATCCCCCTGCCTGCTCCTCTTCCTCCCCCCGCCTCCCCCACCTCCCCCACCTCTCTCACCTCCCCCCACCTCCCCCACCTCCCCCACCTCCCCCACCTCTCTCACCTCCCCCCACCTCCCCCACCTCCCCCACCTCCCCCACCTCTCTCACCTCCCCCTACCTCCCCCACCTCCCCCACCTCCCCCACCTCCCCCACTCCCCCACCTCTCTCACCTCCCCCACCTCTCTCACCTCCCCCTGCCTCCCCCGCCTCCCCCACCTCTCTCACCTCCCCCTGCCTCCCCCTGCCTCCCCCACCTCCCCCATCTCCCCCACCTCTCTCACCTGCCCCACCTCTCTCACCTCCCCCTGCCTCCCCCGCCTCCCCCACCTCTCTCACCTCCCCCTGCCTCCCCCTGCCTCCCCCGCCTCCCTCACCTCCCCCGCCCCCACCTGCTGGCCTGCCACACCTGTCAGTGTGCTCTTCCCTCTACATCCTCTCCATGTCCAGCCGCTGGTCTTCCTCCATGAGTGTGTTCCGCTGGCTGGCCAATAGCTTCTGTCTCTGCCTTGCTAGGGTCTCGGGTGTTTTTTGTTGTCATTGGGTTTTTTTTTTTTTGGAAACAGAGTCTCACTTTATCACCCAGGCCGGAGTGCAGTGGTGCAATCACGGCTCACTGCAACCTCCACCTCCCAGGTTCAAGCAATTCTTCTGCCTCAGCACCCCCGAGTAGCTGGGACTACAGGCATGCAACACCATGCCCAGCTAATTTTTAAATTTTTAGTAGAGACAGGGTTTCACCATGTTGACCAGGCTGATCTCGAACACCTGACCTCGTGATCCACCCACCTCGGCCTCCCAAAGTGCTAGGATTACAGGCGTGAGCCACCGTGTCCGGTCAAGTCTCGGGTTTTTATAGGCCCAGCACGGGAGCCTGGCGGGCCAGAGTAGTCTTGGAAAATGCAACATTTAGGCAGAAGTGCCTGTCCTCACCTAGGTCCGTGGGGGTAGAGCCCTAGTCAGGAACCATGCACTCCTCTACCCAGCACTTCCCATCCTCATTTCCGTATAATTTACAGGGACCACGCTCTTCCCTTCCCAGCACTCCCATATCACGATCAACTTTACAAAAGCAGATTTTGACAACACATCAAGTACAGATTCCCCTTTTAATGACAATCACACTTTCACCAAGCTCACAGAGACCAATGTCTAAATCAGAAAGTCAGTTTATTACAATAAAACCAAAACTGCCTTTGCACCTATTGGTGTTCTACCTACTGGTGTGTCCTGCCTGTGTGAGGAGTCAAATCTCACTTAGAACTCTGCCAAGAGAGAGCACTGAACCAGAGGGAGGCAACAGGACGTTCCTTAATACAATTCACACACTTCATAGCTTCTTCCCCGAAGTCCTAGTCCAGCGGGGATACGGCCTGGCTCTGGGTCTCCACCAAATCTCACGTCAAACTGTGATCCCCGTGTGTCAGGAAAGGGACCCGGTGGGAGGCGACTGGATCATGGGGAGATTCCTCTTTGCTGTTCTTGTGTTCTCACGAGATCTGATGATTTAGAATAAATATGTAGCGTGCTTTCTCTGTGTGTGTGTCTCTCTATCTCCTGCTCCACCATGGTCAGACGTGCCTGCTTCCCCTTCACCTTCCACCACGATTATAAGTTTCCTGAGGCCTCCCAGCCATGCTTCCTGTACGGCCTGCGGAACTGTGAGTCAATCAAACCTCTTTTCTTCACACATTACCCAGTGTCAGGTAGTTCTTCATAGCAGTGTGAAAACAGACTGATACAGGCAGTGAGACCCAAATTCTCCATGTTTCTTGATAACATCCGCACGCTTTATCCTGCTTAGTGTTTGCACAGGCACTGCCAGCATTTGCCTCTAGACTCTGCCTTTCTATTTTTTATACATTGACCAACAACCATTCTAATGAACAACTTTTCTTTAAAATGTTTGAGAACCAGGCAAGCCAAGCCTTTCTGAGTTGACCTTGGGCCCGTTCTCCTTCACATACCTCCAATCCCTTCTGTGTGGAGTTGTCGGGCTGCTTTTAATTCATCCATTTCCAAATTCTAGGCTTTGCTCCCATCTACCTCCTACACTTACCAGCATGGCTCCCTGTTCCCCGATGCTGACTTAAGCCTTACACAGGAACCCATTCATGGTGGGAGAAATTAAAGAATCCTAGCCTCTAGACACACTCTAGACTCCACATCTAGCAAGCCCTATGTCGATGCAGGTAGAACACTGTGCCTCATTGTAAAACTTTGCCATACTTCTCATAACTCAGCCCTCACCTTGGCAGCCCACTTCAGTATTTGGGGACCAGCCTCATTTCCCACAGCTGTATCCCCACCTTGCCCACGAGTCCTTTTGGATTGGAGTCTTGCTGATTCTCTTCTTTCCTGCTCCCGCTGCTGCTGCCAGAGGTCAGCACCTGCACTTTCCCACTTTCACTTCGGTGATATCTCTCTCTCCTGCTATAAACCCATCCCAGCCCCTACTTGCTCTGATGGGTCATCTAATCTCCAGACGCAGGCCCTTCTCCCTCCCCATCCCAGCCCATCTTTCCTCTGTTCTCATATCTGACAGAGACAGAAACCCAATTAGATAAATTAACTTTTCATTTTCTAATACAAAAGTTAGCTGGGCATGGTGGTGTGTCCGTAATCCCAGCTACTTGGGAGGTTGAGGCAGGAGAATCGCTGGAACCAGGGAGGCAGGGGTTGCAGTGAGCTGAGATCACACCACTGCACTCCAGCCTAAGTGACAGTGAGTGACACTTTGTCTCAAAAAAAAAAAAAAAAAACTTTTTGTTTTCTCATTACTCATGTTGCCTTTAAGTAGTCACCTAACCAAGGAGTAAAATGAAGGTATCACTTAGAAATTCATCTGTTCTCATTTTACATACACTGGAATGATACAAACTCAGTCCACATTAACAGGCATTCTCAAATTCTACGACGGGAAAAAATACTGGTTTAGGAGTCAGAAACTATGGGCTGTTTAATAGCTACCTCTCATCGATGGAACATGAGCCTTTACTTCTCTATCCCTAAATTGAAATGACAGGAGTTAACCTGATAATGTCCAAAGTCTTCCAATTCCGAAAATGCTCTGGCCACAGAAGGCATCAATTTTCTAGTTGGCAGGGGGCTGTGTATTTATTTGTTTGTATGTTTATAACTCTCTGTATTTTCTCTGGCAAGAGAAAGGGTGTTCCACAACCATTTATTCGTGATTAATGATGTGGCTTGTGAACTTGAACCAGAGACTGTTCACCAGAAGCTTTTAGTTTGAAAAATTCCTGACTGTGGTCAAAACCAATGCTATGAAACAAAAGAAACGAGACAGTCCCTCGCCTGCAGCCCACTGACCTGCAACCCTGGGCAGAGCGCAGGCCGAGACCCCTGAGAAAAGGGAGCAGCTGAGGCCTGCTGGGACAGCACACACGGCCTCTCACCAGCTCCCGCTGCAGCCGATCTGAGGCTACCCAGCAGCAGTTTGGCTGCCCCCCAACCAGATTATAAATTCCTCAAGGGCAAAGAACACATCCTTTATATTTTTCCTGTATCCATATGGTGCAGAAAAAAAAATAAAATAAAGGATTTTTGGGCTGGCAGCCCAGCCAGAAACTGAAGAATGTTATCCACCCCCCACCCCCACAAGCCTCCTCCCTTAAAATCACAAGAGGAAGACATTCAGGAATAGCTTTTGAGAAATGCCTCCCTCCTCCTTCCGACCTAAGAAGATATGTAAGTAGTTCACATTCTCCCACACTGGAAGGGAGACTCAAGCACGTTGATGTATTCAATGAGACATTCCTGAATCAGAAGGCTCATAGGTCGGCCCAAGCATTCGGTTATGTTTGCAGCCCATTTCAGTAAGTCTGATTAATAGAAGAGCCAGACCCTTGTTCTGGCACCAGCTGTGTGGCCAGAACCTATGTGACTAGAGACACCCCAGCCGGAATCAACAGGCCAGACCTGGGCACGTGCTTCTCTGCAGCAAGGTTAGCCAGGGGCAGCTCAGCCAAAGAATTTCTGGTTGTGCTGACTGAGAGGGTACACTCAGAACTCTAGAAATGGAAAGATTTACTGAGGAATGAAAACACGCTATGCCATACCTAAGTCTCCTCAGATTTTAATACTGTCCCCTCTGCAGCACATTTCAATGAGTAACACCCAGCTGGGTGAATGACTGGTCACTCACTAAGCAATTGTTAAATTCTTCTAGCTTCCTTTAACGAGACCAGAAAGAAAGTTGCCACACACACACTAGATGGCCTGCTTTGTGATTTACTGTGTCCTTTGCCATCATCTTCCTCACTGTTATCATTACTAAAGTAGTACACACTCACCATAAAAGGAAAAAATGCAACAGTGTTCAAGGAGAAAAAGGTAAAAGTTCCATTTTCATATGCTTCTATTTTTCCCCATCTCAACTGACCCTCTCTGACCTGTTTCCAGAACTACTAGAAGATTTATGAAAACTTCCAAAAATGCACCATATATCATGTACATGTAAATATGCATAGAAAAATATTATGGACGTAAATGCATAGAAACACACACATACCTATTTATATATGCAGTTTGTTCCCACAAATTGATCAGAGTACACTGTCTGGGATATAACGTTTTCACTTAGGATATCTCTGACATTCATATGAAAACAAATAAATCTGCATATTCTCTCCAATGACTTCATAGGATTCTATTACACAGCGAAGCCATCATCTATTCTGTGAGGTTTTTTGGTTTTGTTTGTTTGTTGTACACCATCTTTTCCCTGGAGTCCATGTTTCTAATGGTTGACTCCTCCCGAATGTATTTCAGCTCAGTTTCCAATGCATGGAGCTGACTGCTCTAGTTGTTCCTGCCACCGCTGTTGCTATTTATGGGTTATATTTTTGTATATTCCATCTGTCTTCGTCTCTTTGCCTGTACACTTCATACATTGCTTCATACTGCTGAGAGAGCCCCTCCTTGCTGTCCTCCAAGGGAAACTCACACCTCCTCTGATCGTCTTTACACACTGCATCTACCCGTGCTGAGCTCCATTTCCAGAGAAGCACATTGTCTCCCAGGCCTTGCTGACCCATGGTGCTCCCTTCCTATGGCACTTCCAGTCTGCATCTTCCAGGCTGCATGTCACCTCTGACTGATCATCCTTAAAGGATAGATCTCAGGCTTTGATCATTCTCTCGGGAATAGAGCTGCACAGCGACAAGGTCAGTGACCTCACGGGTTACAATGCCCTACTTCAACTGAGCACATCTGCTGGGCCCCAAATGGGCTTACCCTGTCATATTTCTCTCAGCATCCCTGCCTCTTAGTTTCCCTAAGTTTCCAAATAAGAAGAATTTCCAGACAAAGCATCACCAAGGAGATTCTCATGCCAACCACCCTCACCCTTCTTTGTGCAGAAACATAGGTCTCTTGTAAAAATGCTATTCTTGTTCCACACTGTGGGGGCAAGGAACAATATAAATCATGCTAAGACAGGAACTGTAGCTCCCCTTCAGACTGTTGTTATCCCACAGGAAACGTCTCCTTAGGATCTTGAATTTTGCTAACACCTTCCTACTGCATCATATTTGGATCACACCAGCCTGAAACACACGAATGTTCTTTAAACAGCAGATAGCAACATGAATAGACTTTCTTTTTTCATAGGCAATTGGGAAGGGCAGTAGAATTGAATGCAAAGTGCCTCTTCTAAACATACATCGCAGCTGTGTAGTCATAATGACTTCACCAAAAATCATGCAAAGTCTTCAAGAAGAAGATGTCAATCACAGAGGGAGAAAATCAATCTGTAAAGCTCCCAACTCACCAAGAAAGCCTTTCTCTCTTCTCAAGGCCCGAGACGTCTTTTCTCCTAAGTGGGGTACCCCTTGTTTAGGCACAGCTTCATGGCTGCAAGGTTGCAGCTGTGTAAGTGGAGCCAGCTAATATCTATCAGGATGTTAGACGATTGCCAGGAAAATTCTACGATAGGCAGCTCATTTTTCATCTAAGAATTCGATTGAAATTCTATCTCCCTCACTCATGCAGTTTAATTTAATCGATAGAACATTACACTATGTCACATTTAGTATTAAAAATAAATGACACAGACCAGACATCTGAAAACTGGGCATTTGTTTTTGCAGGCATTTTGACTTTCCAATGGCAAATATCCCAACTTGCAGTGCCAAAAACGTCAAACACACAAAAGTGTCACTTCAAATTAAGCAGTTATTGCTTACGTTTGTTGGGATTTTAATCCTACTCTCTCCTCAGATTTCCAGTCCCTTTCAACTCAACCAAATTTCTCATTAGTGACAAGGCCTAAAGAGAAATGAGAATGCTTGATGGCGCAGCCTTTCATATTTACGGATTGCTGTTACGAGTCAAACATGACAGATGTCTTGGATAGAAAAGAAATATTTGCAGCTGATTATATCACCACTGTTCATTCAAGTAAACTGAAGCAGTATCACAGTTCAGAATTTCAAAACACAGAGTTGTTATTTCAAATTATTAGTGGACTTCTGCAGAATGATTTGTTGTCAGAAGTAATAACCCCAAAGCATAGATCTAAATATAAGCTAAATCCATGGTTGTGCAATAGAGACTGCCCCCTTCCCACACTCCAAGAAACAAACCCCAAAGTCCTGTTTGTTTTCATTTAAAATAGAAGCAGAGAACTTCTGGTCTGGAAGAAGCCTTACTTAGAGACCCTTTTAATCAAACTGTTAAATCCACCCCCCCTTTTTTTTAATGGGGGAGAAACTTGAGACTACACAGCCTCTATGCCTTGCTCAAGGTCATTATGAGTACACAATGCATGGCAAAGCCAAAACTCTAAACCAGCTTTGACTGGTTCTAATGAAAAGATCATCTCTCCTTTCATGGTCTCCCAGACAACATCAGCATTCCACCTGTTCAGGAGCCTTGATCCGACTTTTACTTTCAACTCATGTGGGTTTCTAAAACCTTCTCTCCCAGACGTACTCTGTCTTTCATACATTCTTAGTCTTGCCTTGACTTCTCAACGCTTGGCATATACTGCCTCTTCTCTAGTACCTGAGTCTTGACCTGGATTGTTCTCTGTTCTGACTTGACACTTTTTCCTTGGGCTCTGAAATGGCATCACCATAGTCACCGCCACTCAGGTTCTGAGCTTCCCAGGGATGTCCTCTGTCTTTCCCTTTGCTCCCTAAATGTCACAACCCCATCCCCATCCATCTTATTTCCTTGTTGCCAGTAGCTACACCTTCAGCAGATTTTAAGCTATCCCTTTCCCCCCACACAGACACCCATTTTCCAACAATGCTACCCCTTCATGCATGACTTTGGTGATAGACCATTTTATCACCTTGATTTTTATGTGGTTTTTAGACTTCAAGATTGACAATTTTTGACAGGTGTATTATAACACCTATTCATAGCAAGCATTCAGATAAGTGGAAATTTTAGTATGTCATTGTAGATAATACAAATTATTACAACTTTTTAATGTAACCCAAATATCTTAAAAATGCACATACCCTTTGGCCTACTGTTCCACTACAAGAAATTGATCCTGAGGAAGTCATCAGGAGCACTCACAAGGATGTTCACTGTGGCAGTTTTTGTAGATGGAAAATATTGGAAACCACATAACTGTCCAAAAATAGAAGAATTATCACATAAATTATGGTGCATTTTAGAATCATTAAAAGCACTGTCATAGAAGAATATGTGCTATGGAAAAACATTCATAGTATAATGGCATGTTTTAAAGCAGCTTGTAAGAGCGTGTGTGTCATATAATACCATTTTTCTTTCTCCTGTTTTTAAATCTATAGTAACATACTGGAAAAAAGCCTGGTAGGATATATATCAAGATGTTTGCAGTGGTCATCCTAATAGTGAGCTAACGGTGTTTTATTTTCTTCAGCTCTGTTTTCTAAAGTTTCCATGATAATCCTGTTGCTTTGTAAATAAAATTATAAACTGTATTAAAGGATTACCCTGAAACAATATTATTAAAGCTGTAATCTATTTATTTATAACCATGTCTTAAGCACTTAGACACTACCAAACATTTATAATTTATACAGAGATAAATAAGAAAAAAAGTCTTTGATCTCAAGAAGCTCATAATCCAATAGGAGAGACGCAAACAAAAAACAGACTGTGGCTATTCAGAGTAGTAAGTGCTTCAGGAGCACAAACGAGGGCACAGCTAACTCTGAGGGCCAAAGTGGATGATAGGAAAACTCAACAGCCTGGTGAGCAGCAGCGTACAGGGTCACCAAGTGACAGCACCCAGGCAAAGCACGCCCCTCCAACCTTAGAGCTTTTGACTTATTTCTATCAGCATGCTAAAGATGACCACCTTAGAAATATAGAGGAGAAAAATATTGGGTTTTGTGATGATTAGAAATTTTCCTGGCATTCTATTCATAGATGACAGCCCTCAGCCCCTCAGTCATCTGAAAGAAGAACAGAGAAACTCCAGCTCCAGTTCCCAAGTCTGAATGGAGATGTTCAGACGTTCAGCCTCCCAACTAACCCTATCTGCTGGGACTATTTGGAGAAGACCTCAGAGCAGTTCATACAACATCACCAGATTCCTTGTCCCTTTCGCCTCTGCCTGGCAAGGATTGTAACGCACTGTGATAGTCGCCTTGAATCTTCCAGCAGCTGTAGTTATCTAGCCGTTCTCCCTTATCTTTGAGAGAGAGGCAATGAAGGGGAGTGGCCAAAAAAAAAAAAGAATCTTTATTAGAACTCTTTAAGTTTATTTGGCAACTGTTTAAACAAACATCTATGCATCATGTCACATGGGAAGAAAAGGCAGACAGCTGAAAGTGCTGTTTCCTTCTCAACTTCATAGAAAGAAACAAACTCAAGCTGGGACTTTCTCCCTAAGTTATCAGTCCTCAGAGGCACCACCCTCCCTCCAGATGGTTCCAGATGCCGTCAGGTTATTTCGGAACAACCCCTGAGAATAATCCCTGAGCATGCCATTATAATCTCTATGGCTTTGTCATGTTGAAGTGTCAAGGCACCTCAAGCGCATTTCTGGGGCATGGCCAAGTTACTACACCCAACCCCAGAAGGCCCTCATTGAGTGTACCATGAAAAAAACATCACAGTCTGCAGACCATGGGATTGAAGAGCAGCAGATGTTCAGTAGATGCTAAAGAACTTGGGAGATTCCCACAGAATGCAAACAAATCTTGATGTCTATGTCATTTTCATACTGACTAGGTCCAATTAGCTGAACTAGAAAGTAACCAATACCATAACTCTATTTTCAGTTCAGAGTATTTCTCCTCTGGAAATTACCTTCCTTTAAGTAAAAGTTCAAACCACTTTATGTAAAAATTCTAGTCTCTTAGGACCACTTAAGCTTTTTGCTCTAAAATTTAAAAATAATCTTTCAATTATTATCATTCATTGCCATCATTTGTAAATATCAACACGTCTAGGAGTAATGTCCTAAGTTCCTTAGAGTAAAACAGTATGTTCTCAGAGTTGTTTATAACAGAAAGAAAACTTAGAATTAGGTAGTTTTGGTGATTTATCAGTTCTCTGTGTTGCAAATACTAACAGACATTGAAGCTCACAATGTAGCCTTTGAGGATACGTGAAAAATACATGATAGAATTGGAAGTCCTAGAATCCTGTGTCCTCATAGGACACCATCAGCATTCACAGGCATCAAATCTTTATGCCTTTTGATCACAGGAAAATATAAGGAGTG
The DNA here is from genome assembly GCF_030222135.1 of Aotus nancymaae. Lineage (NCBI taxonomy): Eukaryota > Metazoa > Chordata > Mammalia > Primates > Aotidae > Aotus > Aotus nancymaae. The sequence goes on from NW_026988431.1 coordinate 10,940,037, forward strand.
GTTTTGCTAAATCTTAAAAGATATATATAATAAAAAGAGAGCTTGCTAATAATTAACTATAGCCTCTCGACTTCTCTAGAGGAGCTTTTAACTCTTTCAGAACTGCCTTACAAATTGGATATGTGGTGATTTTACAGAGCACATGAGACATATTTAGCACAATATATTTCAAAAGATGAATAATGGCACAGCCCATTTAAGTATTCTTTCCAGCATGTCAAAAATTTTGTTACAAAATACATCCATTAACATGTATTGCAAGATTAGAAAATTTTCACTGACTTTTACTTTTCGCGCTTTCTCTACTTTAATTATCAGTGGGTTTATATGACCTGCTGGCGTGGCCAAGCATTGACAGAATCCTAGAAGCTCAATTTATGAGCCGGTATCCTAAGTGTCAGTGCCAAATGAATATTTTCTATGCCACTGATTGCTGAATTTACGCAGTTACCACATTTTGAAACTGCATGTTGAAAAGACCTTGAAGAAACCCTGTAATATTCCATCAAATACTGAGAAGACTTTAACATTTGATGTCTTTTTGTTACTTTCCACCCTTTGGCTTCCAGAATATTAAAAACATATAATTATCTTGGAGTTCGTGAAAACTTTGCCTCCAAACAAACCCTTCAGTTTGAACTCACAAATTTTTCAAAATAAATTTTACTGGTAATGAAAATAATTGCTTTCATGTTGTAGAGAATTAACCCCATAACTCAATCAAATTGATATTCCAAAATAACAAATAAAACACATATAACAACCAGCATGTATCTTCAGGTTACTGGAGCCTACAAAAGAGGTAGCTAAAAATTCCTCCAAAAAATAATGTATTGGATTTTTAGACCCTCCAGCCCACTATTAGATTAGCACACACTAGTTTAGCTGGGTTTGATACTAGTACAACTAGCAATCAATTCATACCTACTCACTGACTCAATCTCTCAAGGTAAGAAATGTGACTGCCACTGTAACAGGTACATATTAATAAAGGGGCATTTAAAAATAAACACAATGCCTTGTGATACATAAAGCTTATCACCTCAATAATTTAAAAGGCTATTATAAGGTACTCATTTACCTACAATGACATGACATGATACTATGCTTTAGGGTCTCAGAATACTAAAAGAAGCTGTGACAAGACCAACAAAGAAGGCACTTTTGTTCAGCAATATGTGAAGCAAATATTAAACTGTATCACTTTGAGAAAACCCTTTGACTTTTATATATCTGATTGCTGCCTGTCTTAGTCCATTTTCTATTGCTATAACAGAATACCACTGGGTAATATATAAAGAAGAGAAGTTTACTCAGCTCATGATTCTGGAGACTGGGAGGTCTAAAGCCTGGTGCTGAAGTCTGGTGGAGGTCATCACAAGGCAGAGGGCAAGAGCAGCTCATTCAGGAGAGCTCACTCTTATACTAAAGCCAGTCCCGTAACTAACCCACTCCTGAGATCATCCATCAACAAGGGTGAAGTGCCCATTACCTAATCACTTCCTGAAGGTCCCACATTTTTTTCTTTTCTTTTTTTTTTTTTTTGAGACAGAGTCTCACTCTGTGGCCCAGGCTGGAATGCAATGGCACGATCTCGGCTCACTGTAACCTCCGCCTCCCAGGTTCAAGCGATTCACCTGCGTCAGCCTTCCAAGTAGCTGGAATTACCATGCCTGGCTAATTTTTGTATTTTTAGTAGAGACGGGGTCTCAACATCTTGACCAGGCTGGTCTCAAACTCCTGACCTCGTGATCCACCCACCTCGGCCTCCCAGAGTGCGGGGATTACAGGCGTGAACCACCGCGCCCGGCAAGGTCCCACTTCTTAATACTGTTACTATGGTAACTAAATTTCCACAAGTTTTGGAGGGGTAATTAAAAGCATTATTCTGCCCCTAGTCCCCCAAAACTCACATCCATCTCACATACACAATACATTCATTTCATCTCAATAGCCCCAAAAGCCTTAACTTGTTCCAGCACCAACTCAAAAGTCCTTAGTCCAAGGTCTCATCTAAATAAGACATGGGTGAGACTAAAGGCAGCATATTCCTCTCCAGCTGTGACCTGTGAAATCAAAACAAGTTATATACTTCTAGCACACAGTGGTGGGATAGGCATAGGATAGACACTTCCATTCCAAAAGAGAGAAATCAGCAGTCGAGGAGTGGTAACTGGTGTCAAGTATGTCCAAAACCCAACAACCTGAAATCTGCAGAATAATCTCCTTTGACCCCATGTCCTACTTCCTGGATGTACCATGTGGGGACTCACCCCCCAAGGCCTTGGGCAGCCCCATCCCTATGGCTTTGCTGGGCTCAGCCCACACGGCTCTCTTAGGTGATTCACTTTATGAATCACCCTAATGTTTACAGTAGTCTAGGCTTTAGCTTGCTCCTCCAAATCCTTTCAGCCTCTAACCATTACCTAGTTCGAAAGCTGCTTCCATCTTTTCAGTTATTTGTTATAGCAACAATTTATCTCTGTGCCAATTTTCTGAGTCCATTTTCTGTGGCTATAACAGAATATCAGAGACCGGTTAATTAGTAAAGAAAAGAAGTTCATTCAGCACAAAATTCTGGGGACTGGGAAGTCCAAGAGCATGGTTCTGGCATCTGATAAGAGCCATCCTATGATGGATAGATGGAGGTCAAGAGAAACGCATGTGAGAGAGCACTGGCTCCTGTAACAAAGCCACTCCCATCATAACTGTAAGGCCGGTTGCCTCGCTGGGAGCACAGACGCATACCCCCTTCCCTTCTCTCTTTCCGAAAGCTCGGACATGCTCAGGCAGGCTCGGACATGCTCAGGCATGTTCCTTTCTCCCCTGCTTACACAGCCTGGCCTTCCTTTAAAGAGCCCAGTATGCAAACGAGGTCTTGTAACCTTAGCCTCTTAACAACCAATAGCAGCTGAGTCTTAACAACCAATAGTAGTCAAGTCTTAACAACCAATAGTAGTCGAGTCTTAACAACCAATAGCAACTGAGTAATTCCAACCAACAACAAGCCAAGTCCTAGGTAAAGCTTGTAACTTACCCAATAGCAGTCCTGCTCTCCCACAACCAATCAAGTTGTTTCACTCCCTATAAAAACCCATGTCGAAGAGGAGTCTGTGCGACTTCTCCGGCCCCTCCTGTCAGACCGCAGAACCTTGTACGGGAGCCTAAATAAATTCCTTCGCATCAGATCTTCTTGTGCTGGCCTCAGTTTCTTTCCTTTTAAACTCGGCGAGAACAGACCTTACAGTAACTAAGTCACTTCCAGCATAACTGTATTAATCCACTCATGAAGGTGAAGCTCCCAGGACCCAATCACTTCCTAAAGACTTCACCTCCTGATGCTGTCACACTGGCAATTAAGTTTCAACACATGCTTTGGAGGGGACATTCAAACTATAGCATTGTCCTTTCTTTATGTCAGACCCCAGTAAAATTAATCTTTTATGGCTTCTCTCTTCCTCTAACAAACCTCTACTTACTAACCAGTGCTGTGCCAATTCCACATTTAACAAGGCCACTGAATACAGAGTAAGAAGGCCTCAAATTATATGTTGCGGTTATCCCTATCTAGCTACGTGACCTTAAGTAAAATGGTTATCATCTCTAAATCTTAATTTTTTCCTTTGTGAAAGGGGTTTTCACCTGCCTCACTTAACTAAGAGTGTCGTAAGATGAAACAGGGATTGTCTTGTAAATGAACATTATACTGTGTAAGCTGCTCAAGCAAGTTCAAGTTAAGTTCTGCTGATGTGACAGACAACCCAAAGTGATAGCGGCTTAAGCAAGGAAGAATTTTATTTCTTTCTCATGTGAACGAAAATCGAGAGAGAAGCTTTTCAGGGCTAGTGTAAGGGCTACAGGATGCAGGGACCTAAACGCTTTCTCTTTTGATGCTTTTTTTCCCTCTCTTGATGCTTGACCATTCTTAGCACCTGATTTCCTCATCAGGATTGAGACTGGCTACATAAGCTCTGCCCTCATGTCTGCATTCCAGACAGCAAGAAAGACAAAGAGAGAGAACATTCTCCCTCTCTTTAAAGACACTTCCAGGAATTATGCATGGCACTCCAGATGACATCTGTTGGTCAGAGCTTAAATAGCTACATTAAACTGCAAGGGAGGTCGAGCAAACATATGCCCAGCTGAAAAACAGGACTTCAAAGAAAGTAGAAAGACACGGGTAATGGCTGCTGGAGATTGCTATGGTTTGAATGTTTGTGTCCCCTCCAAAGTTCACGCTGAAACTTAATAACCAATGCTATTAAGAGGTGCTTGCATCATGAGGCCAAAGCCATCATGGGTAGAATGGGAGTCCTTATAAGAGGGCATGAGGGAGTGAGTTTGCTCCCATCCATCTCGGCTGCCACATGAAAACACAGCATTCATCTTCAACAAGGTGCCCTGTTGGAAGCAGACAGCAGCCCTCACCAGACACCGAACCTGCCAACACCTTGACTTGGACTTTGCCGTCTCCAGAACCAGGAGAAATAAATTTCTATTACTCGTAAATTATCGAGTCTTCAGTATTTTGTTATAGCACCACAGACTAAGACAGGGATCAACTAGCAATCCATGACAGAAATTATTTTTCTGACATCTGTGAGAATATTCCACATTCTATTTCCAGCTCATTTGAATTTTGTTAAAACATTCCTGTTCTGGGTCACATTTCTTTTCAATTGTATTCTTCAGTTTCTCTAGTTTTTAGGCAACACTAATCACACCATAAATTAACTATATTAAAGTATTTAAAAGTAGATAATGGTTTATTGTGGCCAAAATCTCTAAAATCATCTCCTTTTAAAAATTATTCTATCATAATCAATACAACTCATTACTACAGCAGTTCCAAATTTATCCCTATAAAGTTTAATTATATAACTTCATGACTTAAAACCTGCAATAACACCCTAAGCTTAGGGAAACCATATATTCCAGTGTGCCCGAGGCCATCTTGGTTTATGCTGCTTGTCCTGGGGTCCCATCTCATTTAGCACTTGTCCTGGTTTTCATTTCTTAATAAAGTAACAATACCAATATATGTGTTAAAATAAGCCAAAGTATAGTTTATGAGCATCCACTTTATATGTGAGAAGAGTGTGTGAGACACATGTACAATAAATAGATTTCTTATTTTGACATTTGATTATATCTGAAAGATAACAGTGATAAACCAATTCTCTTTCCTCTACCCTTTTGAGATCCAACTTCATTTACATTTCCCTTCCAAGGACAACATATAGGGTTATTCGCTCATAATTCATTCAGAAATTGAAGTGTACTTGGATACAATTGTGTATGATCAGTAAACTCCTTCTAGTCCAATGCCAATGCTTTCCAGGTGCAGCAAGTCACCAGGGTGACAGGTGGCTAATCAGATGGAAACATGAAAGTTACCAGCAAAATGTGTGCAGGAATAGAGACTGACCAATCCTGTCAAAGGGTCTCTACAGGATAGTCTCAATGGTCCTACTCTACAAGTTTATCATCTTTTCAAGCCAGTAACAGTCTGTCAAAAAAAAAAGAATTAACTATTGTATAGTGGAAATCTACAAATATGTATATATAATAAAATTAATGCTTTTACATATAAAATATCATATATACATACAGATTTTATTATAAATTCTTATAGATTTATACTATACATAATTATTAAGATAAAATAAACATATTTTATTGTCACTGCATATTTATTTTACAATACACCATTCAGCAATAATAAGCTTAAAAGAAAAAAATTCAATTTTTATAAAAAATTAGGACTGATTTTTCTTTTTATTTTTTTTCTTAAGAGAAAGTGTCACTCTGTTACCCAGGCTGGGATACAGTGGTGTGATCACAGCTCATTACACACTTGAATTCCTGGGCTCAAGGGTTCCTCCCACCTCAGCCTCCCAAGTAGCTTGGATGACAGGAACATGCCACCACAACTGGTTAATGTTTGTTTGTCTCTCTCTCTCTCTCTCTCTCTCTCTCTGTGTGTGTGTGTGTGTGTGTGTGTGTGTGTGTGTGTGTTTTGATATGAGGGTCTCCCTATATTTCCCAGGCTGGTCTCAAACTCTTGGGTTCAAGCAATCCTTCTGCCTCAGCCTCCCAAAGTGCTGGAATTGCAGGCGTGAGCCATTGCACCTGACCTGATTTGCTGCTTCTCAAAACTATTAACAATGAAAGAGTAACTCATACCAAATATTTGGTGAGAATTGCCATCCACCACATGAGCTACTGACATTATTAGCCCAGTGAAAATCAGAAGACACAAATACAAAGAAACATCAGAAACTCCTCTAACAGTTAATACAGGACTTTGCCCAAAGACGGTGATTTAACATGTGCAGCTATAGAAAATAAGTTTCCAAATCACATTGTGAAGCATGACTTTTTATTTAGATCAAATGACTCTTCTAAATTAACATTACTCATTTTTCATTCCAAGTTTCCTTGTGCAAGTCTGAAAATAACGTGATAATTGTCAATGTGCTATCTCCATTAGCAGAAGAAAAACTTCTAAAATAGTTAAATGTTGGATGTGAGGGTGATCTGTCTGTAGCATCTGTCACCATATTGATCACCAAGGTTGAAATGGCTGCCAACCTGGCTGGCTATACAGATGAGCCCTTCCTCCCTCACAGCCTCAAGTACATCATTCCCAAAGCTCAGTGCTTGGTTGAAGAGAACTTCCTTCCCTGATAAAATGGTTAAGTGGTACAAGATTTAAGGCAGTCTTCATCTTCAAATTGAGTATCACTTAATTATAAAAATACTTCTGGGGGAGGGATCCAAGATGGCTGAATAGGAACAGCTCTGGAGTGCAGCTCCCAGAGAGAACAATGTAGAGGGTAAGTGATCACCACATTTCCAAATGAGTTATTGTTGCTCACAGACCAGGAGATTCCCGGGCTGAAAAGTGCCATGAGTTTCCAGCACAGCTGTTTCAGCTGGCACGGCGGGTCTCCACACAAAAACTCACACAAATCTGGGTGGCCATTTCAACTGGTGCCTGGAATACCAGGAAGACAGAGCCTCCCATTCAACTGAAAAAAAGGGGGCTGAAACAGGGAGCCAGGTGATCTGGCTTGGCAGGCCCACCACCACAAAGACTAGCAATCTGAAACTCTCTGGATTGAGAGTTTCACAGCAAGTGCAGCTGGACCATCCCGGGGAAGGGTGTATGCCATTACCAAGGCAGTACACCACTATCAACGCGGTCTGCCATTACCGAAGCAGTCCACCATTACCTAGGCAGTCTGCCATTACAGAGGCAGTCCGCCAGTACTGAGGCAGTCTGCCATCACCAAGGCAGTTCTAACTATACCTCTATAAACAAAATCACAAGGAAGTTCACATAGCAGCTGGGCAGAGCCCACAGCAGCTCAGCAATGCCTCTGCTGGCAGACTGTGACTAGGCTACCCCATAGCTGGGCAGGGCATCTCTGAAAAAAGGCAGCAGCACATCAGGAACTTATAAATAAGGCCCCACCTTCCCACGACAGATCACCTGGGAAAAAAGGCAGTTATGAGTTCGGCTGCAGCAGACTTAAACGTACCTGCCCAGCAGGTCTGAATGAAACAATGGAGCTCACAGCTCAGCACTTGAGCTCCTATAAGGGTCAGACTGTCTCCTCAAGCAGCTCCCTGACCCCGTATATCCAAAGGGACACCTCATAAAGGAGAGCTCAGGCTGACATCTGGTGGGTATCCTTCTGGGATGAAGATAACAGAAGAAACTGGCAGAAACCCCTACTGTTCTGCAGCCACCACAGGTGATCCCCAGGCAAGCAGGGTCTGGAGTGGACCTCAGCAGTCCTACAGCAGAGGGGCCTGACTGTTAGAAGGAAAACTAAAAAACAGAAAGAAATAACTTCATCATCAACAAAAAGGATGTCCACTTAGAGACCTCATCTGAAAGTCACCAACCACAAAGACCACAGGTAGATAAATCCACAAAGATGGGAAGAAACCAGTGCAAAAAGGATGAAAACACCCAAAACCAGAATGCCTCTCCTCTTCTAAGGGATCACAACTCCTCAACAGCAAAGGAATAAGGCTGGATGGAGAATGAGTCTGATGAATTGGCAGAAACAGGCTTCAGAAGGTGGGTAATAACAAACTTCTCTGAGCTAAAAGAACAAGTTCTAACCCAATGCAAAGAAACTAAGAACCTAGAAAAAAAGTTTGACGAAATGCTAACGACAAGAATCAGCTTAGAGAAGAATATAAATGACCTGAGGAAGCTGAAAAACACAACAACATGAGAACTTCACCGAGCATACACAAGTTTCAATAGCCGAATTGACCAAGCAGAGGAAAGGATATCAGTGATTGAAGATAAACTCAATGAAATAAAATGAGAAGGCAAGATTAGAGAAAAAAGAGTGAAAAGAAATGAACAAAGCCTCTAAGAAATATGGGATTATGTGGAAAGACCTAATCTATGTTGACAGGTGTACCTGAATGTGATGGAGAGAATGAATCCAAGCTGGAAAACACTCTTCAGGATATTATACAGGAGAACTTTCCCAACCTAGCAAGGGAGGCCAACATTCAAGTCTAGGAAATACAGAGAACACCACAAAGATATTCCTCAAGGAGAGCAACCCCAAGGCACATAATCGTCAGATTAACCAGGGTTGAAATGAAGGAAAAAATGCTAAGGGCAGCCAGAGAGAAAGGTCGGGTTGCCCACAAAGGGAAGCCCATCAGGCTCACAGTGGATCTCTCAGCAGAAACCCTACAAGCCAAAATAGATTGGGAGCCAATATTCAACATCCTTAAAGAAAACAACTTTCAACCTAGAATTTCATATCCAGCCAAACTAAACTTCATAAGCAAAGGAGAAATTAAATCCTTTACAAACAAGCAATTGCTGAGAGATTTCATCAGCACCAGGCCTGCCTTACAAGAGCTTCTGAAAGAAGCACTAAACAAGGAAAGGAACAACGGGTACCAGCCACTCCAAAAATGTACCAAATGGTAAAGAACATCGAAACAATGAAGAAACTGCATCAACTAATGGACAAAACAACCAGCTAGCATCAAAATGGCAGGATCCAATTCACACATAACAATATTAACCTTAAATGTAAATGGGCTAAATGCACCAATCAAAAGACACAGACTGGCAAATTGGATAAAAAGTCAAAACCCATCTGTGTGCTGTATCCAGGAAACCCATCTCACACTCAAGGATACACATAGGCTTAAAATAAAGGGATGGAGGAAGATTTACCAAGCAAATGCAGAGCAAAAAAAAAGGAAGAATTGCAATCCTAGTCTCTGATAAAATAGACTTTAAACCAACAAAGATCAAAAGAGACAAAGAAGGGCATTACATAATGGTAAAAGCATCAATGCAACAAGAAAAGCTAAGAATCCTAAATATATACGCACCCAATACAGGAGCACCCAGATACATAAAGCAAGTTCTTAACGACCTAAAGAGAAACTTAGACTCCCACATAATAATAGTGGGAGATTTTAAAACTCCACTGTCAATATTAGACAGATCAATGAGACAGAAAATTAACAAGGATATCCAGGACTTGAACTCAGATCTGGACCAAGCAAACCTAATAGACATTTACAGAACTCTCCACCCCAAATCCACAGAATACACAATCTTCTCAGCACCACATCACACCTATGCTAAAGCTGACCACATAATTGGAAGTAAATCACTCCTCAGTAAATGCAAAAGAATGGAAATCATAACAAACAGTCTCTCAGACCACAGTGCAATCAAATTAGAACTCAGGACTAAGAAACTAACTCAGAACCACACAACTTCGTGGAAACTGAACAACTGGTTATTGAATGTTGACTGGATAAACAATGAAATGAAGGCAGAAATAAATATGTTCTTTGAAACCAGTGAGAACAAAGACACAATGTACCAGAATATCCAGGACACATTTAAAGAAGTGCCTGGAGGAAAATTTATAGCAATAAATGCCCACATGAGAAGCAAGGAAAGATCTACAATCGACACCCTATCATCAAAATTGAAAGAGCTAGAAGAGCAAGATCAAAAAACCTCAAAACCTAGCAGAAGACAAGAAATAACTAAGATCAGAGCAGAACTGAAGGAAGTAGAGACACAAAAAACTCTTCAAAAAATCAATAAATCCAGGAGCTGGTTTTTTGAAAATATCAACAAAATAGACAGACAGCTAGCCAGATTAATAAAAAAGAAAAGAAAGAAGAATCAAATAAAGGCAATAAAAAAAGATAAAGGGGATATCACCACTGATTCCACAAAAATACAAACTACCATCAGAGATTACTACAAACAGCTCTATGCACATAAAGCAGTAAACCTGGAAGAAATGGATAAATTCCTGGACACTTGCACCCTCCCAAGCCTAAACCAGGAAGAAGTTAAAACCCTAAATAGACCAATAACAAGGGCTGATGTTGAGGCAGCAATTAATAGCCAACCACCAAAAAAAGCCCAGGTCCAGATGGGTTCACAGCTGAATTCTACCAGACATACAAAGAAGAGCTGGTACTACTCCTTCTAAAACTATTTCAAACAATCCAAAAAGAGGCAATCCTTCCCAAATCATTTTATTAGACCAATATCATCCTGATACCAAAACCCGGCAGAGATTCAACAAAAAAAGAAAACTACAGGCCAATATCCATGATGAGCATAGATGCAAAAATCTTCAATGAAATACTGGCAAACTGATTGCAACAGCACATCAAAAAGCTTATCCATCACGATCAAGTAATCTTCATCCCGGGGATGCAAGTGTTTGAGCCCGGGGGCCGGGTGCAGTGGCGCACACCTCTAATCCCAGCACTTTGGGACGCCGAGACAGGTGGATCACCTGAGGTCAGGAGTTTGAGACCAGCCTGGCCCACATGGCAAAACCCATCTCTACTAAAAATACAAGAATTAGCCAAGCGTGATGGCACAGGCCTGTAACCTCAGCTACTCGGGAGGCTTGAACCCAGGAGGCGGAGGTTGCAGTGAGCCAAGATCACCCCATTGCATTTCAGCCTGGTCAATAACAGTAAAACTCTGTCTCAAAAAGAAAAATATGTTTGAGCCTTTGAAAAATTTTTCTATATCAACCCAAGTGTCCTACAATTGAATTGAACTTTTTAAATTAAAAAGTCCTCTAAATTGTGGTTGCAGTTTTTCAAAATTAGTTGGAATTCTTTAATAAAAGTACTCAATAAATAAAATAACAAAAAAGTGTTGAATTTTTTAGTAAACATTGGTTACTAAAAATAAGGTTTATAACAATAAAAATATTAAAACATTCTTACTAATACAAGGGAGGAACTGAACATATCAAATGGAAAGGGGTTAATGGGTATACAAGTTTCAATTTTCAAATTCAATAATTGTTCTTCAGAATATATTACTTTTAGGGAGAATCACTTGACAGAGCAACTATTTTTAATTCAATAAATTTATATTCTGTTCTGGAGTAGAATAAAAAAGCTTATAATTTTATAACATTTGTATTTGGCAAAACTTCAAAAACATCATAAACACAGATGACTTATTTGAAAAGTTTTTATCTTATGAAAACATTTGTTGAAGGAAAATACACTGAATAGAGGGGGGAAACAACCTGAGATGTTTACGCATTTTAATACAAAAAAAATTTATTCATTGGGAATATCCTCCATTGAGCAGAATTTATTTTGAATATGCTTCAGATTCTAAAAGGCAAGTATTACCTCAATTTAAAAAAATATAAGAATTAATTGGAGTCATCAAACATTCTAACATATACCATAAAATAGAGCTTTGACTATTACTCAATTTTATTAGAACATTTTAATAAGATTACATTGAAAATACATAAATTCTTGAGAAAGATACTAATGGCATGGTATTAGAGATAGATGTAGATAAGAAATAGACTAAAATATGTGCCTATACAATTGCCACAAAAAGAACAAAATACCTAGGAACACAGCTAACTCAGAAGGTGAAGGATCTCTACAAGGAGAGCTGCAAAACACTGCTCAAAGAAATCACAGATGACACAAATAAATGCAGAAACATCACATGCTCATGGATAGGAAGAAGCAATAGCATTAAAATGGCCATACTGTCTGAAGCAACTTATAGATTCAATGCTATTCCTATTAAACTACCATGAAATTCTTCACAGAACTAGAAAAAAAAACTATTTTAAAATTCTTATGGAACTGAAAAAAGAGCCTGAGTGGCCAAGGCAATCCTAAGCAAAAAGAACAAAGCTGGAGGCATCATGCTACCTGACTTCAAACTATACTACAGGGTTACAGTAACCAAAACAGCATGGTACTGGCACAAAAATAGACACATGGGCCAATGGAACGGAATAGAGAACTCAGAATTAAGACCACACACCTGCAACTCTCTGATCTTTGAAAAACCTCAAAAAAACAAGCAATGAAGAAAGGATTCCCTGTTCAATAAATAGTGCTGGGATAACTGGCTAGCCATATGCAGAAGATTCAAACTGGACCCCTTCCTTACACCACACACAAAAATCAAGTCAAGATGGATTAAACACTTAAATGTAAAACCAAAAACTATAAAAACTCTGGAAGACAACCAAGACAATACCATTGAGGACATAGGCACAGGCAAAGATTTTATGACAAAGATGCCAAAAGCAATTGCAACAAAAACAAAAATGGACAAATGGGATACAATTAAACTAAAGAGCACAGCAAAAGAAACTGTCGACAGAGTTAACAGACAATATACAGAACAAGAGAAAGTGTTTGTGTACCTGTAATCTCAGCTACTCTGGAAGCTGAGGCAGGAGAATTGCTTGAACCCAGAAGGCAGAGGTTGCAGTGAGCTGAGATCATGCCACTGCATGCCAGTCTGGGTGACAGAATGAGATTCTGACTCAAAAAAAAAGTTTAAAAATTTGCCTATATATCAAGAATAGTTATTTTGCTGTTATATTTATTGCTTACATAATAAAGAGGAGTTTTTTAATTTTTGCCTCAATACACAAGATAAATATTTTTATATTTTTTTCAGGCTGGGCTCGGTGGCTCATGCCTATAATCCCAGCACTTTGGGAAACCGAGATGGGCAGATCACTTGAGGTAAGGAGTTCAAGCCTAGCCTGGCCAACATGGTGAAACCCATCTCTACTAAAAATACCAAAATTAGCTGGGCATTGTGGTACGCACCTGTAATCCCAGCTACTTGGAGGCTGCGGCATGAGAATCGCTTGAACCCGGGAGGGAGAGGTTGCAGTAAGCTGAGATCGCACCACTGCACTCCAGCCTGGGAGAAAGAAGGAGAGTCTTTCTCAAAAAAAAAAAAAAATTCAAAAAGTTTTTAATAGAATCAACTTGATGGTCAATAAATATTCAAAAGATTAAGTTCCACTTATTTTTAGCACCTCTTTTTACTCTCAAAAGTGTCCCAGTTTGGTTGATGTTGGCTAACTATAGCCAACAGGATAAAGCCACATTCCTTGTGATGTGGCCTCTGCACCTTTCCAGTCTCCATCCCATGCCTCTTCAAAGCCTCCCAGGCTCGGCTCTCAAAGCTCTACTCCCACACTTCCCTCTGGCTGCAATGCCCTGTACCCTCATAACCCTGCTGCATTCTAACTCGGCCATTACATCCAACCTAAATATCTTCTTACAGCTTCTGCTGGCTTTCTCCTCTTACCTTCCCATCTCACAGCATTAATTCTATGTGCATGTATTGTCCTCACAGAGCTTCACATGCAACCCTGATTGTTGTTATGGCGCCACTATTTTGTTTCCTGTCCATCTTTCAAACTGGGTAGGGAAAGCTGAGAAGCCATGGACTTTGACTTCCTTATCTTTGTACATCCAGAGCCTAGACACATTACTGGACACAAACTAGTTATGGCCAATGTTTGTCTAATTAAATGTGTTGTATCACAAAGATGGCCTTTCGGAACCTCCTAAAACACACGATGAAGGCATCCTTCTGCTCTATGCTTGTGCATAAGGCCCTTCCAGGACCTGATCCTCTCGCTGCTGAGCCTCAACAGGGCCTCTTTTTTCTGGAGGACTCGTAGGTTCATGATCATCTGCTGGCATGCTCTTGAGAAGGCTCTAGGGTGAATACATAACCTCAGTTGTCCAGTGATTCAGCTTGCTATGTAGAATCTGAAATAATGATTATATATATATTGTGTGTGTGTGTGCGTGTGTAAAATTAACACTCACTTATCCCCAGATAAGCCAACAACAATTTCCAGTGCCTACACCAAAAGCTTGACTAACAAGACTATAACTACTAGAAAGGATATTGAATATAACCTAACCCTATTTCCTAAAGCTGGTCACAGACTCCCCTTCACTAGGCAAGAGGCCTTAAGTCAGAAGATGTCCAGCAGAGTACATCTAAGACACACAAAATGGTGAGGCTCCATATTGGATTACGTCTCATTCAAACAAAGCCATCTTTCATTAGGGATATAATTTAAAAGTGCCTATATAGGTGTATACATCATAAACACTTTGAATAGGTAGCATTATCGATTCACATGTCCATCGTCGTCAATAATACGGAGAATTACCTAGGAGACAGCATGGTGGCAACAGAAAGGCCTTTGCCATAGAATTTTAACTTCATCTTTTCTTGAGCCTCAGTTTCCTCATCAATGAAATGTGAATAATCATGCCCGCCATTTAGAGTTGTGGAAAGGATTAAAGAAGACAGTACCTAGACAGATAAATAGTAAAGTTGTTGTACTTGTTACTACATGATCTGTTATTGTTTGACTACCACGTAATCTACTAATATTGCACAACTTTGAATCCAACTCTCTAAAGTGAAGGAGAGCTGGTCACTAAGTCCCCATTGCTGCCAAATCCTGTCAGTGACATTTTAAGAACAGCCTCCCTCCAAATGTGCACAGGGAGTTGTCAGGCCCAGGGACACGTCTGCTGCTTCCCAGCAGGAAGCTCCCTCAAGAAAGTGAGAGGTGACTGGGTTTCTGTGATCCCACCAAGATGTGGCTGAGCTCCACTTTCAGCCTGGTGACTCACGTCCCTTGAGTTGCTAAAGGAATTAAGTGTTGCCAAGGAATTTTGCAGTTTGCAGCAGGTGGATATAGAAATTACAGAACCACTTTCTTCAAATCAGCAACAGTGGATGTTTGTGGGATGAGGGCACCTTGGCAAGCACCCTAGCCAACTTCTCCTCATACTTCAGAACAGGCCCCAGACACTAAGGCCATGTTGTCACTGTCTAGTGGTATATGAATGCACAGATGCAGGAGTAAAACCTGATCCCAAGCAGAGGGTCTAAATCTGCAGGTATCAACAAATATGCTACAACCTTTTGTTAATGTAAAAGTGAATTGACTTTTATGAAACTGAATACTAACTGAATAAATGATTATACTGTTCATCAATTATTTCACGTTAGATATAATTATTTCACTTTAGATGTAATTTTAAATCTTTCAAAAATGTTTCTCTCTCCTTATCGATACAACTGATTGCTTTATCTCCGTGCTGCATTTTGGGCAATTTTCTCATATCTAGTTTTCAGTTTATAAATTTTTTTGCTATAGCTGTCTTTAACCAGCTGATTAAACCATGCACTGCATTTCTATCTCAATGACTATATTTTGCAATTCTAGAAAAAATTATTTAGCTATTTTCTAGTGTTTTTCATAATTCCATTTAAGTTTATGTGCTGGTGTTTTGGCTACATCTATTTGTATCCTTTTTTTTTTATGATTGCCCTGAGAATAACAAAATGCATATTTAACCACTTACCGTCTATTTAGATTGAATATTTTACCACCACAAGCAAAACATAGAAGTCCTACAACTATATAAGACCCTTTGCCTTCTCCCATTTGCATCACAGCTGTCGGATGCTTTGCATATACATACCTAGAAACCCTACCAAAGTTACAATTTTTCTTTCTTTTTTTTTTTTTTTTTTGAGATGGAGTCTCGTTCTCGTCACCCAGGCTGGAGTACAATGGCATGATCTCGGCTCACTCCAACCTCTGCCTCCTGGGTTCAAATGATTCTCCTGCCTCAGCCTCCAGAGTAGCTGGGATTACAGGCATGCGCCATCACTCCAGGTTAATTTTTGTATTTTTGGTAGAGACGGGGTTTCACCATATTGGCCAGGCTGGTCTCGAACTCCTGCTCTTAGGTGGTCCGCCCACCTCAGCCTCCCAAAATGTGGGATTACAGGTGTGAGCCACCGAGCCCAGCCAAAAGTTACAACTTTTGCTTTCAATAGTTCATACATATTTTAAGAACTTAAAAGGAGAAAAAAATAGCCTTTTATATTACCCACAGTTTACCATTTTCATTTTCATCCTCCATTTCTGAAGTTTCAAGTTTCCCTGTAGTATCATTTCCCTTAAGCTTAACTAATTCCTTCATCATTTCTTTTAGATGGGTCTGCTGGTAATAAAATTTTCTTCATTTTGTCCTCTTGCTGAGCCAATAAGCAGTTTGTTCAATTTCTCCTTCACAAAGGGTACAACTAATTAATAAAGTAGAACAGAAAAAGGGTAAAGATTTCATTTAGAAGAAAACAGGTGAGTGAAACAAAACACCATCCCTTTGCAAAGCAGCTTCCAATGAAGCCCCTTTTTCTCTTAAGCAGGTCTCAGGAACTCAGCTTTTTTAAAACCTTCCACATTTGTCACTACCGGCCTATCACATGGGTTTCTTTTCCCTAAAGCCAGCATGGGTAAATGTCCACTTCCATCAACTGGAAAGAGTAAGCACCCATTCTGTCTATTTCACAGAGTCAACATGAATGATGCTGCTCAGAGTCTCCATAGTAGCCGCCAGGTTCCCCAACCAATATGGAAAGAAGACAGACTTGAACTACAGGGAAACTGAATTTTTAGAAAGTTCTATCTGTTACCCCATTGATGGGGACAATCCTGAGGTGCAGTTCAGAAGAAAAAATATGCAAATCCAACTTCTTAGTATACATTTCCCTCTAATTTTCCTGATGCATAAAGATGTTATTGACCCTTCATCACTAGTCTAATAATAATAGTTGCTTTGCAATTTCTTTGGATCCTCTGAAGATTGGGAGTGATTGTTAGAAGACAATTTTCCATGGATCTCTCAATATTTCTGCACATCTTGTAAGCAGAAGTACAGATGCCCTTTTGTTCTGAACTGTCTTTTCAAAGATATTTGTATAGCAAACAGCATGGAAATAATAGACAGTGTGTTTCCCTTCAAAGCAAAGAGCAGGTTGCTTACAGCCTTGGAAGATATTAAAGGTGATATTCCCACTGAAGCAAAAGACAGGTATGCTTACTGTCCAGTGCAATAAAGAAAATGTTTCTCTCTGAAAGCAAAGATCAAGCATGCAAACTGCTTATTACACAAGATTCAGGTTCCCTAAATTCAGGGTTCTTCTGTAACAAACCCATTGAGCGTGCAGTTTTTATCCAGCTCCTGTGCAAACTGAAGCTTAAGGATTAGGACAAAAATGCTAATTCTCTGTCTGCTGAAACTGTGACCCAGGAGTCTCAAGTCTCCAACCAGCATCCTCGAAACTGTGGCCGGATAACCTGTCAGCTTGCAAGTAGATAAAACCCTAGACCCTCAGAGGTCTTGGCAGTTACAAATGACCTTCTGTACCTGCCCAACCCTCTCATAGTATTTATTTCTCCTCCAAGAGTGGGATGCCTGCCATGTATTTGCATAGCATCTGGGCATGTGCCAATTTACCAGGTCTCCACAGGACTCTATCCCCAGAACTCTTATTTCTTAACATCCTCACATAGATGCCAAAAGCGGGCACTAGTTTCTCTGTTTCTTCCCCCCAGTTGTACATCTTTATCTTTAGTTTGCATACACCGTATCACATATTTCAACAGCTGCAGGAAGGAGCAAATACATACCAGATCATTAAAACCTATGGCCACTGTATGCCTTTATGTGATGCCTACACAAATGCATTAGTAAACTTCACTTGAGATTAAGGATGTAAAAACCTCATGCAAGACCATCTATAAATATAGAATTTTATTATTATGAGCTCCTATAATACAAGAGCTCTGGCTGACCACCCCTGAGCTAGCTACTAGAATTTCCTCATTCCTGAACAGGAGAATTTTAGCTAAGAGTAGATTAGTAAACACTCAGCTAACAAGTCTGAGAGATCAGAAATACAAAAGTATCCTTTGTCAAGAGCTGAAAGTGAACCAGTACCATGTTCAATCTGTCAATATGAAATGTCATCGTCCCTCTAAATTTTGCTTGCATTTTGCTGATAATCTGGTTACTAAGTTGTTAGATACAGAATTAACTCGTAAGTACTTGGTCTAACAATGGACCAAATTAAATTAATAGATAAGAAGCAATTTGCAAAAATTCCCTATCTATCTTCTTTTTTTGTATCATTTTACATGGCATCAAAATCTGTTCCAGTTACTATGGACACATACAAATTTACCCCACAATTCGGTGTCATGAAACAGCAATGTGTCGTGCTCACTGATTCTGGGAAGGACGTTGGACAGGACACCGTGGGGACAGCTTGTCTCTGATCCAGCGTGGTCTGGGGCCTCAGATGGAAGATTCAAAGGTTAGAAGCTAGAATCATCTGAAGGTTTCTTCACTCGTGTCTGGTGCACAATGGCGACAGTCAGCTGAAGACCTTAGTTCCTCTCTATGTTGGCCTCTCCATGTGAGTTAATTTGTGCGTTCTCAGAGCATAATAGCTGAGTTCCAAGGACAAGTGTCCTGAGAGAGGAAGCAGAGGGAGGCTGTATCCTTTCTATGGCCTTAGCCTTGGAAGGAACGTAGCATCACTTCCGCTGCATCCATTGGTCAAAGATACAAGTTTCTGTCTTGATCCAAACAGAAAACATAAACCTCAGCATCAAATAGGAGGGTATCAGTTACAATTTAAGAAATGCATGTGGGATTGAGATATGTGTAACTGTATGGCCATCTTTGGAAAATACAATCTACCACACTCTGTATTTGCGTGACTTCTCTCAATGAACCTACAAAAGAGATGCTTTCATTGTCTTCATTTCACAGATAGAAAATCAAACCCAAACAAGTTTAACAACTTGGCCAAAGTAACACTTGAGTATAAGAACATCCATTAGTAAACTTACCCATGTGTGAACTTTGTTAAGACAAAGAGGTTCCTCCTCCCATAGCCAGAGATTATTTTGTTGCCATGTTGAGCCGCTGTTTCCTTTTTTTTTTCTTTTTCTTTTTTGAGACAAGGTCTCACTTTGTCACCCAGGCTGGAGTGCAATGGCGCCATCTTGGCTAACTGCAGCCTTGACCCCTAGGTTCAAGTGATCCTCCTGCCTCAGCCTCCCAAGTAGCTGGGAGTACAGGCACGCACCACCACGCTGGCTAACTTTTGTACTTTTTGTGGAGACAGGCTTTCACCATGTTTCCCAGGCTGGTCTCAGACTCCTGAGCTCAAGCAATCCACCCACCTCAGCCTCCCAAAGTGCTAGGATTACAGGCATTAGCCACCACCCCTGGCCTGAGTCACTGTTTTATATCATCTCTCAAGTTTCACTGTCTAAGATCTGACACATGACTTGAAGACTTACCCCTTTAAAATTTCCTCTTATTTAAACTGCTTTGGGATTGTATTGGAAGTGAGAGTATAGGAAAGCTTGTACAGCCTAGTGGTACCATGAATAAGCTTTGGAGGCAGATAAACATGGCTTTAAGTCCTGTCTACCACTTCTTGTCTAGATGCGGCAAACACATTGCTTACTCTTGGTAAGCCTCCTTCCCAACAGGGATATTAATAAGCTTCTAGAATCCGGCACAGAAGGTACATATTAATAGAATAAGTAAAATATCACTGACACCTGTCCCCACATTCTTATGCCACTCCCTAGGAACTTTCATCTAATTATAACTAGAAGTTCTCAGATGGTGTTCCATGAGTGCTTACAAACGAATCATCATTGATGCTAACAGTAGGTTTCCTCTTCTGATGCAGACCCCTTCATGGTGGACGGTCTCAGGAAGTCACTGAGGGCAGTACCTCATCCCTACCTTGGTTACAGACACTCCCCTAAGACAAAGCTGTCTCTTAACGAGACTATAGCGGCAATCTCTCAGGATGCTGCGGAGGCACACTATTCAGTTTATCATTGGGAGTAATGCCCCCTCCACCATTCTACTTGGATCACATAGGAAAATCATTTTCCTGCTTTCGCTAGCAATTTCTCTCTCTATAGGACTTGCATATTGATCCTTAGAGCCAGGAGATAAAAGACACCCTTCTGTGCTCTCAAAGTCTACACAACCATCACTCTTCCTCCTCCTAATTCGCCTTCCTTTCTTCAGCTAAAAGCAAAAACACAACTTACACGAGTCCCTTCGTCTCAGATCTGTTCATCATTTTACAGATTCTCCTACATCTGTTAATAGGCACACTATGCTTTATGTGCTCACTCTCATCTGCACTTCCTCCTTTTTCTCTGATTTTATGTCCCAATCAGCCTCTCTTATCTCTTTTTTGATTTTGTCTTTCTTTTGTTTTGTTTTTGCTTTTATAAATCATGGGGCTGGGTGTGGTGGCTCACACCTGCAATCCCAACACTTTGGGAGGCTGAGGTGGGTGGATCACTTGAGGTCAGGAGTTCGAGATCAGCCTGGAAAACATGGCGAAACCCATCTCTACTAAAAATACAAAAATACCAGGCGTGGTAGCAAATGCCTATAACCCCAGCTACTCAGGAGGCTGAGGCAGGAGAATCCCTTGAACCCGGGAGGCAGAGGTTGCAATGAGCCCAGATCATGCCACTGCACTCCAGCCTGGGCGACAGAGTCAGACTCTGTCTCAAAAATAAATAAATAAATAAATAAATAAATATCATGGCACCTCCACATAGGAATGAGCTTCACTCAGCTGCTTTCTATCAGAGGTAACTATTGCCCTGATTAGCCCAGTCTGGGCACCAATTTTATTACTTAGATCCTCCCAATGAAAACAAATATATGTAACATTATCAGGCAGGGATCTTTAACTGTGGACTTCGTTTAAAAAGAAGAAAAAAAGAATGTTTTGAGAATGACTCAAACCCCATTGTGGAACAAGAACTACATATAATATACATATCAAGAACCTATGCCGAACTGAATATACAGTTAGCTGCAATGGTATTCAATATAGAACTGATAATAGCATACAATCCCACACAACTAAGAAAAATTTTTTTAATTGGCCAGATATGGCCGAGGGGAGTGTCTGCCCTGGTCCCCTGTAGCTGTCCTTCCTCTGTCTTTCACATCTGGCTTTTCTGTTGCCCTCTACTGAGTCCCTCTCTGTCTGTGTCTCACACCATCTGGACTGAAAGGGTCACTCTCCTGTGTCAAGACTTTTCATGCCAATTATTTAATGCCATTTCTCCATCTGTAATTATTCAAAGTTCACGTTTCATTCAAATTCCCCATTGAATCCATTTGTCAGGAGGTTGCTTTCTCCAAATATGCTCTGCAAACTGTCATCTCTGGCTGCTTGCTGTCATAAATAGACGTTAGTCTCTATTTTCTGTGCCATTGCAAAGAGAAGTGTCATGTAGCTGTAGGGCTTTTGGTGGGAAGAGAGCTACTTCCAGTGTGGATACCACAAGAAAAGCTTCCCTTGTTGCCCAGCTCTCTGATACTTCCTGTGTTTCCATGGCAAACTTCCCTCTTGGATGCAGCTGCTTAGGAGGGGTGGGGAGAAGGGAACTGTTTAACTATTTTGTTTCCACCACATATGTCTTATATGTTCAATTTTCCCCTGCACACCACATGTGACTCCTGTCCTTGTCCCCTTGTTAAGCGCCTACCCACCCCACCCCATCCTCCGCCTCCATACACACACAACAAACATTTCTTTCAGCTCTCTCAAATATGGGGAGTTATTCACTTAACCCGTGGAAAATGCTACCCTTTCGGCAGGAAAATGCTGGATTCATGATAGTGCCACTAGAAAAGCATTTTTTTTAACTCCTCCATTTCTAGCACATCTTGGTTCTAGCAGAATGAGTAGGTTTTCGAACCCCAAAGCCAGGGCTGGTGGTCACCCCAGGAAATCACCTGCAGCTGTAAAAACCAATGCACATAATTGGCATTTTGAATCTTTTCATTGCCCCCTTAAATCACGCTCCTTCACAACCTCAGCATCCAAGCTTAGCCAAAAAGCTTATTGCCTCAAGGAATAAGAGGCCATTGATTATCTTTGAGTCATAAATCTGACTTTTATAAGCCCACATCAAAACAATTGTCACGAAAGCCAAGCTTTGGGTAGACAGAAAAGGACACTCTGAGCTCCCTTAGCCTCTATTTAGCGTAGTAAGAGCCAGGCCTGGCAGAACAGAGGGCGTCTCATCACTTGCCTTGGGTAGAGAGCAAACTTTGGAGAGAACATAGAAAAAAAAAAAAAAGCTGGCTTTTCAGCCCTGCTGCATTGCAGGAAGCAAAGGAGGCAGCAAATGGGACCAAGCATCATGTCTCCTCCCTGCCCCTGTCCCCAGATGGGGCTGCAATCCTAGAATGGGGCTTATATTGGTTTAGAGGAAAACCAAACAGAGAGTCTTTTGCCTCATTTCCTGTTTGAGACTCACAGCAAACTACCAAGGAATAGCTGCATCAGAGACACGCTTTTATTATGCAGAAAGAAGGCCTGAATTTAGCCCCCAAAGCCTTTCTTGATCCCCAAGTATCAAAAATATCTGACCATTTCCACATGCTCTGAGATAGGAAATAGGCCGTATCTGAAGGTACTGGCTGGAGAGCTTACCCTGGGGTTGCTGTTGGGAACCAGAGGGCAGCCTGCTAGACCAGAGATCAGGTGGGAGTAACAGCCTGTCCTCCAGAATGGAAGTGACGTCAAATCAGCAGAGGGGACAACCAAGTCCAACCGAACCAAGAGATTACAGAGCAGGAGTCGGCCAGCTCCCAATTTCAGCTGCCAAACAGCAGGGCCAGCAGAGCGGGAAGGAAAGAGACAGCACAGCAGAGGACTGAGGAGCCAGGGTAAAACACACATGCATCTGGGAATCCTCTTTCCCATGGCCGTAAGGTCAACCAGGCTTCCTCCTGCTACCTACTGAAAAATCATCAAGACCAGAAGAAAATCTGAGATTCATTTTTTTTAATCACTTTGTTATGGTATGATTGGCATATAAAAAGCTGTACAAGTGTAATGCACAAAACTCAGTGAATTTGGGGTTAAATATACACCTGTGAAACCATCTCTACCATCAAGGCCATAATCACATCTGCTGCTATGGTTTGAATGTCCCCTCCACAACTCATGCTGAATCTCAATCTTCAATACATCAGTATCGAGAGGTGGGACCTTTAAGAGGTGGTTGGGTCATGGATTAATCTACTCTTATATCAATGGATTCATGGATTAATTCATTAAGGGGTTATCATGGGAGTGGCTTTATAACAAGAGGAAGAGAGATGGGAGCTAGCACGTGAGCACGCTCAGCCCCAGCCATGTGATGCCTGGCGCCACCTTACAGTCCCCACCAGCAAGAAGGCCCTGGCTAGATACAGCCGCTCTACCTTGAACTTCTCAGCCTCCATAACTATAAGAAATAAAATTCCTTTGCTTTATAAATTACTCAATTCCAAGTATTCTGTTACATGCAACAGAAAACAGACTAATACACCAATCACCTCCCCCACAAAGATTCTTCCCGCTGCTTTTATTATTTTTTGTGTGTGTAATAAGACTTAATATGAGATCTAGCTCCTTCTCAAATATTAAGTATATGAAGCAATATTGTCAACCGTAGGTGTTATGTTATATACTAGATCTCCAGAACTTATTTATCTTGCACAACCGAAACTCGGCACCCTTTAACCATCGTCTCCCCTTGTCTCTTTCCCCCAGGCCCCTGGTAACTGTCATTCTCCTCTCTGCTTCTACAACTTTGACGATTTTAGATTCCACAGATAAGCAGCTCATATTGATTACCCAAAAGACACTGTTATCCAGGTTTGCAAGTTGTTTCTTCTCCGTGTGGTGGGCAGCTTCTAAGGCTCCAAGTGATCTCCACCGCCTGCTATTCATGCCCTTGTGTGATCCACTCCCCTTGAGTGTGGTTTGGACCTGGTGACTTGCTTCTAACAAATAGAATTTGAAAGACTCTGGCTCCCAATTTGCTCACCTCTCTTTCTCTCTTGCTTGTTCATGAAACAAGTACCTTATTGGCAAGAAAATGAGGGAGGCTTCTGGCCAACAGCCGGAGAACTGAGCCCGTCAGTCCAGCAACCATATGGGACTGAATCCTGCCCCAAGACATGGATGACCTTAGAAGAGGACTGTCCCTCTGTCTAGGGTTCAGATAAAACCCAGGTAAGATAACCAGTTCAGCAGTTTGCCCAGGATGTCCCCAGTTTTAGCACCAAAAGCCCCACATCCCAAGAAATCCCTCAGTCTTGAACAATCCCAGACAGTTGGTCACTCCAGACCTACCTGTAAATGGCACCTTGAACGTGCCCTTGGGAGAGACCCTGAGCCAGAGAACCTAGTAACGGCACACTCAGATTTCTTACCTACATAAATTGTGAAATAATAAATGTTGATTGTTTTAAGCTGCTAAACTCGGCAGTAATTTATCATGCAGCTATCGATAACCTCCTTCTTACCCAAAAGATTGAAAGGTCAAGAGAAATGTTAAATCAGCTATAGAACAAGAAAAAAGGCTGCATTTTCTTTGTACATCTGCACGCAATGTGAGTTAAATTAGTAGCCTCACCATGAGTGTTCTCCACATCTAAATAGTTAACTCAGGAGCACAGTTTTTAGAAAGAATGAAGCATTAGGTATATCTCTTATCTTCAAGGAGTTTAAAATCAAATCACAAAATCCAGACACAGTCACCTGACAGAGATTACAGACGCAACAGGGGCTCAGAAGTTGCTACCACAAACTTCATCTCTCTTCTGGAGAATCCATACACAGATTAAAGGAATTTTCCTAGTCGTGCAATGAATCCTCGAGGTAGAACCAGAACCAAGATTTATTGCTATCTCAGGAAGCAAGTATATCATCAAGCTGACACAGAATATGTGAGTGAGAACTCTTCAACTCTTCTCCTGTCACAGGAAAGTTGGCTTCATCTAACCAACCTACTACATGGCAGTCAGCTCTACGCTATGCAGATGGACACTTAACAAATGCATATGAGAACAAGAGAGTAAGGTAAGATCCTGAGTGTTTTCAGTGATAAGTCTCTGGCTATCCTAGGCAGTGGCTAAATGATTAGTTGCAGGCATAAAAAAATACACCATAAAGGTCAATACAAATGCTTCAGCCTCAACTGAGATAAAAATAACCATAGCCGGCTGGGCGCAGTGGCTCATGCCTGTAATCCCAGCACTTTGGGAGGCCGAGGCGGGTGGATCACGAGGTCAAGAGATCGAGACCATCCTGGTCAACATGGTGAAACCCCGTCTCTACTGAAAAAAAAAAAAAAAAAATACCAAAAATTAGCTGGGCACAGTGGCGCGTGCCTGTAATCCCAGCTACTCAGGAGGCTAAGGCAGGAGAATTGCCTGAACCCAGGAGGCGGAGGTTGCGGTGAGCCAAGATTGCGCCATTGCACTCCAGCCTGGGTAACAAGAGCGATACTCCATCTCAAAAAAATAAAATAAAATAAATAAATAACCATAGCCATAAATACTTATACAGTATTGTACAGCTCAGGAAGTCTTGCCTACTTTTTGTGTCAAAAGCTTTTACACTTCAACTCTGAAAGGTAGTTAGGCCTGAAAGAATTCTTTTCATTGCCATTGGATAAAGAAGAAAAATCAAAGCTTTAAAGAGGGAAACGATTTTTCCAAGATCTCAGAACTGGAATTCAAACCCAGGCCTCTCCCAATGCAAAATGCTGCTCACTTTCCTCCCTCTCAGTGAAGAGAAAGTGGAAACATTCATGAATTGTCAGTTTCCTGCTTTCACTAGGAAATGATCTAGGAAGTGCCATGAAAGGCAGAGAGAATCTATAATGCATGTTTATGGAAACAGCAGAACTATTACACATTATGGTGGGGATTCTGTTCTCAAGTCCTGGAGTTCCAGAAACACTGCCTTAGTAATCATGACTGTTTAGGTCCAGGCTTATAATAACTTTTTAGTTAAAGTATCAAAAGAATAGAAAATCTAGAATTACTGAGAATATTTTGTGTTAGATATCTGAAAAACATGGCAAAAGCACATCTTTCGGTGAGTGCCCTAAAGAATGGTAACATGCAGACTCAGCTCCACACACAATGACCAAGTCTGCCTCAGAGGAGTCGTGCAGTAGTTTCCTAACCTGTGCTGTTAGAATTGGTAGCCAATAGCCATACATGGCTACTTAAATTCGTTAAAATAAAATACATTAAAAATTCAGGTTTTGGCCGGGCGTGGTGGCTGACACCTGTAATCCCAGCACTCTGGGAGGCCGAGGAGGGCAGATCACGAGGTCAAGAGATCGAGACCATCCTGGCCAACATGGTGAAACCCCGTCTCTACTAAAAATACAAAAATTAGCTGGGCGTGGTGGCGCATGCTTCTAGTCCCTGCTACTCGGGAGGCTGAGGCAGGAGAATCGTTTGAACCCAGGAGGCAGAGGTTGCAGTGAGCCGAGATTGCGCCACTGCACTCCAGCCTGATGACAGAAAAAGGAAAATTCAGTTTTTGAGCCGGGTGCAGTGGCTCACGCCTGTAATCCCAGCACTTTGGGAGGCTGAGGCGAGTGAATTATCTGAGGTCAGGAGTTGAGACCAGTCTGACCATCTTTACTACATACGTAAAAGTGGCTGGGCATGGTGGTGCATGCCTGTAATCCCAGCTACTCGGGAGGCTGAGGCAGGAGAATCGCTTGAATCCAAGAGGTGGAGTTGCGGTGAGCGGAAATCGCACCATTTGCACTCCAGCCTGGCAACAAGAGCAAAACTGTGTCAAAAAAAAAAAATCAATTTTTATTTGCACTGGCCACATTTTAAGGTACAAGCACATTTTGTTTTATTGTGTTTTACTGTATTGTGCTTCACAGTTGGTGTATTTTTTTAAATTGAAGATTTGTGGCAACCCTGCCTCAAGCAAGTCTATCAGCAACATTTTTCCAACAGTATCTGCTCACTTTGGGTCTCGGTGTCACATTTTGGCAATTCTAGCTATATTTCAAATGTTTTCATTATGATTATCACTCTGTGATCAGTGATCTTTGATATTGCTGCTGTTAATTGTTTTCAGGAACCATGAACTGTGCCCATGTAAGATGGTGAATTTAATCAGTAAATATTGTGTGTGTTCTGACTGCTTCACCAGCCAGCCATTCCTTATCTCTCTCTTTTTCCTGAGCGTCCCTATTCCCTCAGACACAAAAATATTGAAACTAGGCCAATTAATAAGCCTACATTGGCCTCTAAGTGTTTCAGTGAAAAGAAGAGTCACAAGTCGCTCGCTTTAAATAAAAAGCTAGAAATGATTAAGCTCAGTGAGGAAGGCATGTCTAAAGCTGAGATAGGCAGAAAGCTAGGCCTCTTTGCCACATAGCCAAGTTGTGAATGCAAAGGAAAAGTTCTTGAAGGAAATTAAAAATAATACTCCAGTGAACATGAGTGATAAGAAGTGAAATAGCTTTATTGCTGATATAGAGAAAGTTTTTGAGATCTGGATAGAAGATCAAACCAACCAGAATATTTCCTTAAACCAAAGCCTAATCCAAAGAAAGGCCCTAACTTTCTTCAACTCTGTGAAGACCGAGAGAGGTAAGAAAGCTACAGAACAAAGTTTGAAGCTAGGAGAGATGAGGTCATGAGGTTTAAGGAAAGAAGCTGTCCTCATAATGTAAAAGTGTAAGATCAAGCAGCAAGTGCTAACAGAGAAGCTGCAGCAAGTTATCCAGAAGATCCAGCTAAGATCATTGATGGTGACTACACTAAACAACAGATTTTTGGTATAGATGAAATAGCCTTGAAATAGCCTTATATTGGAAGAAGATGCTATCTAGGACTTTCATAGCTAGAGAGGAGAAGTCAATGCCCAGCTTCAAAGGGCAGGCTGACTCTCTTGTTAGGGGCTACTGTAGCCGGTGATTTCAAGTGAAAGCCAATGCTCATTTACAATTCCAAAAATCCAAGGACCCTTAAGAATGATGCTAAATCTACTCTGCCTGTGCTCTATAAATGGAGCAACAAGGCCCAGATGACAGCACATCTGTTAACAGCACAGTTCAATGAATATTTTAAGCCCATTGTTGAGAACTACTGCTCAGGGAAAAAAAAAAAAAAAAAAAAGATTCCTTTCAAAATATTATTGCTTTCGCAATGCACCTGGTCACCAGAGGGCTCTGATGACGATGTACAAGATTTGGGTTGTTTTCATGCCTGCCTACACAACAAATATTCTGCAGCCTATGGATCAAGGAATAATTTTGTCTTTCAAGTCTTATTATTAAAGAAATACATTTCATAAAGCTATAGCTGCCATAAAGAGTGATTCCTCTAATAGATCTGGACAGAGTAAATTAGAAGCCTTCAAGAAAGGATTCTCCATCCTAAATGCCATTAAAAACATGCATGATTCATGGGAGCAGGTCAAATATCAACATGAACAAAAATTTGGAAGAAGTTGATATCAACCCTCGTGAATCACTTTGAGGGGTTCAAGACTTCAGTGGAAAAAGTAACTGCAGATGTAGTAAACACAGCAAGACAACTTGAATTAGAAGTGAAGCCTGAAGACGTGACTGAATTGCTGCAATCTCATGATTAAACTTGAACAGATGAGATGTTCCTTCTTATGGATGAGCAAAGAAAGTGGTTTCTTGCGATGGAATCTACTCCTAGTGAAGATGCTGTGAACATTGTTGAAATGACACCAAAGTATTCAGAATGTTGCACAAACTTGATAAAGCAACAGCAGGGTTTGAGATGATTAAAAGAAGTTCTACAGCGGGTAAAATGCTATCAAACACTATCACATGCTACAGAGAAAACTTTCATTAAAAAAGAGTCAGTCCGTGTGGTGAACTTTAGTTTTGTCTTATTTTAAGAAACTACCAAAGTCATACCAACCTTCAGCAACCACCAGACTGGTCAGTAGCCATCAACATGGAGGCAAGACCCTCAAAAAAAAAAAAAATTAAGACTTGATGAAGGCCCAGATGATCTTTTGCAATTTTTAGCAATGAAGTGTTTTTATTTAGGTATGTACCTTTTTAGACAATATGCTATTTCACACAGTAGTCTACAGTGTACCATAAACATAAATTTTATATACACTGAGAAAACAAAAAAAATTCATGTGACTCATTTTCTTGTGGTGGTCTGGAACTAAACCTTCAGTATCTCTGAGGTATGCCTGCACTCATTAGCTACATAAAGCTAGTGGCTAGATATAAAACATTTCCACTGTCACAGAAAGTTCACCGAATGATACTATACCATTAGACTACTGAGAAGAAACAACCAATTGCTTTCAAAATGGCTCTGCTGGAGAAAACACCCTACGTTGAGAATACTCTACAAACACAGGAGCATGACTCTAGCCGAGCTCTTTAACAATGCCTTATGAAAGGAAACTCATAATTTCCAGAATCATTCCCCATAGGTGGAAGCTAGTTGGAGGCTTTTCTCATCTCTTTAGGATATCATAACACATATTAAAATGTTATGCCTTCCACTTTTCTCATCTCACCCATCCTCCACAGGGACCAACACACTCTAGAGTTAACACCAAGAACTGGATAGCCTGTACTGAGAGGTGTATTTCCTGTGCATGCGCATTCTAAAGAATTCCCTAATCACCACAGAAGCCAAAGAATGGGCTGTGCTGTAGTCCCTGAGAAAAGTATGCCAGACACGCAGAGCTCAGCTGCTGACCAAGTCACTGACTAGGTGTGCCTGAGAACAGGGAGAACAGCAGGAGGTGGAGGAGCAAGTGGTAACATGACCTACGGATCTGGTGACCTGAATTACTGTATGTCATAGCAATGGGCTCTCCAGATCACCCTGATTCACGGCCCTGGTCTTCAGCAGATTTGTCTGGCCCTAGATAAATGTTGCAGAGCAACTTGACATACAGCTCAAAGAGTTTTCCAGCCACTCCTGCTGCCCCACAGAGCCTCATTCTGATTGTCATTGTCCCAGTGTGCAGTAAGAATCATAAAGGAAGAAGGAAGGAAACTTAGAAATCATCTGTCCCATACCGTGAATCTTATGGATAAGGAAAGCTGAGGCACAGAAAGGGGACACGAGAGACATAGATTACCCAGGCCTATGGGAAACTGACACTGAGTTTCCATGTCTGTGAACTGGAGATAATATTCATCTCTACATACAGATGTCATGGTGGCTCTCTCACAGCACACCCATAGTCACCAGCCATGCGCTCCTCTGCTCTCCTGGCTCCCAGTTTCCTACTCTACCCTGCAGTGAGTGGGATCAGCCACCAGAGAGCCTACGAGTGAGAATAGCATTTAACAATTTTCCTATGGGCAGGCTTTTTCCTTCTATACCGCCTATGTCTTAATCAATAAACAACCCCAACTAGTTGACTCCCAGTCATTCTTTATGGGAAACGGAAGCCCATACCAAGTATAAATCTCTACAAGATCAATTCAATTTGAAAAATAAGGATCAAGATCTGCTGTTCCCAAATTATAACTCTGATAAAATCACTGTTATCCTAAGCCTTGATTTGCCCCATTCATTCTGCCATTATTCTTTCATTCTTTGGGGTCTTAAAACATTTTCCAAGTTTCAGTCATATATACTTTAGATGTGAATAGTTTCATGAGCTATCAATGTCTTAATAAGGATTATAATACAGCTATTCAGATGAAGAAAAAGACACTGGGGCCAGGTGCAGTGGCTCACACTTGTAATCCCAGCACTTTGGGAGGCCAAGGCTGGTGGATCACAAGGTCAGGAGTTCGACACCAGTCTGTCCAATATGGTGAAACCCTGTTTCTACTAAAAAATACAAAAACTACATGCGTACACCTGTACACATAGTCCCAGCTACTTGGGAGGCTGAGGTAGGAGAATCGATTGAACCCAGGAGGCGGAGGTTGCAGTGAGCTGAGATTGTGCTACTGCACTGCAACCTGAGTGACAAAGTGAGACTTCATCTCAAAAAAAGAAAAAGAAAAGAAAAGGACACTGGATAAACTCCACAGATTTAGCTGGGAAGATTCCGTAGGGGTGGAAAGAGCCTTACAAGGGCCAATTTTAGGTCCACAGACAAAACTTAACCTACACTGAAAATGTGTATAAGACAGGCCTTAGAGCCAATGGTGAAAAGATAAAGCTTTTTCAATAAGTCTCTGGCTCTTTAAATCACAATCTTGAAAAATCAGCCACTGAATTAGGTTATGGATCTGTGGGTACAGCACAGTGAAACATTTAATCAGAGAACAGAAAACTTTCTGGAATAAATAAGTCAAATGAATGCCTAGAAGTGGACATGTTAACTAGAGACTAAGTTCATAGTACAGCTGTGTCCAGATGAGTCAGCTCTGGCCCAGCAAGCCAAGTCTGTGAAAGATATAGAAGAATTACACTGTTTTCCCTAAAGTCAAACAGTGGACTTTTGCCATGTCAGTTCAGATCTTCTGGGATGAGAGATGAGAAATTAAGAAACCAAAATGGAATGGTTTTTAAATAAATATGTCCTAGGTTACGGTGTTGAGATAGGGCTGTATTTTTTTTCTCTTGGCAGAGAAGTGAGTCGACCGTAACGTCTTTCAAGAGAAATGTTTCAGATTTATTTCAGTGACCTTATAGTCTGGGTATGATGGCACCAAAAACACACAGAGTTTATTAGTTAATATCTAATGAGTCACATTTTATTTGTGTTTCAGGTCGATTCACAAGCTCTTGTGCTTCATTTGAGCCAGAAGACACCACTGAACAGATCATGGTTTCAGTGCCTACACTGGCTGTTTTTCATTCAAGGTGTAAGAGTGGTTCCAAAACAACATGCAAAGGATTACTTTTTGCCAAACTAATTATCACAATTATTGAGAAGTAGGACAAAGACCTAAAAGTATCAAACACTACCTAGGTTTGACAGGCTTTGAATAGAAGATAATTTCAACAGACTGTGATTAAAACTGTCAATAATAATAATAAAACAATTATATTGAGACTAACAAATGTTACACAAAATGTTTCAAATGTATTTTATCTTCTATAATCTATAAAACAGACACTATAATTTTCCCCATTTTATATTTGAGGTTTAGGCCATTTTTAAAGCTTTCCCAGAGTTACCTATCTGATATAGCAGGGCCTTCAGGAAAGACACCGGAATACCTTTGTTGAAAATACAGCTAGACTCCAGTAGTTCTCAGTTTAATTAATTGGGAACAATTTACCAAGTAATGAATGATTGGTACAAAACTGTATGTAATAAAATGCTGAACAGTGAAAAGGAGATTCTGAAGTCCTAGAGAGATTCAGCAAAAAAGCAAATCCAGAGCAGAAGGCTTGCAGTAGAAGGTGCAAGGTGAGCCGCACTTTGAAGTGGCTCTGATGATAACATAGAGGGACAAAGGCAGGGACAGCAGGATGGAAGGGACTGGAAGGTTCAGGGTCAAAGAAGAGGCCAGCAGGAGAAGACAATACAGGAGGGAAATAGTTATCTACTGTCTGGGTTATTCCACCAATTTTTAAGCTCACAAGGAACTCAGGGAGCATTCAGATCAACTCATGTATCATGCAATGGCACACCTGATAGGCAGTGGGACGGACGCTTCCCATGAGCTACCATGCAGAAAGCCAGTGCTCTGTAATCCTAGTTCAGTATAACATTGACTGAGCGCCTACAATGTACAGATAGAGGGCCAAATATTGTGCATGGAAGGGTGAAGAAGACGCAGTTCTGGTCTGCAGGAAGCACATGTTAAAGTATGTAAGTTCACAGCTATTTGTAAAATGAGTGAGCCTGGGGATAAGTTACGACAATAAAGACACTAAGTGTAAAAGGGACAGAGGAAGAAGTACTCCCTTTCTTGAGGCAGAAAAGACTTCTCAATGGTGACATTAGATATAAGCCTTCCAAGCGGAGTATACTACGATGGCTGGAGAAAGAGGAGAATGGAGTCCTAAGCGGGAGCAACTGTGTGTTAATATAAACATGGAAGGCTTCCACATATGCTGTTAGTAAGAGAATCGTCCAGCAGAGCTGGAGCTGAGATCATGGTCAAAGGCTTTAGCGGAGCAGCACGGCCAGGTGGAGTAGTGTTAGAAGATCACCGGGGTGAGGAATAACATGATGAGAAATTTGAACACAAGTAGGGAGCCATGGAAAAACTCGAACATAGCAATGAGATTATTTGATCTCTGATTTAAGATGAAAATCTGGCAGTAAAGGGAAGAATGGTGGGGAGTGAGCTAAAATGCCCCTTAGCTATTCAAAGAGGATGATGATGTAATCATGCCAGCCTGCATTTAGGTGATGGTAACACGCAAGAAGAAAAGAATTCACAAGGCACGATGGCCAAAGATCAGCCAGGGTTAGTAAGTAAAATGTCATAACAATTTCAGACTTTAGTGGCTTGCAGATAGTAGTATCATGAAATGGGACAGGGACAAGACCGAAAGCCATTAGGAATAAGTGCTACTTAAACCAGAAAAATACTCATAATGCGGAACTCACGCTGGCGTAGTCTCAGACAAAACTGGGTGATGCCGTTTTCTATAACGACTGTGTAGTCTGCCATGGCGGTGGCCCAGGAAGTGACAACGAAGGCAGAGGATCTCCAGGTCACCTGTTCAAAGTCACAGTTCTCAGGTGTCTAAAACTTGTTCACATATCTGACAGCTGTCCAATGACATGTGAAAAGAATTAGGGGTCTTAGTTTAGGTTCTAGCAAAACAGGTGTTCCTCTTTATAACCAACACCTTTGTTACGATAGAGGTGACTTTTTTGAAAGAAATCAAATCAGTTCTAGTCCTTAGCTTGCCTGCTGAGATGTTTTTGGAATAATCAGAGTCTGTTTTGGGTTTTTTTTTTTCCCCCAAGAACATTCGACTATGGCATAGATGATTTGTTTGAAATGTTTTAAATTTTTTTAAATCAAGGGTAGGAGTTAGCTAAGAGTGATAAGGCAATCATTTAATACAGCTCTTTCTACTGCTTCTATCTTTTGCGGTCACTTACAAAAGGTTATCTGCCACATTGCAGGTCTGTGTTCATTTCTCTTTTTTTTTTTTGAGACACAGTCTCACTCTGTTGCCAGGCTGGAGTGCAGCGGTGAGATCTCAGCTCACTGCAACCTCCACCTCCCGGATTCAAGCGATTCTCCTGCCTCAGCCTCCCGAGTAGCTGGGATTACAGGCAAGCGCCACCATGCCAGGGTAATTTTTGCATTTTTAGTAGAGACGGGGTTTCACCATGTTGGTCAGGATGGTCTTGATCTCCTCACCTCGTGATCTGCCCGCCTCAGCCTCCCAAAGTGCTGGGATTACAGGTGTGAGCTATCATGCCCAGCCTGTTTCTTTATCAATGTATGATCTAAAGAAAACGTTGAGCCTGGAGTGGTGGCTCTTTCTCCCTTTGGAAAATCGTGCAGTGGCACCATACATTTGTTGTTGTTGTTGTTGTTTGTTTGTTTGTTTTTGTTTTTTGAGACAGAGTCTCACTCTGTCACCCAGGCTGGAATACAGTGGCACCATTTCGGCTCACTGCAACCAACCTCCTTCCCCTGGGTTCAACCGATTCTCCTACCTCGGCCTCCCAAGTAGCTGAGATTACAGGCGTGCACCACCATGCCCAGCTAATTTTTGTGTTTTTAGTAGAGTCGGGATTTCACTGTGTTGGCCAAACTGGTGTCGAACTCCTGACCTCAGGTGATCCACCCGCTTCAGCCTCCCGAAGTGCTGGGATTACAGGCATGAGCCACTCTGCCCCGTCGATTTTGAATTATATATATTTTTAAATGTTTCCTCCCCTTTAAACCCAAAGTTCTAAGTGGGAGGATATGTGTCTTGGACATTGCGTGGGACACACAGATCGTTCCTGAATACTGCCACAGCAGTAGATTTCTTGGGCTACGGGGAAGCCCAGTTTCTCCAGGGACCACATTTGTTTAACTTGTGCCTGCATGTGGACTGGCCTGTGGCAAACCACCATAAAAGAATGAAGTCTCCTAAGAACTGTGCTTGAGTTTGTACATTCCTTGGTGTCGGCTAAAGCCACAGGAACTTTGGCAGTATTTTGAAGTTACACCCATTCCCTATTGCAATGCAGGTCTGTGAGATAATACCTTAGCTCTGCCAAAAACCACAATGATTATCAACAGCATAAGTAATCAAGTAAAAGCACTTTTCCACAGCCCAGTAACCAGATTGTCAAGAATGCAAAAAGTAGTAGCAAAAAATTGATTGCCGTTTGCAAAGATCATTTCTATCTGAATTACATTACTGTATTGCAACAGTGATGTATGACGTGTGTCCAGCATCTTTGTAATAAACATTTTAGGTTTAATTTAGAAAACTCCAAGTCATTAGAAAAGTTATTTCTCATTATGATGAAGGGGCCATGGTGAACTCAGCACTACCACAGTGCTAAGGAGGGAAAGAAACAGACAGACAAGCTACACATGTGAGAAGCAGAATTGCTCCTAGCTGAAATAATAGGAAAACGTTCAAAATACAGATAGCTGCCTACTACTGAATAATTAATACAAGCATGACTGTTTTACACTATCAAGCAGCCTGAGTATTTTCAATGTTCCAATACAATGTGATGTGGTCATTGATTTGTTGCTGTTCATTCATTTCTGCAAGGAAAAGGGACTTCAAATTCTAGCAAACAAGGCCAAACAGAGCAACTAAACTAGACCTTCCCGCCCCTCTGCTTCAATTATTGCTGACATTGGTATTCAATAATTCAGGTTGGCAAGATGGTTTTAGAACTCCACCCCAACCCTACACTGCTGGAAAATCTTATTTAAATTGAATTTCTCACTCTTCCGTTGCAGAACCAGGAAGATGCCTGCTGAAAAGCATCAGGCCTTACTGGAAATTAATGCAGCAGAAATACGATATTGTTGAGGCTTAGGCCTCCTCCCAACATTAGTAGATGTGACTCAGTGGTTCAAAACCAGGTTGCTTATTTGAGTGACCTAAGGGGCTTTTTAAAAAAACAGAGCTAAGCACAGCCTTCTCCAGGGACCATTTAATTAAAAGTCTGACAAGGGTAGGGCCAGGCATCAGTCTGTTTATAAACCCATCTCTCCACCCCACGACCCAGTAAGTCTAATGTCCAACCTGGTTTGAGAATCAGTTTCATGTCCTGGCATGCCTGTGGGGAGATAGAATTTTGTGAATGTTTGCTTAGGAATGTTTGCAACCGTTTATCTAAGAGCCAATGGGGCTTATATGTCCACGGGAGACACCCAGAAGATTTTAAGATCAATGACACTTGGGTCTTACCCTGGAGAGATTCTGATTTTCTGTGAGTGGACAATCACCCCCAGGTGATTCTAATGTGTAGCCAAGTTTGAGAAACACTGTTCTCGGGCTATGAAATCCATGGGGGCTTTGCTTCTTCACTTACCTCAAAACTTGAGGAAGTGCATGATGAGTATTTACAAGATAGGACTCCGTGAAACCAGAAATGGCACACTAAAAAAAAACAGGAATCCCTCCTGTGTCAGAACTCTCAGATGCTGATGACTAGACTGTGCAGAATTGAGCACATAAATGAGTGCCTATTTTGAGTAATAAGATGAGTAGTATCCATAGAAACAACTGACGAATAATCATCGAGCTAATTAGATAAGTGATTTCCAAAACCTATTTGAATGATAACTAACGTAATAAACTTGAAACTTCATATTCAGTGACATATTTTTCCCTACTCTTCTTAATGGTCTGTCAAGGGTTGGCAACCGAGTCAATAAAAGTCATGTTTTTGAACCTCAACGATGTTGATTTACCCTCTCAGAAAGAATTACTGAGTGAAGATTAAAGTAGCATTCAGCCATGAGCATGGGTTTTGGAGTCACACAAAACAGAATCTGAGCCCCTTGCTCTGCTGTTTGCTAAGCAGTCAGCATCAGGAACATGGCTGAACTACCCTGCCCTTGTCTTCTCCTCAGTACAAAGCAAGGGATACGGTCCATTTCACAGCATTGCTATAAATATTAAAGACAATGTCCCTCTTAAAATGCTTTGCACATAGCTATTACTAGAAAAATCACAGTAACTGTTGTTAAAATCATTTCCTAAATTTGGGGGCTGCTCAGAGTTAACATGATATCAGAACTAAATCACTGTAGGCCAGGCGCAGTGACTCACTCCTGTAATGCCAGCACTTTGGGAGGCAGAGGTGGGTGGATCACCTGAGGTCAGGAGTTCGAGACCAGCCTGGCCAACATGGAGAAACCCCATCTCTACTAAAAATACAAAATTAGCCGGGTGTGGTGGCACACACCTGTAGTCCCAGCTACTCGGGAGGCTGACACAGGGGAGTCACTTGAACTTGGGAGGTGGAGGCTGCAGTGAGCCGAGACTGCGCCACTGCACTCCAGCCTGGGTAATGGAAGGAGACTCCATCTCAAAAAATAAAATAAAATAAAATAAAGAACTAAATCACTCTGTAAAAGATACCGTGTATAGAGGTCACACAACTCCTTCTTACTGCCACCTCACCAGAAAACACAGTAGTGCAATCACTGGGTTTAGCCACTCTATTTTTCAGCAGGTTTGGGGTTTTGTTTGTTTTTGTTTTTGTTTTTGTTCTTGCCAGTGAACAAGATATTTGGTGGCTATCTCTGGCGCTGTTATCCTTCCTGCGCCACACTGATTCCTTTCAACCGTTCCTCAGGGTGAGGATGACTGGATGATTCTTGATGTTTTTTCATCCTCTCTCTTCCGTTTCTGCCTCAGTGCAGCTCCCAAATCCATATCTCACAAACAAGTTTTGAAGCTTAATAGAAACAGAGGATGCTGCCGTCCATCTTGTTTGCACAGCTAACCAAACATGCCCGTGTGATGTGCTCAGACCCCTCTGTTCCTCTCCCTGCTCCCCGGAGTCAGTGTCCTGGAGCTTGGAAAAGTCCAAAGTTCACTGCCTTGACTCCCTCATTTTATATGTAGATGCATCATAGCAACTACCTCAGCAGAAAGGTTCTAATTGACAATGTGCTGTTGCACGCTCGAGGTACCTCTCAGCAGTTCTGTAAGGGAGCTATCATTATAAATAGGCAAACAGAAGCCCAGAAAAGATGTGACCTTCCTGCAGTCACACAGCTGGCAGAACTGGGATGAGAAGCAAGGCTTGCTAATCCCTAGTTGAGCATTCCGTTCTTGAGGCAAGTTTGCTGCTTTCCAGTTTTTCTGAGACTCTCTGTCCATAGCGCCACCATCGTGAAAGTGTCATCCATTTACAGCACGGGGTGAAGCGATGTTAACTTTTCCCTCTGAGACTTTCTATCAGATAAATGTTTTATGGCCAAATGCATGACTGACAGCACTTAGCCATCCAGCGAGGTCTCACACTGTGAAGCACAATAAAGTAGTCCTAGGAGGTTCCCAAAGCTGCCCACACACTGACACTGCAGATTATATGACACGGGAATTCTGTGAGCTGCGCCATTGCTCTGGTCTCTCTAAGCATGATGCGCTTGACCTGTGAGCTGGGGAGCCCCGTGCAGCAGTGTGGGTGCCTGCGAGCAGCACACGTCGGACGCTGGGCTCAGAATGGAAAATGCGAGGAAAAGATGGCAGGCGTTCTTACGAGCAACCATTTGCCTTAGGATAGATACATCAAAAAGAACCAATTACAGCCAGTCAGAGTCCACCAAGGGCAGAAAGATAGGACCACTAGTGATGAGAAACTGGTTAACTGCCTGTTACCCCTAGCACCGTAAGGGGTATGCTACAGAACAAGAAAAACATATAAACTCTCTACAGATCTCATTGACATACTAGTAAGAGCATCCAGCAATAATAAGCCGCCAAAATCTCAGTTGTTCATGGAGACTATAAAATCATAGAAGAATCTCAGGATTGGCAAGAGTAGAACTATCCACGTTATCATTACCCTTAAAGATCGTATAAGTCGGTTCCTTCTCTAATGCAGGAATTTCCATAACAATATTCCCACCTAGGGATAACATAGTCAGAGACCCCTTGTGACCCAGGCTGAAGGAAGCAGCATAATGTAGTTTCCCGAAGTGCAATACACAGTATTGCAAGTATTTTAGAAAATACAGGGATCAAAACTTATAATTATTTTTATATTGTACACATTAGAAAAAACACAACCAGTACATTAAACACATAATTTCACATCAATTACTGTTTAGTATTAGGGTAATTTTTTTTAATTGAAAAAAGTAAGTTGACTTAAAAATATTGAACACATAGAGTATAGATGGTATAGGTGGTGCATGGCTTTGGTGAAAATAGTGAATATTAAAATGACTAAAATTTGGGGAAATGTTAGCGTTCTGGTTACAGAATGGGCTTTGGTTACATTATGGCTTTGGAAGTAGAGTGACTTGACTTTGAATCCTGGATCTGCTCTGCCATAATCTGGTGAGATTTAAGGCAGTTTCCCAACTATAAAATGACGACAATGACACCAACCTCAAAGGATATAAGCAAAGATTTAATTAAATGAGATACTGTAGGTGAAGGGCCCAGCATACGTGCTAAGTGACTGTCATTATTATTATTATTGTAAGTTGAAATAAACCAAGTCCTATCAAAAAAACTTAGTTTGTATGATTTAGAGAGGCACCACAATTAGACACTAAACGGGAGATCAATCCTGCCTATAGTTGACTTGTTATCCTGCCCCATCTCCAGGACTATCACAAACCTCCCTAGGGTTTACAGCCGGCTCACAGCTACCACAGAGTTGAGTTGATCAGCTGATGGATGCCATTGTTGTCATATAGAGCTGCTAAAACCCTCCAGATGTAGGTGCTGATGCTTTGTAAAGCTGTCTTTCTGAACAGCACGTTTGTGTTCCAAGCACACAGCTGACAGCTCTGCTCCCTTGCTAAGCCAAAATGGGGGCAGCCTACAACCTGACCACAACGGGAAACATGAGCTGTCTCAGCCATGGCTTTCTTGCCTTGCCTTGCGCTTCAAACACTGCAGTCCTGTGGGGATTTATTCAACAACCTTGTGCTGGCAGAGGACTGCGATGAATTGAAGCAGCCGTTGCCTTCCCAAGAGAAAGCTTTTAAACAGGCAGACATCAAGCTCAGGATTGTCATCCAGCCACAAGGCTCAGCTGCAAGGCTGATGTCTCAGAGAGGCAAGAAAGGGTGTTCAATCTCACCTGGCAGATTCAGGGTCATACTTATTGTCATTCTTTGCTTCTCATAAACATCACATGTACTCAATGAAGAAAATGTAAAAGGTACAAAATATTTAAAAAATAAACTTTCCCAAATGCCACAGCCCAACAAAAACTTACATTTTGATGTTTCCTTCTAGACTTTTCCTATAAATTTTTTTTACAGTTGCCATTGCACTATTTATACATTTAACATTATGTTAGAATTTCCCCCATATAGTTAGGTTTTCAAAATGTTTTTCATAATAAATAGATTATTGTGTCTTATGGTATATTAGTACTAACTATAATATCCATGACCAATTCCCTGTTATTAAATGTTTAAATGTTTCATGTTTATATTATGATAAATAATTCTGAAATGAGTATCTTTCTGCATACATCTTTGTTAACATGTCAAATTAAGTGTGGAATTACTGGATTAAATCATATAAATGTTTTGAGTTCTTGATATATACCATTTAATTGCTTCCCAGTAAGATTGTATTACTTTGCAGGCTTACAACAGTCATAAGAAACTGCCATCTCACCAAATTCTTGCCATAGATTTATCCTTTTAAAATTCTTTTCTAATTTAACAGACAAAAAGAAAATGATGTCTGCATCATTTTTCTCTGCATTTCTCTATTTCTTTCCATTTTTTTACATGTCTTTTGCCTTTTGTTTTTTCCTCTTCTGTGAACATTCTGATCATGCCCTTTGCCCCTTTATCTTTGAGAGTTGTTTTTTTTTTTTTTTGCTAAGATCTATAATTAAAAGCATTCTCATTTCACTTTCTCTCAAATCTATTATGATTAATTTTTCTCCCACTGAAAGAACAGTACATTGCATTGTCTTTTGTGGCGGGGTTAAAAATAGTTTCTCTGTCATTTTATTCCTGTGTAATTGGAATATAAAAACTTTTCTTTATGGAACTCAACCTGACACTTAAACTTGTTTAGGAAAATATATAATGGGTTATGCTTATTTTAAATTGCCTTGTGTTTATTACTGTTTGGGAATGTTTTACTTCATGAATTTAATTTCATAGACTAGACAGACTTTTGGTTTAAAGTACATGATTATGGTTTTTATGGAGATAGTAAAATAAGAACAGAACATGGTCAGTTGATTTACTTTCAAAGATTATACCTCTGCATTAACTTCCCCCATAAACAATGCCTGAGATGACCCAGGACAAAATACATTAAACTTTCCTTAGGTTGAATGAAACAAAAACTAACTGCCACAATGTTTATAAAAGCAACATCTCCACACAGGTGACCCAGATAAATTTCTTTCTCCGGGGAGCCTCCTCTGAATCACCCAGGCGGAATTCTTCTTTCCCCCAGAATATCCACAACTTACTGTCTGTGCTTCAGTGATGTTAGCCATTAAAATCTACCTCACAGCCGGGCGCAGTGGCTCACACCTGCGATCCCAGCACTTTGGGAGGCCAAGGCGGGCAGATGACAAGGTCAGGAGTTTGAGATCAGCCTGGTCAACATGGTGAAACCCGTCTCTGCTAAAAATACAAAAATCAGCCAGGCAAGGTGCCACCCGCCTGTAATCCCAACTACTCTGGAGGCTGAGGCACAAGAATCACCTGAACCCAGGAGATAAAGGTTGTGGTGAGCCAAAATTGCGCCACTGCACTCCAGCCTGGGTGACAGAGTAAGACAATGTCTTAAAAAAAAAAAAGAAAAGAAAAGAAACTACCTCAAACTGGCGATATATATGTGCATATCTGTCTCCCCCCATCAAGGTGATTCATGTGGTGAACTTTGAGAATCTGAGAAGGGGGCTATCTGAAACAGTAAAACCACCATAAGCTGTAGAGTCAGCAGTCAGCTTGGAATCTGCCTCTGACACTTTGCAGCCATGAGACTCCAAGCCACTTATCTTAGCCTCCTGAGCAGCTTGGTCTTCTAATGTGGTAATAACAATGCCTATTGGGCAGGCCCTGTAGGTTGGCTACCCTAATACTCATCCCCAATGCGTTTCACCTTGCCTTCCTCAACCATGAAG
Organism: Aotus nancymaae; assembly: GCF_030222135.1. Classification (NCBI taxonomy): domain Eukaryota; kingdom Metazoa; phylum Chordata; class Mammalia; order Primates; family Aotidae; genus Aotus; species Aotus nancymaae. The sequence continues at coordinate 10,982,317 of NW_026988431.1, forward strand.
ACTAGAAGCTAAATCTCCCAGCTTCTCTTCTGCTGGGAAATTTATGGGCCATAGCTCTTGCCAATGACACAAAACCAGAAACAGTTGAGGGAGTCCAGGAAGGCTTTGCTCACACATTCTAGGTAAAGTGAAATGTCATATGATCCCAGAGGTAGGTACACCATCCACCTCACAACCATGAGGCCAAAACGCGAAGACAATCCCCAGAGGGTGAAGGAAGATGGACTGACAGCTAGAGTCTGGGGCCTTTAGGGGCGTCACTGAGAATGAATTTGACAGCTGCCTCCCTCTGGCTTCTTCTTATGTGGCAGAAATCATATCCATATTTGTTTAAACCACTGTAAATGGGATATTTCTATAATTTATCCCAAATACATTCTTAAGTGACACCTCTACCTTATAGGATTACTGTAACACTACACATAAGTCATTGATGTCAAGTGTTCAGCACAGAACCTAATGCATCGTAAGCATTTGACGGGGGTAGATTTAACAGCATGAGACAGAGTGCGGCATTGCTGGTGGACCACAAGGAATTCTGGAGCATGGGGTGAGTGAGAACTTCAAACAAGACACTGGAGCTAGCAGCAGGGAATGGAAAAGAAAGGACCCTATAAGCCACATTAAGGATAGGAATATGTCCTGAGGGCAGCAGAAGGGAGTGATTCAGGTGACAGAATGAGACTGGGTGTGCTTGATGATCTCCTATTCTCTGAGATCCTGGAAATGAAACCCCCTTTAGCAACCATCCACACCCCACCCCCACCCCACAGGGCTGGAGACTTTGCAAGAATACACGAGGTCTCATGTAGATTGTTCCTAAGCCAGGCTCCTTTAAAAATTTGTTTTTTCATCCCAGGCTTCTCTTGAGTCTACTCTAACTTTAATGTATCAGCCTCCCACTGTCTAGTGCTCTAGGGCTGGGTGCACACCCCCAAAAACCATCCATCTGTGGCTGGGTCCCCAGTATTACTCCCAAGTACAATATTGTCTCTGTCTCTGCTTCTTCTGGGCACCTGGCTTCGGTACCCTCATTAGTAGCCCAGAGCTTCATAGACAGTGGACTCTTGGGTCCTTGGCTAACAAAATATGGGGCCAGCCTGTCTTCTCCCCCTTCTAGATGTACTTTCTGAGTTTATATATCCCTAGAATAATGTTCCCATTCATTGAACAAGGGATGCTAATTCTCTGGGATATTAGTAAGTACCTCATAACACAAAATCAAATCATAGTCAAATAAGTCGACAAAGTATGAGGTTAAACAGAGTTAAACAGATTTTTTTCCTACATGACTTCTCAGAGCTTCTGTGATATTACTGCATATATGTGAATATACAGAGATAAAGATAGTGCAGTGTTTCCCATATTTGTTTGTCTGCAAATCTCTCAGTCCAAGAATATCTCAGGGGCTAGTGCTCCATGAGACATACTTGGGGAAATCCTGTGTTAGAAAAGCAGGCTTCTGAATTCCCACCCATAGTGGGACACCCCTCCCCTGTCCCTAAGTAGTCTCTTCACTCTCCAGATTTTCCCTCATTCTTAGACACAGACTGGTGCTTACTTTTCTTCTCACACACCCCCACCACCACCAGCCTCAAATCTGCATTCCAGCCCCACTGTTTTTTTGCCCCTGCGTGGATAAGTCATGGTCCTCCCACCCTCAGGCCTTTGCACAAGTTACGCTCCATACCTGGAAAGTCTACTCCACCAGGGAAGCTTTTGTTCACATTTCAAGAGCTGACTTGAACAGCATACCCACTGTGAAATTCTCCCCAGTTATTCAGGGCCAAGTTAATTACTCCCACCTCTACGGTTCAAGAGAACTTTGCAATTACTCCTACTGCAGTATTTATTACATTGGTTATACTGGCAGGCTCATCTTCCTTTCTGAGCAAGCTATTAATCCCCCAAATCGTGTTTTTCCATAAGTCTACTCCATGTAATCAGCAGATCATGAGTAAGCATAAGTTTAATGAATGAATGAACAAACAGCTACATGGAAGTCCACAGGGACTTCCTTCTCTATATCTTTATCAAGGATGTTATGGATTAAGGTCAGACTCATTACCACTGCAAATAATAAGGTCCTACTACAAGCCCAGGGAACAGGATCAGATGCCAAACTCCCGCAGCCCTCAATTATTTTGTTGCTTAAAGTGGAGAAAAATAAATAAATTTATATTAATGGCTAACAGAGTAGAACAAAGCAATTCTAGTTTTAATATTAAACGGTAACATCAATAGCCAAACAGTATTTTACATGCCATGTGAGTGATAGAGATTACCTTGTGTCTGGTCATTCTGTACAGGCCGTCTTCCAAAAAGGAATGGATCTCCTGCAAATATCCACGGAAAACAGCCACTGCTAAGTATGCAAGGCAATCAACTCCAGGCAGTTGCAAGACTTGGACTCCAGCCTCACCCACACCAATTACACCAGGAATGGGACAAATGCTTCCCCAGCCATGAACACTGTGGTGGTGAATCATGTCATAAGCTCATCCTATCACACCAACCACAACCTCAAGGCTGAACCCCAGTCCCCAGCCCTGCCAACAAAGGCCCTAATGCCTCTGCAATCATAAACTCTTGGCTGACAGGATAGGCATGGAGGCAAGGTCCTGCCAGATCATTTTGCTATCAATTTCCAACACTTAGGGATGGGTATAGTGGTTCATGCCTGTAATGCCAGTGCTTTGGGAGGCTAAGGCAGGAGGATTGCTTGTGGCCAGGAGTTCAAGACCAGCCTAGGCAACATAGTAAGACTCTACCAAAAAAAAAAAGAAAAAATTAAAAGTTAGTTAGACATGGTGGTATGAACCTATAGTCCCAGCTACTTGGGAGGATGAGATGGGAGAATTTCTTGAACCCAAAAGGTCAAGGCTGCATTGAGTTATGATTGTACCACTGTACTCCAGCCTGGGCAACAGAGTGAGGCCCTGTCTCAAAAAAGTAAGAAGAAATAAAATAAAATCCCAACCCCTGATCTTGCTAGAAGATGGACTGCTGCTCCCAGAATCTGGTTCTCCCCCCAGAGACAGATCCCCAACATTGCTAGATGGAAGCATGCTGCCCTGGAATTCTATGGATAACAAGCGGTCAGATACCTGCTACGGGACCTGGCAATGATCTTTCTGGCCATTTGCCCTGACATAGCCAACAAAATGTTCCAACAATTTATTGTGTATTTGGTGACAAGGAAAATTGAGTTTGTCTGGTTGGTTATTTCTCTCTCCTCTTTGGTGAGAGAAGTGCCAGGTACACTAAGGAACTGGTATCCTCCTCTCCCCTGACTAAAGTGTGAAAGCTGGTGTAGAGGCAATGCCACCCAAGCAGCTACTGCCACCTTAAGAGTTAGGAAACCCGGCCAGGAGCAGTGGCTCACATCTGTAATCCCAGCACTTTGGGGGGCTGAGGCGGGTGGATCACGAGGTCAGGAGATTGAGACCATCTTGGCTAACACAGTGAAACCCCGTCTCTACTAAAATACAAAAAATTAGCCAGGCGTGGTGGCAGGTGCCTGTAGTCCCAGCTACTCAGGAGGCTGAGGCAGGAGAATCACTTGAACTCAGGAGGCAAAGATTGTAGTGAGCCGCGATCGCACCACTGCGCTACAGCCTGGCAACAGACCGAGACTCCGTCTAAAAAAAAAAAGAATTAGGAACATGCGGCATTCACCATCTCCACTTCACATTCAATTTATTCATGCTAACACTCACTGTCATTCACAACCACCAACACGGCACATCACAGCCGAGCAGAGCTGGACTGGACTCTCCCTGAGAAACGCAGGAACCCTCTGAATATATAACAGGGAAGGAGTCGCACCAGGCCGACTGGACTTGCAGACTTCGTACTCCTACTGACAAGTAGATGAGTTGATCTTTTGCACTCCCAATCACTCTGGAGGTTAATTTGTGCCTCAGACTATGAAGTTGGACTCTGAATGTCACATATTGAATCCCCAAGCAATATGATATTGCAAAGGGAATGAAGCTAGCAAAATAATAATAAAGACAATTATTTATCCAGCACCTTCTACGTTCCAGGTCCTGCACTTAGCATTACTAAATGTTACTCATTTTACCCCAAAATAGCACTTGTGTATTTCTCTTCTGTTCTATGAATGGAGAAATTGAAGCTCAAGGAAGTTATTAGCTCAAAGTAAAAACAGCAGTGAGTGGCCAGGTGCGGTGGCTCGCGCCTGTAATCCCAACACTTTGGGAGGCCAAGCAGGGCACGGATCACGAGGTCAGGAGATTGAGACCATCCTGGCCAACATGGTGAAACCTCGTCTCTACTAAAAATACAAAAAAAAAATTAGCTGGGCGTGGTGACATGCACATGTAGTCCCAGCTACTCAGGAGGCTGAGGCTTGAACCTGGGAGGAGGAGGTTGCAATAAACTGAGATCACACCACTGCACTCCAGCCTGGGCGACACAGTGAGACACCGTCTCAAAAAAAAAAAAGCAAAAAAAAAAAAAAAACAGCCATGAGTTAAAAATAAAATGCACACCTCTCTGAATCCAAAATTCTTGAGCCTTCCTAAAATCGTAGCTGCTGGTATTAAAATCATCACACTAAACTTACTAGAATATGAGTTTAGGGGAGTTTTTGCCACAAAATTCAAATAACTGAATACCAGAGGCAAAACCTGAACTTTACCCTTTTCTAACTGACTTTTCACATACCAGATTGTTATACGCCATTTCCACGCATTGGATTTACACGAATCTGTGAACCAAACTGCGCCTTACGTGTCTTTTTCAGGATGATAACTTAATCAATGTGATCTTTACCTTTTTCCTTGTTGAAATCCAATTGATAGCACACATCTAAATAGGAACAGCAGACATGAAGGAAGGTAAACAGGAAGAGCAACAGCAAAGTCAATCAGAGATCTAAAAACAGGAAAAACTGGTCTTCACAAACATGTAAAATATATAATTAGAAATGCATGAAAACTTCTGAGATAGAGAAAATATCTCTGCTGATGTTAATTTGGTTGATGACTCATGTTGAAATAACAGCTGTTTACAACTCAATGCTCTCGTCCACGCCGTATTTTTTGCATCTTTCTCTAATTCAAGTCATTCTTAACACATCCTTCAGGACATAAGGTATCACTTACCAGGTCTCTAGGATGGGCTACTTCCATGGTTCTGTCGCCACCATGACTAATGCAGTTTCTGACCCTTCCTCGAACTGTAAGCTCCCAGAGGGCAGGCCCTATGTTGTATCTTTCCTTGCCTGCAGCTGACACACAATGAAAAGCTGGATTAGCCACACTGGATTTGTTTCATCTTTATAAATTAGTACTCAGACAAACGAAATTTTAAAATGGAATTCAAGATCATGACTGGTTTAAGTTAATGTTTTAATCTATCTACAGAAGACTGTGCAGTTGCAGGTAGCAACGGCCAGTAACAAAACACCGGGAAGGCCTAACTCCATGTTGTGTAAATTACGGCCACTTACACGAAACCAACTATCTCTCAAAGGCCTGCCCAAGGGAAAGTTGATTCTGTTGCCTTTCTTATGTCATCAAACAAGAATTTTTAAGTTCCACAAGTTTCTCAAATTATGTCAGCGGCTTAGTGTCATTCAGCACTTGCTGAGCACACTCTCCTTAGTTTTAAATGTCCCTAAATAATTCTAACCTCACCATTTTCTAACTGGTCTTTCTCTTTCCAGATTCTCCTGAAATACATTTTTCAGATCTGGGACTTTCTCCTGGAGCTGTGTGACCTTAAGCAACCATTTAGCATCACTGACTCTCAGCTCCTTCTGTTTGAACATCTATAAACTCTGCCTTCATGTGAGAACACACAGAACTCAAGTGCATGCCAAGACACAGGTTGGCAGGACTTGTGCTGGGCTGATCCAGGCAGCAGCAATCGAGCTTTAGAGATTCCAAATATGAGTCCTGTAGACCAGAGAATATTTTATTCTTGAATAACAAGTTAAGTCCTTACGGGATGGTTGAAAATCTTGTACATCAAATTTAGCCAATCCTAAAAGATCCAATTTCCTATGAAAAAAAATTGGTAGAGTGGTAAACATAAAGGAGATGAGAACCTATTCTGAATCTTACTTGAGCTGTCGAGTACACTAACAACCGTGAGTAAGCGTAGAAAGCAGAAGGGAGACCAAGCACAGGGAAATTACTCCCAGAACCTTGGGGAGCAAGGAAACGTACTAGGATCCTTTGGGAAGTCTTGTTTTGCTGAGTCAATATTAGTTACTTCTAAGAATATCCTAGAAGACTTTTTTCCCATTATTTCAATTTATTTCCCCAATGCTACAGAAGAATATCAAAACACAGGCAACTATTCAAAGGTCTGAAAGTCTCAAGTAACAGATCATACTGCCACAACCTTTCTCTTGAAACATGAATTTCATAACGCCATTCTCTTTTCCAGGACTTAGAGCATCTCCCCCTACTCTCACATCAATCAATCAGTTAATGCTACACAGCATCCTGTTTGGTGCGCAGTCCTCTGCTACACACAGGAAAAACCCAGTCATTCGTTTTTTATTCATTCAAAAAATGTTTATTGAGCACCTACTAAATGACGGAAGCCACACTGGGCACTGGAGGGAGCATAGATGGATAAGGTTGGCCCCTGCCCTAGAGAAACTCAAACTTTCCTGGGGTTGGCACACAGGTAAACAACAATTACAAAACACTGTGATAAGTCAACAATAAAAACATGTTCACAGAATCCTGCAAAGCCCTAGAGAAGGCATAGCAGAGAAGAAAACACATCAGCTGGGGTTTGAGGGATGAGCAGGCATTCACCAGAGGGCAGAGCAGGAAAAAGGTACCCCAGAGGGAGGGAACAGCGACCTGCTGTGTTGACCTAAGTCAAACACAGGAAATAAGGAGAAAATCAGGCTACTATTATACATTATTCGGTGATTAATTATGTGATAGAGCCAGGCGTGTGGCTCACGCCTGTAATCCCAGCTCTTAGGGAGGCAGAGGCGGGAGGATATCTTGAGCCCAGGAGTTTGAGACCTGCCTGGGCAATAAAGCAAGACTCCGTTCTCCACAAAAAGGAAAAAAACAAAATGACAAAAAAAAAAAATTATGTGATAGAGATTACATATAAGTTTCAGAATAGTAGAAATCAGGAAGTCAGAACTTGGGGTAATAAGAGAAAAACCTCAGTCTTTTTCCAAGTTTTTTCACGGCTCTCCCCAGGTAGAATGGTGAGGGGGCAAAGCACACAGATCTGAGAGAGATCTGAGTCAGAATCACAGTGCCACTAAAAAGTAGGTCAAGCAGGTTCTAACGAAATTAATAATGCAGGAATTTTCACAGCCTCCCCCAACTCACTCATTAAAACAGCTTCTTGCCTGTCTTCTCTCCCCTTAGATCCAAGGAAAGTCTTTCTCTCTTGGACCAGTGGTTTCAGGCTTTGGAATGCAGAGTCACGATGGGGCCCCTGGAGATGCAAACAAAGGCCCTCAAGCTAGAGCTGGGGCTGAGATGCTTGGAGCTCAAGCCAGTGTAGGTGAGAGAAGTGGGGGAGATCACAAAAAGGAGAGGATTCCTCTTTGAGGAGTTCTGGAAACCCAAGGAAAAATTCAATTATTCTGAAACTCTTTTTTGGTTACAGATGAATGTGGTTTTGTTGTTGTTTACTTTGTTCTGTTTTTATTTATTTATTTATTTATTTATTTATTTTTGAGACAGAGTCTGCATCTGTCCCCAGGCGCCAGGCTGGAGCGCAGTGGTGCGATCTCGGCTCACTGCAACCTCCGCCTCGCGGGTTCAAACAATTCTGCTGCCTCAGCCTCCCGAGCAGCCAGGGCCACCACAGGCGCACGCCACCATGCCCGGCTAATTTTTGTATTTTTTAGTAGAGACGGGGTTTCACCACGTTGGTCAGGGTGGTCTCAATCTCTTGACCTCGTGATCCGCCCGCCTCGGCCTCCCAGAGTGCTGGGATGACGGGCGTGAGCCACCGCGCCCGGCCTGTTCTGTTTTGATTTCTAACCAAAACACTATCTGAGACTGGGCTACACAGTTCCCGCCGTTACAGGCGCGCATCCCGTTAGCAGTGTAACGGCGGGTGTTAACTCTTTCTCTCCACTTTGCTTATCCACAAAATGAGACCCTACGTATGGGAGGTTTCATGGAGATGAAAAGAAATAATTGATGTAGACTTCTACTAACCAAGAAGGATACTTTCTTTTCCACTGCCCTTTCATTCATTTATTTATTCAATTCGTACATTTTGATCACCTGCTACACCCTCTGCTAAATTCTTTTTTTGCCTATAGAAATGCTGCCCATCTTAAGCATTCACAGTTGTTTTTTTTTTTTTCTGTCCAGCACCAACCCTTTCCCTCCTCTTAAGGAAACATCCCCATCCTGGGGTTGCCACAGCTGGCCCATCATGGTTTTTCTACTCGACCCAATACCTGTTCCGTGTGGTGGGCCCATCACCCCAGACAGGTCAACCAGACTGATCCCTTAGGCTTTTTCAACCTGGAGCCGAGAGAATGACTTTTTTCCCTCTGGACTTAAGACTTTAAAGGTAGGTGCCTTAATTCCAGCCACAGCTTAGAAAATTCCAAAACAATGAAGAAAACAGAAGACAAAAAAAAAAAAAAGAAAGAAAGAAATCTCCTGCTTCAGTCATGCCCTGCTCCAACCCCGGCCTCCCTAGGGCCTGATTATACAAGTCAATAAACGTAGCCCTATTTGCTAAGTTAATTTGAGGTGGTTTTCTCTAGGTATCTTCCCAGACCTCATGTCCTCATTCTATAGGCCAGCCAGACTTCCCTGGAGCGTGACTGCCGACACTATACAGCTTGCCTCTGACAATGTACGCTTAGCATTGCTACCTAACTCTTTTCCCCAGACATCGCCCTTCTTCATACCACAGGCCTCATTACTAATCATGTAGTAGAAACTCAAGTGTGTTGAGATAAAACGAACACCAACTTAAAGTATAAGAGCCAGAAAGAGTCTTAGAGAATCAGTTTAAAATCCTCTGGAAACTCAGAAACATATAGTGATTTTTTTTTTCTTTCTCTAACAACGTTTCCTGGGAGGAAGCAGAAAGATGGCCACATAAATGTGCACTGCAGTTCTTCCTGAGTTACCGTAAAATAGCATCATATCAAAACAGTTCACAGATAAACGTGTATGTGTAGAAATGCACCCAGTCATAGCTTATTATAAGGGAGTATCACACTCAGGATTCCTAACTCTGAATGTAATTAATTGCCTCCAAAGACACAAAAGCATAACATATAATTTAAACTTTATGTGAATTTAGCAATAGATATTAAATCCTTAAGAAACACACATACCTTTTAAACCAGCAATTTTGTTTCTGGCAATTTGCCCTAAGACAAGAATTTGGAAATGTTTAAAGATTTAGCCACATTAGTTTTTATTCAAACATTGTGAAAAATTGCAAGAGATTGAAAAATACCGAGTTAATCATTCATAGGGAATTAATTAGAGAAATTAATAACCTATTCATATAATGGGATTCCATTTGGAAAAAATCATATTAGAGAATAACACCTGCACTATTTTTAAGTGAAAAAAACCAGGTTGCAAAATGACATATATATAGAATGGTCCAATTTTGTATGTGTGTATGTAAATGCATATAGGTATATCCATGAATGAACCAGAAGAACAGACAACGTAATGTTAATAGTGTGTGTCTCTGGGTTGTAGAATTATATGTGAGTTTCACTTAGTCTTTTTTGCTTATTTTTATTTTGGGAGTTCTCCACCATAAACATATATGTATGTAATTAGAAGGAAACAAGAAGGGCTATTTTTTAAATATGCAGGCAAGTGTTCTAAGAAAACATCTAATCCCAATTCCTCATGTTGCAGAGAAAGAAACTGGGGCTCAGGGCAGTTCTATAGCTTGTCCAAGATCCCACAGTGAGCAAATGACAAAATTGCCACCCTATGCCCAAGGCAGGGTTTTTTCCACCAGACCATTCGATCCCCATCATGGGTATTGCATTTTTCAAGTCCAGTTAGCCAGGCACGATGGTTCACGCCTGTAATCCTGGCACTTTGGGAGGCCTCAGGTGGATCACCTGAGTTCAAGAGTTAGAGATCAGCCTGGCCAATATGGAGAAACCCCATCTCTACTAAAACTACAAAAAAATTACCTGAGCTTGGTGGCGGGCACCTGTAATCCCAGCTATTCAGGAGGCTGAGGCAGAATTGCTTGAACCTAGGAAGCAGAGGTTGCGCTGAGCCGAGATCACGCCATTGCACTCCAGTCTGGGCAAAAAGAGCAAAACTCCATCTCAAAAAACAAAGTCCAGCTAACTGCATTTAACTCTGCATTTGGAAAGGATCATTTTACGACAGCACACTCATATACAGAAATGGTAGCAAACAGAAATACACCCTTGAATTTCATCTCATGCTTCGGTTTCAGTGCTTTACAAAAATAGCACTGGCATTACCTCCTGGCGTTGTATTATAGGATGGGATTTATTATGAAGCTGGGACCAAATTCTTCAGTTTGGAACAATTAATGGGCATAACATAGGTTTAGAGTTAGTGAAGTCATATTTTTGCAGCTGCTCTAGTTCTCAATTCTTCCACAGCTTAATTTGCTATCTTTGTGATTTTAACAAATGGAAAGATGTGTGTTCATTTGTAATAATTGGCTATAGGCTTTCACTAACTTAAAAAATTTGATGACTTTCAGGAATCATAACAGACCATGACCTGTAAATTCAATTTCCAATGGTAGAAATCCCCTGACCAGAGTGGATGTTGATGACAAACTAATAATGTGTTCCGTAACAATCTGTTTTGAGCACTGAATGACCTGTAAGTGTTCCAGATACTGCCTGATGAAAATGGGTTTTATTATTTTCCATTAGCAGCTGCAGCAGCGAACAGCCAGTCCACAAGGGAAATAAAAGTGTTTCCCTCTTCTCAGTAGCCTCCGCTGCACACGTAAACAAAACTACCTTCTTCTTCCTTCCCCTCCTCCCACCTCTGAAATCTCTACATTCAAGGACCATGGCTAGCAAATCCTGCCTGAGTACCTGGCATCTGATTAAAGTACAAGGGGCCACCTACTATGTGCTCAGCATTTTGCTGATGTGGTGCAAGGGTGAATGGAGAGCTCGCATGGGTAAGGAAATCACTGGAAAAAGTGGTCTCTGCCTTCAAAAATGTCATTAGACTTTCCAATCGGTCCTTTTTCATTAAAATGACAATAATAGTTCCATTAACGATAGACTGGACAAAGAAAATGTGGCGCATAGACACCATGGAATACTATGCAGCCATAAAAAACGAGTTTTTGTCCTTTGTAGGGACATGGATGAACCTGGAAACCATCATTCTCAGCAAACTGATACAAGAACAGAAAATCAAACACCGCATGTTCTCACTCATAGGCGGGTGTTGAATGATGAGAACACTTGGACACAAAGAGGGGAGCATCACACACTGGGGTCTGTTGGGGGTGACTACGGGAGGGATAGTGGGAGGGAGGGTGGGGGAGGGATAATGTGGGGAGAAATGTCAGGTATAGGTGATGGAGGGATGGTGGCAACAAACCACCTTGCCATGTGTGTACCTATGCAACAATCCTGCATGATCTGCACATGCACCCCAGAACCTAAAGTGTAATAAAGAAAATGACAATAATAGTTATCATTGTAGTGGTCTGCTTTATCCCTGTTTCTAGCATGTATAAAAAGTTATTCAGGGCCAAGTTTTCTTCTGCACAAGTCTTCTCTCCACTTTTGGCATTTGCATCCTGTAAAATTATGCTCTTTTTGGCAAATATATGCATGTATATAGCGAGGTCCACAACCACTTAAAGAAATTATTTCTCCAAGGAATTTTTATGTTTCCTCCCAGAGAGACACATAAAGCAAACAAACAAAAACCCCTCCACGTGCCCCTCCTCTTCTGCGTTTTTCTTCTTGCCTGCTAAATGAAGGCTTGACCCAATGTTCCTTTCCCTGCCCTCTTCTCTCTCACTACCATCTACAGTCTCCCTGGATGGTCTCACATAATTCCACAGCTTCAACACTCACACAGTACATGTGATTCCTAAATCCCTCTCATCATGACCTCTTTTCTCAGCTCCTAGTCTGCATTCTCAGCTGTCTGCCAATCCTCTCCACCCAGACGAATCCAGGATACAAGCCGAGAAGTGTAAAGCCAAAACCTGTGTGCCTATCTATGTTCCCTGTTTCTGTTCACGGCACCAAGATCTTCCCAGGCTAGATGAGACAGGCAGACATCTTTATCTCTCCATTCTCTCGTGCCCTTTACTTAACTCTATCAATTCTCTCTACTACTTCATTGATATCTATTCCTTTCTTTCCATCTTCTTTCTCACTGTCCTAAAGTCTATTATAGCTCATTTGAACTTTTACCACAACGTCCTAACTTCCCTATTTTAAGTCTTTCTCTATTCTAATTCACTTTATACATCACTGACAGATTAGCACAAATTCCAAAATGTAGTTCTGACCATGCCTTCCCACCACTTACAAACTGTCCACAGCCACTGCTTACTTACAAAAGAAAGTACGCACTTAGAGAGGGCCTTCTGTGGTTTGGTTGCTACTGACTGTGTTAGCCCTGTGGCCCACTATGCATTGGAACATTCCCACATTTCATTTATTTATTTATTTTTATTTTTTAAGACAGAGTCTTGCACTGTTGCCTGGGCTGGAGTGCAATGGCACGATCTCAGCTCACTGCAACCTCTGCCTCCTGGGTTCACATGATTCTCCTGCCTCAGCCTCCCAAGTAGCTGGGATTACAGGTGCACACCACCACACCCAGCTAATTTTTTGTATTTTTACTAGAGACAGTTTCACTATGTTGGCCAGACTGGTCTCAAACTCCTGACCTTCTGATCTGCCTAACTCGGCCTCCCAAAGTGCTGGGATTACAGGCATGAGCCACTGCACTTGGCCACATTCTCATATTTCAACTAAGCAACACTATTCACCGTGAACAACACAGGCTCTTTATTCTCCTTCTTTCATTTATTTTCTTTCACATTCTTCCCTCACCTCGAAGGCCGTTAATTCCTTCACAGTGACGTTTTAAAATTCACTTTACACGTTCAGACCAGCTCAGGTATCATCTGATGCTTGTGACTGCTTCTCCCTTACTTGTCCACTTTTTGAACTTTAATACTGCACCAGTGAATTAATTCTGACTTCAAGTGATACTATTCACTTCACGTAAAGTAGAAGGACCTGCCTCTGGTACATCTACCTCCATTGCGTCCTTCCCAACCTTTGTCCTATTTTGTCATACATTTGACAAAATACACATTATAATTCCCACAATACATGATTATTAATTTGGCTGTAAGCATTTCAATCATCAGTTAAAGACACCAAAATAAGAGAAAACAAGTCTTTACATTTGCTCACAGTCTTAGTCTGTTTTGTGTGGCTAGAATAGAATACCTATTCTATTCTATTTTTTTTTATTTATTTATAAACTACTCCTATGAAGGAGTAGTTTATAAATAAAAGAGGTTTATTTAGCTCCAGGTTCTGTAGGCTGGGGAGTTGAAGGGCATGACCCTGGCTTCTGGCAAGGTCTTTTATGCTGCATACTAACATGGCAGAGGAGGTCAAAGGAGAAGCGAACACGTGGGAAGAAACAAAACCGGAGGGGTGGCCTGGCTTTATAACAACCCACTCTCATGGGAAACTGATCCATTTCCATGAGAACCAATCCAGTCTTGTCAGAGCCAAAGCTCACTCCCTAACATGAGAATGGAACCAAGCCATTCCCAAGGAATCCACACACTTCCCACTGGGTCTCATTTCCCAGCACCACCACGTGGGGATCAAATTTCAACATGAGTTTCATTGGGGACAAACTACAGCCAAACCATAGCACTCACATATTTCAATTTCTAATGCATTTAATCTGCACTAATTTTTCACCACCACGGAGGCAAATCCCTCCAAACACTCTACCAAAAGCCCCGTGAATTACGATGCTTTCCAGTCCGGCCAGCAGGAGCAGGAATAATATCAGCCTTGTGAGAACTCTGAAGATGGTTTCTTCTGCTTCTTTCAGGGAGTTCTTTCCCCAGCCTGAGAATATATTTCTCACAAGCATGCATGGATTGGTATTCAGCTGAAGGTTCAAGGAGGACCCTTGGCGGGTCTCCAAAGTCCTCTCTCTGTACAGCGCTCTCCTTTACAGCAACCTAGCTGCAAATTCTAGTTGCCTTGGCCTCCTCAACTCAAGGCAACTGCCAGGCTCTGCGTAGGTTCCCTCTCCCCTCTCATGGTCTGGAAATTCTCTCCAGGGAGTAAATTGGGATAATTACAGAGCTCGGTCACCTCATTTGTTGCTCATCTCTCAGGGATCACTGAGGACTACAGTCTTGAAAACTTTTTTTTTTCCCACATATTTGATCCATCTTTTCAGTTGTTTCAAGCAATAGGGTAAATTCAATTCCTGTTGTTCCCTCTTGGCTAGCAGGTGATGTTGTGCAGAATCACAAATTTAACAATTCCTTTCAACTGTTACTTGGAGGAAGTTTCTGAAACAGTTGGATCCAATTGACAATTTCAAAGAAGATCTAGGTGCCAGAAACAAGTAGCATACCTCATAGACAGTGCCAAAACGAGGTCTAATCTTATCTGGGGACTCCACAGTTGTCAGTGGCAATGTCTCTCCAAAAAAAAAAAAAAAAAGTGCACAGCTAAAAGTAAAGCACTTTTGGAGACATACCCAGATAGAGCTTTGAGCACTCAAATCTATGAGATTCCTTTGTATGATCTGAGAACTTGAAGATTCATCTCCTTCATTACAATGAACATGTACATACTAACTAGTTTTCTCAAATCACTCTTTCAAACATGTATATAAGAGGCTATCATACTTGTGATACACCTATTTTCCAATAAACCAGAATCCAGAAAAAAATGAGATTCTGTATATAGGTTCTATACAATGAAAGAAAACCTTCCTTCATTCCTCTACTAATGCTTTTACTTTCTTCTTTTTATCTTTACACTTTAGTTCCCTTTCTTGTTCAAAAATTCTAACTCCCTAACTTTTTCCCCAAGCATGCCTGGGGTTGTTACAGTGAGAGAGTAGCATTCACAAATACGCCCTCTCAGATTCTATCCCTATCTCTCTGCATTTATCCTTCACTAAGCCAGCTTTGTAAACTTCAAAAGATATATTCTTCAGTGAATGAATCAAGGAAAGAAAGAACAAAATTTTTTATTTCTGCTTAAATGGAAGGGGTAAATTCACCTGAACTGGGAGGAGGCTTATCTGTAGGAATCTTCTAATCTTTTCCAAACATAGAAGCAGAACAAAGAGAAAATGTAGGCCAGCTTTACATTAGAATGGAGGATTCGTGGGAAAATTGGGGCTGAGAAAAAGACATCTGACATATTTCCATTTTGAGTTTTATAAAAACAAACTGAAACTCTATCTGATAAATGATAGTGGATCCCCAGTTGATCACTTACTTAAGTTGGTGTCTGCAACATTATGGCCCCAATCCTTCTGATACACAGATATGAATTAGAGAAGTTATCATATAGCATTAAATAACACTGGATTACACAGTGAGATAGTTATTCCCTTTTAATCCTCTATCATCTGATTACATCCAGATGAGAGAATTGCTTGTTGTTAGTATATCTTAACTTGTCCAACACTTGCTGGTCTTTTCATCAAGAAAAAAAGAGGTGTACAGCATTAGGCAGAAAAAAATTCAGCTAGAATGTTAAGGGTTTTTTTATATTCTTTGGATTTATTTTATTTTATTTTATTTTATTTTTTTTTAGGCAGAGTCTCACTCTTTCACCCAGGCTGAAGTATAGTGGTATGATCTCGGCTCGCTACAATCTCCATCTCCCAGTTTCAAGTGATTCTCCTGCCTCAGCCTCCCAAGTAGATGAAATCACAGGCATGCGCCACCACGCCTGCCTAATTTTTGTATTTTTTTTTTCAGTAGAGATGGTGCTTCACCATGTTGACCAGACTGGTCTCAAACTCCTGACTGCAAGTGATTCGCCCACTTCGGCCTCCCAAAGTGCTGGGATTACAGGCATGAGTCACATGCCTGTCCTATTTTATAATTATTTTCTATTTATGGTAAGCGATATTCCTTTTTCAACCCTTTATATTTGATGATATGAAGACTTTTTATTCATATTTATAAAATGTGTTAATTTGAAGAAAATTATCTCAATAAAAACCTTTCCTGAAATGCCAATATACTGTGTAATTTCAATCAATTAATGTTACAGATGAGTTTCCCTGGAGGCAGACACTGAGACAGAGCTGAGGGGTCAGGAAGCTCATTAAGGATTAACACCCATGAAGGGAAGAAGGAGGAAGGAAGATGGCTGCTGCGTAAGCTGGACAAGAGTCTGGCAGAATTTAGGGAGCACTGGAACAAGTATTACCATCAAACTCAAAACTCTGTTCCATCAAACTGTCCCACAGTGGGCCCCGTGGCCAGGCCTTTCCACCCCTGCCTCATCTGGTCCACAGATGCTGGCTCCCTTAGGAAGGGAGAGACCTCAGTCACAGCAGCTCTGCAGCAGGGGCAGAGCCTGAAGATGGTGACAGCTGGCAGTGAGGCTGCCCGCACTCCCCACAGCTGAACTCAAAGTCCTTCCTCGAAAGGCTTTCCGGGCAGCATGTGTACGTGTCCCCCACAGCTGATCAACCAAACATCTTTGTTCAAATCATTCTTTGGTTCTCAGTTTCCTCATCTGTAAATGGAGCTGGTCTGGATTTGTAGATCTCAATCTGTGTTTCAAAAAAGATACTTTGTCCTCCAGAAACACTGGATTATGGCTTCTCTTTCTACATATAATTTTTAACCTTTTAAAACTATAACATATTGGCCAGGCACAGTGGCTCATCCCTGTAATACCAGCACTTTGGGAGGCCAAGGCGGGCATATCCCATGAAGCGAGGAGTTCAAGAACAGCCTGGCCAACATGGTGAAAATCTGTCTTTACTAAAAATACAAAAATTCGCCAGGCATGATGATGAGCACCTGTAGTCACAGCTACTCAGGATGCTGAGGCAGGAGAATCACTTGAACCCAGGAGGCTGGAGGCTGAGGCAGGAGAATCGCTTGAACCCAGGAGGCAGACGTTGCAGTGAGCCAAGATCATACCACTGCACTACAGCCTGGGTGACAGAGTGAGACTCTGTCTCAAAATAAATAAAACTATAACATATCAGTTATACATCAAATGTACTACATGCCAAATTCTAAGGCATTGGAGAAAACCAACACGTTACTTTAGTACCTCATTAATCAACTGATAAAGTAAGTGGATGCCATCCAAATAACATGCAATTTTTAATTAATTTGACAGGTTTCAAACCCAATTGAAAAATCCTGAAAACCACTCTGTCTCATCTACTGTTTTCATGCTGTGAATCTAGGATAAAAAGAACCATGGCAGAGACTTCGAGTGTACAAAGCCACAGGCTCCCACCATCTCGGTGAGAAGGCAAGGGATAAATGTTCAGAAAGATTAATAGCAAGAAAAGAAGGCCAGTGGAGGAGTGCTAATTATAACTCCCTTATGGCTTCAGAAAAGGGATGAAGGGGGCTGGGCGCGGTGGCTCACGCCTGTAATCCCAGCACTTTGGGAGGCCGAGGCGGGTGGATCACGAGGTCAAGAGATCGAGACCATCCTGGTTCCCAACATGGTGAAACCCCGTCTCCACTAAAAATACAAAAAAATTAGCTGGGCATGGTGGCGCGTGCCTGTAATCCCAGATACTCAGGAGGCTGAGGCAGGAGAATTGCCTGAACCCAGGAGGCGGAGGTTGCGGTGAGCCGAGATCGCGCCATTGCACTCCAGCCTGGGTAACAAGAGCGAAACTCCGTCTCAAAAAAAAAAGGGGGAGATGAAGGGCTTTACAGAGGAGGCACTTAAAACTGGAAAAAGCTGAGTAACCTGCCCAAAGTTAACATATGCCAAGTGTTAAAATTCAGATTCTAGCCCAGTTCTCTTGCTCGCCGGAACCCATACACCAGACCATCCCCAGACTCCTCACTCTCTGGCGTGCAGTGCCAGATGGTTCCAACTTTTAGACTCTCCAAATATTTATAAACGACAGTTGTGTGGACTACACAGTTCAAGTGGCCCAATATTGATGCACCAAGGAATTTTAAATGTTTTGTCTGAGTTTTGGGTGGTGACGGCGGTGATGTTCTTTTGATGTTCTTAACGTGTGGGTTTAGGTGTGAGCCTCTGATTGTGGAGGGATCATATTTCTGGATAAAGTATATTCATTCAAAGGAACTCCTTTCTTTACCCAACTGCTTAATGATATGTCTTGAATAACAGCATTACCTCGGGACTGAAATGACATCACCCCAGGCCTAGCAGGCTCTTCTGAGTCATGAATGAAGGTCTGAGAACTAGGAGTGAAGGGAACAAGTCTCCACTGGAAGCCACTGCAGTGGGTATGCCTTTAAAACTAACCTGATTAGTGCCACATTTCTGTTTGCTACTACTTTGCTGAGAATTTCCAGGCAAAATCACAGTGCCTTTAGAAAAAGAGAGACAGACAGAAAGAAGAGAAAGGAAGGAAGGAAGGTGGGAGGGAGGGAGGGAGAAAGAGGGGAGAGAAGGAGGAAAAGGAAAGAAAGAAAAGGAAAATGAGAGAAAAGATAAAGTCCTATTCAAGGTTTCAGAGTAAAAGGGAAAATCCCTAGGATCACAGCCAGTTGTCATGGGAGAAATTTTTCTTCCTGATCTATTTTTGGCAGTCAGTTCAACTTCATGCATCATTGTTTTACTTATGGCATGTACAGTAGCCAGAGAGAAACCCATAATATCTTTTCTGTCTGGTGGAAATCTTATATTCCTATGCACAGTGACAAATGGCTTGATTACAACGATTTTTTTTTTCCTCTGGGTGTCGCAGTGTTTTAAATATCTCTAAATCCGTGGAACATATTTAAAAAGAATAAGACTCTTACAACATACCAAACACAGTAACCATGGTACAAATCAGCGCAGAGCATCGAACAGTTGGGATAGCACCATTTTTACAGAGGCTGTCAATGAAGACACAGCCATGAAGTATGAGGAATGTGAACGAACAAAAGATATCCAGGCTGGAGAAGCATCCATTTTGAGGAATTTTTTTCCTCGAAGAAAGAATAATAAGAAACATGTTCAAATATTTAAGTAAGAGCAGAAAATTAGATTTAATCGTGGGAAAAATAATTGCAAATGGCTTAAGTCAGCTTAAGATTTTCACCGCTTTCTCCTTCATTTTCATCTTAACCTCCTGGAAAAGGCCATGATTTGTGGCAGTGGCGTTTCAAGCAAACCCATTCACTGCTTCAGTTGTTTTTATCCTTTAGTGGAGATTTTTCAAAAACATGAACTCTTCACAGGAAAATATCTGCGACATTAGAAACTGACTCACGTTTCCTAGTTTTTCATGAGACAATGACATTTTTTCCCTTTGATGCTCTCATCTAACTCCACAGGAAATTTTACTACCGAGCTGCTTTCATCTCTCCTGGTTTGAAGATAAATGATCCTTGGTCTCCTTTAGACCCGCATAAATCACAAAGCAATCTACTAAGAGATGCCTGTGGCAAGCAGCTTCAACTAGAATCAAAAGGACAGTCAGAAATATCCATACTGCTTACCCAAGGAGTAACCGAGGCACACAAATCCAAACACTGCATCCTTTTTCTTATACATACAAAACCTGGCACACCGGGGCTGTTGAGAAACACGAATTCACCCATCTCTGACCTAAAGCCTCAGCACCATAAGTGTCTCCTACATGAAACTCAAAGTTCAAAGTTCTCTGCCCTTCCTCAGAAGAACGTGGCTTACTGGAAACCAAATTCTTATGAGAAGTACATCAAAGAAGAAAAGGTTACCACCTGTAATCCTGGCATCTTATGAATATTTCTTTTATTTTTTTTGAGATGGAATTTCACTGTCACCCAGGCTGGAGTGCAAAGGTGCAATCTCAGCTCAGTGCAACCTCTGCTTCCTGGGTTCAAGTGATTCTCCTGCCTCAGCCTCTCAGGTAGCTGGTATTACAGGCGTGCACCACCAAGCCTGGCTAATTTTTGTAGTTTTAGTACTGATGGGGTTTCACCATGTTGGCCAGGTTTGTTTCAAATTCCTGAACTCAGGTGATCCACCTGCTTTGGCCTCCCAAAGTGCTGGTATTACAGGCGTGAGCCACCGCGCCCAGTCACGATGAGTATTTCTATTTGCCTGTGAGCATGCATTATTTTTCCAAAAATAAAATGGCACCAGGTGATTATGTCAGTATGTATTTAACTTTCATCCTGTTGGACCATGAGACTTTTAAAGATGGTATAGGGCAGGCGCAGTGGCTCACATCTGTAATCCCAGCACTTTGGGAGGCCAATGCGGGAGGGTTGCTTGAGATCAGAAGTTTGAGATCAAGCAACATGGTGAAACCCTATCTCTACAAAAAATACAAAAATTATCCTGGCATGGTGGTGCATGTCTGTGGCCCCAGCTACATGGGAGGTTGAGGCCAGACGATCATTTGAACCCAGGAGGTCAGGGCTGCAGTGAGCCGTGACAGCGCCACTGCACTCCAACCTCGGTGACAGAGTGCAACCCTCACTTCAAAATAAATAGATAGTCCAGGCTCTGCAGTCAGACTAGGTCTGAATCCACGTTCTGCCATTACTGGTCCAGGAAACTGAGGTTGGTTATCCTCTGTCTCTGGGCCTCCATTTTATCTATACATAAAAATGGGAACTATGCTGGCACTCCCTTCAAAGGGTTATTGTGAGAAGTAAATGAGACAGTGCATGAAAAATCCTTAGTGTCATACTTTGGTCATCATAACCACTCAATAGATGTTGACTGTTTTATTATTTATAATAAATTCATTTTTAGCTAATACCATTATGCAAGAAGATAAAAGGAAACCCTTCCATTTCCCGAACAGGGGTGAGATCTGACCTACAATTTTCTTATAGTTACGCAACTTCCCCACCCATCTCTTCTCTTTGCAGACACAGGGTTCATAGCCACAGCAGGGGACGGGTTCTGGGCTCTGATCTTGCATAAGAGAAACAGGGTCTGCTATTGGCCTAGTCACCCAGAACCACAGCATTGAGAGAGCAAACTTAGACATCAGCTATGCCCAACTGCCACACTGAGTTAAAAAGAAACTGAGGCCTTGAGAAAGGAAAAGATTTGCCTGAGGAAAGGGCTCAACCAGAGTCTCCCAATCCATTTGCCTTTATTCATTGCATGGGTGCCATTGCAAGTCTGGCCTTGTTTACAGCACCTTGCGGCCTTCTACAGGAATTCATCCCATTAACTTCACTTCCCAGCCCTGAAGTCTTCCGCAGTCTCCTTGCTTCTGTGCTTCTGTGGTGAGGTCACCTTTTCTGCAAATCCCTGTGATTTCTTTCCACAGCCCTCAGCCATGCATGTGGCAATGAGGTCAGCAGAGCCGAAACCAATGATGACGCGTTACGTAGAAATAAGTAAAATCTTAGACTGAGCTCAGACAAAACCACATTCAAATCTCAAATGTCATTTTCTTATACTTCAAAAATAAAACATTGGGACCATAAGGCTCTTCTCTATTACTCTCTTCTCCTTTCTTTTTCAGTTTCATTCTGTATCTGAGTGCATTTAATTGTGCATTTTTTTCTTCTGGCACTAGAAGAACACACATTTTTCTAATAGATCATTTCACAGCAGTTACAATTTGACCTAAAACAGGAAGTACTCAGTATTTCATAGTAAGGAAATTTATTCTCAAGAAGAAATCATAACATATCAAGGTGTTTTATTAAAGTATGAATGAGCATTTGAATTTCAGTTTATCTACAAATCTATCACTACTATCAATCAAAACAAAACATGATTTTGATAAAAAATTGTCATGTGAAGCAATCTTTACAAAAGCTTGAAAAATGGACTGGCCTCAACCCAGTTGACCAGCTTTGCCCTATAGGTGTCTGTAGCTTCGCTTTTACACGTCAGTGTGTTCAAGTAATGTGCTTTAGGCTCTGTTCATTTTTGACAGAAGGACCCCAAGCTGTGTGAATGTAAATTTTTTTAGGATTTTAAAGAAAACTAGCTTCAGAAGCTCCTGATGTCCTGCGTCCACTAACTCAAATTATCTTAGTTGGGTGTTGCCAAGTAAAGGAAATGAATAAAAATGATGTGCAGTTAACCCAGCTTTACTATGAAAATGAGTGCTTCAAAGACAGCACAAAATGCATGGTTGTCTTGAAGAGGCTGACAGTACACTAGGACTCAACCACAGCGCGTTTCCACAGGTATCAGATGAGTGTCTGTTAATGTCCACTGGGTTTGCCTTTGTTCTTTTTATAACAGTGTTGGGTTTGTAGGAAACTCTCATTTCCCATGCTCACTCTTAGGAAGACTCATTCCTCCTTTCCTCTCCACGTGCCTCATATTTTCTACCATGCAGACTCATCTAACTATTACCATTCCCAACTCACAGCCAGGGGAACGAAGCTCTGCCCTGAACAGTATACATAAAATCAACACATATCCACCACACAATCACTGTGTGCCCAATAGAATGCAAGTTGCTATGAAGATGGAAAAAACCTGTGCCTGACCCTGGGACTCAGCATCTACGTATTTCCTTGTGACCCAGGTGAATCCAGCCCAAGTAATGAGCTCAGTGAGGAGTAGGGGAGAAGGCCTGCCTAAAACAACAGTGGGCTCTTTGCCAGGCTTTTCTGTCTTCCAGGGAACTGGGGCAGGTCAGGGCGGGTCCTGACTTTGAGGAGCTAGGTTCCGAGTCTTACACAGGAGCACCTCCCGATAGTAGCTGTCATTCACCGCCCTCTTGCTTTGGGCCAAGCTGAGACATTCCGGTTTTTTTGCAACAATCTTATCATGTAGGTATTATGATTCCCATTTACAGATGTGAAAACTGTAGCACAGACGGGTTAAATTGTTCAAGGTTAAATAGCTTTAAAAAGTGGCAAACTCAGAATTTGAATTCAGGGCTAACTCTGATACCAACAATTCTTAATCAGATTCTAGTCGCCTGCTTTGCCCATATCCTTATCTCCACCCTCATTCATGCCTGCAAAATCCTTCCCATCCAGGAACATCAGACTTAATGCAAAGAAACAGAAAGCAAAAGCTTTAAGCCAGAATGTAAACCTTAGTTATAGCCATCAATAACCTCTCTTTTACTATTATTATTGCACTAAGCTATATAACATGAAATGTTGTTGCCCAGAGTTGCACTAAAGATATATTGACTAAATATAAAACTAGCCCATTAACTTTTGAGAATTTTCTTCTCCAAATTCTGTATGGAATGTGCAAATTAATTAAGCCCTGGTGCTATAAACTGAAAATAATCAGTGTTAACCAGCTGAAGAGCCACTATGTCACCCAGTAGTCAGAAACTACCAAATAATTAAGCACATTTCTGATATTAAAAAGAACATAAAAATTTTATTATAAACTAACAGTACTTTTAGCCAAATGACTAAATAAAGGTTGCTGCCTGATTCTCAATATTTTTTAACTCCGTATTAGGTCTGAAATTGATATTAGGTTTCCAGAGTCCGTCAGTTCCTCTGCTCCTGACTTAGCTGAAATGTCAGGGGAAAAACACTGTTCGCTTGATTTTCAAATGGATTATTCCTAGAAGATAATATAATAGCAATTTTGCTACTCTAATTTGTTTGGTCACAAAAAGGATGATTTTGCTGTCCAGCAAAGCTAAGTTTGTATGTGAGCTGTATGATGTGGTAGCAAATGTTTTAATTTCTCCAAACTTCATCTGTGAAATGGGGGTATATAAGGACTCTTCAGAGAGTCTTTGCAAAATTCACTTAGGGTACTGCACATGGCACATCATCCAGCGCACAGTGAAGGCTCTTCAGTAAACAGTAGCTAATATTATATGGCATTTACGGACAAGAGGAAAACGGTAGTGGGGGTTTTGAAGTTCAGGTTCTCGGAAGGGCATGGTATTCTCATCTTTTGTTTTTTTTTCATGGGGACTTGTATTCAGTATGTCATTCATCACAACCCCATGCCCATGGTGTAGGCCATTCACACATATGGTTCTGGCTCTGGTACACCAATGGGGATAAATTACTCAATAGGAATTGCTATGTTTTTATGTTTTAAGTGCTATCTTTCCCTGAGGCTTTCAGCATGTCGCTCTATTTCAAAAACAAGTGGCTCACGTGTCTTG
The DNA here is from genome assembly GCF_030222135.1 of Aotus nancymaae. Taxonomy (NCBI): domain Eukaryota; kingdom Metazoa; phylum Chordata; class Mammalia; order Primates; family Aotidae; genus Aotus; species Aotus nancymaae. Next base: position 11,006,565 of record NW_026988431.1, read on the forward strand.
AAAACCGTGTGCTGAGGATCACTGTCAGAGATTCTGTTTATTCACGAAAAGGTCATTAACTTGGAGTGAACCTTATTTTTACTCCAGGCTGGTGTGCCTAACTCTGAAGACTTTGGGTGCTTAATGGTGCTTACTGCCAAGCTGTCCTGAGGTCAGCGATCCTTTCACAGCTCATTCATGAGATTGACGGACATTATTGCGATATATTGTGTAAGAAAACCCTGTCAGTTCCCTAAGTAAATTACATTCATGTAGTGCTATAGGACATGTACACCGAAACACTGAGGAAAAATTGGTTTTGTTATTCCTTCAGGAAAGACTTGTGACTTGGCTTTTTGGTTTCTAGATTGCTATTATCAAGGCTGGTTCCTGTTTTATGGTCCAGAGTCTGCCCAAGCTAATTGTTGCATTGAATAACAATTCACTGAGGAACTCACCAGCCTGGGCAATAAGGAATCGTGGCTTCTCTACCTGGCCTGTGCCACTGCCTATTGTGTGACCTAAGGTACCCAAGCATTCTCCGCCTCTATTTTCCTATCCAAAGAAACAACAATGTCACCTTTCAGATACTGTATCCCAGCTCTACAGCCCTACAATTCTCCTCCTATCCTTTTCAAATATACCTCTTTGGTATGTATTTTGTTTCTCTAGTGATGACCAGTATAGAATAAATAACTGCTACCTAAAAGATGTAATTAAGTTCATATATTATTTTCTACAACTAATACGCAACAGATTTTAATTTTATTCGTAATTACTAACTTCAGGCTTAAAAAATCTGTGTATGAAGTGGGAATATTGCACCATTTTTATAGCCTCTTCTTCTCATGTTAATAAAATAACACAATAAAACACCACTCACACAGATGATAAGCCTCACTCTATCACCAGGAAGCATAATCAGCAAATTAAAGCAGTTGGGAGAATTTTAAACTTTCTCTACTATCTTCAGAAAACATTCTTTGAAAGAAAGGGTATTATGTTTAGTCTGGTTTCTTTGCATGTCTCTGGAGCAGCAGGATATAAAAATCCATTCTGGCGGCAGATCTCCAGAAAACACTGGCAATTCTGCAATGAGAGGAGGCACAACTTCCTAATGAAAGTGTTCCCTCAAATCTAAAGGTCATCTGAACATTTTCATGCATAACACAACACAATGTATGTATTGTGGTTGAGTAGACACAATAGAGGAGGCAGACCGAAGTTCAAATCCCACCTCTGCCACTTACTAGTTGTGTGACGTTGAAATCACTTACCGAATCTTTACGAGTCTCCGTTTCTTTATTTGTAAAATGAGCGAAATATTGCCTATCTCATAAGATTCATCCAAAAATTAAATAAGATAATGTACGTAACATGTTGGCACATAATAATCACTGAGAAATGGTTGCAGTTATTTTTAATCATTGCTGTTTCTATTATTATTTTAGTATAATTATCACTGAATCAGAAATAATGTGACCCTGGGGGGGGGGGTGTGCACACCATGGTTTTGGTTTTGACCATGACCTTCAGTCAGCAACATTAGTTTCTCTCAGAGGGCTCTGCTGTGCCCAAGATAAGGGAATTGGAGCTCAGTGACATGCAGAAAACTGACAGCATTGAAGACCTCTAAAGGACGCTCAAAACATGCTTCCCAGTCCTGCCTGAGGCTGCATTACTGCCTACCAGGCTTGTTTCTGCTCTTGGGCACTTACTCCATTCCTCTGTTTTCATGCCAGCCTTCCCAGCTGACTTTGTGTCCCTTCTGCATTAGTCATCGTAATGCCCCAGTTCGGTGACAGATGAGGTGGGTAAGTCCCATTTGGTTCCTGCTCCTACAGTTGGAAGAAGAAAGGAATTAATAAATGGACTCAAACAGAGGCTAGGGTTAAACCCAGCAAGCCACAGACTCAAGCAGAGGTTAACGGTTAAACACAGCAAGCCGTGGACTCAAGCAGAGGCTTGGGTTAAACACAGCAAGCCACGGACTCAAGCAGAGGTTAAGGGTTAAACCCAGCAAGACATACACACACACACACACACACACACACACACACACACACACAAAATTAGGTGATTGTAAAATCAATTTAGCTGATTAGTGACCAGTAGTAGTTTTCATGAAATAGAATAGAAAATATCTATATAACCCCATGTAGTAAGCAAAGTTTATTTCATTAAACTTTTATTTCAGTTGTGTGTGTGTGTGTGAATATTTGTTTGTGTTGGTGGGTAGATGTGTGTGGATTTTGCAATATAAAATGTATTTCTGTTTTCATGTGGACTAGAAGACCTTAAAGGTCTTTTTAAACTAGAAATAGTTAATAATTCTCCAAACTCTGTAGAACTGGATTCAAAATGGCAGTAGTTGCCAATGTTTTGGTTTTATTGGGTTGGTCCATGAAATTAGGAATTTTCTTCATCAGTAAATAAAAGTGTTAAAAGAATAAAACTAGAATCTACATTCAATCACCCAGGAAGATGAGAGGTCTGCTGGGACTGAGATTAGAGTGAAATGAACACAGAGGTCAGAGATTGAAGCCAGCTGTGGAGCCCAGGGCCAGTGGCCCACTTCTGCACACAGCATCTGTCCATGGGAACTGAGTCTGCTCATGAGGATCTAAAGAGGGTGGGGACACTGCCTCGGAGGAGGAGATAGGGGGTTCTCTCTCAGCATGCACACACGCATGAGCTCCCACACTCACACAAACGCACATGGAGAAGCCAGAAGATGTTGTAAGATGTGTCTGTGTGTCTCTCAAGCTTCCATGGGCTATGAAAGCATGTTAGGGATAGAGAAAGTGATAGAGCAAGCCTGAGTTTCCAGCCTTCCGAAGTCTGTTTTTCGCTCTGTGTCTCCTTGACACAGAATAAGTCCTTTCATTCTTCCCTCTACCCAGTGAGTTAATTTACATTGAGAACTATAATTGCCAAGTGGATGAACACGCCAAATATCGATCAGTGCAGATTCTCCCTATTTGAAAACTTTCATAGAAAACTTTCATAGTTAGAAAGTGCTTTGCAAACATGAACTCAGAATAAGGGGAACTATCAGAGGATCTTATCTTTCGGTTCTCCAAGCGGTCACAACCTAACATTGCCAAACGGTTCCAAATGCTCATGTTCAGGTCCAGGCTCTCTCTCCATCTTCAGTCTCCTCAGCTCACCAGGCTCCCATTAACACACTTACTGCTTCTCAGATAGTGAAATGTGGACAGCTAGGTTTAAGCCACCAGATTTCATTGTGCTACACTGAGACCACGCCCAGTCCACTTCGGTCTTCCTCGCAAGTTTCCAAATCATAACCATATATGCATAAAACGCCCAGTCTCTTCCATTGCTACAAAAGATTGTTAGTCTCCATCATTGGGGAACTTTCCATCTCAGCCCCCAGAGGGGTACCACAATACAAAGTTCTGAGGATACCTCACCATGTGTGAACACAAAGCCAAGAAGGGGATCCCATCTTCTTTTTATCCAAATTGGTCTTGTGCCATAGGTTGCTACTAAGGCAGCTATTTGCTTTCAGTTTAGTTGTTTTTCTAGGTTATTTTCCATATAAATAATATATTAATCATTTGAACATGTGCCCTAGTAGAGTTTTGCAATTGGAACAATTCTTGAATCAAAGAAATAAATACAATAGACAAAGCAGTTTTTCAAGTTGCTTTCCAAGGCTTGTTGCAATTAATCATAGGCTTAAGAACACTACTCCATTATCATTCTATCAAATGCAAGTCACATGGGCTTTGGGGCCATCATCTCAGATAAACACATCTCACTCTCCTTTGTAAGTCTTCGGTATAGACAAAGGCCTCTGCTTCAGGAATTTTGATTAGCAATATGTTGATCATAATTTCCAAATGAAAAGTCTAGACACAGTTTCAAGATTAAATTTGGCCTAATGTTGTGAATTCTTATAAAATGTCTCATCCAATCAAATTTTAGCAATCATTCTGCATTTATTTTGACATTAAAATTAAATTAAAATTTTAAGGAAAATAATTCTGACCCTCTGAAACAATTTCAAACCTATTTTAAATTTCCCAAGTGCATTCAGTAGCAAGTAGGAATAGTTACAGCTTCTCACCCCCATTACAGTCCATCACCTCTGCACTGCCCCTAATTTGGCAAGATTTTAAAAGTATAACATTCTTCACCTTTACAGCTAAAACCACAGCACATTCACACACATAATCATATCGAATGTGGGCTAGCATGCACAAATGTGTCCTCATCAATCCCTGAATTCCTCAGCCTGTGACTTATTTTTTTATGTGTGACACAGGTTTTTATTGTATTATTGACCCAAATCATTCAGTTACTACATATCAAATACTGGACTTCTCTGTTATTTCACGGATTTATGGAAACAGTGGGTCAAAATATTTAAAGCTGAGGCTGTCTCAGAAAAAGAGACATATGGTGCACAAAAGAAGCAGGCGTCCCTCCACAGGAGTGAAGGTACAACAGAAGGCAGGCCCCGGGCACCAGGTCCTGAGCATCAGGGAAGGCCCAGCGCAGCTGTCAATCAAAGGAGGGAGATTCTAGTGATCCTCGCCACCATCATTACATTTGTTGAGTACTTCTGCATGCAAGTATCATGCCAAGTACTTTCCATGCACAATCTCATTCAACACTATACAAGCCCTTTGACACAGAAGCCTTTACTAACCATGTCAGAGAGATGAGGAAATGAGCCAGGAGAGGCCACTTAGAACTGTTAGAATCTGGACCCAAACCCCAGTCTGTCTGACTTCAGAAACAGTGCTCTGGGTTTTCAACCTGTTCCCAGAAAAAACATAATCCCCACTAGACCCTCAGGAAGCTTCACACCTTCCTTGGCATCCATTTTTACAACACTTAGACCTGTCCCAGAATGAAGCATGTCTTGTGGGTACGAAAACTAGGAAAATATGTGCAGTGGGATGGGCAATCCAGAGACATCTCTTCATTTTTCTCCTGTAAATAACTGTCATAACTAATGCAATTTACCATTCCCGACTCCTCACACTTTCCCTCAACATGTTCTTTTTTGATTATTTATTATTATCATAATTAACATTTTTGGACACATCACTGTGCAAAATATGGAGGAAGACAGACTCCCCCACCCTTTTGGCTTATGATCCAAATATTTAGATCATAAACACAATGTTTTTGGCAGGTTAACTCTGTATTAAGAAATAGAGCATTTGCAGGAAATGTCAGATGCTTATTTTACGATCAGAGTAAGGAGTAATTTACCCCACACAAAGATTTGGACTTGGCAGGCAAGCCCCTGTCCACCTACCCACATGTGACGAAGGAAGGAACAGTTTTGCTTCCTCAACGCAATTGCCGGGCAATGGACATTTTTAACCCTCAGTAAAAAGCAATAGCAAGAAGGAGCAGGATTGGTGGTGGCTGCTGGCCATCAGGGCAGTTGGGCAGAGACTAGAAGAAATAGAAGAAATCGTGGTAAGTCTTTGCTTACCACTGCTTAGAGGAACGGATAGATCCAGACCAGCTCTTTTGTGCTCAATAACTTTAAGAAATGCAAGAAAAGTGACATAATTAGTCAACTTATCCCTTTTCCAAAGTGTGCATAATGAGGCTGACAGTACGGAAGGAAATCAACAAGTCACTCCAGTACAGTTGCTTCAAAACTTTCTGCCCATGTAGCATTTCTCCTTCAGAGGCATGGTCTAAAGCCCAGACATTTAATGTTTCCCACTTAAGAAATTGTGCCAATTTCATGTGACATGATATGGAAGATTATAAGATGGAAGAGAATACTGAATACCTGACACATTTTTTTGGCCAATAGTGCTCATCCACAAGAAATATAGATCTCGTGAAGGTAAAGCAAGTCACGTCTCTGGGGTGATTTTGCATAACACTCAGAAATCTCCACTGGCAGGAGACTATACCCTTTCACAATTCAGAAAGCTGGAAGGTTTTATTAATTATCTCTGAGCAGGCATGAGTGTGAAGCTTAAATGAACCGTGGAGCAAAAGAGAATTTTCATCCAATTCCTTCATTCTATAGTTAAGTGGGAGAGCATGTGTATTATCCACAGTCATGCAGCTGGCAAGTAGCAGAATTGGGACATGAAAGCAGATGTTTTCGGTCATTTCATCCATAGTTCTTACTAACATCCATGCCATTCATGCTTTTTTAACCCATAATACAAAAATATGCAGAAATGAACATGCAACTCTGGGGCAATTCCCAGATTCAGAATCATCTGCGCATCCTCCCAACCTTGGTGGGTTCAGAGATGAAAACCCCCAAATCCCAAGATGTCTCAGCAGAAGGCCTGGCAAGGCTTACATTCTGCCTGCAGGTAAAGCATGCCGGCCAGGATCCAATTCGACTGGTCATTTTGTATCTTACTTGCTATTAAATAGTTTTAGTATCTCCCCTGCTTTTTGGGAGAGCCTGAAGGTACCAGGGCATCCAAATTTATACACAACATTCACTCCAATTGTATTTGCAGGAGTCAACATTAGTAGCTTGTTAATGGCAAATTATTCAGGAAATATGGAGAAAATGTTAACGTTATTCTGAAGAAAGAAACAGACCCAACCCCTTATAGCTGCCTGAATTTTGTTTTGCCATAGCTATAAATACTGGTCACCCAAGCACACGAAATCTGGCAAAGGTAGCCCTTTAAACATTTGCTTTATGATCTCAAGTAACTATCAAAACCACTATTGGAAACCATTAAAAGGGCATGCTCTTTCCATCCCGTTCAATCACGTCATTCTGGCACCCTGTTTACTGAACTAACTGGAGGAATAAAAGAACAGCCCACTGACTTATTCCAAACCTGATATAGAATTCCATTATTGCAGACCAGTTATTCAATTGAAAAAAAAAATCATCTAATCTCTCAGCCTATTGATGAAATAACGAACTCCTGCTGCTGTGTAATAAATATTGTATGTGTCAACTGCATTATAAGAGAGCCTGGAATTTTGCCCCTTGGCATCTGGCATAGCCCATCAGACTTAAGTTGCCCCATCTCACTTTGCTGTAGCAAACTACAATGTTGAAATCTAAGGGTTGACAGTTTTTAATTAGCCTCTAAGAATACACCCACAATATTGGCAAATGCCTCTCGTGGCAAGGGCCTTTCAAGATGATGTCACATTTTGCATGGTGAAAAATTGGTTTCTGCTGTGACAGTTAGATAATTTTTTTAATGGCTACTACATAAGTTTAGCAGTTATAACTTTTATCATGTCTTATGCTTTGAAAATGAAGTTCGCTTTTTCTTTATTCCTTGAAGTTTCATTGCTATTTTTTAATGACATGTTATTAAGTGATTCTTTTTAGTTGATTAACAAATGTAGTATCTTCTTGGCATAATGTGTGAGTGAGCTGGAAATGACCTGTCCCCTCTGCATCAGCCACCATGTGGCCTTGGAAGAGGCTGGATGACCCTGCTCAAGGCTGAAACATGTAACTTCCCTAAGAGGTAGCCTAGCTTTTCATACCAGAGCATTCTCTGATACTAAAGTTATAAATTTTTCTTTTCGATCAGTAAATTCTATTTGCAAACTTACTGCATTTGTGATTTTGCCTGCTAAAAGATATAATGACACTTCAGATTTTTAATCTATCTTCTATTTAAATCAGTAGCATTGTTCTTTTTTTCCCCACATAATTATCAAAGCAATCCTTAAGAGAATATCCCAAGAAAAGACTATCTAAAATGCATTTGAGAAAGGCTAAATATTGGATCTCAATGCTCCCTCCATGATTTGGGAAGGTGGGGCATCACTGCTAACTCTCTGAGCAGAACACTGCACAACTTGTGTGGGTTATTTTCTAGCTGAATATTAGCCCAACTTCACCAAGCAGTTCAGTTCTATAGACCCGATTCAGCCCCAAAGAGTAGCCTAAATAGATTCCCTACGTAAGAAAAAAGAAGAAAAAGAAAGCAAGAAAACCTGGTCAGTTTAAATTTTCTTAAAGGAAATGTTAATGTTCTCTAGTAAAAGAATATTTATAATACGTTAAAGGAAATTTTTAACAAGTCTAGTGATGTCAACGCAAAGCAATGGGGGCATATTGGCAGGAGAGCTCCTTTAAGAGTCCAGTGGTCTGGTCTCAGCCCTTCCATTAACTAGCTCCGGGGTGTTGGGCAAATTACTTCCCTTTCTGAGGCTCAATTTTCTCATCGGTAAAATGATGGAGCTGGCCTTGGATCCCTAAGGTCCTATTCAGTGCCAACACTTTTGAGGCTGAGTCTATAAAAGATTTGAGATGGCTAAAATAGGAGCAGGAGGCAGATGGTATATTGGGCTCAAGAGCTGTGACCAGGAAGAGCTCTGACTACTTCTTTTTTTCTTTTTCTTTTTTTTTTTTGAGATGGAGTTTCGCTCTTGTTACCCAGGCTGGAGTGCAATGGCGCGATCTCGGCTCACCGCAACCTCCGCCTCCTGGGTTCAGGCAATTCTCCTGCCTCAGCCTCCTGAGTAGCTGGGATTACAGGCATGCGCCACCATGCCCAGCTAATTTTTTGCATTTTTAGTAGAGATGGGGTTTCACCATGTTGACCGGGATGGTCTCGATCTCTTGACCTCGTGATCAACCCGCCTCGGCCTCCCAAAGTGCTGGGATTATAGGCATGAGCCACCGTGCCCTGCCCTGACTACTTCTTAAGAGTGATATGGATCAAGAAGTGGAAAAAGAAATGCAACTTTGTATCCATAATGAAAGACACATGTTACTATACATTTGTCAAAATCCATAGAATGAACACCAAGAGTGAACCTTAATGTCAACTATGGACTTTGATTAATAATGTGTTAAAGTTAGTTTGATTGCAATGTCTATTTTCTTTTCTTTTTTTCTGTTTTTTTTTTTTTTTTTTTTTTTTTTGAGTTGGAGTCTCATTCAACTGCCCAGGCTGGAGTGCACTGGTACTATCTCAGCTCACTGCAACCTTCATCTCCCAGACTCAAGTGATTCTCCTGCCTCAACCTCTTGAGTAACAGGGACACCACCATGCCCTGTTAATTTTTAGTATTTTTAGTAGAGATGGGATTTTGCCATGTTGGCCATGCTGGTCTTAAACTCCTGACGCTATTTTCTTTTCTTTTTTCTCTTTCTTTCTTTCTTTCTTTTTTTTTTTTTTTGAGACAGAGTCTTGCTTTGTCACCCAGCTGGAGTGCAGTGGTACAATCTTGGCTCATTGCAACCTCCGCCCCCCCAGGTTCAAGTGATTCTCCTGCTTCAACCTCCCAAGTAGCTAGGATTACAGGAACATGCTACCACGTGTTATAAATAAACCTTTGGAGTCATAGGAAAACAAGCACTTAGACAAAGGGTTTTTAGCAAAGCAAATTTAATTCTGTGCAGAGGGTTGCCCCTTACATCGCCAGGAGAGCAGCACATAGAACAAAGGAGGGAGCATGTTTTTATTCCTGATGCAAATCCTGCCCCTCTCCCTTTCCCCATTGGCTGGGGTCAGACTGCATAATTTGAGCTAGGCTTGACTGGCTAACCATTTAAACTTTTTTTCAGATAAAGTGGGCACGTAAGGGAGAGAGGGGAGCAGGAGAAGGGGTCATCCGCGGCGAGCAAGAGGGCCAGTTTCTTCTTAAATAAGGAAAGGAATGTGAGCTGGTTCTGATAATGCCACGGTGCTGTGGCCTGCTTGGGTTGGGCATGTAGTAAAAGCAGAAAGAAGGAAAGAAAAAGAAAGTGGGGGGTACTGGGTATTAAAGAATCAGGCTGTTTGAAGAGAAGCCTTGCCATATCTCACAAATGCCCAGCTAACTTTTTGTTTTTTTAGTAGAGACGGGGTTTTGCCATGTTGGCCAGGCTGGTCTCGAACCCCTGACCTCAAGTGATCCACCCTCCTCGGCCTCCCAAAGTGTCGAGATTACAGGCGTGAGCCTCTACACCCGGCCACTACTCCCTTCATACAACACATCAATAAGCTTCTGGGGATGGGGCAGGAAAGTTATGATAAAGGTATGATAAGAGATATTATCTTAAAAGATATTAAAGATGCATGAATATATTAATAAAAAATAATAATGAAAGACCAAAACTAATACTAAGACTAAATTAAGCTTCCAACCTTAGATGGCTTCTTGTTGAAATTCACTCCACAAATTTGATTTCATGACTTCTAGAAGCCCAGGGACCCAGGTAAGTGGGCATTTAAGCAATCAGTAAACAGTAGGCTCTCGGCCTGCAGGGCCATGAGCAGGACAACCACAAAACCCCTTCTCATGGAGCTGACAGTTCCGTCTAGTGGGTAATAAGGACATTTTATAGCTTGCATTTGTGGAAGTATTTTATGTGCCAGGCTCTGTGTGAATTTTTTGGAGTATTTTTTATTTAGTTCTTACTATAACTCTACAGGTATATACTATCATTACTTTATTTTACACTTAGGGAAAGTGAGTCACAGAAAACTGAAACAAATTACCCAACATCACAAGGCAAGTAAGAGACAGAGTCGAAACTCAAATGTGAGCCATATGATCCTGGAGCCTCCTGGCTTCTGCTTTGACACTAGTAAGTCTTTAATAATAATTAATAAAAATTAAAATAATAAGCACTTGGCCAGGCATGGTGGTTCACACCTGTTAATCCCAGCACTTTGGGAGGCAGAGGCGGGTGGACCACCTGAGGTCAGGATTTCAAGACCAGCCTGGCCACATGAAGAAACCCCGTCTCTACTAAAAATACAAAAATTAAACAGGCACAGTGGCGCGCACCTGTAATCCCAGCTACTTGGGAGGCTGAGGCAGGAGAATTGCTTGAACCTGGGAAGCAGAGGTTACAGTGACCTGAGATTGAGCCACTGCACTCTAGCCTGGGTGACAGAGCGAGACTCCGTCTCTAGATAATAATAATAATAAGCACAGCAGAGAAAAGTCACCTGTCTTAGAGAGTAAAGGAAGGCCTCCTGAGGAAGGGACTGGAAGAGGAGCAGAAGTTAAGCTGCACAAAAGGGTGAAAAGCCTGAGGTGAGAAAGCTGCTCTAAGTTATTATCAAATAATTATACTTTAATTTATTCACAAAAGCCATTGTACTGTTACCACACACATATGCCTAAAATAGCATTAAGTAAAGGCCATCTATCCATTATTACATACATTTGCAAAAAATAGCTTTAAGTGCACAGTTTTTAAAAATTATTTTAGAAATTGCAATGGAGTACAAAATTATCTTTTTATGTAAATTCAAGATTAGATGATTATTTCTATCTAGGCTGTGCTACAGAGGTATTCTCTCAGAATCATTTCTGGATGGCAGTTCCAGAAACCTGGAGATTCTGGTAATTAAACCTTCACTTCCAAATGACAGGAGTTGGGGGGAGCCAGGGAGATGGAGTTTTTGAGGTGCCCAGTTCAGTATAGTGAGAATCCAAGTCTTCCTATAAATGAACAAGAAACCACCACCCTCCTCTAACCTCCTCCACAACCACTAGCTGGGTACTCGCTAAGGGAGTGGGGGGCAGGTAGGCTTCTCAGCCCTGGTTATGGAGGACCTCTCTAAATCAGGATGGAGCCATTCTTGGTCACAGAGGAGCAAAGGAAGCAGATGAGGTGGTCGGCCTGGGCCCTGCTCATGGGGGAGCAGCCTGCCGCAGGCTATGACTGATGGGAGCATGGAAGTCCCTGGGCGCAAGTGGCTGTGCTGAGCCTGAATCCGATAAGCCTGGGGGGTTTTGTGTGTAAAGGGACAAAATGATACTCTATTTGTGTCAGGGCTGATATGTAAAGCTAGATCTAGAACCAATTCTAACACACATTATACAACTTGGAGTGCAGGACTGTTTTTACGCATCGCGCTCTTTCTTCCAGAAACTATCCTCCTATTCATCAAAGAGAGGGAAAAGGTCATGTCCATAATTCTAGCCTTAGGTTTCGTTCTTAAAAGTTTAAATGACTGTCTTAGCCCAAGCATTCCTAGAACACTTTGGAAGTTACGACTTCCATTGCCAGTGATGAGTCTAGCAGGGACCCGTACAGCCTCATCTAACGGCACTACAATACCCCAGAACTCTGCACATACTCTCCCCTCACCTACCCTAGAGAAATCATCTGAGGTTGGAATACCTACTTGGGGATGGAAGGGTCAGGAACTTCTATTTAGTGAAGCCTGCTTTGAAACACGCACTTTCACATATAGGATTGAACCCTCACACTGACCCCATCTCTCAGAGCCCCTATTTTACAAAAAAGAAAAAAACACCATGGCTCAGCGGACCTCTATCTTGACATGATTCCCTGTTGCTAAGTAATTTTAATACCTGTGCATTAAAGCAGGAAGAGAGCATCTAGGAATTCCACCTACTCTTTTTTTTTTTTTTTTTTTTTTTTGAGATGGAGTCTCTGTTGCCCAGGCTGGAGTGCAATAGTGCCATCTCGGCTCACCGCAACCTCTGCCTTCTGGGTTCAAGTGAATCTCCGGCCTCAGCCTCCTGAGTAGCTGGGATTACAGGCACACACGAGCACGCCCAGCTAATTTTGTATTTTTGGTAGAGATGGGGTTTCTCCATGTTGGTCAGGCTGGTCTTGAACTCCCAACCTCAGGTGATCCGCCCTCCTCGGCCTCCCAAAGTGCTGGGATTACAAGCGTGAGCCACCATGCCTGGCCTTCACCAGCTCTTTCATGTGCTCAGCACAAATTGGTAGATGCTTCTAACGAAGTTACAGGGAGCAATGCAGATGCCTGTGCGAAGCCCGCCCTCCGTGGCCCAGCACAGGCTGCTGACTATATTGTGAAATGTTTGAGGATACAAAGGCCTCTGGGAAACCTCACCAGTCTAACTTTCAAAGTACACATGTTCGTCTACTTACCATGGGGTTCCGTCCTGATAAACCCACCCTAAGTCGAAAATATTGTGAAGTTGAACCATTTTAAGTCTGGGACTGTCTATAGTAACATCTGTGTATCCTTCACCACTGAGCAACCGGACTTGAAATTAGGAGGAGGGCCAGGCGCTGTGGCTCAGGCCTGTGATCCCAGCACACTGGGAAGCCAAGACGGATGGATTGCCTGAGTTCTAGACCAGCCTGGGCAACATGGTGAAACCCAGTCTCTACTAAAATACAAAAAATTAACCAGGTGGGCAGTGCATGCATAGTCCCAGCTACACGGGAGGCTGAAACACGAGAATTGCTTGAACCTGGGAGGCGAAGGTTGCAGTGAGTCAAGATTGTACAACTGCACTGCAGCCTGGGCAGCAGAGCAAGATCTTATCTCAAAAAAAAAAAGAAAGAAAGAAATTAGGAGGAGAGAAAGGTGGATGGAGGTGCCGGATGTGACAGGATAGTCAAGGAAGTTAATGAAGAGGCATGGGGGCACACAGCAAGGGTGAGGAGGAGGGATGCAGATGGGACTGAGATTACTCTTCTGCAATGAGGCAAGTTGGGGAAAAGTTTGACGGAGTCAAGATGGGAAAACATCTATAAATGCAGGGCTCTGCCTCTCCCAAAGGAAACTGCAGAGTGGATGATAACTGTCCTGTTAATTAATAATGAGAAAATTGACTTATTTGTTTCACTTCCCAAAGATAAATAAATCAATAAATGGCCCAACCAACCCTATGGAGCTGAACTGGCCCCATATTCCCCTTTGTCCCTAGATCCAGCCTTTTATGTCCTTTTTCACCAACTTTGATATTTCAGTTATTAAAATATAACCCAAATAAAGCCTTAAACAGCAATGATTCTTAATTCGGACTACTTTTTAAGTGTATTCATATGCAACATTTGCCTTACTTTAACATTTTGTTTCTTTCCAATGAACAAAGCAGCTTTTTTTCCTTTAAGAAGAAACACACTTTCCAAAAGGCTGTGCCTATTTCTTATCTCCTTGAGCATGAGTGCAGTGCAAACAATAGAAATCAGTATGAGAACATGTGATTCCCCTCTTCGATGGGGTCATAAATATGTTACAAGTAAATGCTGAAATAATGACTTTCTTTGGACATCTTTTTTAATTAGAGCTGAAAGAGTTTAGAAAAAATAATAACCACCTGGCAAGCCAGCTCCTCTTTGAAAGCGGAATTAAAATCAAATGAGAGAAATAATTAGGACAGCTGGAAATAATAAAAACAATAGATACCAGACATGTCTATGACAAAACACAACAAACCGGAGAGACATTACACTGCAAAATCTTAATTGTGTCATAGCTCACTAAGTCTCTCTCTTTTTACCCCGCTCAGTCCTTGATCACAACGGAAAAAAAAAAAAAAACTGTATTTCAAGATGTAAAGCCAACACTCATAACCTGAATGAGCATGACAATAAACAGAGGTAGCTGTTTTGGAATATTTACCTAAATAGATACAATGCCGCAGTTTGACTGAATTATTGCTTCTCCTTTTTTGTTTCCTTGTAGAAGGTGCTAATTCTTACTTCTTGCGAATTGTGGATTAATGTCTATTTTTTGATGTACGTGTAGTCTTAAATTTTGTTTTTCAAATATGAGGTTTTTTGGATTCTGTTGTCCAGATTCAGAATTACTCCTGAGTAATTGCTAGCCTGAAAACAAAACAAAACAAACAAACAAAATAAAACTCACCCCAGATGAATTATGCCACTTCTCTAGAATGCAGATGCTTCTTTTTTTTTTATTGCATTTTGGGGTACATGTGAAGAACATGCAAGATTGTTGCATAGGTATACACATGGCAGTGTGATTTACTGCCTTCCTCCCCATCACCTATATCTGGCATTTCTCCCCATGCTATCTCTCCCCAACTCACCACCCCCTGCTGTCCCTCCCCTATTTCCCCCCGACAGACCCCAGTATGTGATGCTCCCCTCCCTGTGTCCATGTGTTTTCATTGTTCAACACCCACTTATGAGTGAGAACATGCAGTGTTTGATTCTCTGTTCTTGTGTCAGTTTGCTGAGAATGATGGTTTCCAGGTTCATCCATGTCCCTACAAAGGACATGAACTCATCATTTTTTATGGCTGCATAGTATTCCATGGTGTATATGTGCCACATTTTCCCTGTCCAGTCTATCATCGATGGGCATTTGAGTTGGTTCCAGGTCTTTAATACAGATGCATCTTTAGTCACTGCTGTTCTAAATAGCATTTTTTTCTTTCTATTTTACAGGCTAGGAAAAGGCTAAATGCCAAAGTGCTAATAGCAGTTTGCTTTGGGAAATGGGGTTACTGATGCTTTTTCTTTGTGTTTATGGTTTTTTCTACATTCACTAAATTTCTCATAACTTAAAGCCAAACATAGTTTTGCTTTAATTCTTCAATCCTATAAATGCATTCAAGAGGGGGAAATGACCCAGAAACATATTAACAGCATTTAGCAATGGGACTGGAACACAGAGGAATGAAGTTCACTGACTTTGCAACTACATTAAAGTGCAAATCGCTTGCCCTGTAACTCAACTGGAAGGTAGGGAAAGGTCCCACAGTAAATCAAGACCCTCACCGACAGCAGCGAGTGGAGCAGATAGCTCAGTGTGGATCTGGAAATCAGGTTATCTAGGTATTCCGTGAAGGACATCCTACACGGTGGTGTGAAAGCCACTTAATCTCCTCAGTCTCCTTGCCATCAGACTATCTCCTTTTCCACAGGCAAAGCTTCCGTTTAAAGTTAATGGAAACTGAGAGAATTGGGACTCTGCCTTTACTTTTTCTCTCTGTCAAACAAAGATAAAGGTTTTATTCAAACTTTTTTATCTGAAGAGGAGCAGCACCTGAATGAAATATGGTCATGATCAGAAATCTTAAGAATTAGGAAATTTCCAGACACTCACATAAACGATACAATGCCTTAACAAATGAAGGAGGAACTTATTCTGTACAAAAACCTCTATGTAAGCAATCTTCCTTGAAATAAAGAGTCTCCACATATATGCATTTATATAAGTAGTGTTAACCAAAGATTAAAAAGTTAAAAAAAAAAATTTAAAGATTTAACTTAATCAAAATGATTCAGGTTTTTATATTTCAGGACGTTAGCAAATGCAAGTTCTTTACATCTGAATGGTTACAGAGAGTTCAACATTTTTTTCTGGAGGTTTAGTTTGGATCTGCCCCCTCTTTTTAAAAGCCTTGCTCCAGTATGTTTAATAATTGGGTTTAATCTCCCCAAATCTGTCCAGTTTGAAAGGCATAGTAGAAAGATTACTAATTTTTTGCCCAATCCTGCAATTAATGAACAAAAATTAATTAGTAATCTTAAATAAGTTATTAAATATCTATGAACCACAGAGTGGTACTCACCACATATTTGTCTAATGAATGAATGATCAAATACAGCTCAGTTTTTTCATCTTGTCACTCAATGACTTACTCTAACCTTCTGTGGCCTGTGTGTCCCTCCTTATGAACCATAGAAACAGTTCCCACACACGAGTCAGCCAACCAGCAGCAACTAACATCAGGCTGTGATGAAATTTTTAACAGTTTGCATGGAGTGAGAGGAAGTAAATAAGGACAATATAGTTGGTTTGTCATAAGGCTAAATCCTTTTAATTTAGAGAACTATTCTATAGTCTGCATGTCCTTTGTATTTCTTTGGAAATTTTTTTGTTTGTTTTATGAAATGATAAAAGAAGAGAGTAATTGATAAAAAAAGATATTTACTTGGCAAAATATAAAATCCATAAAATCCTTGATTTTTTTCTAATTCTACTATTCCACAAGCTCTCAAAGTCTGGGAACTACTGACTTAGAAAATGTGCATTAAAATGTACAAGAAAAAAGGCGCTTTCTCTTTTCCCCCTCCCCAGATTTGTATCCCCTAGGAGAACAGACTGACTGACTATTGTCTGTTGGCTCCTCTGCATCGAACTTCAAACTCTTTCATTCCCCACTCTTGTCCTCCTAAATGCAAAGAGGTAGCCAGATAACCACTTTCATTCTACACACTCACCATGTATTATACAATGAAATGATTTCCCAAATGCAATTTCATTGACTATCTCTCTCATAGCTCCTTCTAGAAAACTGCCATGTAACCAGTTTTAGGACATATAAGCCAGAGCCAGCCCACTCACCTTCTAAACACTGACCAATAAGATCCTCTTTCTTCAAATCTGAGCAAACAGGACATAGAGATAGGCTGTGGTGGGTACTAGCTTGAGAGGCTATGATACAAACTTGGGGACAATAGAGTCATGAAAGACAGGCAAGCAGGGAGAGTACATCAAGAAAAACACCAGAAAGAACTTAAAGAAAGAAACAAACTCCTCAGAGACAGTGAAAGTAGCCATATTTCTGATTTCTAGTTCCCAGTTCCAGTTGGATTATTTGAGTTTATTTAACCCCTATCCTCCACCAACTGCCTTTCTGTACTCGAGCTAGTGGATTTCTATTCCTTGTCACTAAAAAAAAAAAAGTCTCAGCCAGGATCACGCCTGTAATCCCAGCACTTTGGGAGGCTGAGGCAGGCAGATTGCCTGAGGTCAGGAGTTCAAGATCAGCCTGGTCAGTATAGTGAAACCCTATCTCTACTAAAAATACAAAAATTAGCTGGGATGGTAGCGGAGACCTGTAATCCTAGCTACTCAGGCAGGAGGCTGAGGCAGGAGAATCGCTTGAATCCAGGAAGCAGAGGTTGAAGTGAGTCAAGATCACACCACCGCACTCCAGCCTGCGTGACAGAGTGAGACTCCATCTCAAAACAAACAAACAAACAAAAAATTGTCTCAAATTGAAAACATGGATTAACATTCATGTATTCGCAGAAAAGAGATTTACCAGTGTTTTTTTTATCTAAGATTGTTTTTACTAGAGAATTTCCCTTCCTTGTTTCTGCAACACCAAAAATATGCAAACCATCAATCAGACTTCTTTCTTACATTCCCTTTAAGCGCTGTGCAAAAAATGTTTTTCAGGCATAAGGAAAAGCCCAGCTCTCAGCCCCTCTCTTCACCCTGCCTCTGCCCATCCCCATCATCACCACAGAGTAGGTTTGATCACGTGTCCATCCGCAGCCCAGCCCCCTGCACAGACTGCATAATCTGCTTGCTAAGGCACAGCTCAGAATGCCAGTGCCTGGTTCCCAAAGAGAGCACATCAGTGACCCCAGTGGGTGGAAGCACCTGTCATTGCCATTTTCCCATTGAGATACAATCCAGAGAAGTGAAGGGATGATTTAATATCCTACAGGGAACAAGCAAGGGAAATAACATTTTATTTAACCTTCAACCACCCTAAAAGGTAAAGTATTAACCTAAAAGATAAAATATACAAACACGCTAAACCTCGCAAGGCTTGCCTACGCTTTACCAAAGGTCATACATCCAGTAAGAGGTGAGGCCTGGCTTTGAGTGAAACTGATTAAACTCTAAAGTCTATACTCATTTAATAATACATCCTTCTGCCTCCAAGTTTTTAGTGGTCAAATCACATTTAAACCTAGATCACACGACTCCTGATGCCTAAACAAGGGTTCTCCCCAGTCATTATTCTGGCGTTCTCCAGGAACAGCTCAAAGAAAAAGGTGTGGAGATGCAGCACTGGGTAGAAGAGAAGGAAGGCAGCTGAGGACCCTGTTGTCGCTTCAGCCCTCGCTCCTCTTTTTCTCTAACATTTCATCAAATGAGGGCACGATTTATAAGCCATCTCCAGGTTGTGGCCCCGGGTCACTGTCCCTACCCAGTCCAGACGTTGGGGAGGCAGCCTCTAAGATAGCCATCAGGCCAGGCACAGTGGCTCATGCCTGTAATCCCAGCACTTTGGGAGGCCGAGGCGGGAGGATCACGAGGTCAAGAGATCAAGACCATCCTGGCCAACACGGTGAAACCCGTCTCTACTAAAAATACAAAAAAAATTAGCCAGGCATGGTGGGAGGTGCCTGTGGTCCCAGCTACTCAAGAGGCTGAGGCAGAAAAATTGCTTGAACCCAGGAGGCGGAGGTTGCAGTGAGCAGAGATTGCGCCATTGCACTCCAGCCTGGTGACAGAGCAAGACTCCATCTCAAAAAAAAAAAGATAGCCATCAATGACCCCCCACCTGCAGGATTCATACCCTGGTGTCATACGCTCGCTGTACCTGGCTGGTCTGGATAACCAACAGCATGTGACAGCAAGACTGACAGTGGGTTAGTAAAAGCATGTAACTACCCACTTGGGTACTCTTTCTTTCTTTTTCTTTCTTTCTTTCTTTCTGTTTCTATCTTGGATCACTCGCTCTGGGGAAAGCCAGCTACCATGTCATGAAGTTGCTTAGGCCACTTCAGAGAGGCACACATGACAAGTGAGGAACTAACGTCTCCCGCCAACAGCAAGCAAGGAACTAAAGCCTGTCGGCAACCATGTGCGTGAGTTAGAAAAGGATCACTTCCCACTTGAGTGTTCACGTGAGACCGCAACCCTGGCAACAGCTTCAGAGCAACCTCACGGAGACCTTAAACCAGAACAACCAGCTAAACTGCTCCCAGGCTCCTGATCCACAGAAAAAAATGTTTGTTGCCTTAAGTCGCTAAGTTTGGATGTATTTTGTTACGTAGGAATGGACAACAAATTCACGTCCTGGGAATTTCCCCCAAATACTAAACATTTCTCCTGCCTTGGCTTACTCAGATTATTCCTGTCGAAGTAAGGCATTTTCCTCTCTCTCCATAAACACATCATTGGTGTTAATACACTGACTCCCCTTTCTGGCTGGGGAATAAACTCTGTAGCTATCTCACAAATATTTCGTTTGAAATATGCG
This sequence comes from Aotus nancymaae, assembly GCF_030222135.1. Lineage (NCBI taxonomy): Eukaryota > Metazoa > Chordata > Mammalia > Primates > Aotidae > Aotus > Aotus nancymaae. Next base: position 11,026,212 of record NW_026988431.1, read on the forward strand.
TATAGTTCTGGACAGTGAAATCTTCAGAAAGCCACTACTGTCTGCTTCCTTGGCTTTGCCATTTCTATAATCCCTTTAGTTTTCTGAGTCTTTCCCTCACAATAAGTCAGTCAATAGAAACCACAGAATCTTAAGGAAGAGTTTGACTCCTCTCCTGGGCAGAATATTTAAATCATACGTTATTGTTTGTTTTCAGGTCAACCAGTACAATTATGCAACATAAATTCTTTTAAAGCATCTGGGACTTCAGTTCAATTTAAGATCCTGTGGGCTTTATTACCAGAATGAATGATTATAAAATATATGCATGCAAATGAAGAGATAAAAAAAATTAAAGGGCATATGAAATTTAATGGCTGCTACTTGTAATTCCATGCCAAAATTGTTGCAAAAGACAGTCGCTATGCAATACCATGTAAAACTGTGGTTTGTGGTATTTACAACTCGAGAATGTGGTTTTAATATTCTATCGCCATGGATATATATTATAAAACAGAGTAGAGAATTAAGTTTCTGGTATTAACACATGGGGGAGGGGGAGAACGTTTACCCAAGGCTGTCACCGATTTTACTGCCAAAATAAAGAGCTTGTTTTGACTAAGGTGATTCACTCCAACAGCGCACCACAGTGAAAACTTTGTGAAAAATGGAGATTCTTTATTTTTGAGTGTTTTTATTCTAAGAGCTCAGTTGGGACTAATCTAATTCAGTCAATATTTATTAACTGCCAAAATTGTGAAAGCTAATATATTCGCAGATCTGGGGGCTGGGAGTGGAGCGAGTTGAAACTGAAGCTCACAATCTCAGCTCTTGAGAGAATCACAATCTAGAGAAAGCAGTGGGCAGGCGTGTGCGTAAAGAATCTGAACCTGGGTTGCGTAAATTGTCGGAGGAGCCACGTAACAGGCTCCCACCTCTGGACTGCTCTCCTCTAATCCAGCATCCACATTGCTGCCTGAGTTTTACCCAAAATAGAGAAACTTTTCTTCGTAAAGTTCTCCATTGCTTATAAAATACAGTCCAGGCCAGGCATGGTGGCTCACGCCTGTAATCCCAGCACTTTGGGAGGCTGAGGCAGGTGGATCACCTGAGGTCAGGAGTTTGAGACCAGCCTGACCAACAAGGTGAAACCTCATCTCTACTAAAAAAAAAATATATATATATATATATATATATATATATATATATATATATATATATATATATATATATATATATAAATTAGCTGGGCATGGTGGCAGGTGCCTGTAGTCCCAGCTACTCAGGAGGCTGAGACAGGAGACTTGCTTGAACCCAGGAGATGGAGGTTTCAGTGAGCTGAGAGCGTGCCACTGCACTCCAGCCTGGGCGACACAGCAAGACTCAGTCTCAATAAAAAAACAAATACAGTCCAGATTCCTTAGTACCAGCTCTTCAACATTTGGTCTAAAATTACCTTTTCCTATTCAAACAACACTCTAAAGAGAAATGCTTAGAGAAAAAACGATTCAGCTTGAAAAAACTAAGGCTTCCAGTACGGTTCTTCAAATAATGTATGACCATCCACTGTTTCTACAGGACTCATCTCTTTCTAATTTTTGCTTCCAACCAGAACAAACTTCTAAAGAATGGAGTCATGAGGCAACCAAGAAGTGGCTGGGACATTTTCTCGCAGGGACTGGTACAGAGGAAGGAAATAAAAGGGTGTGTTATTATGAAAGAAATTTGATATTAGCACCGCCTTTTCCTAACATTTCTAATTCCAGTCCCAGACCCCCAAAGAGGAGAGTGTTGTATTTCTAAATGTCTCAGGTCTTTGTATATTTCACCCAGAAAGAGAAATTTCTCTGGGATCACCCATGAATAGAGAAGGGTTGGTGAGATCTGGAGACAGAAAAAACTGCCTTATTCATTAGGCTGAGACAGTGAGATCGAACACAGTGGAGACAAAAGTTGAGGAGCTTTAGGATGGGAAGGCTCTTGTGTGGATTTGAGTTTTCTTAGTGGGTGGAAAACTCCCCCATGATACAGACACAGGTTCTTCTTCCATGTTTCACCCCCAATGCCACAGGATCCCTGTAGAAGGGAACACTGACAGCACAAGAGAAGGTAAGGTCACAGCAGTCAACGGGGAGCAAATGTCTGCCTCAACTCCCAGTGTCGCCAGGCGCCCAGCCCCAACACCAGCATCAGTAGAAAGAGCAAGAGTCGAGCGGTTGCTACCGAGCTAGCTTTGAAATGTACCACTTTTGGTCAAAATACACGCTTCAGCTAATGCTTTCTTCCAGCTGGTTGTCTTCCTGCCTGCCCTGTGTCGTAAAATGGGAGTCCCTTACTGCATTATCAAGGGGAAGGCAAGACTGGGACGTCTAGTCCACAGGAAGACCTGCACCGCTGTCACCTTCATACAGGTTAACTCGGAAGACAAAGGTGCTTGGCTAAGCTGGTGGAAGCTACCAGGACGAATTACAACGACAGATACGATGAGATCCGCCATTACTAGGGAGGCAATGCCCTGGGTCCCGGGTCTGTGGCTCACATTGTCAAGCTCGAAAAGGCAAAGACTAAAGAACTTGCCACTAAACTGGGTTAAATGTACACTGTTGAGTTTCTCTACATAAAAATAATTAAAACAATACAAATTTTCCTTAAAAAAACAAAAGAAAAGAAAGAGCAAGAGTCAGGACAAGAGGCAGCATCACAGCCTAGAAACAGCATCTCCAGGCCAGGCGTGGTGGCTCACGCCTGTAATCCCAGCACTTTGGGAGGCCGAGGCGGGTGGATCACAAGGTCAAGAGATCGAGACCATCCTCGTCAACATGGTGAAACCCCGTCTCTACCAAAAATACAAAAAATTAGCTGGGCATGGTGGCGCATGCCTGTAATCCCAGCTACTCAGGAGGCTGAGGCAGGAGAATTGCCTGAACCCAGGAGGCGGAGGTTGCGGTGAGCCGAGATCGCGCCATTGCACTCCAGCCTGTGTAACAAGAGCGAAACTCCATCTCAAAAAAGAAAAAAAAAAAGAAAGAAAGAAACAGCGTCTCCATTGTGCCCCGTCAGTACCAAACAAACCCGATTTCTTACATAATCCCAAAAAGAAAGAGCAATCAGAGATCAAGCTTTCTACCAGTCGCATTAGCATGGGTTCAGAGCAAATTAGATTTGATTTAGAGATACAAAGGAATGTACCCGGGATCATTTTCTAAAACCTTTACTAAACATAGTTCAGAAGCTGTTTCCAGATAAGAATGCTCAGCCCATGTGTTTCCAGATTCCTAGAGACGCTTTCGCTTTTGCATGCGTCTATAGAGAACATTCCATCACACTTTAAGGAAAAAACATTTCCCCGTTCCTTCTTCCTTATTTGTCTCTTTTGAAGGCACTCTAACAGGGTTTACAGACTCAACCACAGGCTAACTCCAGCCCACTGATTGTTTTTGTACAGCCTGTGAGCTAAGAGTGGTTTTCACATTTTAAATGATTGAAAGGTCATAAGAATATTTTGTGGCACATGAGAACTGCATGGAATTCAAATGTCCACTGTCCCTAAATAAGGTTTTATGGGCACACCCATGACCATCTCTTCATGCGTCATCTATCGTTGCTTTCACTACAATGGCAGAGTCAAGTCGTTGTGACAGAGACCATCCGGCCCTTTGCAGAAAAAGTTTGCTTTATCCATGTCAAGAAAGAGATGATTTCCAAGACTTAAGAAGGAGGGTCCTGTTTCGTATTAGTAAACCCAGTGCCCAACTGAGATGGGGGAAGCAGACTGTAGGCCTAGTCCAGAGCTTTCTCCTTTGCCCTGTGCCAAGTGGGGAAGGAGCAACAGCCCCCAAATTTGCCTGGCTGAAGAGTTTCTGTCTCCCATGTAAGGACCTAGAAATGAGTAGGCAACAGAACAGAAGGGGAAACATTTGCAAGGAAACCAGAGAGGGACTAGCCCATCCCCAAACCTGCAGCCCTACCCACTTCACAGTACCAACCAACCAAGCAGCCAGCTTCAGAGGGGAGGAGGCCAGCCAGCCAGGCTGCGAAGGGAGGCCACAGCTGCCAGCCCCTTAAAGCCCACCTCTCTCCTCACCACGGAGGCATGGAGATGAAGAAGGAGGACAGTTTCAGACAGACAAAATGACATTTCAACTGAAAAACAGGGGAGGATGGCAGCGGGAGAGCAGCCTCCTCCCCAAGCTTCAAAGAGTGCTTTTCAGAACTGAAATAAGACCAGGGACAAGAGTTCTAACGGAATATGCCCTCCCAGCTGAGCAAAAAGCAGAGCTTGCTGCTGTTCCTCCGTAACTCCATTCCACTGAGACCGCAGCTAGTGTAAACATCTGGGGCAGAGGGAGAAGGAAAATGATTTCGCAATTACAATGTATACCTCAAGAAATTGTTTCAAAACATGTTTTAAGCCTTGCCTTTTAACTGAAAATATTAGAAATTGATGTGAATTCACACTCACATCACTTTCCATGTGCCTCTCCTGGTCATCTTTTGTTTTAAATTGAGTTAGGCAAGCTGCTGAAACAGAACAACACCTAATTGCTTTTTCTACTCCTTTCACTCTACCAACATTTATTAAGCACTTACTATTTGCAAGGCGCTGTGCCAAGTACAAGCAGGGAAAAAAACAAAATGAATAATCCCAGCCCCAGAGAGTTGCAGTTCCCTAGGACAGATAAAAAGTATGATTTAAAATCACAAATATTTAGTACTGTGTAGAAACAATAAGCGTATGTGTGCATCTGAAGTGTAAAGTGTCAGAGATATTGAAGTTGTGAAAAGTGAACAGTTGAGCCTGAATAACTCAAACAAAATGAACCTTCCCCTCAGCTGTCAGTATGCGCTGGTAGAAGGTTTTGGAGACAGTTGCCTAGGTCAAGATTTTTCAAGGCCTGCTGGAGGAGCTCCTCCATCAGAATAACCTGGGATGTTTGCTAAAAGGCAACGAGTCAGTTCTGCCAAATCTGAACCACAAAGACAGGACCCATGATTCTGCCCAATTAACAAGCTCCCACAGGCGGTTCCTAAGACACTTCCAAGTTTGCGACAGAGGGCTGGATGACTGCTTCTTAAACTTTGCTATTCATTATCATCACCTGGACCCTAAACCAATTCAGAGTATGTAAGGTGAGACTCAGGCATCAGTAGCTTGTGACATTCTCCAGGTGATCCCAACGTGCTACCAAGTTGAGAACCACAGTGCTAATATCATTGCCCCGTAACTTTACACAAATAGTAGGCTCCATTTCGAGAGGGGGAAAAAAAAGAGTCATACTTTTCTTCTTCATTTATCTAAGTAGACATCATCATTTGACTTGGAGTAACCCATTTTTTGCTTCTGTTTCATACAATCTCTGAGATCTTGGGCTTTATAACGCAAACTAGGTCCACTCATGTAGCAGTCGCTGCAAGTGTGTATGTGGACAGACACATGTACATGTGGATGCGTGTACATGCACGCATGCATCATGCACCACGTGAAGGGCTAGAGGAGAAGAGATGAAAAAGTCAGGCCAAAAAGGTCCCTAGGAAAGCAACAATGTGAAAGTGCTAACATTTCAGTGTCCTGGGGCTCTAGGGGCACAGAAGTGTCTAACCAGCCAGGAACTGGAGGTGACAGGGGTAGTCTGGGCAGGAAGGTCATTGCAAAGGCCTCTTAGAGAAGGGGATACCCATTGAGGAATGAATAGAAGTGAGCCTCACAGAGAAGGGATAGCCAATTATAAAGATACAGCCACATCCAAGTTGGGAATATCTGGAGTATGATGTGGCTGTGGAGTGCCTCTGGCCTGTAGAAAGCACATGGGCCATGCTAACAGTCTCTTCAGGGCCAAGAAAAGCCATTATTCTGGCCTAGTGATTCTCAGTCCCAGCACAGATTAGAATCATGTGAGATATTTTAAATACTAATGAAGTCCGGGCCTCACCCCAAGAGATTCTGATTTAATGAGACTTGAGCAACTCTATTTTTAACAAGCTCCCACGTGATTGGAGGCGGCAGGTCTAAGAGTCACATCTGGAGTCTTAGTAAACAGACGGCTGGCCTTGGCCACTGGCTACATGGATTCTCCTGGTTGGGCTGGAGCAAGCTGGGGCTGGAGTCTGCAGGCTGCCTGCCCCATTCCTCTTCCTTCCTGCCTAGGCATGTGGCTGCTTTATTGCCTTCAGAGGGAAGAAAGCCAGGCTGCAGAGTTTTCAGGCTGGCTGCTCACCTGGTACAAAGGTGGTTGAGTGATGTCTGGCCACTCCTGGGTGCTCAAGCTGCTGCTCCAGCATCCTGCATTCCTGCATTGCTGTGAGCATTTCTGCGAGCACAAGCACATCCTCGTAGGGGGAGCAGGGGATCAGGATTATTGGTAGTAAAGGGGAGCCATGTGGTACACACCCTAGATGTATCCACAGGAATACAAGTCAGTACTTGTCAAAAGCCTAGATTCATGAAATTTATCATAATACGTAATAGAATTTCTCCCATTAAACGCAGTGAAATGAACTAAAACATTGTAATTAGATGCATAATGAAAATAACAGAATATGTAAGAAGAAATCAAAATAGTGAATTTGCATGGCAGGGCTGCTGGGCAGTCAGCTAAGTGTACCACCAGCTAAGTGATTCCCGGGCCACTGCAGCCAGACAGCATGTGATTCAAATCTGTGCTGGAGCAGAAGAACAAATTGCTCCATGTCATAAATCTTCTGGGTCATTTGCAAATAGTGGAAACCAGGAATGTTAAATCTGTGAATGCCAAGGGTGCGTTCATACATCAAAATAAACATTCGTACAGACAACACAAGTCCAAGTGGGAGAAATGTATAGTTGCTTTTATGCGTAAAAGGAATAGCTAAGAATCTATCCACTGATTCTTTGAAACAATATTTCTATATCCCCTCCCATATTTCCAAGTCAGCTGTAGGTACAATAAACAGATTTTTCTGAGTCAAAATCAGGACATGTGAGTAGAGAAAATACTTTTTTCTGAGTTGTAAATGTATTTATAAAGAAATATTGCCTTGGGCTCCTAGGAGGACCAAAAAAGCAATGCTGAGAGACGCGCTAAGGCTGGGACAAGTGCCATGTAGCAGAAGAAGGCGGGAGGTTCCCTTCACACAGCAGCAGATGAGGTTGCATCTGAGCAGGTTTCTCACCCCGGGAGCCCTGGGAAGTCCATCACTGTCCTACATACTGTCCAGGTGGCCATCAGAGAAGGTGTCTGGAGTGACAGGGCAGCAAAAGTCCAAGACAAGGCATGAGGAGGCAGACAGTGACCTCCCCTGAGGACAGTGAGGCAGTTGCATAAACATCTAAGAGATTAGTATATATGCCAGGAAGGTGGGGGAGGAAGACTAAAAAGATCAGAGGGGAATTTTAACATGAATGTGACTGAATTATAAACCTGAACTTGCATAGAAACTTCTGAACTAGATTGAGTTTACTTGGAAATGACTAAAATCAAAACTTTCTGCAGAGTCAGAAGTTACATTTACTATAAGAAAATAAAGATTACAATTCTGCATATCTGAATGCGAGATTGAAAAGGACAAAGCCATGCCATATGCTTTCCTTTATTCGCTCCTCCTCACGTGGGCAGGGTCCCTTCTTTCGTGGAGACCTGGGCAGGAACGTGGCCACTCCCTCAGACCCCCTTCCCAAGCCACTGCTGTGGGAGGTGGTGAGGCTGAGGCCATTAGTAGAGGCAGGTGTATCTAATCATTTCTTCATTCACTTTTCAAATGCTATTTTCTTTGATTTCCACTCCCTAAAGCCTTGGAATTCTGGGTCAGGAAGCCAAGGGGAAGTTTGGGTAGCCAAGAGCAGTAACACCAGACTCTCCTCTATAGGAATGTCCCCCTTTAAAAACCTGTCTTAACAAGAGTTTTTTGTTGTTGCTGTTTTTGGATTTTTTTTCTTTTTTTTTTTTTAATTAGAATACTGGGGATTGGTATTGGTTCCAGAAAATGAGCACACGCACCCACCCACTACACTGGGAGTAGAGTATAAACCTGATGAGACTTTTTTCTGGCAGGCAACTGGATATTATGTTTCAAAAAGTCTTTAAAATGTGCATATCCTTTTAACCAGAAATTCCAGTTCTAGGAATCTGCTTCAGGAAGTAATTTAAAGATCAAAGATCAATGTAGAGCAGTGGTTAAGAGCCAGTCCTTGATGTCAACAGAATCTGGGTTCAAGTCCTGATGTCACTCAATGAAACTTTGAGCAAATCACAGAATGTGAACTTTAATGCCCTGGTATGTGAAATAGGGGTAACAGTCATGCCCAACTCACAAGGCTGTCATGAGGTTACAATGAGTTCAAACATGTAAATGCTCAGCACTATGCCCAGCAAGGTATGAGAGTCTGATAAATATCACTGCTGGTCTTGATCCATATTGATAGTACTGAGAGGGGAGATCCCCTCCCTTGTCTGTTCCTGCTCGAGCTGTATATGAATGAGCAAATTAATGAAGCCAAAACATTGTAAGGTCAGATGTCCAGCCAATGGACAATGACATAGTTTCACCTCAGTTTTTCCTTTAGCATTGTAAGCCCATAAAAGGGGAAAGAAGCTGCTTCTCAGGGAGCTCAGTGAATGAGGCTGTAGCCCCCCGCAGCTCCCAGCCAAATAAAAAGCCACTTCCTTCCTCAGTTCGGTTTTTGAGAGGTTTGTGTCTCACTTTTCCTGCTTCAGTACAAGGATGGTCATCACACCCAAGTGTGCAAAAAGGGTAAGTGAAAATGCAACCAAAATATCTAGTAAGTGATTCATTTAACAAATTATGACATTCATAGAATAACCATTAGGCCATCCTTTAAAATGATGTTACGGAAATGTATCTATTGCTATAAAAAGATGTTCACAATGTATCATTAAGTGAAAGAAGCAGGTTTTCAAACTAGCATGCATGGCATGATCTGCTTTTCGTTAATACATGCATAAAGATGCATAGAAAAATACATGGAAAAATAGATGCTAAGATGTTAAGATGGTTGTCTCTGGGTCAGATTATAGGTTTTTTTTAATCCTACTATCTTTGGCTTTTTGTTTTTGTTTTGTATTTCATTTGTAATAAGAAAAAAAGTGTCTTCATGGAAATGTCACAAAGTATAAATGCTCCTTGGGAAGTCACAGGTAAATTTTATCAAGTAATTCTCAAAAATCAAGATTGTCCCTTCCAGAAGAATTCCAATTCTGTAAGAAGGGGAAAAGGGAACAGAAAATCACTGTCAGAACAGCTCTGGGATAATCACCACCATGGACAAGCTCCACCGATGGATGCTGAAATTCATGGATGAAAGTTGGAGGAGCAATAGAATATTTGAACAGTCTCAAGGCATCTCTCCCAAGGTAGTTATTAATTATTAAGGGGAAAATAGTAACTTTGCAGTGGAGGACTCTGGCAGTCAGCCGCTTAATTTAGTGGTCAAGGTTAACATCACCAGCAAGGAAGCACATCAACATCACAAACCCCTGATATGATGCTCAGCGTGAGAAACACACAGAACTTTAATCTAACCACAAGAAAACAAACTCAAATTGACAGTCTCCAAAATACCTGGCCAGTGTTCTTCAAGAGTGTCAAGGACATGAAAGACCACAAAAGACTAAGGAACCATCACAGATAGGAAGTAACTAAGGAGACATGACAACTAAGTGTAACACTGGGATCCTGGATTGGCTCCTAGAATGACTAAAGAATGCTTATAGAGAAACTGGGAAAATCCAAGTAAAGTCAGTAGTTTGGTAAGAATAGTATTGTCCTAATATTAATTTCTAGTTTCTGTACTTGTTATACGGCACTAAGATATTAATGTGAGGGCGAAGCTGGGTTAAAGGAATATGGGAACTGTATTATTTTTGCAATGTTTCTATAAATTTAAAATTATTTCAAAATAGAAAGTTTAAAATACAAACAAGACTGGACAAGCCTAGGTACTCTGGGTTAGGCATCTTTGGGAAAGTCCCTAAAAGGGCCCAGGCAGGAAAAGTCACAGTCCTCATCTCCTCATATTTGAATAGAAAATGTTACTTTTACAACTTGTTAGGCTAAAATTAGATTCACACAAACATAGGGGAAGGCAGCATCTCAGTTTTCAACACAAACCACAGAGAATATTCACAGATATTATCAAAGCACAACGTTTCTCTTTTGAATTGTAACTCTTCATAATTTCCCCATTCCAGTTCATTGGTTCAATTCTTTTTTAATCTCAAAGTGTCTCTTTTTTTCATGTCATACCTGTAAGTCAACAATAAATTAAAAAGATCAGTGATCTTTCAGTTTTAAATATCCCAAAAGGTGTCTTTATTATTGCCCATTTCTTTTGTTTGCCCTCTCAAAATCAATTATGAAATCTCTGTGTTGGCCAGACGCAGTGGCTCACACCTGTAATGCCAGCACTTTGGGAGGCTGAGGCAGTCGGATCACCTGAGGTTAGGAGTTCGAGACCAGTCTGGCCAAATGGTGGAACCCCGTCTCTACTAAAATACAAAAAATTAGCTGGGCATGGTGGCAGGCACCTGTAACGCTAGCTACTTGAGAGGCTGAGACGGTAGCATCGCTTGAACCTGGGAGGTGGAGGCTGTGGTGAGCTAAGACCACGCCATTGCACTCCAGCCTGGGCAACAAGAGCAAAACTCTGTCTCAAAAAAAAAGAAAAAAGAAGAAATGTTTGTGTCCTTAGTGCCTACAAAATTGGTATGGGATACAGGAAGACTGGTAGACCTCATGCCTCCTGAGAGAGCAGATGTTTAATCTCCCATTCCAAGCCTCTTGGTAATTAAAACAAGTAGCAACTACAAACACAATGAAACTTATTGGAGTTTACTATGTATTTACTTACATTATCTCATTCATTCCCACAACAATGTTCATCTTCATTTTACAGTTGACAAAACTGAGGCCTAAGGAAGTGAATTGTTTTTAAGGACATAGAATAAGTGGTAGAAGCAGGCAGGTCCCAGATGCCAGATACTCTATGATTTATTGAGTATTTTCAAAAATTGTGAATATTCATTGATGAATACCACTGGAATTAGAGGTCTGCCTAGAAACTTCTGGAAATCTAAAACTATGGGTTGAGGAAAGGATACGTATTGCGTGAGAGGGCCTGCTGGGAGGGATCACCCTTTCTATCTTCTATAAGGTAACTAAAAATATGTAGATCTGATGACAATAGGGGAAACAGAAACTGCATCATGCAAATCAATTCAAGGACAAGCAGGAGCTTACTAATCTAGGATTTCTCCTTAGCTATACAGGGATTCCTTTCACATTTTAATATGCAAAATTTCAGCTGACTTAGGATGAAGACTTGATTTGCCGATCACTATAATTCCACAGGTGGAGACTTTTACCATAGAGGGAGTACCACTTTTTTGTGAGCACTCTCTTCCCTTCCATAAAACATCCTACATACATCTGCCAGATTAATCTCTTCGAAGTTACAATCAATTTATTCCTCAGCTGAAAAACCTTAAATGGCTCCCCCTGCCTTTGAAATATTATCCTCAATAGTCTGGCTCCAACTTTTCTTTTCAATAAAATGTTATCATCAGTTAGGATATTTTTGTAGCAACTAACAGAAATCCCAAATTAAACTGGCTTAAACAAAAGGAAAATTATTTGCTCATTTAACCAGGAGGACAGAAATAGAATAAGGTTTCAGTTTGCAGTGGTTCTGGTTCCACGTCCCTAAGAGTCTCAGAGTCTCAGCCTGCCCCCCTCTGTGTGTGTTTCTGTGTGTGTATGTGTGTGTCTATTTCTCCTTGTCAAGCATTCTATATTCCAGCAAAATGAAAACACAAAACTTTGCTGTTCCCACCCTTTTCCATGGGAAACACCCTTGCCACCATTGCTACCCATTCTCCAAGGCCCACGTCTTCCACAATCCATCTCACATATCACTTATGATCGCAACTAAAGCCTCATTATAATAGGTGGATCCAAATCATCCCTTGACTCTACTGAGCCAGGGTGGCCAATGTAACACCAAATTTTGGGGGCTCCCATGCTGATGGACACGTGGCTGAGAAAGGTGACTACAAGTGCTGAAGAGGAGATACCAGCTCTTCCATCATCATCATTCATTCATGTATTGATTCATGACCCAACACCTTTGAGGAGCTTCCAATTGCCAGGTTCTCTGCCCCTGAAGAGCTAAGAGTCAGGGAGATGGACACATAAATAAAAACTGCCACATACAAAGATCAACGTTATGACAGCAATAAGCACAGAGTGAGGACGCATAGAAAGGAAGTGACAAACTCTGCCTGGAGAGTCAGAGAAGGCTCAGAAAGAGGTAACGCTGGATCCACGAAGGATGTAGATACTAAAACTATTCCAACGCATAAGCTGTTTCCCAAACACGTAAAGTCAATGCAAATACAATCAGATATGTAAGTAGTTCCATTTTAAATATAGGAATTGTTGGGAAAGGACAGGTTAGGACTTTTCAACTAAATATGGGGATAAATGAATTGCATAAACACAACCCAATCATTTTTTTATTGACAATAACAGCTTCTTTCCTGAGGCCCTTCTCTGTCTCTCCAGTTCCCTGTTGTTTGTAGGTAAATATCCACCTGCTATTTTACAGCAGTCTTGCTTAATTGGCAACCAGCTGCCTCTAAGAAATAAGATATTATGTTCAAATGTAACTATTATTTTCCACCCCATCTTATCATTGAAAAAAAGACTGAGTACAGGAAATACGTTCTTAACATAGCATCTTTACAAAATAAAACAAGCAATGTGACATAAAGTTCGTGGTGAGAATTCTCTCCTTTTTCAGATGTCAGCTCAAGGTAAGCAAAGACTGTGCAATCATGATTTGGTGAGTTTTATCACATTTCCCAAAGCAACAGGGCCAGTGCTAGTCATACTTCAGTGGTGACTTTTAAATTAAAGAATTAGCTGCTCCCTGAATTACCTGTCTTGAGTGTGTTTTTACTGGAAACTTGTATGGCCCTTGGAACATTTGAGACTCTTCAGTGGAGAATTTCTCTAGTCTGGGAGCTGGGTTTCCAGGCAGTTGGATGCTGCCTCCCTGCTCATTCTAATGTAGGCCTCGAGTGCCAGGGAGCAGGAGCATCCTGGGACAGTGCCCTGCATACATGGTTGGATACAGGCATGAGCAAGACCACCATGACCGTTAAAGGGAGGAAAACAAAAACATCAAGCCATCACTAATTAAACAGCAACCCTAAGAAATAGGGAAAGCCCAAAAGCAAATAAATGAATCATGAAAATCCAGGCACCTCAGTCAATGGATTGGAAGAGATTTGCTGGCGAGCGACAGGATGGGGGATGGAGTGCTACCAAGTGTTGCTTGCTAAGTCAACTCTGCTTCTCAAAGTTCCTGTCGCTGACATTCATGTTAATAAATAAAACAATACAGCCATGCACTGTATACCAACAGTTCAGTCAACAATGGACCACATATATGCCTAGGGACCTTCAAGATTATAATAGAACAGAAAAATCCCTAGCTCCTATTGTTACAGCATCATAGCACAATGCATTAGTCACGTGGTTTTAGTGATGCTGATATAAACAAACCTACCACACTGCCAGTTATATAAAAGTACAGCACATACAATTATGTACAGTACATAACACTTGTTAATAACAATAATAAATGATTATGTTACTGGTTTATGTATTTATTATATTATACTATAGTTTTATGGTTATTTTAGAGTATATTCCTTCTACTTCTTGGAAAAAAAGAAGTTGGTGGGGTGCAGTGGCTCACGCCTGAAATCCCAGCACTTAGGGAGACCAAGGTACGCGTATCACCTGAGGTCAGGAGTTCAAGGCCAGCTTGGCCAACATGGTGAAACACCATCTCTACAAAATTACAAAAAAATTAGCTGGGCATGATGGCAGGTGCTGGTAATCACAGCTACTCAGGAGGCTGAGGCACGAGAATTGCTTGAACCCAGGCGGCGAAGGTTGCAGTGAGCCGAGATCACACCACTGCACTCCAGCCTGGATGACAGAGTGAGACTCTGTCTCAAAAAAAAAAAAGAAAGAAAGAAAGAAAGAAAAAGTTGAGTGTAAAACAGACTCAGGCAGGTCCTTCAGGAGGAATTCCAGAAGAAGACATTTTTATCATAGGAGATTACAGCTCTGTGCAGGTTCCTGCCCTTGAACACCTTCCAACGAGACAAGTTGTGGGATGGAAGACAGCAATATCAATGATCCTGACCCTGTGTAGGCCAAAGCTAGTGTGTGTGTGTGTGTGTGTGTGTGTGTGTGTCTTCATTTTTAACAGAAGAAATTAAAAAGTAAAAAAATTGAAAAATTACAGAAAAAAGACTTAAGGAAAAAAAATTTTTGTTCAGCTACACAACGGGTTTGTGTTTTAAGCTATGTTACTAGAAAAGAGTCAAAAAGTTTTAAAAAGTAGTTTATAAAGTAAAAAAGAACTTACAGGAAGCTAAGATTAATTTATTATTGAAGAAAGAAAAATGGTTTTCAAAAATTTAGAAGCCTAAGTGTGCAGTGTTTATAAACTCTGCAATGGTGTCCAGTAAAGCCCTAGGCCTATTCACTCAGACACTAGAGCAACCTCTAGTCCTGCAAGATGCATTCATGGCAAGTACCCTACACAAGTGTGTCCATTTTTTTTATCTTTTATACCATATTTTTGCTGTACCTTATCTATGTTTAGATACATAAATACTTTCCATTGTATTATAATTACCTACCATATTCAGTACAGTACCATGCTGTACAGGTTTGTAGCCTAGAAGTAATTGGCTATACCATATAGCCTAGGCTTTCACATCTGGGTTTGTGTAGGCACACTCTGTTGTGGTCACACAATGATGAAATCACCTAACAACGTATTTCTCAGAACATATCCACATCCTTAAGTGATGCATTACTGTAGTTAATTCTTTCATCTGGAAAACATCAAGATTGCGATACAGGCATTAGAAACAGAGTCTTACAGATACAGCAGAGTGAGGCCAAGAAATTCAAGGGCCTTCTTTTGGTCCCACAGAACTTAATCCTAAAAGAAACTGCACAGTAACATATTAGAATGAAGGTGGAAATTTCCCTACAGGTAGCTCTGGTCCAAGGCATCGTTCTGAACTTGAGAGGGCATCAAGAAGTGCTTGTAGGAGTTCCCTCCAGGTCACCAGAAAAACCATGACAAAGTTTATCATTTTGTAATTCAACATAATCCAATAAATGTTCAATTCTATCTTTTTCTTTTCTTTCCTTTTCTTTTTTTTTTCAGACACAGTTTCGCACTGTCGCCCAGGCAGAGTGATTCACCCGCCTCGGCCTCCCAAAGTGCTGGGATTACAGGCATGAGCCACTGTACCTGACCAATTCTATCTTTTCACAGATGAGGAAGGCCCGGCCTGAGGGAATACAATGACCTCTTTGAAGTAATACAACTAACAACGTAAATGAAAAAGCTAAAACTTAGGCTTGATTCTTCTGAATCTAACTTCAAACCATCTCCAATGGAAAAAATAATAATATTGATGATGATTATACTGATGAGTAAAATCCAGAAAAAATAAAACCTCTGCTTTTTCCAAACATAGGGACTGTTCCTGCAGATATTACAGTTTCTAGGAAAATCGGCCTTGGATTTACCGCCCTGAACTCACCTGCATTCCTTAGCTCTCACCATCTTTGGTAAGTACCATTTGCCTGCTGCCTGCTATGTAAAATTATGCTTCTTTCAATAAATATAATGCGGGCCTATAGTCCTGGCTTTCCAGGGATTGTTCCGTATTCAACACATCTATATCTTTATTGGTTTTATAAATTCACTATATATACTAAAAAATGTCTTTCTGAGGTTACAGCCTGGTGCACTTAAAGCACCGTGAGGCGGCAGCTGGAATGGACGCCAACGGGAAAACAGCGCATGCGCCTCCCTCGGCACCGCCCCTCCCGCTGCCGCTCCGTATTTGCTCTTGGTTTTGGCGCGTTTCCACTTCCTGCCACCTGCTTCCGGGCCTCTGCATCCAGGAGAGCCCGCCCCTGGTTGAACACAGGAGGCTGTCGGCCATCATCCCTCCATCATCCCTAGCAGGTGCCTCGTTTCCTCTCTGCCAGCTTCCTGATCTCTCCCTCCCTGCCGTGGACTTGCAGCCACCACACCTCTGTCGTTGCTCCTTCTTAGCTGTCCTGAGTGAGAGGGATGACCAGCTCCTAGAGAAGAGCTTCACGTTGTAGGAATATTTGGAGTAGGTCGTTATTTTCTTAGTTGAGTCACCACATTTTTGTTTTGCCTGATAAGTGCATGTTTAAAAAGCTGCTACAATCCACTAGCGTCATTACTTTAAGTAATAATAATATTTTTGCAGGTTCTATTTTTTAAATAAATTCAAAAAGTTTAAAGGGCATTATCTTGTTATTTCAACTTAGCTTGATTTTTAAATTTTAATGTTTGTCCTTCCTTATTTATCCTCAGTTGGATGAAAATTTTGTCACAGACCTGCATTGGGGAGCAAGTGCCTTAAGAGTCTAGAGTTCAAATACCTTCGAGAACCGGGACATTGCAGATGGCTGGCTCTGCAGGCAGGGCGGGGACCAGCGTTCCTGCAGGAAAGTGAGGCATTGGCCTTCGGTGCAAAATTTTAGGGGGTGCCAAAAACTCAGTAATCAAGATAAATAACATTTTCATAAAACAAAATTCATGTCAAAAATCTAAGTTTTTGTTTGTTTGTTTGTTTGTTTGTTTGAGATAGAGTTTCACTCTCATTGCCCAGGCTGGAGTGCAATGGAGCAATCTCAGCTCACTGCAACCTCCACCTCCCAGGTTCCAGCAATTCTCCTTCCTCAGCCTCCCGAGTTGCTAGGATTACAGGCATGCACCATCATGTCTGGCTATTTTTTTGTATTTTTAGTAGAGATAGGGTTTCACCATGTTGGCCAGGCTGGTTTTTAACTTCTGACCTCAGGTGATCCACCCACCTTGGCCTCCCAAAGTGCTAGGATTACAGGCATGAGCCACCATGCCCAGCCAAATTTATGTATTTTTAACAAACTATCAAATTTTTAAATAGAGACCGGATCAGTAGTATACTTATTTTTCCTTTATGTCGCAACCCCACTGTGGCTTCACCTATACTGACTGCATGAACGTGACCCCTGGTGAGAACAGTGGAAATTAGAGAGCACGTGTCCTGAAAGGTTTCACATTTATGAAATGCTGTGCTGACTGAACTCTAGGGCCAACTATGCAACCTCCAGCCCTAATGTGGCCTATCAGGATGTGAATATCAAGTATCTCAAAAGAAGCCTTACACTCCGTGCGCCTCTCAGGAATGTAGGTGGGTAGATCAAGGTAGACAAGCCAGAGTTTTCTTTATAAAAGGAGTTAAAACACATCATGTGAAATGAAGGGAACTGAAAAACTCAGGTTTGGAAATTCTCCAAGGAGGAAAATAGGGGCTATCCCTTCAATGCCTGCTGTGGATGCCAAATTTAGAACCTGTCTGGAAATAAGAGGTCAGGCTCAATAAAGGGATCCTGTCTGGATGTCAGCAAGAAGCATCCATGACTCATGGGGGCATTCTGATCATCTTCCTACCGCTGAAAGAAAGAGAGGGCAGGCTCTGAGGGTTCCTCCCTCCTTCCGAGCCTCTCCCTTGGCAGAGATGGCAGATGAGATCGCCAAGGTTCAGGTTGCTCGGCCTGGTGGCAACAACGATCTTCAGGAAGATCATCCGCAAGGAAATCCCAGCCAAAATCATTTTTGAGGATGACCGGTGCCTTGCTTTCCACGACATTTCTCCTGAAGCACCAACACATTTTCTGGTATACCCAAGAAACATATATCCCAGATTTCTGCAGCACAAGATGATGATGAAAGTCTTCTTGGACGCTTAATGATTGTTGGCAAGAAATGTGCTGCGGATCTGGGCCTGAATAAGGGTTACCAAATGGTAGTGAATGAAGGTTCAGATGGTGGACAGTCTCTTATCACATTCATCTCCATGTTCTTGGAGGTCGGCAGATGCGTTTGGCCTCCTGGTTAAGCACGTTTTGGGGATAATTTTCCCTTCTCTAGGCAATGATTAAGTTAGGCAAGTTCCAGTATGTTAAATGACACACTTATTTTTGCCTGTGTATGGAGAGATTCAATAAATAATTTTAAAACCGGATACATAATAAAAGACATTGTTGCATGGTTAAAGAAAAGAGAGGGCAAACGAAAAAGGAGCAATATGTCTCTCAGAAGGCGCTTCGACAGTAAAGCCACTCTGTTTGTAGTCTAACAGCAATGGCTCATGTTTATTGCGTATTCCCAGTGCTAAGCACTTTATATACATTACCTCAGCTGGGCATGGTGGCCCACACCTGTAATCCCACCACTTTGGGAGGCCGGGGCAGGAGGATCACTTAAGCCCAGGAGTTGAAGACCAGCCTGGGCAGTATAAGGAGAATTTAAAAAAGAAAATAATAAAAAGCATTACCTCACGTCATGTTGAGGACATCTCTATGAGGTATGTATTATCTTTTATCATGATAAAGAAACTGAGGGTAATAGTAGCAGAGATGGGACTTGAACCCAGGTAGTCTGATTCCAGAGCCTGCATGTTTACTCACTATACTGCCTCTTAGGAGTTAAGACAGGTAGAAAGCACTTTGCCCGAAATAATACTGATGGAAAGGTGCCTGGAGAATTTGCAGCCTGTCAATCCTCCCAGACATTTCAAATTTAAGCTTTGATTCAAGCAAGAGCACGAGCGAGCCGCACAGCCATCAGCTTGACACTGAAGGACAGTATAATCCAGCACTGAAGGACAAAAGGAATCTAACACAAAGATGCTGCTGAAGGCATCATCCTCTACATTGACACAGTGTCCGCCTTACCCAAACCCACAGGGAAGTATTTATTGTTGCTGTCAATGTCAAGAAAAGCTGCATCCCTAAATAGTTGCTTTGTTTGTAAATGTGATCATAGTGAATTCTATACCTATTTGGTTTCCATCTTTGTTATGGCCGCTAGGAATTTTTTTTTGTGGGGCTGGAGAAGGGGTGTCTCTCTGTCACCCAGGCTGCAGTGCAATGGCCGATCTCGGCTCACTGCAACTTCCACCTTCTGGATTCATGCAGTTCTCCTGCCTCAGCCTCTCAAGTAGCTGGGATTACAGGTGCCCGTCACTACACCCAGCTAATTTTTGTATTTTTAGTAGAGATGAGGTTTCACCATGTTGGCCAGGCTGGTCTTGAACTCCTGACCTCAGGTGATCCACCCTCCTTGGCTTCCCAAAGTGCTGGGATTACAGGTGTGAGCCACCGCACCCAGCCTGCTGCTAGGAATTTTTAAGCCCAATTTATATCCCACATCTAAAAACTCTGCAAAGCCAGATGTCTGCAATATGCCTTTTGGTATAGTATGCTCACTCCTTGCTTTATTAGTTTCCTATCCATATCCTTCTTTGTTACTGATTTCTACAGCTGTGTATTTTATCTTTTCCTTCATTTATTATACTGTCTCTAACATCTTACAGAATCAGGTGCCAAGTGAATGAATGAATGAATAGTATTCAAAAAATAAGTTGCCTTTTTATGAATTGGAGGAGACATGTGACACCCATTCCAGTCTCTGAATCTCAACCAGAGAAAAGCCCAGACTCAATCAACAAGGCAGTGTTTATGGGAACCCAGTAATTAAAAGACAGTAGCAACACAGCAACTAGCAAAACTGCAGTATGGTCAGAAAGTGTGAATGATGACCTCCTGTTAGCAAAGAGAGGAGCTTTAATGATCACCCCAGAGAGCACCTGAACCATGCTGGGGGCCCTGCCAATGAGAACTTTGGAGGACTGAGTTTCCATTGATGATGCCAGTAAAAGCTTGAATCTAAGCCTTCTATTAGCAGGACCCACACATTCTTGAATACATCCTTCCAGATTGCCATGTCCTATAAGACACAATCATATACATGTGAGCAGGCTATGTTTTTGCATTGGTTTGCCTCCGTGACTTGCAGTGTGTAGCTCCAGACCATAATTAAGCTTTTAGGTCCAAAGTTGATCCTGTGTCTACAAGTTATTAAGTGATTTCACTTTCAAGGGCCCCCTTAACGTTCCCCGAGCTACCCCTGTCCAAGTCATTCAGCTTTTTTATTGTTGATTCAGTAACACAGACCTTGAACAGCCAGACTGATTGGTCTGTTCTAAGTGGTCAGCAGAGGAAAGGGACCCATAAGGAAAGAGTAAATTTGGATGGGGGAATCATATGAGAAGAGGTCTTGTCAGAGTCTGACTCAGTGTGGAAGGAAATCCACTCTAAATTCTGTGCTCAGTGGTCCCCCATTTGCATACTGATTGACAGACTGAGGAGCACTTTACACCATGCCTAGGCAGTGATTGGAGCTTGAGGATACATGGTCACTCCAACACTCTTTCTAAATGATCATACCTGCCATGGAAATTTTCCTATGCTACATTGGGAACATCTGTAGAAGACCTTCATGTTTCTGAATCAGTCAACCAACGAACAAACATTTAAGCGTCATCATCCATGAATTCATTATTGCGGTAAGTTTATGGGTGAAACGCCGTCCTCCCCACACACACAAACCAAGATGTGATTGATGCCCTCAAATAACTCACTCTTCAGTTGAAAATATACGCTTATTACAAATTATGGTACCCTTTATGCTACTAATCAAAGCATTTAGTATTAACAATAAAAGTTCAAAGAAGGAATAGGACACTGAGAGTGGGCTTTGTTAGATTAGATATAGAACTTTAGTTGAACTTGAAGAGGAGGTATAATGTAATGATGAGCATAAAATGACAGCACTTATTCCAGTTTGGGGAAAAGAGGAAGTAAATTGTAGACACGAGTAGCCGTAGTAGTTTTGAGCGAATACCGGCGTCCTCACATGTCTGTGGTTGACTTAAGAGATACCATCAGATTCTCCACAAAAGGAAGAACAATCCTTCCAAGACCACGCAACTTAAACCGTTTTGCAGAATCAGTTTCAGGTTTTACTTTCTTTGTTTACCCATTGGACTTGATTTGATTACTTTCCCTTCCCAGGTGAGTCTTACTTTCCCAGTTACATTTTGAGCTACAATATTGAAAACACATTTATTGAGGTTGGTTTAAAAAAAATGTTCAAAATATATTTCCTACATCTTTTTTAATGGAAAGTATCATCCTTCCAGATAGCTGTGCTGTGAGTACTGTTTATCACTCGCTGTACTGGGATGAGGGTACATCTTCTAATTATAAAAGTAATGTAATGTAGCTCCATTTTCCC
The DNA here is from genome assembly GCF_030222135.1 of Aotus nancymaae. Classification (NCBI taxonomy): domain Eukaryota; kingdom Metazoa; phylum Chordata; class Mammalia; order Primates; family Aotidae; genus Aotus; species Aotus nancymaae. The sequence goes on from NW_026988431.1 coordinate 11,047,450, forward strand.
CAGTCTACTTCCGGCTACCTGGGAGACCTTCATTTTTCTTGGAGATGGTGATGGAATTATCTGAGGAATGGGAGAATACAGCTTATCCTTGGGGATGGGGGCAGGAAGATAATTGATTCATAGCAAGTAGACAGTTAGTCTCAAAGCAGCCAGAGATGTTCCTGAAGCCACTAGAACTAGATGGAGCCTACATTCTCCATTCTCCTGTCAAGCTAAGGGCTTTAGAAACACCAGGGAGAGGGAAGCAGCACATTTTGTTTCTTTATAATAAATCTCCCATCTTATTGCCTGAGACATTTTGCTCTCCTGAGGACACAGAGCCTGCTTCTTAGCCTTTTCCAGTTGAGCTCTTCCTTCCCTACCCCCCATTTCCATTAAGATGGTTTACTGGGATTCGAAAGAGAGGCAAGCTGCCACATCAAGCTTTTTATTTTCTCTGAATCCCCTCCCTCCCTCCCCTCCAATCTCATTTAGACCTTTTTCCTCTTCTCTCCTTTCCCCACCTCCCCACCCTTGTCTTCTTCAGTCATCCATTATTACCCATGGGATCTTTCTATAGGTCTTCAGAGAGAAACGATTCCTGGATTACATTTGGAAGCAAAGCATTAGGAGACTCTAACTCAATCTCAATTACTATTTGGCACTACGTTTTATGAGCGAAAAATGCAATAAAAGAGTGATTTCTAAATTTAACTAGCATTGTGTAATGCAATTATTTATTACAGCAGGCTATTGTTTATGTATCACCTGAGCTATTGGTTAGCATGAAAATGGCAGTGTACAGGAAGCCCTAGAAATCGATCATTATCTAAAGTGGGTAATCAAAAATCTAATTTGCTTCCATGAATTTTCCTCCAATAACCATGTGGCATATCACACAATGTACCAGTGGACTATAATTCAAATCCGCATATCAAAACTAGAACAGACCCCAGCAGGAAATGCAAAGAGGTGACTTTCTCATTCTATTGTTGGAAATGCTAGGAGAGACAATAAATGCAGAGTAAACTATATTTTTCTCCCACTCACCCACCCTCACTTTGCTCCCTCCCCTAATAACCATAAGCTGAAACCACTTAAGGATTACAATTATCTGTCATCATTATTGCCCGTATTATGACTAGGCCGCTACCCATTGCAAATGACGCTTCTGAAAATGAAAGACGCTCTTCAGAGAGATTTTTGTTTGTTTGTTTTTAGCTTTATAGGCTCCTTCAGGCACAATGGGGGAGGATGTTGGGGGAGATGGAAATTCAGTCAGGAAGACAATTAACTAGCACAGCTTCACTGCACAGTAACATCAAATCATACAGCAATTAGAGCTCTGCAAAACCCCTGGTTTGGTTTCACGCACATGTAAGGATGAAAACTGATACGTACACTGAGCTGATGCTGGACTGCAAATGAAAAAATCAAAGAGGTAAACACTGTAAAATTTCATTCTCTGCCTAATCACATCTCTGGAATGGTGATTTGAGCTGAGAGTATTTTCAGTCTGTGCACAAGAAAATTCACCTCTCTCCTCAAGCCTTAGTAAATTCCTAGAGGACTGTCCACCATTCCTCTTCTTCCACATTAAATTTAAAACATTAATTTTTGCCAAAAACGTATTGTACTTGTCAACAAATAAAGGAGTTAACTAACCCATTATTCCCACAGATTATCTAGGCCTTGATTGTTAAATCCAGAAAAGAAATAATTGTAGCTTCAAAAAAAAAAAAAGCAAGATGAAGATGTTTTTTGATTTGTTTGTTAGTTTGTTTTTTGAGTCCCAGTCTTACTCTGTCACCCAGGCTGGAGTGCAGTGCTATGATCTCGGCTCATTGCAACCTCCGCCTCCTGGGTTCAAGTGATTCTCCTGCCTCAGCCTCCCAAGTAGCTGGGACTACAGGCGCATGCCACCACACCCAGCTAATTTTTTGTATTTTTGGTAGAGATGGGGTTTCACCGTGTTGACCAGGATGGTCTCGAGTGCCTGACCCCGTGATCCACTCGCCTCGGCCTCCCAAAGTGCTGGGATTACAGGCGTGAGCCACCGCAGCCGGCCGCTGAAGATGTTTTTTTTTTTTTTTGAGACGGAGTTTCGCTCTTGTTACCCAGGCTGGAGTGCAATGGCGCGATCTCGGCTCACCGCAACCTCCGCCTCCTGGGTTCAGGCAATTCTCCTGCCTCAGCCTCCTGAGTAGCTGGGATTACAGGCACGTGCCACCATGCCCAGCTAATTTTTTGTATTTTTAGTAGAGACGGAGTTTCACCATGTTGACCAGGATGGTCTCGATTTCTTGACCTCGTGATCCACCCGCCTCGGCCTCCCAAAGTGCTGGGATTACAGGCGTGAGCCAGAAGATGTTTTTAAAAGTTGGAGAGAGGCCGGGCATGGTGGCTCACGCCTATAATCCCAGCACTTTGGGAGGCCGAGGCGGGTGGATCACGAGGTCAGGAGATCGAGACCATCCTGGTCAACATGGTGAAACTCCGTCTCTACTAATACAAAAAAAATTAGCTGGGCATGGTGGCGCGTGCCTGTAATCCCAGCTACTCAGGAGGCTGAGGCAGGAGAATTGCCTGAATCCAGGAGGCGGAGGTTGCGGTGAGCCGAGATCGCGCCATTGCACTCCAGCCTGGGTAACAAGATTGCGAAACTCCGTCTCCAAAAAAAAAAAAAAAAAGTTGGAGACAGTCACCAGTTCTTATATTGTTGATCTTTACCATGCCAAAGAAAGTTACCTTTATCTTATGAACATGCCAGTATAGACTACACGACCTGCCAAATATTCATTTTCTCCTGACTTTTTTTTTGTACTTGAGTGTCTTTGTCTTAGACAGTTTTTGGTGTAGTACAATAGGACTCAATTTCTAAGACAGAAGGCATTCCCCAATACAAAGCAATCCGCAAAGGCTCATTTTTTCCTGCCTGCCTGTAAAGGTTTTTCCATCATTTGACCATGGGTTTAAAAAAGAAACAAAGTGTAAGACATCTGCTTCCCTTTTTCTTTTTTGAAGGAAAATGTGTATTATTTTAATTAGTTGTATGTACAGAAAACTGAACAGTGTACATTTAACCCAGTTTAGTGTCAAGTTCTTTAGCCTTTACCTTTTCAAGCTAGGCAATGCGAGCCACAGACTTGGCTTCCTTTATTTTTTTAAAATAAATTCTTTATTTTGCAATAATTATAGATTTACAGAAAAGCTGCAAAGTACCACAGAAAGATCTCATATACCCTCTCATCCAGTTTCCCCATTTTTTTACATCTTATATTACTATAGTATAGTCGTGAAAACTAAGACACTGGTCAGGTGCGGTGGCTCACGCCTGTAAACCCAGCACTTTGGGAGGCTAAGGCAGGTGTCAGGAGTTCCAGACCAGCCTGATCAACATGGTAAAACCCCATCTCTACTAAACCCTCCTGATCTAAGGTCAGGAGTTTGAGACCAGCCTGGCCAAAATAGTGAAACCTCATCTCTACTGAAAATACAAAAAAAAAAAAAAAATTAGCCAGGCGTGGTGGCGCAAACCTGTAATCCCAGTGACTTGGGAGGCTGAGGCAGGAGAATCACTTAAAAAAAAAAAAGAAAAAACGCTAAGAAACTAACATGGAGAGATTACTGTTAATTACACTCCAGACTTTATTTGGATTCCACTAGTTTTACATAATGATCCTCTTTCTATTCTAGGATCCAACCTATGAACATGTTACTGAGTTCCATGTCTCCCTGCTCTGTGGCAGTTTCTCAGTCTTTTCTTGTTTGTCATGACTTTTACTCTCTTGAGTACTGGTATTCTCAAGGTATACTCTCTGTAGCATGCCCTCCAGTCTGGAACTGGCTGTTGTTTTTCTCATGAACAGAATAGTGTTATGGGTATTTAGAAAAAGTAACAGGGGGAAGTGCCCTTCTCATCACTTCTTATCAAGAGGTATATAATATCCATATGATGTCACTGGTGACATTAATCTTCATCTTTGGCTAACGTAGTCTATGCCAAGTTTCTCTACTGTAAGTTTACTATTTTTCCCTTTCTTTTATTTATTCTTTAGAAGAGTCATTCAGTCTAGCCCACACTTAAGAGGGGTGAGGGTCAAGACCCTCCTGGAGAAGAAAGTATTTACATATATTCTTTGGAAGGGTGAATATCTAGGAATTATACCATGAGAAAGACTTGTCCCTTCTTCCCAGTTTATTAACTCAATCAGCTGCTTCCCTTAATTTTAAAATAAGACAGATCATTAAAATGATGAACATCTTACCTGTACAAAGCAATAAGAAAACATATTAGGGGTTTTAATTTTCAAAGCAATATTTTTGTTTCTAAAGCCTTTTCAATAAACTGAGTTATATTCACTAAAATATGCCAAGGGGAAATGTACACCTGAGGTCAAAACCCATTTGTAGCCCCACACCAGGACCTAGTGTGAATTATACAAATTAGGCTTATTTCTCCCAAGCAGTTTATGAAGACAAGGAGCCATTTGAATTTCTGGCTGAAACATTCTGGTTCCCTAACAAATATTCCAATCACCTTTCAACCTTACCTAGCCGAATAATGATCTCAGCAGAAAGCTGAGGAAGTAGGTATTCAAGCCCTCACTGGAAGGCCCCATTTGGCGTGCTGTGGCACTCTGGAAACAGCACATGGGCCATCTTCTGTGGCAATGGCCTTCATTTCAATGACTCTCCGTCTTCCACTATTCATGAATTCACCACTCTTACCTTCACCAGATATTTATAAAGCACCTACTATATGCCAAATGCTGTGCTGAGCTTTGGACCAACAGAATGGAAGGAAAGACTGCAGTAACAAATAAGGACCTTCGAGAAGAGCAGGTTCCAGATGAGACACTTGGATGGGCACAAAGGGACACAAAGGAGCAAGTGCTTACCCTGTCTGAGAGGGGAAAGAATGAACGGCTGCATGAGATGCGTCCTAAACTGTGTCTCAGAAGCAATTTCTTTCAAATAGCTCGAAGAAATGATACTACCCTGAACTCCTGCACTCACCAAACTCACCCAAACTCATCAAACAGGAAGAGATCATTTGAATGTTCCCAACACAAAGAAATGATCAATATTTGAGGTGATGAATGCTAGTTACCCTGATTTCACATTACACATATTGTGTACATATATCAAAATGCCATATCGTACCTAAGAAATATGTAAGATTATGTGTCAATTAAAATGTAAAAATAAAATCAAACTTAAAATTTTTTTTAAATAGCTATTTACCAGGCATAATGCTCAAATGGAAAAAGGCATGTGAGTAAAGAATGATCCAGAACAAATGAGAACCTTGAGCAAGTCAATGAAAACTGAGCATTGATGACAAGAAATCACACACCTTCTGTGAGCAGATGATTAGGGATCAACTATTTCTAAGGGGACCCTTGGAAGAGTCACGTGCCCTGGAAGAGTCCCTGATTTGCTCCCTCCTTTCGGTGGTTTGCAGAACAGAATAATATACCAAATTATGCATGAAAAATACCTTGAAATTATTTATTCTATGAAGGTGCTAAAAGATTACAGCTCAAATTTCGCCCAATGTGGAAGAGAAGGAAACAGAATAAAAAATATATTTAACCAACAGGTATCAATCTTCTATCAACTCCAAGCATCATGCTAGGTACCCTACAAACAGTCTCTCATCTTCTGAGACAATGCTTATATTTTCACTATTTTATAGATGAGGAAACTTGGTCTTGAAAGTCAACGTGGCAGGTTACACAGCTGGAAAGCAGGGAAAGCAGGATCTGAGTCCAGTTCTGCTTAATTCTAAGACTCTTCCTATAGTCGCGTTCTGTCTTTCTATGGATGATGAATTTAACAGAATAACAGTATCTACTACGTTCCTAAAGAACAATAAAAGTTCTTCATATAGCCTGGGCTGGTGTCACCATGCTGAGAGACCCGTGATACCTACAAGGCCATTGCGGTACCTGGCAACTCCAAGTACCTTTGTCTGTTTATGGCGTATTGATGCAGAAAAGAAAAGGGGACGTGACTTTCGAAGAAAAAATTCAGTGAGAATGAAGGTGGAGGCCATCCTGCAACAGCCTGAGCGTCAAACAGTGCAAGAATCAAGACTGAAATTTCTATCTGATAACAAGTCAAGGTAAATAAGAACTAGGCTCAGACCCCAGAAAACAAGGCTGGTAGGAACAAGGGAAACTGCCCCCAAACCACAGACACCTGAGAGGCTAACAGGGCCTGTCCCTTTTTCTTGAGTGTTTGTGCCTTATTTAAAAACAGAGAAATCCAACAGCAACATTAGCTACTCTGAAACAAAGAGTTAAGAGATAAATAAACAAATAAGTCAAAGAAGAACTATAAATATTCATATATGCAGCCAGGCACAATGGCTCATGCCTGTAATCCCGGCACTTTGGGAGGCGGAGGCAGGCGGATCACGAGGTCAAGAGATGGAGACCATCCTGGCCAACATGGTGAAACCTCATCTCTACTAAAAATACAAAAATTAGCCGGGCGTGGTGGCACTCTCCTGTGGTCCCAGCTACTCGGGAGGCTGAGGCCGAAGAATCACTTGAAACCCAGGAGGCGGAGGTTGCAGTGAGCTGAGATTGGGCCACTGCACTCCAGCCTGGTGACAGAACAAGACTCCGTCTCAAAAAAAAAAAAAAAAAAAAAAAAACGGAGAAATAAATTTTGGTGAGCAAATTTGCAAATACAAAATCCATGAATAATGAGGATTAACTGCACACACACAAATATATATAAATATTTCAAAGGCAAATGAGAAAATAAGAAAAATTCCTTCACGTAAGTCAGATAAAAGATGTATTCATTATTATGTAAGAAGATACCGTAATGGAAAAGAAAAAGCGAATATCCCATGCTGTGGTTTAGACACGGTTCGCTTGGCCCCGCCAAGTCTCACACTGAAATGTGATCCCCAGTGTTGGTGGTAAGGCCCCGTGGGAAGTGCTTGGGTCAAAGGGGCAGATTCCTCATGAATGTCCTGGTGCTGTCCTCATGGAAATGAACTCTCACTCTATTAGTTCCACCCAGAACTGGTAGGTAAGAAGAGCCTGGCACCTCCCTCTGCTCTCTCTCGCTGCTGCTCTCTTGACGTGACATCTGCACACTCCAGCTCCCCTTTCCCTTCGGCTATGAGTGGAAGCAGCCTGAGGCCCTAACAGAAGCAAATGCTGGTGCCACGCTTTTTGCACAACCCACAGAACCTAAGCCAAATAAGCCTCTTTTCTTTTATGTATTTGTTTGTTTGTTTGTTTGCTTGTTTTGAGACGGAGTCTTGCTCTGTTGCCACACTGGAGTGCAGTGGCGCGATCTCGGCTCACTGTAACCTCCGTCTCCCAGGTTCAAACAATTCTCCTGCCTCAGCCTCCTGAGTTACAGGTGTGCGCCACCATGTCCAGCTAATTTTTGTATTTTTAGTAGAGACGGGGTTTCACCATGTTGGCCAGGCTGGTCAATCTCTTGACCTTGTGATCCGCCTGCCTCAGCTCCCCCAAAGTGCTGTGATTACAGGCATGAGCCTCTTTTCTTTTTGAATTACCCAGCCTCAGGTATTCCTTTATAGCAACACAAAGATATCCCAGTAGAAAAATTTTTTTTAAAAGCCAAGAGACTTATTCAGGCAATTCATGCTTAAAGAAATGCACATGCTTTCCAGAGAAAGAAAACTCTTTGCAACTTCTAAATGACACGACATCCCTTTCTCCATATAATCTTGTGCACTGAGGGTAGGCATATAGCCAGGCATGATTATTCCAGAAAGCTATTGGCAAACCTTTAGAAAATCCGTCTCATTTAACCAGTAATTCCAATTTTAATAGTAATCCTAAGGACATAAGTTAGGGATATGTGCAAAGATATACAGTCTGTCCATTGATATTCTTTTGCATTTTTTAATAATAGTGAGGGGAGAGGTAGGGAAATCTTGTATTTCTAAAAACAAAACACTCTGGGAGGCCAAGGTGGGCAGATCACCTGAGGTCAGGAGTTCTAGATCAGCCTGGTCAACATGATGAAACCTCCATGCCTGTAGTCCCAGCTACTTGGGAGGCTAAGGCTGGAGAATTGCTTGAACCCACGAGGCAGAGGTTGCAGTGAGCCAAAATCACACCACTGCACTCTAGCCTGGGTGACAGTGAGACTCCATCTCAAAAAATAAATAAATAAATAAATTAGTTAAATAAATTATTATATATTTCCAGAAATGAAATACTATACATTTAAAATGATATTAAATTATGCCTTGATATGATATAGTAGGTATACTTTTATGTATGTGATTGATTTTAATTAATTTTAAAATACATATTATCACCGAGAATTGTTCACAATATCTTTATAAGTGAAAAAAAGTATAAAACAATATTCACAGCATCAACCCATTGTTGTGGGCCCACAATATATTCACCAAAATGTTAAAAGTTATTATCTTTTAAGGGAAGAAATATTGGGATTTCTTAAAAGCTATCGTCTGCTGGGCACGGTGGCTCACGCCTGTAATCCCAGCACTTTGGGAGGCCAAGGCGGGTGGATCACGAGGTCAAGAGATCAAGACCATCCTCGTCAACATGGTGAAACCCCGTCTCTACTAAAAATACAAAAAATTAGCTGGGCACAGTGGCGCGTGCCTGTAATCCCAGCTACTCAGGAGGCTGAGGCAGGAGAATTGCCTGAACCCAGGAGGCGGAGGTTGCGGTGAGCCGAGATCGCGCCATTGCACTCCAGCCTGGGTAACAAGAGCGAAACTCCGTCTCAAAAAAAAAAAAAGCTATCGTCTTATTTTCTAGTTATTTCTACAATTACTATGTATAGCTTTTGAAACAAAAAACATTTCAACATGAATGTCATATATCTGCAATAATCTTAGCATTCTCAATTTTAAAAGGAAAGCTGATCCTTTCCTCAGTACTTGCAAGATAGGTAAGCATTTTTACTGTCTCAAAGAATCAGTTGAGCTAAACAGATTAATTGGTTTGATAAGAAAAATGACCTTTTATGCCTAGTTTATCAGAAATTGTGGCTCTCTTTGTATTTTGCTTTCCTGCCTTCAGACATATGCCCCATTCCCTTTGATTTGAGCTGTGGAATCTCAGGCTACATGTAGGCTGAGCTTCACACACGTGGGATAACACATGTGTACGATTACATGGTAAGTGGGATTTTCCTGCTCTACGTGCACAGCATAACACAATCTAGCAGTTCAGTGTGCTATGGGGCTTTTGTCATTTTGCAGTGTGTTGCTGGCAGCTCTTCACTACAAGGTTACCAAGTTAGCTGTTGGTGAAGGTGTAGTAATAAAAGATGTAGCCTTGTGCTCTCACCATATGGAGCTATTCTACAGAGTGTATGCCTTGCCATTTCACTATTAGTAAAGCCATGCTGCTTTTTCCTCTATGCTGCTAGAGCCTCTTTAAAAGAGGATGTCTAGGTTTTTATGCAAGTATTCTGAGCTCCAAAGCTTCTCCTCTGTGTCAACCTTGCTGGGCATAATCTATACCTTAATTTTAAAATCTAGAGTAATTGATTTTTTATGTCAATATACTTAGCCCTCCATATCCACTGGTTTTGCATCCACAGATTTAACCAACTATAGATGGAAAATACTTAAAAAAATAAAAAACAAAATATAACAAAAAATAATACAAACTTTAAAAACACTAAAGTCTAACAATTACTTGCATAGCATTTACGTTGTATTAGATATTATACTTAATCTAGAGATTATTTAATGTCTGTGAGAGTGTGAGCACAGGTTATATGCAAATACTACATCATTTTATGTAAGGGACTTTGTCTTTGCCTTGGAGGAACGTTTTATCCAAAGGGGAGCTCACGATCTTCCTGGGTTAATATCTTCTCCCCACGGGCACTCTATCTTCCATGTTTATCTCCCAGGCTGCATATTTCTTTCTGTTGAGACACTGAGAACTTACCTCAGAGCTTTCAGGGTTAAGGTTTATCAGAATAAACACTCTCAGAGATCTGCCTGGCTGTCACATACATGTAGCCCTTGGGCATTTTACTAGACCCTCCTGAGCCCAAACTCTCAAGCTCTAAGGACATTTTCGACCCTGGGTGGGCTCTTCTCCTCAGGATGCCTAAAAACCTGTGGATGCTGAGTGTATTCATTACCACCATATGGAAAGATGCTGAGAAATTTTCTCTCCAACCAAATACTAGCAGGTGGCATGTATACCCAGATCTGGAAAAGTTCGTATTTTTGTAATTAATTTGGTGGCTGGGAGATCGCTACAATATTATATGTTGTTGAAATAAAATGTTTAACTGGGCACAGTGACTCACGCCTGTAATCCCAGCACTTTGGGAGCCCAAGGCAGGCAGATCACCTGAGGTCAGGAGTTCAAGACTAGCCTGGCCAACATGGCGAAACCCCATCTCCACTAATACACAAAAATTAGCCAGGTGTGGTGGTGCACACCTATAATCTCAGTTACTCAAGAGACTGAGGAGGGAGAATCACTTGACCCTGCTGGGAGGTGGAGGTTGCAGTGAACCGAGATCGTGCCACTGCACTCCAACCTGGGTGACAGAGCAAGACTCTGTCTCAAAAAAAGAAGAGGAAGCGAGGGAGGGAGGGAAATAGAGAAGGAACAGGATTGAAAAAGAAAAAAAAAGAAATGCAAAGAATCAAACAGATAGACAGAGTAAGATGTCAGCATCCTTATATATGGAAGTCAGAGTAACTCAGTGTAATAAACACAGCTTCAGAGTCAGGCAGACGAGATTTTATCTCCTGTTCCACTACTTACTAGTTCAGTGATACTAGGTGTGCTACTCCACCTCTCTGAGCAGTTTTATAAATGAAGGGGCCCGTGAAATAATACCAAGCTAAGTAAATTACAGTAAGATTAAATTAGATAATACACACAGAGTGTGCAGGAACTCAGTCATACCTTTTAAATTTTTGACTGACTTTAAAGGAAAAGAACTTTCTGCTTTACATAGAACTGCTGGTATACGGTAATTCATGTACCAAGTAAGCTTTACGAACTGCTACTAAGAGCCAGGTTGACATAATCACTGGGGTATTTGATGGGTGACGGACAAGGAACTTTTCATGGCATGGAATTCATAGTCTCACAGTCTAGCAGAAAGGGACAAGCATATTAACAAATAAACATGGTCTATGAGATTAGGCTATGATAGATATATTACAGACAGAAACTTAAAACAGAGGCTGATTAATGTCTGATTGATGTGTTCAGGTAGGGCTTCAAGAGAAGCTAAAGTGTCAGCTGCTTCTTAAAGCATGAATAAGTTCCCAGACAAGGCAGAAAGTGAGTTTCTTTAAATTATTTGATAATGAGCAACTGATAAGAGCCCCTAATTTAGCAAAATGCTATGCACATGGTAGACACTCAACGAATATTGAATATGAATACCAACATGCTCACCACATAGACAACATAAAGGTACATAGGTAAGGCCAGGCACAGTGGCTCACACTTGTAATCCCAGTGCTTTATGAGGCTGAGATGTGAGGTTTGCTTGAGGCCAGGAGTTCAATGCTGTAGTGATCTGTAATCACGCCATTGCACTCCGGTCTGGACCACAGAGCAAGACTGTCTATAAAAAAATAAAAAGGTAGATAGGTAGTGGGTAATAGTTTCACAAATGTCAACTACTGGTGTGAAAAAAAAAAAATCTTTTTTTCCCCCAAAAAAACCTATCTTTGTGTCTTTGTCAAGCCCCTAGTTTTTGAGGAAGGAAATCTGATCTACTCACTTCCAGTTCATCATGTCCAGTTAATTTATTTTTTCCTCAGTCAATTAGGAATTCTATATTCTACCTCTTCCCCAGCCCTTTGCGACAATGCTCTTTCGTATCTGTAAAATGGGGCCAATTATACCCACATTGGTGTTTTAAAGATGTTTGTAAATCTACTACTACGAGGAACAGAGTATGCACTCCACAGGTGAGAACAGACGGCGCTACCCTTCTTCACCTTGATGTAAGTCAAGGACACTCCCAGCGCCCTCTAGTACCATTTTTTACAAGTCCCCTTTTTATGCTAGGAAAATCAGTTGTAATGGGTTATAGAATGGCACATAGAAAGTACAGTTTTCCTCCTACCCGCGATAACTGGATATCCAAACCCTGCAACTGCACTGCCTACAATTGCGCTACATTTTCTCAGCCAGAGCTTTATTTATTATGCTGCTTGGAAAAGAACTAAGCTACAGTCGACTTAGGTAAAAGTCTCTCTTTTAAAGTACAGCGTAATGAAACAAATTTGCTTAACACTTCTCTGAATAATTACAAACTTTAAATCAATAGAATTTCAACCACAAAGATTTTATCTAATCATTTCAGTGGATCCAGTCGATATTTTTACGGAATACCCCGTAGTCGTGAAAACTTTTCAAATTTCCTAATGAGTTACTTAAACTTTCTAGACCCAAGAAGTCCAATATTAACAGAAATAAATTAGTACAAGGTCATTGGCTGTACTTTTGCCCAAAACTCCAAGCTGATGATATTAGAGTAACCTTAAAATCTGGCAAAGCAGTGGCATTCATAGATAGCCCTAGGCTATAATTAACAAACAGCCAAGTAAACTATTTGTTTACGTCATAAAGTAAGGTTCAGGGAGTAGGACTCATGTAACCACTTTGCAAGCCTCACAGTCTTCAAGTAACCGCATTATAGGATACTTAGTGTGTAACTAGGTGGTACAAGACCTAAATAGAGCCTGTTAAGTAATAATGACAATGAATGAAACTGTTGGGAAACAGAAAATGAGCCACAGCTGACAAATCCAGGAAACTCTTCTGCATTCATATTTTATTCAGTCACATGATGGTAAAGAGATGACTGTGGGGAGTGACCAAAATAATATTAGAACTTTGGGATTTTCTCCAGGTGCCACACAACTGCGGCTCGGCAGGCTCCAGGCATGAGAAATCTCAGGTTACATAAGTCTTTGTAGACTCATTGAGATCATGTTGAAACTAAATTTAAGGATGAGATCTTCCTTTATTTGCATGACCTGTCCTGCCTCACTCTTCCTTGCCCAGATTCCTTTTTCCATGACTCAGAACTAAAAGGGAGGAAAAAAAAAATGGGACCAGTGACTAGCTCAGGAGCTGTGCCTGCTGACAACCTAGCCCTTCCTGCCATTTCAACCCAAAACCCTAACTATAGGATGATTTTACACTGGGCATAGTTCTTTGAGCCCTTCTCTCCTTCTCATGTGTTCAAGGGAGAAAAACACTAAGTTCTACATAAATCAAACTTACTGAAGTCTAGTAACTTGAGTCCTTAGGAAACCATACAGTATCTTTTGCAACCACCCATGTTTTTTCAAAGGGTGTGCAGTAAGAAACAACTAGTTCTTTTTTTCTCTCTCTTTCTCCTAGACCTATGAAGAGGAAGAATTTTAAAACAGAAAATAAGGGTGAAAGGTAAGGTCTACTCCATGACCCTTTACATAAAACACCCTTTACCATGAGAAGCAAACGTACCTGCCTTCCTTTGCTCTTGCCTTTAAACTTGTTACCAGGTTACCTGAAAAATTACTTCTGGATAAAATAACCATTTTGACTTGGAATCGGAGTTAGAATTATGTCATCCAGGAACACATACACACATTCGAACATAATCTGTTCTGTGGTAACAACCTGTGAAAAAAGTGAAAAGGCTAAAATCTCAACCTAAATAAGAATCATTTCAGCACTATAATTATTTGCAAGCACTGAACATGTAATACCCAGATACTCCTGCAGTAAAAAGGTGATTCTGAAAAAGTCATTGGTGCCACACAGATCTGTTACTCTGTACTCCAAGTATTAAATTCTTTATTCAATGTTGACTTATTCATGTTATTATTTTCTAAATCTCCATATCTGTCCCTGTTGATCTAAGGGAGTCATTTGCTATAATTCAGACCCAAGGTACCCTGAAAACAAAAAGAAGTGCCGATTGATGTGAAACAGAAACCAATTCTTTGTTGTACTTTAAAACAATTTCAGAATGTAATCTAACATTTTCCTGATCTAAAGAAATAGCAAGGAATAATGGGAATTTTTAAAAGAAAATACTGTACAACATTCTCATCAATATTTGTATCTTCTAAATATCAAGAGTATGAATTTTGGCTATAAGGTATTCAAATTCAAGCAATCATTACTATGACAAAAATAAATTACCTCAGACATTTCCACATTATGCTCCAAAAATTGTTTGTTAAATTAGATGTGTGGAAGTTGAAAATATTTCTTTTTTCATTTAAACAAGATTTTAAAATGTCACTTCGTCCCCTTGGGCATCCCTTTAGAAGTTAATTTATATACTGTTGCTGAACTATTCCACATTTTAAAAGCATTAGCTAATGGTACCGTATTTATCACTGAAATAGTATAGTAGCTACACGATTCTACCCAATCTCATGACGTAACTAGGCATAGAAAGTTCCACTGCAGACAGGAAAAAGACTACAAATAATACCTGTAAGGTCTGTTCTCGCCGAGGATGAAATGAAGAAACTGAGGCCAGCACGAAAATAATCCAATGCAAGGGGTTTTATTCAGGCTCCCGGACGAGGTTCTGTTGCCCGGACAGGAAGGGCCGGAGAAGTCGCGCAGACTCCTCTCAGGCACGGGGTTTTATAGGTAGTGGAGGCGTCCGATTGGCTGTGGCCAAGGTGAGTGGGACAAAATGGAGGGGAGTGGGACCCGGATGAAACAAAATGGAGGGGAGTAGGACCCGGATGGTGGGGAGTGGGACCCAGATAGGACAAAATAGTAGACAGGGAGTGGAGCCTGGATGGGACAAAATGGTATCAGGTATGTCCTGATGGGGCTTTTTTTCTTTCCCGGGCTCCCGGCGGGGGGGCAGGGGGCGTGTCTGAGCTCCCGGCAAGGGAGGGGGGCGTGTCCGAACTCCCCGCGAGGGGAGGAGGTGTGTCCGAACGCTCCGCGAGGGGAGGGGGCGTGTCCGAACGCCCCACGAGGCAGCCAACCTTACAATACCGAAAATCATTTTTATTTCTAGGAGGCATGGTGGGTGACATTCTTTTTTGGACTTTTGCATTTTTAGTTCTCTCATAGTGACAACTTGTCTGAATATTAAAATGTTGGCTCCTCCCAGCATGGTGGCCCACATCTGTAATCCTAGCTATTCAGGAAGCTAAGGTGGGAGGATCACCTGAGCATGGAAGGCTGAGGCTTCAGGGAGCCAAGACTGGGACACTGCACTTCAGCCTAGGTGACCGAGTGAGAGCTTATCTCAAAAAAGAAAAAAATTCACTAACTATACCTTCTCAAATCCCACAGATATTATTCTACAGTGTTTTTATTATTATTATTTTTTACCACTGACATACTGGAAATCCAAAGCAGTTTGCATTTCAATCCTTTGTAGGCAAAATGTTGTTATTGCTGTGGTTGTTTAATGGGGCGGGGATGAGAGTGAAATGAAGGTTAGGATGCCTACAGGAAACGGTGTAAGAATGTACCTGTGTGTTAGTGTTGCAATATTCAAATGCGCAAACTCAGGTCTTTCTTCAGCTGAGAAATGTGTTAACTGCATTATATCTTTAACTTTTTTTTTCTTGAGATGGAGTCTCACTCTGTTGCTCAGGCTGGAGTGCAATGGTGCGATCTCGACTCACTGCAACCTCTGCCTCCCAGGGTCAAGCAATTCTCCTGCCTCAGCCTTCCGAGTAGCTGGGATTACAGGCATTTTTAGTAGAGATGGGGTTTCACCATGTTGTCGAGGCTGGTCCCAAACTCCTGACCTGAGGTGATCCACCTGCCTCGGCCTCCCAAAGTGCTGGGATTACAGGCAGGAGCCACCGTGCCCGACCTATCTTTAACTATTTTATGTCTATTTCATTGAAGAGATTTAAGCAGAGAGGTAGCACAGTTAGAATTTATTTCATGGATATTTTTGTGGCAGTGCAGGAAACCAATTTTGAGCAGGGCAAAGAGAGATACTGGAAAAAAACATTATGAGTCTCCTGCAAAACATTAAAAGATACAGAGGTCACTACTAACAAAAAGATAGACAAGAAGAAGTAAATGAGAGAAGCATGTAAGAAGTAAAATCTGAAACTACCTAACTTAGTGATTAATTAGATATGAGGGAATAGGAAAAATTAGAGTAAATGCTCACATAATGTATGGGTAACAGTGTCACCGACACCATCATTAATTATGATTAGACACATAGGGGAAGAAACAAGTTGAGGTGTCTATGTGTTCTAGCTATCTACTGCTGTGTGACAAACCACCCCAAAACTCAAGGTTTTAAAATAGCAGCCATATTTATCTTACCAATTTTCAATCTGGGCAGAGCTCAGCGGGGAAATCTCACCTCCGCTCCATGCAGTTTCAACGAGGGCAGCTTGACCCGAAGCTGGACGCTCCACTCCCAAGATAGCTCACTCACACAGCTGGCAAGCTGGCGCTGGCTGCCTGCTGAGACCTCTGCCAGGCTGTCTGCTCAAACACCTATACGTGGGTTCTCCATGTGGCTCTCTGACTTTTTTACAGCGTGGTGTCTAAAGTCCAAAAGCAAACATCCCCAAAACGCACGAAGTGGAAGCTATCAGCTTCTCGAGGCTTGAACCTGGCACCATATTACTTGCATATTATAGTCTACTAATCGAGCAGTCATAAAGCCAACTCAAAAAGAGAGACATAGACCCCACTTTCCAATAGGAGGCATTTCAATTGTTTTGCAGCTGTGTTTTAAAACCTCCATACTGTAGGACATCTTAAGTCCTACTGTGAGACAGATACCTTCAGTGAATAATTTCATTTACAAATCTTAAAGAAACTTTTAGGGAAGAGGTCAAAAACATATTCCAGCTCAAGAAATGTAGACAGAGACACATTTACTCAATTTTAATGAAGTTTAAGTTTCATGCCCCTTACTTCCAAGATGAGGACTTGTACTTAATTTTATATTTTTGTCTTAAAGAGAAGTTCCAAATTTATATAAGCTTCAGACTCCATAAAATCTTACGTACCCCTGGGTGAAATTTAAATCATAAGAGTAGATGAGATTTTCTGAGAAGTCTGTGTAGAATGAAAAGAGCAGGGGTGTAAGAATGGAAACCTGCAAATGTCAATATATTCACACCACGAGGAGAGAAAGAGGAAAGGGATTAGAAAGGATATATTTCAAATATAATCAGAGAGTTAGGAGGATAGCAGAAAAGGATTTTGTCAAACATATCAAGCAGTAGAAAGTTTCAGAAAAAAGTGGCCGGCAAATAGTCTCAAAATAAAGCATAAAGTTTAAAAAAAAAAAAACTAAAAAATAATCCTGTTGAGTCAGCATCATGAGCATTCATCTGCAACCTTTTCAAAGCAACAGAAGCTAGTTTTCAGCAAGTTGAGAATAAATGTTAATTGAAAAAAAAAATGGTGATAGCAAGAAATTTGGCTGACAAACATTAGAAATAGATACAGGAGTAAGAGGTTGGGAACTAGAAAAATACATCTTTTGGAGGCTGCTTTCAGCAAAAATACAAAGTTAATAATGTTATAACTATTAAAGATGTTAAAGCAATGTCTTCAAGTATTTCCACAATGAAAATGCCAGTCTCAGATGGCTTCATGCAAAAATTCTCCCAATCTTTAAAGAAAAAATATTATCTGTCTTACATAATTTCTTCCAGGAAATATGCCACCCAAATCATTTTACACAATCAGCATAAAACTGAGACCAAAATCATGCAGGCATTAGAAAAGGGGTAAATTTTTGCCTTTTTAATTCATAAATAAAGACGCAAAAATTTTAAATTACTAGCAAAGCCAATTGGAACAATATGGATAAAAAATAATATGCCATAATCAAGTTGCAGTTATCATCTCAGGAATGCAGGGATGGTTTAATATTAGAAAAATCTATAATATGGTCCAACGCATTAACAGATTAAAAAAGAAAACCATGGCCAGGAGCAGTGACTCGTGCCTGTAATCCCAGCACTTTGGGAGGCCAAGGTAGGTGAATCACCTGAGGTCAGGAGTTTGAGACCAGCCTGGCCAACATGGCGAAATCCGGTCTCTATTAAAAATACAAAAATTAGCCAGGCATGATGGCAGGCACCTGTAATTCCAGCTACTCTGGAGGCTGAGGCAGGATAATCGCTTGAATCCAGGAGGCAGAGGTTGCAGTGAGCTGAGATCGTGCCACTGCATTCTAGCCTGGGTGACAAGCGTGAAACTCTGTCTCAAAAAAAAGAAAGAAAGAAAAAAAGAAAACCATATGACCGTTTTAATAAATGCAGGAACAGAATTTGATAAAATTCAACATAATACAAACTCATAGTAAGAAAACAGAAGGGATCTTCTCAGGCATAGTACCTATTATCAGAAAATGTCGGCGGTATCCTCTTTAAAATCAGGAATGAAACATTACCATTACTTCTCACCAACATCATATTGAAGGCTCCATTTACACCAAAAGCCTAAGTACCCAATCTTCCTTCAGTTTCGGTGCTAATCCCACCCCTCAGTCTGCTTTACTAACTTAGTCTCTACCTGACAGCCACAGAGTATCCAGTTCCTCCAGCTCTTCCTCTCAATCTGAGCTGTAGAGTGGAATCACCAGTCTTGAAATTTACAGATGCTTAGCCAGCCACGTGACTCACATTTGTAATCTCAGTACTTTGAAAGGCAGAGGCGGGAGAACCAGTTGAACCCAGGAGTTCCAGACCAGCCTGGGTAACATAGAGAGACCTTGTCTCTACAAAAAATAAATAAAATTAGCTGGATACAGTGGTAGATGCCTGTAGTCCCAGTTCCCCAGGAAGCTAAGGCAGGAGGATCCCTTGAGCCCTGGAGGTTGAGGCTGCTATGAACCAAAGTTACGCCACTGCACTCCATCCTGAGTGACAGAAAGAGACCTTGTCTAAAAAAAAAAAAAAGAAAGAAAGAAAAAAGAAAAGAAATGTATGGGCCAGGTGCGGTGGCTCATGCCTGTAATCCCAGCACTTTGGGAGGCCAACACGGGCAGATCACCTGAGGTCAGGAGTTCAAGACCAACCTGGTCAACATGGTGAAACCTCATCTCTACGAAAAATACAAAAATTAGCCAGGTGTTGTGGCAAGTGCCTGTAATTCCAGCTACTCAGGAGGCTGAGGCAGGAGAATCATTTGAACATGGAAGGTGGAGGTTGCCGTGAGCCGAGATCACACCATTGCAATCCACCCTGAAGGACAAGAGTGAGACTTTGTCTCAAAAAAAAAAAAAAAAGAAAGAAAGAAAGAAGCTTACGAAATATTGAGTTCCATCCTTAGAAACTCCTATTTGATTGGTCTGGGCATAGCATCGGCATCTGAATTTTCTGTATTTCCCCAGGTAATTCTAACGCACAGCTCACGTTGAGAATCACTGGATTAGAGTAAAAATAGGATGGAAAGAGAAGAAAAAGAGAAGGGAGGGAAGAGTAGAGGAGTCAGCTATTCTCGAACAAGGCTGCACATTAAAATTACCTATGGATCTTTATGCAACCCTGATGCCCAGGTTCCCTTCTATACTGATTTTGAAATCATAATCTGTGGAGGTATGATCCTGGCATGGTATATTTTAAAAGATTCCACAAAGTTTTCTTATATGCTATCAAGATTGAGAACAACTGCTTTCACCCCCAACCCCCACCCCCACCCCCACCCCCAAAACAGAGTTTCACTCTGTTGTCTAGGCTGGAGTGCAGTGGTGCCATCTCAGCTCACTGCAACCTCTGCCTCCTGGGTTGAAACGATTTTCCTGCTTCGGCCTCCCGAGTAGCTGGGACTACACGCACACACCACCACGCCCAGCTAACTTTTGTATTTTTAGTAGAGACGGTGTTTCACCACGTTGGCCAGGCTGGTCTTGAACTCCTGACCTCAAGTGACCCACCCACCTCGGCCTCCCAAAGTGCTGGGATTACAGGCATGAGCCACTGCACCCGGCTGGCACAAACACTTTAAATCCAACTGTCAACTCTGCGTCTTCTTTCGTAAGTCACGTGGCTGCCCAAAGGCCCAGAGCTTCTCCTCCCTCACACCTGTGCCCACACACTCACTTCTGCCCACAAGGCAGCAGGCTCCACAAGGGTGAAGGTTGTGACTTTCCTGTGTGTTATACATGAGGGCTGAAGCAAATTTTTCAAATTTCCCTTAGCTAGAAATCAGATTGTTTCCACATTACTGGCATATCCTGCAAACAGAAATGAAGATTAATAGCTAATAAGAGGAAAGATATAGGAGCAAGAACCCAGAGAAGTGTTGACATTTCAATTTTAAAAGATATATGGGGGTAAGTGGGAAACAGCACAAGATGGGAAGGGTCAGTTTAAAGTGAAATATGCACTAGTAATAGACCAGCCCTCTCACCTCCAGAGGCACAAAACAGACGGCAAGAAGAGTCTGTCTCCAGTGCCATCAAGCTCTGCACTACATTGCCCAGAAGTGACTTTTCCCATGCTTCCTTTCCTTTCTTTTCCGCCTGTATTAAAGGAGTGGGCTGGGCGCAGTGGCTAACACCTGTAATCCCAGCACTTTGGGAGGCCTAGGCGGACAGGTCACGAGGTCAGGAGTTCAAGACCAGCCTGGCCAACTTGGTAAAACTCCATCTCTACTACAAATACAAAAATTATCCAGACACGGTGGCAGGAACCTGTAATCCCAGCTACTCAGGAGGCTGAGGCAGGAGAATAGCTTGAACCCAGGAGGCGGAGGTTGCAGTGAGCCAAGACCTCACCATTGCACTCCAGCCTGAACAACAAGAGCAAAACTCTGTCTCAAAAAAATAAAAATAAAAATAGGCCGGGCATGGTGGCTCACACCTGTAATCCCAGCACTTTGGGAAGCCAAAGCAGGTGGATCATGAGGTCAAGAGATCGAGACCATCCTGGCCAACATGGTGAAACCCCATCTCTACTAAAAATACAAAAATTTGCTGGGCGTGGTGGCGCGCGCCTGTAGTCCCAGCTACTCAGGAGGCTGAGGCAGAGAATTACTTGAACCCGGGAGGTGGAGGTTGTAGTGAGCTAAGATTCCACCACTGCACTCCAGCCTGGTGCCTGGCGACAGACTGAGACTATGTCTCAAAAAATAAATAAATAAAAATTAAATAAAGGAGTGAAAAGGGACTCCCCTAACCCTCACTGCCACAGTGGTGAGAAAAGAAATCTCTTCACACCCTGACAATCCACACAGTAAGAAGGGACTTTCCTGCCTACATGACAAGATGGGAATCCCCTGTCACAGAAGCGTCTAGAGAGTAAGGGATGGCCATCCATAAATAGGGTATGCACCTCTCAGCCAAGGAAACCAGTCTTCCCTGAAGAACAGCTCTATCTACATGTTTCATACGCCGTCTCATTGAATCTGCTTTACCATTGCTACTTTACAGATGAGGAGTCTCACCCTGTCCACGGTCACAGAACCCACGAGTGGTAGAACCCAGCTGTCAGCCAATATATGTCAGAATACTTCCAAAATCATTGTTTTTTTTCTAATGTAAAATGCACTAATCTGTGCTTGTGGTCAACTTATTTTTTTTCTATAGGTGGGGCAAGAAGCAAAGAAGATGGTTTCATGTTTTGGGGGGTTTTTCTGAGACAGAGTCTCGATCTGTCTCCCAGACTGGAGTGCAGTTGAGCAATCTCTGCTCACTGCAACCACAGCCTCCCAGGCTCAAGCGATTCTCCTGCCTCAGCCTCCCTAGTAGCTGGGATTACAGGCACACATCACCAGGCCAGGCTAATTTTTGTATTTTGGGGAGAGATAGGGTTTCACTATGCTGGCCAGGCTGGTTTTGAACTTCTGACTTCAAATGATCCACCCCCCTCGGCCTCCCAAAGTGCTGGGATTACAGGCATGAGCCAGTGTGACCAGCCAAGAAGACAATATTGAAGGGAGAAGTCAAACAAGATGGTAAAGGCTGAAAAATTGTTCTGAAATACTTCCAAAATATCCCTTACCATTTTGAGACAGAAGGCACTCATTGTTGACCTCATGCTAAAGCAACACAGAATAACATCATCAACTTTTTCCACCTACCATTACCAAGATCAAGGAACCTGGGATTTGTCTTTGTAAATAATCTGTTACCGACAAACTCGAGGCCAGCTGGGGAAACCCCTTCACCCACAGCCCTCGGGAACACACTTAGCCCAGCCTGTAATTGCCAGCATTCTCGGGTAAAACCGAGCTTTCCCCAGGCAAAAGGTGAAGGTGCATAGGAGGTCCAACCCTGTTTGTGAGACTGCCAGACAGAGCCGCCTTCTCAGATCTACTCACCTGGAGCTGAAGTGCAAACACGGGCATCACGTGAAAATAAGCGGAAAGACTCTGCAAGTCCCAGCACAGCTGCGCCCGCTCTGCGGTTGCTTCCATTGGAATCACTCCCTGACTCACTGCTATGCCAGTTTATTTTATTGCTTATATTCATTAGATGAAAATGATTTAATTAGGTAATTACATGAGAGCTTGGTTGGTGTGCATCCCTCCTGCATTTTTTGGTTGTGTCCACGTATTTAAACCTCAGGGGAAAGGAGAATATTTTTGTATTCCCATGGCACCCTTCTAGGACAAATTAAATATTGTTTTCTCTTGCTGCCCACCTCATGATCTCACTGCTTTGGGGCTGCATAATGGGAAAGAAACCATTTCAGAAATTGGCATATTGTGAAGAGCTGTAGGGAACATTATGGCTATCGTGTCATAGTACTTAAGTTTTAGTTTATAGGACTAAAAATAGTAATAGAGGCGAGTCCACAAATGTCTTTGACTATCTGTGCCTCCTTCATAAAAAATAGCCAAAGATATGCAGACACAGCGTGACTCCTCTTTTCTCATCCTTGCGCATTTGAGAGAAGCAACAGTGAACATGAAACATGGGGAAAGCACAGAATGTTTCAGTGCCTTGCATACAACTGGTGCTCAAAAAGAAAAAGAAAAAGAAAAATACTTGGCTGGGCATAGTGGCTCACACCTGTAATCCCAGCACTTTGGGTAGACGGGCAGATCACTTAAGGTCTGGAGTTTGAGGCCAGCCTGGCCAACTTGGTGAAACACTGACTCTACTAAAAATACAAAAATTAGCCAGGTGTGGTGGCGCACGCCTGTAATTCCAGCTACTCGGGAGGCTGAGGCAGGAGAATCGCTTGAACCCAGGAGGTGGAGGTTGCAGTGAGCTGAGGTCAGCCTGGGTGACAGAGCAAGACTCCATCTCAAAACAAAACAAAACAAAACAAAAAAAACACTTGCTGATTTGATTTTTAGTATGATTTCCATTCTAGGTCTTTTCAAATGCCCTCAACATTAAAGAATAATGCTTCTGAACCAAAGCAAGCTCTCTCATTCCCCAGGAGTCCCCTCTGTACTTTCCAACCCCTCCCCCTCCAAACCACTCCTACAATACTTCAATAATTTCTCTCAGGTCCAATCCTATACACAAAGTATCATCTTTCTGATTAAGATCTCACACTTTTATCATTTAGTAGCTCCTGAAATCCCTGGTCCTCCTAAGAATGCTTTTAATCTGTCTCCCATACCCACACACACTGGGATGAGATTCCTATCATTCCTCTTCTGACAACATCTCACAAAATCAGTGTACTTCTTTACCTATAGGTAACAAAGACTTAATTTCATATGTCTGCTCCTTGTTGTTCAATTGCTTTCCCCCATAATGACACAGCAGTGAATACAGTAAGAAAACTGGAATCCATCTGCTGTGTTGGAGGCAATTTCCAAACCCAGTTTGCTCCCTGTCTGCAGTGATACTTATGATGGCATTTAAGAGCACCTAGGGAGAAAAATCAGACTGGAAACTTGCTATTTTGGTAATCACAAGCAAAAACAGGGCATCCTGCCTGCCTGTCTGTCCTCATTGGTGTCATAGGCACAGGTTACACTCGTCTATGCCCATAAGAAAATATCAGAAAATGACTGAAGAAAACCATGATCACTTTTTAAAACTGTGATTCACACATCATGCTTATCACATCAAAGGCCTCATTCAAGCCTCTTTGCCTATGGCAGCGAGGCTCTGGGGCTTTTACTTCGCTGTTGCTGTTATATTACCTTGAGTGTTTATAAAAGTTTCCTAGTAAACCAGCCCACTTCTGCTCCACTCATGAATTTTGCAGTTTACTGGGTTCTAGCTCCATGTCAAACGGTAGCTATGTAAACAATCTCCTCTACACATGTCCTGTGTATGCACAGGAGAGAGCCCGGCTGGTACAGCCTGCCATCCATCCATTCAAAATATCTTTATTAATGGCTTGCAAAGCGTTGTTCTGGGCATTGAGGATAGTACCCTAAGCAAGGCGGACATGAACCAAACTATGAAAATTACCCTGTGGGATAGAGGCCCCTTCACTGACCTCTAGATGAAGTCCCAGAGGAAGCCTGGCTATGCCCTTTTATAGACTTTTTACAGGCTTAGCTGGGTGACATCTGCTCCACTGTGAGGTTTCTGTTCCCCACTGCAGTGCTGGTGAATCAGAGCGAGTAATCATCATTAGTTTGCACAGTACCATTTCTAGATTTTATTTCATAAACCTATGCCCAGTTCACATCTAGTAACAGAACGCGCTCAGACACTGTGACTGCCGTGCCAAAGCCGAGACTTTCCTAATTCAACTGGATAATATTTTAATGTGTAAAAATCGTGGCTTTTTAAAGACAAGAAACATATTAAAAGAATGCCTGATTCTAGCCAGTTCAAAGGTTAGAAGAGCTGGATGCAAAGATTTACCATTTAAGGTTCAAGATCTTAAGATTTGCAATCTTAATGATTTATATATCTAAAGAGCCAAAAAAATGAAAAACCAGTCCAGTATGGCTGCCTCCTGGGTCCTTGCTTTAGCTTGCAATAACTAGATATTGCAGATTGCATATCTAAAAACCGGTTAAGTAACAGACTTCTCTGACAGACAAAATTAGGAAAAGTTTCAGTCGAATCTAGTGAACGTCAGATCACGCCAAATGGAGGCCATTTACCCCGTAACAATGAAAAGAGGCCTGCCAGACTGTTTTAGTCCATCATGACACTCTACTTATACCCAGGCCATCTTCTCCAGGCAGGAAGCGCCTTCAACAAGCCAAAAACACAACTCCCAAAATCAAGTAGAAAGGTAGCAAACTGATTATTTTCGTCCCTCCAAAATTCAAATGTTGAGGCCTAAATCTCCAATGTGATGGAATTTTTTTTCTTTTGAGACGGAGTCTTGCTCTGTCACCCAGGCTGGAGTACAGTGGTGCAATCTTGGCTCACTACAACCTCCACCTCCCAGGTTAAAGTGATTCTCCTGCCTCAACCTCCTGAGTAACTGGGACTACAGGCGCGTACCACCATGCCCAGCTAATTTTCTCTCTTTTTTTTTTCTTGTGGAGACGTGATTTCACCATGTTAGCAAGGATAGTCTCGATCTCCTGATCTTGTGATCCGCCCACCTCAGCCTCCCTAAGTGCTAGGATTACAGGCATGAGCCACCTCGCCAGGCCAATTTGATGATATTTTAAAGGTGGGGGGCCTTTGGTAGGTAATTAGATTATGAATGGGATTAATGCCTTTATAAGAGACATTAGAGAAATGATCTCTTTCTCCACCAAGTGAGGGTACAATGAAAACACTATGGTCTGTAAACCAGGAAGACGGCCTTTACCAAGACCCCTACTATGCTGGTGCCGTGATCTTAGATTTCCAGCTCCAGATCTGTGAGAAAAGTTTCTGTTATTTAACACACGCAGTCTATGGTAATTTGTTACAGCAGCTGGAACTGACTAAGACAGACAGCAATCCCCAACATTCATCAGAGTAACACATTTGCTTCGTAATAATAAGCATCTTTTTTTTCGACGTTTTTACAGAGACGTGGTCTCACCGTATTGGCCAGGCTGGTCTTGAACTCCTGGCCTCAAGCGATCCATCTCAGCCTCCCAAAGTGCTGATTACAGGCATGAGCTATCATGACCAGCCAGATAAGCATCTTCTAATTCCCATAAATTTTGAAAATTGAGTTGATAAATATTTAATAAAATGAAACCTGTAATCTTTATAATTTTGTTATTAAGGGATATGAGACTATTTGGAATTTAGTCACATGAGACTTTGGCCTCTTCATGTAACAGTTCAGCCCTGTAATTCCAATTTAAAATATATAATTGAGTTATTGATTTAGAGTTGTAATTTTAATTATATAATATTGGAAGATTTAAGTGATTTTTAGTGTTCCCATAGCTGAACTTGATTTGTTAGATTTACAACAGTTATTTAAGTACTTAGAAAGGGTTCTGTTAGTTAAAACAAACAACCATAGTCTATAAAAAGAAAACCAAGCACATTTAAATTATAAATGAAATTTTAAGTGTTCCAGGCTGTTTGTTTAGGTTTGTAGAAAGGACCAAATATTAGTCAATAGCCCCCTTAAAAATGACTGTTAAAATTAGCTGTATTTATAAACAGAAAAATAAGATTTATAAAATGAACTTCAAAGCTTAGAAAGTACTACATGTGTGGAGTTGTAACATTAATTAATTGATTATTAATTTTTAAAACAAAAAAACTCAGTAATCTTTTCTGCACACAAGAACTGCCTTGAAGGATATTTTTAAAGCCATATTTAACAACATTCTTGGGAGCTTAGTGAATGAATGAGGAAAAAGAATTAAACTCACAAAGAAAAGACAGATAAAACATATTTTTTAAAATATGGCCCAGAGTTAAAACTAAATAGTATGCTTTCACTTACCCTCTCCTATCTTCCAGTAAATACAAGAGAAATGCTTCAAGATAATGTGGATGAAGCAAAAGATCCAAATTATTCAACAATTACTTATTATTGAGTGCCTAGTGTGTGTTTCACACTATGGGAAAATGCAAGAATACATGATGTTGATAATCTAGTGAGGCAGGTAAGACTCACAGATCTGAAACAATCAGAGAACAGAATGATTCAGTTCAATAAACACTTACTGAGAGCCAGCCTTGCAAGAGATACAGCGACTGGCTCCAGGGAGGAGGAGGGGCTGGGCTCAGAAACAAACACTAAGCTTTATAATTAAGTGCTAAATTGCGTGTTGCAGAAGTCAAATGAGAAGCATTCAAAGAGAGATACCAAAGTCTGCTGGAACAGCTAAGATTTATGGATGAGGTAAGAACTGATCCGGGCGCTGAAGGATAGAAAGGGCTTCAATAGGCAAAGAAGGCAGAGCTGGAAGAGAGGGGCACCGTGCATCTAGTGTGCAAAGGGAAGCAACAGAAGAGACCAGCAGAGATGCCACACACTGAAAGACAGTGGAATTAGACCGTGGAGCCGTTTCTAAATTACACAAAACTGAAATTAAAACCAGTTACTAGACTAAGCTACTAAGGACTAATAAAAGCAATAATAATTACTAAAAAGCAATAATAGTTACTACATTGAGAGGAGGTGGCATGAAATAAGATAAATCCTCATCTGCCATAGCAATGAGTCAGTAGGTACTATTTAAATTTGATTCATCATAAAAATATTATGAGCATATAGTACTAAACCTTTCGTGATAAAACACCAAAGGAAAAATAAAGCTAAAATAGCTTGTCTCTGGGGAGGGAACTAAGGATGAGGAGGGTGGGGGACCAGAGAATGTTGTTCATCCTAAGCTTTTCTGCACAATCTGAGTTGATACCACGTGAATGTATCACTTTGATCCAAATATGAAAATTCAAAACAAATAAACTCAGCTATTAGGCCATGTTTGTTTGACCCAGAGGCAGATTTACTACTAAGCTAATAAAGTTCAAGCCCTAATTCCTTCCAAGACCTACATCTAATTTTGTATTTATATACTTTCTATTTTTTTTTTTTTAAAAAGGCCCTCGCATGGTCATATAAGCACTAGGCCCTGGATGACCCTGGTTTGAACTAAAATCTTTTTCATTTCTCACAGTTCTCGAATGCCTTTCTTCCTAGAAAGGACCTAGTCTCTCTACTTTCAATGTTACTTTTAATCAAGGTGTATGGTTTTAGTTATGCTAATAAATAAATCTCGCTTCAAAATAAAAATCCCTACTTGATTCAGTAAACAATACCCAGGCACTTAGATTTTTTTCTTGTTGTTGTCCATGAAAAGAGTATATTCTTTCATTGCTTTTTGTTCATACATGTTTTCAACTTTCAATAAAAAATTAATAAATCTGATTCCTTAATCATAAAAACTTGCTTTACACATGATTTACATGTTGCCAAACTCCATATAAAACATCACAAGGATGTGACTGACTCTATGGATGGTACCATCACACAGAAGGAGGAGGGAGCTAATCCAGTAACATACATTCAAGGACTAAACTGTAGATATGCACAATGTGTTTGGCACTGTTCATTAATATAACACCTTCCTCTCAAATACAGGGATTCCTAAGCATTAATCACAATATACCAGAATTTGCACTTAGATTCTTAAAGAAATGAGCAGGCCGGGCGAGGTGGCTCACGCCTGTAATTCCAATCCTTTGGGAGGCAGAGACAGGCGGATCATGAGGTCGGGAGTTTGAAACCAACCTGGCCAATATGGTGAAACCCCCGTTTCCACTAAAAATACAAAAATTAGTCAGGTGTGGTGGCCTGCGCCTGTAGTCCCAGCTACTAGGGAGACTGAGACAGAAGAATCGCTTGAACCCAGGAGGCGGAGGTTGCAGTGAGCGGAGATCACGCCACTGCACTCCAGCCTGGGTGACAGAGTGAGACTCTGTCTCAAAAACAAAACAAACAAAACAACAAAAACAAAAAAAAAACAAAGAGATGACCAAGGGGGAGTGGTGATCTAAAAAATCCCCTTGACAGAGTTTGCATTGAAGTTGGCAGGGCCTGGAAGCACAGGCCCCACTTGGGAACTGTTGCAGTAATTGCTTGGTGAGATATAAAGGCTTGGATCAGCTGGTAATAGCAGGAAAACGAGACAGATGCAGGGGGCATTTTAAAAAGAAATTGACCAGGTCTGCTTACCAGCTGAAAAGCTGCCCCACAAATAGTCAGGATCCTTCCAAGTTACCCGCTGGGACAGAGCTTGATTTTTCAGTCTTCTTTTGGCAAATTTCTCACAGGCTTTAGCTGAAAAGCTGACCAGTAAAGCCAATTTGAATGAATGCAGCCTGCCAGTCCCTCTGTAACTCTACTCAAATATTTATGGATGGAATTCTACCAGCAACTTTCTTTTAATAACAAAATCATGAATTGTCTAGCCCTGGATATGTATTCATATTCTCGTACACAGTCTTAGCAGCATGCACTGATGAGACAGGCTAATAAATGGATTCAATTAAAACAGCCGACAGTCTTTTGGACCAAGGGAGTTCTCACTTAGACACAGTTTCTAAAGCTGCCCATATTCTTACTGCAGCAGATTCTTTTTTTTTGAGACAGAGTCTCACTTCGTGGCCAGGCGCCAGACTGGGGTGCAGCGGCACGATCTCAGCTCACCGCAACCTCTGCCTCCTGGATTCAAGCAATTCTCCTGCCTCAGCCTCCTGAGTAGCTGGGACTACAGGTGCGCACCACTATGCCCAGCTAATTTTTGTATTTTTTTAGTAGAGACGGGGTTTCACCATGTTGGCCAGGATGGTCTCGATTTAACTAGCCCACATCCTAGAAAAGGGGGCATCTCACAAAACTGTTCTGCAATAGTAAAGCTACGTGGCAAACAAACCCCAAGCTAAAGAATTTGGGGAGAACATCTAATATTTTCTATTGGCCCTGTGACTTCTATTTGTTAATATCTCTACAGTATATTTTGAGTTGTGTGTCTACAGCATGAGGATTCTGAATATATAAACTGTTGGTCTTTGAATTTCTCTGTGGAAATAAGAAATTTAAAAACATATTTGTATACAGCCATCCCAGCACAGCTGACCTGAAAAGTGAAGCCAGTTAATGCTGCACCTGGGTTGTGATTGATTGATTGCTTGATTGATTGTTGATTGATTTGGCTGTGGTGCATCTGGAGAAATTAGCAACCAGGCTTGAAACTTGGTAGGAACTGCTTTATCTTTCATCCTGTCTTGGGTTGGTTTTTTGTTTTAGGGGTTTGTTTGTTGGGTTGTTTTTCTTGTTGTTGTCTGTCTTACAAATGGAGCCTAATGCTCTAATCTTTTGTTTTTTAAAAAATAACTGGTTGCATCAATAAATACTAAAATTGTGCTTACTAATCATAATGCCTACTAAGTGCAGAAGTTGAGTTAAGAAATGGAAATACGGGCCAGGCACGGTGGCTCATGGCTGTAATCTCAGCATTTTGGGAAGCCAAGGTGGGTGGATCACCTGAGGTCAGGAGTTCAAGATCAGCCTGGCCAACATGGAGAAACCCTGTCTCTACTAAAAATACAAAAAAATTAGCCGGGCGTGTTGGCGCATGCCTGTAACCACAGCTACTCAGAAGGTTGAGACAAGAGAATCGCTTGAACACGGGAGGCAGAGGCTGCAGTGAGCAGAGCGCGCCCCATTGCACTCCAGCCTGGGCAACAGAGTGAGACTCCACCTAAACAAACAAAAAGCGGAAATACAGAGCCAAATATGTGAAGTGTCCCCTGCAACAGCTCCAAAACTCGTGAGCAAATTACACAGAAAACCACCCTGTGAGTGCAATGATGAGACATATTCGTTTCCACATTCTATTCTCTCTCTTTTGTAAAAAGAAGTGGGGGAGACTTTCAATGCATCATAAATTTCACTCCCCTCTGGATTGCAACCTTTTTGACATTTTCTCCCCTTCCCACTATTATTTGTCCTTGCTGTGTTCACAGCTTTAAGCTCTCCCTCTCTCCTGGCTCCTTGCCATCATCAGCATTATAAGTATGCTGACTCAGTGCCCATTTCATATATATCTATACATTCCTCCATCACAACACAATCTTTATTAAAAGGTTGTGTCGGTCGGGCATGGGGCACATGCCTGTAACACCAGCTACTCGGGAGGCTGAGGCAGGAGAATCACTTGAACCCGGGAGGTTGAGATTGTAGTGAGCCAAGATCGTGCCATTGCACTCCAGCCTGCGCAGCAAGAGCAAAACTCTGTCTCAAAAATAATAATAATAATAAATAAAAAGTTATGTCCAATCACTGCCTCCTTGGCCACACCACCCACTTTCTTCTCACCCATTGTAGATTCCCACCTGCTATTTCTCTCCAGAAACTGCTTTTGCCAAGAGAGCTACTCATCCTTTTAGGCCAGATGCAATGGTTTATTTCTGTGATCTGTTAGCTGTTTTCACACTGTTGAACTCTCTTGCCACCCTTAACATCCTTGCAAAAAAAAAGCAAGCAAACAGAAATTTCCTGGTTTTCACTCTTCTTTTCTGGCTATTTCTTCCCAATCTCTATTGCTGGTGACCCTTTTAAGTATTAGTTTAATCCGATCCCTGGGTTTTGTTTCCTGGCTCTCTTCTCTTTGTACACAGGCTCCTGTGGTCTCAGCCTCTCCAATCACTATCTAAGAGAATACATTTCATTTAAAATTATTTCAAGTGTCCTAGACTGAATTTCTCAGGTATACCTTAAAATGGACCCAAATCCCTAAGGTGTCTCCAAAATGGGACTGACTTCTTAAGGCCCTCAGTATTCTTATTGGTGAGAACAGATTAATGGCCAGGAGCAGGGAAGACTGGCTTACCCTCCAGAGGAAAACCCCAGAACTACAAAGAAGAAAATGCTTCTGTAAACAGTGCTGCACTGTTGACAAGAGCAAAGACTTGGAACCAACCCAAATGCCCATCGATGATAGATGGGACAGGGAAAACGTGGCACATATACACCATGGAATACTATGCAGCCATAAAAAACGATGAGTTTGTGTCCTTTGTAGGGACATGGATGAACCTGGAAACCATCGTTCTCAGCAAACTGACACAAGAACAGAAAATCAAACACCACATGTTCTCACTCATAAGCGGGTGTTGAACAATGAGAACACATGGACACAGGGAGGGGAGCATCACATACTGGGGTCTATGGGGGGGAACTAGGGGAGGGACAGTGGGGGGTGGGGAGTTGGGGAGGGATAATATGGGGAGAAATGCCAGATGTAGGTGACGGAGGGGGTATGGAGGCAGCAAACCACATTGCCATGTATGTACCTATGCAACAATTTTTCATGTTCTTCACATGTACCCCAAAACCTAAAACGCAATAAAATATATATTACAAAAAAAAAAAAAAAAGAAAATGCAAGTAAAGAACAAAAGGGCATGCTGGATTACCAGCAATCCCCTTTAGAAATGTGTGGCTTGCTTTTGTTTGTTATTTGTTTGTTTGTTTGTTTTGAGACACAGTCTCGCTCTGTTGTTCAGGCTGGAGTGCAGTGGCACGATCTCAGCTAGCTGCAACCTCCACCTCCCAGGTTCAAGTGATTCTCCTGCCTCAGCCTCCCAAGTAGCTAGGACTACAGGCGTGCACCACCACGTCTGGCTAATTTTTAGTAGAGAGAGGGTTACATCATGTTGGCCAGGCTAGTCTCGAACGCCTGAGCTCAGGTGATCCGTCCACCTCAGCCTCCCAAAGTTCTGGGATTACATGTGTGAGCCAACCGCGCCCAGCCTACTTTGAACCATTTCTTCCAAACAACAACCTGAGAAGATGGTTTGTGCAATGGAGGATGAAGGGTGAGGACAGACAGCTGCCCATACCTAGGAAGGAATAAGAATCGTTCTTCAACTCCGTCTATGGTAGAGGGAAAGTGTGGGTGAAGAAGAGCACAACCATGTACAGGTTATTCTCACTGAAATTATCCCAGTGGAAAAGGAGGAACCAAGCAAGCGAATGACATCCTGAGCTAAACCGTAGCTATGAGAAAGGCCAGTGCTGTTGATGCTAGCCTAGCTGCCGACCACCAGCAGCCCCACTAGTAGCCAGAGGCTCCCAGCAAAGATCCCCCTTGCAGTTCCTAAGCAGAACCCTAACAGACAGTTCCTTAGAATGGGCCACAAAACACAACTGGGCCTGCAATTCAAACATCATATGTTATTAGTACAATCACTGCCTACATTGACCTCCATGTATTTCCTGTTTATTGCAAGAACCCAGAACTGACTTTTTTCTAGGGCAGCCATCTTCAAACTGTGGGTACGTGAAGACTTTCCAAAGGGTACCCAGAAAAGGACACTTTTAAGCGAATCTATTTCCTCAACTTACATGCATTCTATCTGAGAAAGCGCTTAACATCAAGGTGACCTCTTCATCTCCTGCCTTCTACTTTACTGAAGAAATGCATACGTTTTACCCATTCCAAATCTTACTGTGTTGCATGGCCCCAACCATGAGCACCAGCAAAGGAAGAATTAATTCTCAAAATCAGTGTGGAGATGGCCAGGCGTGGTGGCTCATGCCTGTAATCACACCACTTAAGGAAGCTGAGGCAGGCAGACTGCTTGAGTCCAGGAGTTTGTGACCAGCCTGGCCAACATGGCAAAACCCCGTCTCTGCAAAAGATACAAAAATTAGCCTGGCATGGTGGTGTGCAGCTGTAGTCCCAGCTACCTGGGAGGCTACATCTTGAGGGAGGATGGCTTGAGCCAGGGAAGTCAAGGCTGTAGGATGCCAGGATCGCGCCACAGCACTCCAGCCTGGGTGACAGAGCAAGACACTGCCTCAAAAAAAGAAAAAACAAATTAATGCAGAGGAAGAATAATTCCAATGATTTAAAATAAGTACTTCTGCTCATCAGATGGCTTATTCTTTGCTCCACAAGACTAAAATAGGGTTTAATCACAACTGACTCCTGGCAAGCCATGAGATCTTTGGCAAATGATTCAAAAGGAGTTTGGAGAATCTGGGGATAATATTGCTATTTTAAAAACTACTTCTATCACCTATAGCTGTGATCAAGTTTCCTGAGTATGTCTGTGCACATGCATGTATATATGTGAACAATAAATTAGAAACAGAATTGATGCTGAACTTTTCAGTTTAGTAATAGGTAATATGAGTCATCCATGGCTACAGAACCTAATTGGAAGAAAAGCCATATTCACCTCACTAAGAGATATATTATCAATAAAAATTAACACTTTAGCAGGGTGCAGTGGCTCATGCCTGTAATCCCAGCACTTTGGGAGGCCCAGGTAGGCAGATCACTTGAGGTCAGGAGTTTGAGATCAGCCTAGCCAACATGGTGAAACCCTGTCTCTACTAAAAATACAAAAATTAGCTGGGCGTGGTGGTGCGTGCCTGTAGTCCCAGCTACTCGGAAGGCTGAGGCAAGAGAATCACTTGAACCCAGGAGGTGGAGGTTGCAGTGAGCTGAGATCACGCCACTGCACTCCATCCTGGGCAACAGAGTGTGACTCTGTCTTAAAAAAAAAAAAAAAAAATTAACACTTAGTATGGAGACTTAGAGCCATATGATCACACATAATTTTTTAATTAAAATTTGTATTTATTTTGTTGATGAGATGGAAGTATGGCTACATCAATTCAAGGAAAGAAAAATGATGTAAAACCTGCCAGTGTTAAAGAAGAGCTTGCTCATGAATTTTTTAAGTGAACTATGATGGGTATCCAATTGCTGTGGTATTTGGATCCTGTTGGATACATTTTTTACAGTGATGTTATGCTAAAATGTCAGCTTTTTGCAGTATACTACATATTATGTCCTTTGCAACAACTTCCACTCAGGACGCCAAACTGTAG
Source organism: Aotus nancymaae (assembly GCF_030222135.1). Lineage (NCBI taxonomy): Eukaryota > Metazoa > Chordata > Mammalia > Primates > Aotidae > Aotus > Aotus nancymaae. The sequence continues at coordinate 11,082,074 of NW_026988431.1, forward strand.
CTGTCATTTTTAAAAAGAGTCCGGGATTCATTGCTTTTCAAGATTCTTTTGGGGGTACATGCACAAAACAGTGTGACACTGACAGCTATCATGGAGTAGCAGTCCCCCAACCTTTTTTTTTTTTTTAAGAAAGTATCCCTTCTTGAACATTTTAAAAATAAAAGCAATCATAGTTTTACTTTCTATACCTATTAACCAAGAAAAATCAAATAACAAAAAACTGGTTGGTACTCAATAACACGTATAAATTATTATTATTATTTTTTATTTATATTGATTTTTTTTAAGACGGGGTTTCACCATGTTGGTCAGGCTAGTCTTGAACTCCCGACCTCAGGTGATTTGCCCACCTTGGCCTCCAAAGTGCTTGGATTACAGGCGTGAGCCACCACGCCCAGCCACGTATAAATTATTAAATGAATTTTTATATTCATCAAAATAACATCCGAAGATTTTAAGCCATATAGATGTGAGGTATATGACCCACTTATCTAGAGAGTATCCAGGACACCCAATGGTTCACAGCAATTCTGCACTATACCACAGCTTCCAGTCTCGGAACCACACTGGATGGGTGCCATTGACCTTTGCGGAGTGGTCTTTTCCTGTGGGAAGGCTAGAAAAATACCCACGCAGTTCATTTCAAGTGGCTGTCCTGCTAAGGTATACACAGATTCCAATGCTTTTTGCAGTCAAGCAGGTAGCTTAAATGAGTGAACCTGCCTATGGGTAAGAAAAGAGGTAGGGGCTGGAATTGTAGCCAGCAGAAGGCTGAGTGCCGGCTTCAAAGGGGCAGCTGCTATTCAGCCCCACCTAGTTGTTGACAAGGCTTGTGTTGCCCACAGCTTTTTACATTTCAGGAAAAGCTGGATTTTCCTGTGAATCCTCTGGATTTTTAATCCAATTTTTCTAAAAAACTGTTCAGGCCAACCTAAATACAAATGGGAGCTAAACCGAGGTTCAACATCTGCTCCAGTGCGACTCAAAGTGTGGTCCCAGGATCAACAACTGTTTCTTGCATTCCACAATGAAATGTGCGTAGCAACTGAGAATAACATTTAGAAATATCCATAACAATTTGACAGGGTAATGTTGTCATCTAATTTTCTGAATCTAATAATAAAAAATTGGCTTGTATCTTATATATGTTTTAATTTATTTTTCTGATTTTTTAGAAGCAAAACTGTCAGTGAGCAGTGGATTGAAAATCTTGCCCACAACCAGTTTAAGAAGCATTGCCATAGTCTTAAGCATCAAAGCGAGGGGTCCCTTGGAGGATGCTGTATGTGATAACTGAATGTCGTGTCTGGAATCATCACACAGACCGCCTAAAGGAGACAAGCGTACAAATCCAAATGCAGCCAGTTCTTTCCAGCTCACAAATATTTGGCAGTGAAGGCCCAGAGAAATGGGGGAAATAGTGTCACTCCTGGAGGACCGCTCTTAGCCCATCAGATTACCAAGGTTCCTCCAGGGCCAGTTGTGGGAGGAACAGCCTGATGCCATGGTCACCTGGAGTTCCTTCTCCTTCCACTAGCATAAGAGGACCAATCCCTTAGAGGCCCTCACTCAGGCGGTCGTTTCTGTGTCTGCCTGTTCCAATACACTGAGCTTCTCCAAGGCAGAGACTCCTGCTCCTCCATCCCCCAACATGGCTCCTCCTCACTGAATTCTCTCCCCCTCTGTGCAATATAAGGTTCCTCACTAGGCAAAGAACCTTATCAGCCTCTAGTTTGGGGTGCTAAACTTTGACAACTGGCAGCCAGCCTCCTGCCTGTCAGGTTCTACCCAAGCTGCTCCTCCAGACTTTGTCTTCTCCTGCTTAGGGAGAAGCTCCAGGGTAGAAAGTCGGTTACCCGATGCTGCAGCTCAGCACCCAAAGCGAGGTGGCCCATGTCCTTGCCTCACAAGGATCCCTATATTGGGCAGTTGTGTCCAGGAGGGGCTTAGGCAAAGACCAGAGGGTCCGCTGGGCTAAAAACCAGAAGTGCTTAGAGAATGAAGAGCTTCTGCAGCTTGAGAACTCGAGACAGACCCTCAGGTCTGCATGTTCTTCTCTAATAAGCTGATGGAAACCCCCTAGGTAAATAGTTCCCAGTTGGAGGTGAGTGCCCCCACCCTTCCCCACTTCAGCAGCTTCAGCCGCCAGCCCCAACACAGGCTGGACCATCTTGGAGGGCTGGTGCTCCAGGCCTCCCCAGCTGCCTTCACCTCCAAAAGGGGAAATGGGTGGGGGGTGGGAGGGACAGGCCTAGGGAAGTGATTTTAGAAGTGCAAGTCTGGTGGGAGCTTATTTCTTTCAGACCATCTGGAGGGAAGTAGTCACAATCTACTACAAGTTCTCCCAAAATGATCAAGTACACATAGGGAAATTGTTACATTGTTGAGAAATATGTCTGCTTTGCTTCCTCCTGGGGAGCTCTAAGGACTTGTATCAATCAGAGATCACTCCCTGCCTGAGGTACAGAGAGATTAAGAGGAAGCTGAAGAATAGCTCCCTCCCCTTGTAATTCTCCAGGTAGCCAGTTTTCAGCAGGCTGCCATTTTTTGCAACTTAAGATGCTAAGAGAATTTAAATAAGATCAGCCTTGTGGGTGTAAAGAAGGAAATAGCCTGTTTGGCCAAATAGAAAAAGTACCATGTTTTGTGAGTTACTGCCTTTCATGTTTTTTTAACTGATGTGTGTGTCTGTGTGTGTGTGTGTGTGCGTGCGTGTGTGTGTACAGAACAAAAGTATAGTTGTCTATACAATTAATTAGTTATTTAAGCTATTTTAAGTACCATTACAGCAAGGGAGAGGAGAAGGAACATCTAAAATACATAAAATTATTTTTAAAATCTCGTTCTAGAAAAAAGGAAATGCCAGCGTAGTAAGATAAGGAGTCTTAATTAGCAACAAATTCATCTGTTTCCCTCCTCTAAAAATGACACAGTCTTCTAAGGCAATTTGCTTGGAGAGAAGTTTTGCGCCATGAATCTGGGACATGTTTTTCATGTGTGTTTGCCCTGTGTGAGGCTTAAGAAAAACACAGCAACCAAACCATCCAGTTCAGTCCGGAGGGAAAGAGAAGATCTAGAAGACCTAATCACCCGTGATGGTGATTACATAACAGAGAATCGCAGGCAGGCACGCACACACACACACACACACACACACACACACACACACGCTCCAAGAGTCTCAGAAAAAAAAAAGAAAGAAAAATCAGCCTTTGGCTTCCTGTCATAGAAAATGTCTCCTTTTTTCCTTTCTGAGGATCACTAAGACTGCTTTTTAAAGACCAAGTGGATGTCTTTGGTAGAAATAGAGGTCACTTAAGGATGATTTATAAGTGCACCCCAAGCCAAAATGAAGCATGTATCGATATCTAAAGTGCATCTACATTTAGTGCAGCAAAAACTCATAATCTGTTTCTAATTTGTGCCCTGTAAATAAATGCTCTCCCCACTAGGAAAAGGCCTGGCTCTGAGCAGCCGCCCCTCCCCGAGGCCGCCAAGCTCCCAGTTCAGGCCCTTTCTTGGGCAGCCGGAGTGCTCCTCTCTTAGATAATGCCAGGTACTCTGGAAAGTAGCCGTGTAATAATACACAAACCCCTGATGATGTCAGCGTGTTATTGACTTTCCAAGTCTGAATGACTGAGCAGAGGAGCGGGGGTGGGGCGCAATCCATCCGGCTGCGCGGGGACCGGCCAAGCGAAAATGGGCTCGCCGGCCTGACGGGGGAGGGGCGGCTCGCAGCCGCCGCCGCTGCTCGGAGCTGGGGCTCTGCCGCCGCGGCGTCGGGGTCGCTGCCGCCCGGCCCAGGCGGGGCCCCGGCTCCCGCTCCTCTGATGTTTACGTTTGGTCAAAAACTCCTCAGGCAGAAATAACTAAGGCAGCCCCCACGCCCCCTGGAAGCTTTTACCACGTGGCAGAGCGGGGTTACAAAGTGGGGAGCAGAGGCGCGAATGGGGAAGGGAAGAAAGGCCTCCCTGTTCCCTCCCCCACTCTGCAGGGGCCTCCCTGTTAGGCTGCAGAGCCGAGGGTCGCTCTCTGGGGTGGAGTTCCCTCTGCAGAAGACCCCTTGGGAAATTGCACCTCAGCAGTGGTGACATTTTATGGGCCATGATTTGCTGTGTTTATGGCTCTGGCGGTGCAGGTGCAGAGTCGTGGGCTCCCGTTCTCACCCTGCAAATTGCTCACAGTGCAATCTGTCATCTTCAAGGCTAGGTGTGAACCGGGCAGGGTTGCCCTTAAATGGAATTGCAGTGAAAGGCCGGGATCTGGAGGGAAACGCTCCAACCCGGGGCGTGGCCTTCCCCGCCGGGTCTGGACCTTTCCTTCGGGCCCCGCAGTGCGCGCCCACCGGCTTGGCGGTCGCACCTTGGGGATTCTGAGCGCGCAGGCCCGGGCCCGCCTGCAGAGCTCCCGTCCTGCCTGTTCCAGGCCTGCGGAAATCCTCCAGTGAGCAAGGCCTCGCGCTGGCCTCTGCCCCACCCAACTGCGAGGAGCGGCTCCTCCTCCCAGGCCTGTGGTTTTTCTCCTCGCGGAGTGGGCTGGGTGGGAGCACCGCGTGGCACAAACAGCACAGGGGCTTTGGAACCGCCTGGACTTGAGCCCTACCCCTCGTGTTCGCTGTGTGGACAGGGTGCTTGCCCTCTCTGCAAACCGCGTCTTAAAATGGGAGTAGTAAAAACCCCCTCAATCGTTGTTCTGAGGATTAAGTGAAATCCAGATTTCGTTAAGACCCCCTTTTTAAAGTAGTCAAGGCTCTCGCCTTCCAGAGTCAAGTTCCACTCGGGCCAGAGCCCCTGTGGTTTTCTGAAAACAGGGTCAGCAGAAGTGCTAGACCCATTGTTTCCTAAATTCAGCCCTTCCCCCTACCCTCCCGGCTCTGGGGAGCCCGCAGCCTCTTCCGACCCACTACCACCTTCACCCACACCCACAGGCTAACAGGGCAGAGTTGTTTTGTTGACGGGGCGGGGGTGGGGGTGGGGAGGTGGAAACTGTACCTCTGACCTAAGCTGGACCATTCACAGCCCTCCTCAAATTTCCCTCCCCCACCTTGCCACAAGGGATTGGTCCCAGCGGGAAGAGCTGACATATTTGAGTCCAATCAGAAGCCTTCTTGGGAAATTTTGAAACTGGAAGAAAAAGTCAGTTTCTCCCCAGGGCTAAAACGGCAAGATGTTATAATGCGTGCCCATGTTTCCCAGGGTCAGGAGAGAAGAGGCCAGTCTGAAGGCAGAACTCATGATAGGGACAGGGACAGAAACAGAGATAGAAATCTAGCAAAACACAAAGGTAGAGCCAGAGCCAGCCAGTCTGGGGGAGAGAGCCGAGGCCAGCAAGAGTCTGATGTTACTGGCAGCACCGGTTCCGGTGTCCCTGCTACAGCCCCGCCTGCCCCCGGTTCCTTGTGACAACCCATTATTTTTAACAACAAATTCTTACTGTTTAACTTAGTTTGTGTTTTTGTTGCTTGTAATCCAAAAATCCCACCATGGCCTTTACTAGATTAATTTACACAGTATGTCAGTTGAGATGAAGACAAGCTCCCCATCCCCCCTTATAAACCCCTAGAGACGTCTTTTATCCTCCACAGCGTAGGTCAGCGCCCCGTAACAAGGTGCTCAATAAATGCTCTTCAGATTGCACTGAGCAAGTTGTGAGTGGACAGGAAGTGCCCTGGTGGCTGCTGAAAGTGGAGACTTCAACTGGTTAATTTAAAGGGAAAGCATCGCCAATTGCCACAGCCTTCTAGAAGCCCATTTATTGTACCCTAGTGGTAATTAGGGCTTATTCAAGTGAATAGAAAGAGAAAAGAGAAGAAACTTTATCCCCTCTAAATTGCGTTTAATAAAATTCTTAGAGAAAATGAGTGAATCGTCAGGCTTAATAATTTCCCCTGGGTCTTTGTTGCAGGGAGGCTGAGGAAATGTACAGTATGCCACATTTATAGGACAGGAGATCCGCATTTTATCTGAGAGTAGAATGCAGTCATGGCTTACCCTCCTTTTTTTTCCCCCCTCATTTGTTTCCAAAGGGTTTTTTTCCAGCTCATGAGTCACTTCCAGTCAGATTCAAAGACAAAAGCCGGCTAATTGTGTGTCCATGAGACAGGGTCCCACCCTGCCTTATCTGAACACCCTTTCTAGCTCGGAGAAGACAGAGCAATTTTCAGCCTATAAGTCACTGGGTTGAGCCTGTGACACACCGCTTCTGGGTAGGGCTTTTTAGGGAGCAGTCTAAGCCCTTCTATCTCCCGGTGGCATCTGGCAGCTGATAGCACCTTGGGGCGTTTCCTTGCCAGTGTTATTTTCAGTCCGGAACTGTGCAGTCTCCTCTGTTCCTAAGGCACCCTGTTGAGCCCAGAGAGATAAAGGTGAATTTAAAAGGAGGCCCGAACCCTCTAGCAATTTATCAAATAATGAAGGAGAAAGGCAGAAAAGAACCACTGTTAGACAAGCTTTGAGGGTGACGGAAGAGTGATTTCTCGACGCCATCCCCTTGCCATCTCTCGGCAGCATTTTACCTCGTTGACTTTCCAACTGTTACTTGAAATATTTTATCTAGAGACTTCCCTGATGTTACTTTCTTGTTTTCCAAGCAGTTGTCTTTTCCCCACCCCCACTTATTCTCCTATCTTCATGCCTAAATTCTCCTTTCTAGATATCTTTCACTTCCAGATAATGGTACCATATCACATCCACCTGGCTGCTCATGCCAAAGAGGTGATTCCTGGTGTATATATATGAATATATATTAAATTTATTTACTTATTTTTGAGACAGAGTCTTGCTCAGTTGCCCAGGCTGGAGTGCAGTGGCATGATCTTGGCTCAGTGTAGCCTCTGCCTCCCAGGTTCAAAGGATTCTCATGCCTCAGCCTCCTGAGTAGCTGGGATGACAGGTGCCCACCACCACACCCAGCTAATTTTTGTATTTTTAGTAAAGATGGGGTTTTCCCAGGTTGGTTAGGCTAGTCCCAAACTCTTGACCTCAGCTCATCTGTCCACCTCGGCCTCCCAAAGTGCTGGGATTCCAGGTGTGAGCCATCGCACCCAACCCAGATTTGTTCTTTTCTGTCATTCACTACACCCAGTCCATCAGCTGGTTTCCCTCCAAAATTGTCTGTCTGCATGCACTCCTCCATCTACACTGCCACCATGCAGCAAAGACATCGCATCTCTCCACGGCTCATGGGCCATAACCTCTGCCCGAACCCCAGCACACTGAGAACACTACTGAAACTCCTTGTCTAGGCCTCCTATGTCTTCGGTCATTTGCTCCTTTTATTCTTTCCCTGCACCTTCCCCCAGTTGAGGCCACCACTGCCACTGGAGACCCTTTTCTCTTCTTTCACCACTTCACTTCTTCCCACTAAGGCCTCTGCTCTTAGAGTTGGTTCCCTCTGCCTGGAGGACTGGCCCTTCCTGAGCTGGCTCCTTTATATCTGTCTTAAGACAGTTCAGGCGCTAGAACGAAAATACCATTGATATGGTTTGGATATTTGTCTCCTCCAAATCTCCCATTGAATTGTAATCCACCAGTGTTGGAGGTGGGCTTGTGGGAGGTGTTTGGATCACGGGGGCAGATCACTCATGAATTTCGTGGTGCTATTCTCACAATAGTAAGTTCTCATGAGGCCTGCTTGTTTAAAAGTGTGTGGCACCTCCCTGCACTCTTGCTCCCATTTTCACCATGTGACATGCCTGCTCCCCCTTCACCTTCCACCATGATTGTAAGTTTGCTGAGGCCCTCCCAAGAGCAGATGCCAACACCACGTGTCCTATACTGTCTCACAACCACGTGCCAATTAAACCTCTTTTCTTTATAATTTACCCAGCCTCAGGTATTTCTTTATAACAATGCAAAAGCAGCCTGATACTACCATAGACAGGGTGGCTTAAACAACAGACTTTTTTTTTTTTAAGATGGAGTCTTGCTGTATAGCCCAGGCTGGAGTGCAGTGGCTTGATCTCGGCTGACTGCAACCTCTGCCTCCCATGTCCCAGTTCAAGCAATTCTCCTGCCTCAGTCTCCCAAGTAGCTGAGCTTACAGGCACACCCACCATGCCCAGCTAATTTTTGTATTTTGACTAGAGATGGGGTTTCACCATCTTGGCCAGGCTGGTCTTGAACTCCTGACCTCATGATCTGCCTGCCTGGGCCTCCCAAAGTGCTGGGATTACAAGCATGAGCCACCACACCCAGCCAACAACAGAAATTTATTTCTCACAGTTCTAGAGGTTGGGAAGTCCAAGGCCACAGAGCTAGCAAATTCAGTTCCTGGTGAAAGCCTTCTTCCTGGTTTGTAGGTGAACATCTTCTTGCTATATCCTCACGTAGTAGAGAGAGAAACCATCTTTCTCATGTCTTTTTTTTTTTTTTTTTGAGACAGAGTCTCACTTTATTGCCCAGGCTGGAGTGCAATGGCACAATCTCAGCTTACTGCAACCTCCACCTCCTGGGTTCAAGTGATTCTCCTGCCTCAGCCTCCTGAGTAGCTGGGATTATGGGCATTCACCACCACACCCGGCTAATTTTTGTATTTTTTCTAGAGACGGGGTTCACCATGTTGGCCAGGCCTCAAACTCCTGACCTTGTGATCTGCCCACCTCAGCCTCCCAAAGTGTTGGGATTACAGGCGTGGGCCACCACACCTCGCCTCATGTCTCTGTTTTTTTTTTTTTTTTAAGACAGTCTCACTGTCACCCAGACTGGAGTGCAGTGGCGCAATCTCGGCTCAACTGCAACCTCTGCCTCCTGAGTTCAGGTGATTCTCCTGCCTCAGACTTCCAAGTAGCTGGGACTACAGGCACACACCACCACGCGCAGCTAATTTTTGTATTTTTAGTAGAGACAGGGTTTACCATGTTGACCAGGATGGTGTCAATCTCTTGACCTCATGATCTGCCCACCTCAGCCTCCCAAAGTGCTGGGATTACAGGTGTGAGCCACTGCACCCTGCCACGTCTCTTCTTATAAAGGCACTAAGACTATTCATGAGAGCGTCACCCTCATGACCTTATCAGCTCCAAAGACACCATGACCCCACCTCCAAATACCATCATGTCAGGGTTTGGAGCTTCAGTATAGGAATCTGGTACGGACACAAACATTCATTGCATGGCAGTATCCTTCAGGTTTCAGTTCAGGGGTCAGCCCCCTAGAAAGGCCTTCCATGACCCCTACATCTCACATTCTATCACACACTCCGTTTATGGCCGGCACACACTTATCATAATCTATCGTCCTCAATTCTTTTACCTATTTGTTTATTTCCGTCTTCCCTGTCTTCCCATTGGAACATAATCTCCAGGAAAGCAGAGATCATATCAGGCTTGCTCATTGTTCATTAATGAGTTCATTGACTAGAGTCTATTTTATAATAGGTACACAGTAAGTCTTTTTTGATGAATCAGTGCAGATAGTAGAGATAGGTCAGTACAGACATGCCTGAGTTAACTCCTCAAGAAAAGTGGAAGTTCACCAGGTGAATGAGGAGAAAGGCATTTCAGAAAGGCACAAAGGTATGTGTTCAGGGAGGTCTCTCTTGACCCCACTGCCCCTACAGCTACTGCCTCATTACTCTGCTAGCTAAGCAATGCTCTGAAGGGTTATCTAGGCTCACTTTGATCATTCATCTTCTCCCTTTTTCTTCTACTTCTTGCCAGGCAGGCATATTCCCCGACCAGTCAGCCAAAACTGCTCTTCTTAAGGTTAATAATAACCTCTGGCCAGGCACAGTGGCTCATGCCTGTAATCCCAACACTTTGGGAGGCCAAGGCAGGCAGATCACTTGAAGTCAGGAGTTCGAGACCAGCCTGGCAAACATGGTGAAACCCTGTCTCTACTAAAAATACAAAAATTAGCTGGGCGTGGTGGCACACACCTATAATCCTAGCTACTGGGGAGGCTGAGGCAGGAGAATCACTTGAACCCGAGAGGCAGAGGTTGTAGAGGTTGTAGTGAGCCAAGATCATGCCACTGCACTCCAGCCTGTGCAACAGAGCAAGACCCTGTCTCAAAAAATAAATAAATAACCTCCATATTGCTAAGTCCAGTGGTCAGTTTTTAGCCTCATCCTATTAACTTATCTGCAGCATATGATACGGTTTTTTTATTGTTGTTGTTTTTGTTTTGTTTTGTTTTGTTTTGTTTGAGACAAAGTTTTGCTCTGTCGCCCAGGCTGAAGTGCAGTGGCTCGCTCTCGGGCATGAGCCACCATGCCTGGACGCATCTGATATAGTTAATTACAGTTCCTTCTGGAAACACTTTCCTCACTTGGTATCTGGGATGCTACCGTATTGATTGTTCTCCTCCCTCACTGACTGCACCTTCTCGATCTCCTTGCTAATTCCTTTGCTGTGCCCATCTTCTGTCCTCTGAATATTGGAACATTCCACATTCAAACCCTATCGTTGTAATGTTAAAATAGATCCCTAATCTGACTGCCTCTTACATGTCCACTGCTGGTCTAAACCATAACCTTCTCTCCTGGTTATTGCAACAGCTTTCCAACTGATCTTCTCACCTCTACCCTTCAGTGTGTCCACACACAGCAGCCACAGGGGTCCTTTGAAGACAGCAGATGGGTCATGTTACTCTGCTGCACAAAACCATCCAGTTGCTTTCTGTTTCATGGAGTCAAAGCCAAAGTTCTGACGGTGCCATAGAAGGTCCTACTATATCTGGCCCCGCTGCCCAGCATCCACCCCCTCCCAGTAGCCTTCTGTTCACTTGCTTTCTCACTGCATTTCAGCACACCAGCCTTTTTGCTGTTTCTTTCTTTCTTTCTTTCTTTCTTTTTTTTTTTTTTTGAGACAGAGTTTCGCTCTTGTTACCCAGGCTGGAGTGCAATGGCGCGATCTCAGCTCACCGCAACCTCCACCTCCTGGGTTCAGGCAATTCTCCTGCCTCAGCCTCCTGAGTAGTTGGGACTACAGGTGTACACCACCACGCCCGGCTAATTTTTGTATTTTTAGTAGAGACAGGGTTTCACCATGTTGACCAGGACGGTCTCGATCTCTTGACCTCGTGATCCACCCGCCTTGGCCTCCCCATTGCTGTTTCTTAAACAAATAGCCCCTTCCTGTCTCGAGACCTTCTAGATACTCGTTGCTTCTGCTTGGAAAGCTGTTACCCAAAATGTTTGTATGGTTTGCTCCCTTTGTCAGCTAGCTGTTGTTACAATAATGCTACATAACTGAAGCATCCCCTCACCTTCTCAGAGAGGGCTGTCTAATATAAAATGCAGCCCCCCATTCCCACTCCCAGCATAACTAAGGCTCCCTAGCTCACTGGGGTTTTCCTATAGTTCTCATCACTTTCTAATATGTTGTATAATGTTCTTCATTCATTTCTCCTACATTGTAGCCTCCATTTTATTTACTGACATATCCCCAGCTCTTTAAACAGTGCCAGATACTCCATAGTGGGCATGCATGAATTGTTTGCTAAATAAATATCAAAGCTAAGAATGACAGTTTACAGCCTGGAGCCTAGAGTTTTGCTATCGAAGAGTGGGCATTAGTCACAGCAGAGACAGGACTAAAGAAATAAGAGGCCATAGTTTTCCAAAGGCCTTGTATGTTGTGGATACTAAGGTGTTTGGGTTTTACCCTACAGGCAAAGCATTGAATCTTTTAAGCAGTGAACTGTCATGATGGCGAAAGTGCCTAACATGGCTTTGGAAACATCGTGGAATAGAATAGGGTACAGCCTGGTGGCTCAGAGCCCAGGTCGCCGGCTGTGGGCAGTTGGACTGATGAGCAGGAAGCTTTATTTGAGTCTCTGAATTCAAGCTATGTGAGCAGTTGCTAACTTTGCTCACTGGCCTACCGACAAGGGCTCCCAGAATGTGCCAGAAAGAAAATATGAAACTCCAGTGTTGGGAAGGAAGCCCTCATAGCCAGACTTCTTTCAACCGAGCCTCAACCTTCGGGTATCACCTGAGTGTGTATTGTAAGACTAACAATCACTCACCCTTATATAGCACCAAAGAGCTTACAAAGGATTTTCCCAACCATTTCATCTAAGACTCAAAGATCCAAAATACCCTAGCCAGTACGTGTAAGTATCTAGCCACTTCACCGGTTAAGAAAGGAAGTAACACTTCTATCCTGAAATACACCAGAACAATTTCTGGTGAATTGCTACGAATATAGTTAAAATACAATGGGGACCTACTTTTATGCTTCTGACAAACACTGTGTCGGACCTTAAATTTTCAGAGATCAAAGGTTAGTGCTATGCTCAACCCGCTCCCATGGGTTCTTTACAAGACGTCAAATGACTCTGCTCTCCGCAGTTTAGTCACTTAAGTAGGTGAACAGGGACACACATAAAGGTACTAACAGGTAAAGTAGGTGCTTTCCCCGGTTTCTGCTACATGCAGTAAGCGATCACACGTGACTTCCCCCAACCACTGAGAAAGCATTCGGGCTTATAAGAATATTTATAGGGCTACGAGGAGTTCCCCGTTTGTCCCCCAAACCTTTTACATACCCCTGAAAAGGTTTGTTTCTAGGTAAATAGTCTTTATGCACGCCCATGCCCTTCTTTCTTGGCAGAAATCCAAATTGGTCATGCCTGTATTTGAATGTTACAGCCGAGCAATTCATTTTATATAGATACACAGACTTTCATATCTATAAGAGGCTTTAGAAATGATCTAATGTGGCTAACCTGTTCATTTTCCTCCTGAGAAAACTAAGGCTCAACAAGCACAGGGTGGGAACAGGGAAAGAAAACTTGATGCCTACTAAGCTACTGCCCTGAGCAGGCCTGGGGCAGGCAGGGCTCCATACATGACCGTCCTTGTTCCTCCCTGGGGCAAAAAATCTGTGGCATAGATAGATTAGTCAGGGTTTTGCAGAGAAACAGAACCTATAGGATAGATATACAAGATTTACTTTAAGAAATTGACTCACTCAATTATGGAGGCTTGGCAAGTCCACTGTCTACAGGGTCGCCATTAGACTGGAGACCCAGGAAAGCACTGATACTGAAGACCAAGTCCATCTGCTATCAGAAGTCCTTCCTGCTTGGGGAGAGCTATTCAGGTTATCAACTGATTGAATGAGGCTTACCCACATTATAGAGAGCAATCTGCTTTACTCAAAATCCACCAGTTTAAATGTTAATTTCATCCAAAAACACTCTCATAGAAACATCCAGAATAATGGTTGACCAAATCTGAGTTCCACTGACCAAGTCAAGACATAAAATTAATCATCACAGTAGATAATATAATCTTAAAACTGAACCTCAGAATGTATGAACGACCGAGTCAAGGCTGAGACTAGAACTCAGGAGTTTCAAGTCCCAGAAGATCCTCTTTCTACTAAATTATGTTTTGTTCTCAAAAGAAAATAACATTTTTTGAGTACCTAATATCCTGATATTTGCCAGGTTCTGTGCTAAGTAGCTTATAAGTAAGTTCCCATTTAATAGAGCACCGTTGTATAGAAAAAGAAATGGAATCCTAGGAAGGTTGAATAACAAGCCCAAAGTAGCAAACAAGTGCTGGAATTTGAATCTACGTCTGTGTGGTTCTAATACTTCCTGCCATCTGGCATTTTTGTTTGTTTGTTTAGACAGAGTTTTGCTCTTGTTGCCCAGGCTAGAGTGCAATTGCATGATCTTGGCTCACAGCAACCTCCGCCTCCTGGGTTCAAGCGATTCTCCTGCCTCAGCCTCCTGAGTAGCTGGGATTAGAGGCATGTACCACCATGCCTGGCTAATTTTTTGTATTTTTAGTAGAGACGGGGTTTCTCCATGTTGGTCAGGCTGGTCTCAAACTTCTGACCTCAGATGATCCTGCTCACCTCAGCTTCCCAAAGTGCTGGGATTGTAGGCGTGAGCTAACGCGTCGGGCTGCCATCTGTCATTTTTTAATGATATATTTCCTGCTACACTTTTTTTTTTTTTTTTTTTTGAGACAGAGTCTCACTCTGTTACCCAGGCTAGTGTGCTGTGGCACAATCATGGCTCACCGCAGCTTCAACCTCCCAGGCGCAAAGGATCCTCCCATCTCAGCCTCCCAAGTAGCTGGGACTGCAGGCATGAACCACCATGCCTGGCCTACCACTCTTCTTTCTCTAAGTTTGGCAGGATGTAATTTCTTTCCAGTTTTTTTTTTCAATGTCCTAGAGTCTTCCTCAGCTAAGAACATTCCTTCAGTTCAAAGTGAGTTTCAAATATCAGATGTGCATACAAGATGAGGAAACTGATTGTAAAGAAATATATACACTCTTCCATGTCCATATGAGTATTGTCTCAAATAAAAAGCTACCCCAGGCAACAAAACACTCATTCCATTACTCACAACTTTTCTGTGGCTCCTTTTTTGAAATTGCCTTCAGGGTCTGTATTCGTTGCTTTTCGGAAGTAGTTTTAATGTTAGCAAATGTTCGTTCTTTGATTTCATTTTTGGGAAACAGCCCAAAATCGTCTGGTGCCAAATGTGGTGAAGGAGACACATGATCAGGCTAATACAGATTAGATTGAGTTTTAAAATGAGGTGTGACTATGAAAGAAGAAGTTATTTTCTTTATATGGCTTCAAAGATAAACCAGTCTCATTCTGAGCAATAATAACACAGTTGGAATAATTGTTTAAGTTGGAGAGGTTGCTTCTCAAGTGACTACACAGAACAGACAATAATCTGTCTGGTTTATCCTATTACTTTATGTTCACTCCACATGTTAAAGTTGTTTTAAAAATAACATTTCTGGAAATGTTTTGGAAGGAGACCCTCGTACTTGCTCTCACTGGTTGGTTTTGGCCGGATGAAGACCTCCACAATGATGTCAGCGTTTATAATATCTTAGCAGTTGTAATTCAGGGAAAATGATTGAGGATTTTCCATTATGTTTTTGAATCCTAATAATGCAAAGAGCTAATCAGACAAAGGGTTTTTCTTGGAAGTTAAGTATTCTCTACTGTTTCACTAAGCACAAACAAAGGGTATGGGAGAACAGAGCTCTCCCCCAAAAAGAAAGGAGATAACTGCTGGTCTTTGAAAGTTTATAAAGGAGTGTCTTCCTGCTCCACAGCTGTCTTTCTTAATGTCCCCTCATTGTACCCCTTGTAATCCACACATGGAAATCCCCTTGGATTCCACACACATAATTAACACTTGGCGGAAACAGTGTGAGCCTGAGGCTCTCTTCAATTACATTTAAGAAATTCAGATTTCCATGAGAGTGGTGAGGGGAGGGGAATTTAGGCCCTGCCACTGTCCCAATATTCCCGGTTGCATGAATTTATAAAAATGTCTTCAGCCAGTCCAAAGGTCTTTATTGAGCATCTGCTATGTACAGGGCATTGTGTATGTATTGAGGGAGCCACAAAGTGATGTCAGACAAAGTTCCAACTCTCGTTCATTTCACTGAGGTCACTCCAGGTCCCAAATTTGTGAAAAGCGCAAGAAATGAGTGACAAGTTGGAAGGGTCACAAAAGGCTTCACAGAGTGGTGAGAGATGAGCTGTACTGAAGCATGGTTAAGATAAGGAGGGGCTAAAGTTGGGGGAGGGTGTCTTAGGCCAGAAGAATAACAAGACACCAGCGGTGGAAATGGGAAACATGTAGTCAAGATACAGCCCATGGAGCCTGAACGGGGAAGTCCGACAAGACAGGCTAAGGACAGAGCTTTGGGAAGCTGCAGAAGTCTGATATTCAGCATACATTTAGGGAGTTGAATGCTTAGTTTTAGGCACTGTTTTGGCTGATGGTCGAAATTTTAGAAGTCTAGTTTTTAAAATTGTATATATTTAAGGTATATAGCATGATGTTTTGATATACTTAAATAGTGAAATGGGCACTATAGTTAAGAAAATTAACAAACCCATTCTCTTGTGTAATTTCCCTTTTGTTGTTGTTGTTATTATAAAGGAACCAAAAATCTACGCCCTTAGCAAATTTCCAGTACAGGATGCAATGTTATTACCATAGCCCTCCTGTTGTACCTTAGTTGTCTAGACTCACTCATATATCTGCAGCTTTGTACCCTTTGACCCTACGTCTCCCCATTTCCTGCTTCCAGTTTTGTTCTCTTTCCCTCCAGCCCACCCTGGCAACCACTATTTTAAGATTCCACATACAAGTCAGATGCAGTATTTTTCCTTCAGTTTCTGGCTTATTTCACTTAGCGTAATGTTCTCTAGGCTCATCCATGTTGCCTTTTGATTGTTCGGTTTTCTCACTGAAGTAAAGACAAGGTCATCAGTTGAGAATATGGCTTGGGGAGTTAAGTATTGCGGCTGTTTAATTTGATTCTGAATAAACAATACTTGTGTACGGTATAAAATCCAAATGGTGTGGAAGGACAAAGAGACAAATCTCTCTTCTGCCCCTGGCAACCAGTTAGCTACACCCCCTGCCTGAGAACAATCAAAACTCCACTGTCAAGAAGGTCTCTTCAAGCCAAGTGCCTAGGATGCACGATTTAAGGAGGCAGCTTTCAGGTGTTAACTCTGCTGGCATGATCCCGAGAGTGCGGGCCTCCTTAAATTCTGCACCACCTCCCACCTCCTTCAGCTCTGTAGTAGTAGCACCATAAAAGAGGTACGGAGGCTCAAAAAAGGTTTTTCTGCTGTTGGTCCTGTCTGCCTCATAGGTATCTTTTGAAATGTACATGAGAAAAAAAATAGACAAATGTGCTGGTGCAGTGCTATATAAATGTGAGCTGATGCTCAATCACTATTGTAATTTTTCATTGTATTACTGTTACCAGCAAAGATACGTGTATGTATGCAATAGATGTTACAGTTGTTTGAAGAATTTAACTGAATAATGTATATTGCCATGTTGAAAGTAACCCTTTAGGATTGAATTTTTTCCTAAGTACAAATTATAAACTTTGTTAAAGTTAAAAAAAAAACAAAACAGCAACAAAAAACCGACCTCTGAGTGGAAGACAGGCATAAAGAAAGCACTGAGTTAACTAAGAAGAATCTGAAGAATCATTGACGTACATGGGATTTCATCCTAGTTTGTCAGCTGAATTTCTACCCAGAATAGCAATTAAGAAAGTATTTAAACCTGCTCTTGTCTTAATCTTCACAGAATTTTACTTTTTCATGCATAGCTGTCGTATCTTTATTCTGCTTCTTTGCAATATTAAACAATATTTTGCAGGAGCTCTTTACCCATCACCTGTTACTGCCTTAGGTCAACACCTGAACTTACCTTAGGTCAGTTCCTCCAGGGGAACCTGGAGCCTGGCCATTTCTGGGCATGTCCCCTTGTGAGCTGTGTGCAAGGAGCCCCAGAGTCCTGGAATCATATGGGCATAGACTGCTCTCCTTAGGCCTAGCCTCATAGGAGAGAGCACAAAGCCAGCGAAATAGGGTAGATCTGAGACCACACCTACTCTGCTAAATAAATAGCAAAAAAAGCCCAAAACCCTCCAATAATAATAATGATGATTTATTTGAACATGGTAGATTTACTACCTCTTCCTTGCCAATGTTTCATGAAGTTTCCAGGGTAGAATACATGACTTAAATAATATATTTCCTCCTCATTTATCAAACTTCTTGCACTCAGCATTGTTAATTATATTGTGGAGGGGGAGGAGCATGAAGTGTGGTGATATATTATGATCCAAATGCCACACTAAATAAACATCTGGAAATGAATCATTTATAGCACAACTGTTATAGGTCAGTGAGTGTGTGTTAGGGAAAACCAGGGAATACATATCTGCATATAGCTTACCAAAAAATACCCTTAAAATCATAAACAAATGACCTCCTTGTAGTTTTGTCCTCGTTATCAATAACAGGCCTTTTTCTTGTGAATCCACAGTTGTCACTTACAAAGAAATGCTCTAAATCTGAACTCTTTTATATTGGCATTATAATTTTAGACTGACTCCTGAGTTCCAAACCACTTAGAAACTTTTTACCAGCTGTGAAATAGATAGCAGGGCAATACTCATTTAATTCCTTTGCACAGTAATCTGATGGCTGAATATGCTTCAGAGATTCTTTTAGGACTAGCTGGGGAATGAAATCAATCATAGTGCATAAATTACAAGAAAAGTGCTGTTGGTGTCAATTACCCAAGCTCTGTGAATGTAAGTCTTCTAATTTCCTGTTAAATCAGTAATGTTACCAATCTTACTCTATTATTTTAAATAGGACTGTAACTGCAGTTGCTAGGAGTTGAATGAGGGCAGACAAATGTGAATAGTTAATGAGTCTCAGCAACTAATAGCAAGTTGAAGGTGTCAATAACAGGGATATTAAAACATGACTCTCAAAGCGCCACCCTGGCGTCTACAAAAGAAGGTTTAATTCTTTCTTTGTTTTTTCTTTCTTTGTATCCTCCCTACATCAATATAGTACACAGCAAATGCCAGGTGAGCGTAGGTGTTTCTACTGCCGTATTGAGTTCCTACCTTCCCCCGAAGATCATGACCCTGAGTTGGTGCAGGAAGTCTTGGCTGCACTTTCCCTAGTAATCTCCCCACCCCCACTGCGAGCGGCTGCATTTCACTGACTCATAATTTCCAAGTATGATCAGCATGCTAAAAGGAAAGATACAGCCACTGGGCAAAGCAGCAGGCCCGAGGCACCGGCCAAAGCCTATCCAGTAACTGCCACCATTGATGGCATAAAGGAATTAAGGACTGCGACAACAACAATGACCCAAAAACCTAGAGTACAGGAACATTTCCAGAATCAAACCCCTGCTGCGTGTCGCTTCCCAGTGCGCAACAAACTGGATGGGGGAGTGGGGTTTGGTTTATCATCTGGCTCTCAGTTCACTACTTAGTCTCTAAAAATAATAAAATCCGTCCACGGAGTTTCACACCGAATAATATTACAGGAATCAAACTGGCTGGGAGCCAAATTACGACTGAGGTCTGGCTAGACCTGGACTTGAGTCCCGGGGTATCGAATACTACGTGATTAGGTTTTGCAGTGCGTTGCAGACTTCCTCCTGTTACGAAACATTCTCACAAATGGCACACACACTACCCTATTCAGCCAGTACCTAAACAGGAAACAATTCCACCCTTCTACTTTCTGCGGTAAAGCCTTATCTTTGAGTCAAAGAAATGTTAACTCTCTATATCCGCTCTGTTCTTGTTTACTTTGCATTCTTTTGTTTGTCAGCATCTTGCAAATTCGCAGGTAACTACCATTGCCTAACTCCATTCTCAAGTGCCCTATTTTCCCCAATTTCACTCTCAGAATACTTGATGAAGAAGAATCCTACCAAAGGATAACTATTTTTGAGTCAATCGTCAACCTTTCAGATGAACCAAATAGCTAAATTCTAAATAGATTTAAATCTATTTTTAGATTTGAAGAGCTCAAGGAAAGTCAGGTCTTAGAAGTTATATTTAGTCACTTGGTCAGTTCTCTAATTGCCTCACAGGCATTCTCAGAAGAGAAGTTTGCTTTAGCACGATGAGATTTAAATGTAAAACAGAATAAATAAATAGATACTTGGAATGGAATAGACTCGAATGGGAGGAAAGCTGCCCACGTCAACTCTAATACAACTTGTCACTATGGGAACATTTGTTGTTAGAACTGGAGATTAAGGCCAAGGAAACTGGCAGATCTCCCAGTACAGATTTCCTAAGCTCAGAAAAGGCCACAGCGATCCTGTATGTGGCCCCGGTCTGTCTTGAATCATGAGTAAAGTCACTGCTGTAGATTAGGCTGAAACATTGAGAATTATGACACTCATTTGACTGAGAATTACAGGGAAACTCAGAGGAACAAACTTAACTTGCACATGTGGAATCTGGATCACAGTGAGATCCGGGGGGTGTGGAAGTCGCAGAACTCATTAATAATGGAGTGAAGTCAGGACCCACTAGCCCAGAATCCTGCCGTGTTCTACTGCCAGTCTACCCACATCTGCTTTACTTTACAGATGATAAGGTACTTAAGTGCTGATTAGTTATATCTATCTTCAACTTCTGTGACTGCAAGGGAGATTAGAAAGTTTGTATGATGGGAAATTCAATTGCACATCATGTGATCCTGAGAAAAGAAATGCACTTATGATAAAATCCTTCCCGACACAAATACCTCTGCAAAGGTATTGAAGAACGCCAGGTCTGTACACATGGTGATGTTATTATTCGCCAAGACCATAGCTATGTTTATATATCCAGTCAGGTACAAGGGGAAAAAAAAACCACTAAATTCCTCAAGAAAGATTTACGTACTGCATAGTCTTTCACTCAGAAATGGAATTATTTCTTGTTTCAATACAAAACTGACTATTTTTATGAAATTATCATTTCAGAAACATGCCTTATCAGGAAATGTTTTAAGATTTTCCAACATCAAAAAATGCTCTGGTGGAATCATCATGGGTATTTTGAGTGGAAAAAAAAAACTTTCATAAACTCAAAAGCGCTTGTACTTAGCATCAGGAACTATTATTGTTGCTGTCACTGGTATTATCTTCTTTTTCCAGAAGTATCCTATGACAGTTATTCAGAAATTTTGGGTGGAGTGAACAGGTCTCAGATCACAGTAGCCTAGTTCAAAGTCTGGAGGTTGTGTGGGCTGTTGCATGAATTTAAAAAGAGAGAGAAGGGAAAGGGTGAGGTGGACGGGAGGAGAGCCTGGTTGCTGTGAACTGCTTTACTGCTAGAAACTCAGCCACCTTTGCCCAGGCGTAGCTTGTCCTGTTGTGAGCCTTCCCCACCATCAGCCAGAAATATGAGGATACATCTGTAAAGAATGATGAGCTTTACTAGCCAACATTTATCACGTGCTTGCCACATGTCAAACCCTGGGCTAAGCACTCTGTATAAGGTACCACCTTCCAGCAAGTCTGACAGTCGGTCCTATTATTATCCCGATCTTACAGATGGAGCATCTGAGGCTTAGAGAGGTGAGGTAACTTGCCCAGGGCACAGCGATCGCAGATTTAAAGGTAACGCCCAGGTGGTCCAATCTGTCTACCAAACAGTCTCCTAGAGACTAGTGGAAGTCAAAGGCTATGGCCTTGAAGAAGTCGCAATTTGGATTGTTGTTTTCTCAGTGTAAGGAAGGGTGATTAGATTATGTAACCTTCTGCTTCGTAGATGGGACTTGAAGTTTGAAAGTTTAATTCTGTTATTTAGTGTAAAGCTAGGTGCTGAAACAAATCTCCAAACCTCAATGAATACAATGAAAGTTTATTTATTGGCTGAGCGTGGTGGCTCACGCCTGTAATCCCATCACTTTGGGAGGTCAAGACAGGCAGATCACCTGAGGTTGGAAGTTCGAGACCAACCTGGCCAACATAGTGAAACCCCATCTCTACTAAAAATACAAAATTAGTCAGGCAAGGTGGTACATGCCTGTAGTCTCAGCTACTTGGGAGGCTGAGGCAGCAGAACCCAGGAGGCAGAGCTTGTGGTGAGCCGATATCGTGCCACTACACTCCAGCCTGGGCAACAGAGCGAGACTCTGTCTCAAATAAACATATTTTCAGAAAGTTTATTTCTCATTTATATCACACCCCAATGTAGATCAGCAACTCTGCTCTTCACAGCCATTCAGTAACCCAGGGTCCTTCCATCTTATAGCTCTGGTCTCCTCTAGATCCGTGGAGTCCTCTGAGTTCAGAGGTTGGACAGGAAAAGAGAGTGAGAAAGGCACATGAGGGTTTTACAGGCAAGACCTGTTCATATTCCAGTGGCCCAATTTCAGTCACACGATCACACCCAACTGCAAAGGTTACTGGGAAATGCAATCTAGCTGTGGCCTTAAAAGCAGCAGAGAACATGGACATCGGGAAGAATTCGAGCCTTTGCCTCAGGAAGCACGATCTTCATTGAACTCTTATCTAATTATTTATTTCTCTGCTGCCCAGCCATTATTTTTTTTAAATGGTTTTAAGGAATAGCATCCACAGAAGATTTCTTGAAGTTGTCTACATTCACTTATTTCCAAATAGTCCAGTGTATACGTGGGCTCATCATTTTTCTCCCACACTCAATATCCTGGAAATGTCTTTTCTGATTTGCATGAGTTGTTGTGCCTTTGACTTGCACTGAGGAATATGAGACACAGCTGTATGAAATTCACTGTGATCTCTGCTAAGAAGATGTTATCAAGGAAGAAACTTCTCTCAGGTTTTAGTATGAGTACAAACTACATTTCTCTTGAATTGGTTTAATTTAAATCTGACAAACATTCTGAATCTTATAATAGATCATATTTCTCCCTTTGCTGAGGCCAATAAGAAACTCTCAGCCAAATTTTTCATTCTTCTCCAAACACAGAACAAGGGTTTTATAATATTTATGTGTATCAGTTTTACCTATCTGCATTATTTTTCTATCAAAAATAAAACAATGTTGCCTTCATCCTAATTGCTTCTATTGTTATTTTATATTTTTATATTTTGTATATATAGAGAGAACCTCAAAAACCATTGAGGTATAAGATGGACAGAAGTAAATAAATCTCATAGTGGTTACTAGAGGTGGGAGAGGGCAGGGAAGGGGCAGCAGAAAGTTGGTTAAGGTATACAGAAGTATAGTTAGATAGGAGCAGTAAGTTCTAGTGTTCTACATACAGCACTAGAGAGTCACTACAGTTAACAGCAATTGATGGCATATTTTCAGACCAGCTGCAGTGGCTCACGCCTGTAATCCCAGCACTTTGGGAGGCCAAGGAGGGCAGATCACTTGAGGTCAGGAGTTCGAGACCAGCCTGTCCAACATGGCAAAACCTTGTCTCTACTAAAAATATAAAATTTAGCCTGGCATGCTGGCACGCACCTGTAGTTCCAGCTACTCAGGGGGCTGAGGCAGGAGAATAGCTTGAACCCGGGAGGCAGAGGTTGTCGTGAGCCAAAACTGCACCACTGCACCTCCAGCCTGGGCAGAAGTGAGACTCTGTCTCAAAAAAAAATTAAAAATTAAAAAAAAATTTATGGCATATTTTCAAATAGGTAGAAGATCAGATTTTTAATGTTCCCAACACAAAGAAATGATAAACATTTGAGGTAATGGTTATGCTAACTATCCTGATTTGATCAGTACACATTGTATCCATGTATCCAAATATCATGCAGTACCCCATAAATATGTACAATCATTATGTGTCAGTTAAAAATAATAATGAAAGCAAAACATAAAAATTAATTAACACAAAATAAATAAATAATCTCATGCACTGTGGGGTAGCACACGTGAATTTGATCATATTTGCAATTTGGAATCTGTGCCAAATGCCATCTCAGTTATGAGGGTTATTCAGAAAGACAAATGGGATAGATACTCCCCAGCTGTCGTGCTGCCTTACTGCACAGGAAACCCTGTGAGCAGCTGACCCTCCAAGCTGACCTCAGGCCAGTGGTATTCGTGGTGATACCGTCCCAGTATCTTAGAGGTGAAAAGTGCTGGGTACAGCATGTGAGACAAAACAGCTCTCTGAGTTAGGACCTTTGCGTAATGAGGAACTGCGTATACATAGGACCTGTGGGAATACTTTAGGAAGTAACCATGTGCTCACATTGCAGATGTACTGTAGCTAACTAGCTGAGTGACCTTGAGCAAGATACTTAACCTCTCTGGGTCTCTCATGTCCTTATATGTAAAATAAAGACCTTAGCCATTGGGGTAGATAATCTCTAAAACCTCTTCCAGTACAATAAATCTGTGATAAATTCTTTAAACAAATTAAAATATAATTTTGAAAGTTCCCCCAAGTCTTTTTTTTTTTTCTTTTTGAGATGGAATTTTGCTCTTGTTGCCCAGGCTGGAGTTCAATGGCATGATCTCAGCTCACTGCAAACTCTGCCTCCCGGGTTCAAGTGATTCTCCTGCCTCAGCCTCCTGAGTAGCTGGGATTACAGGCATGAACCATGACACAAGGCTAATTTTGTATTTTTAGTAGAGACGGGGTTTCTCCATGTTGGTCAGGCTGGTCTCAAACTCCTGACCTCAGGTGATTCACTGGCCTTGACCTCCCAAAGTTCTGGGATTACAGGTGTGAGCTGCCACTCTTGTTGCCCAGGCTAGAGTGCAATGGAGCAAATCTTGGCTCACTGCAACCTCTGCCTCCTGGGTTCAAGCGATTCTCTTGCCTCAGGAATAGCTGGAACTACAGACATGAGCCACCATGCCCAGCTAATTTTGTATTTTCAGTAGAGACGGGGTTTCTCCATGTTGGTCAGGCTGGTCTCGAACTCCTAACCTCAAGTGATCCACCCACCTCAGCCTCCCAAAGTGCTGGGATTACAGGCGTGAGCCACCATGCCAAGCCTCCCCCAAGTCTTTTAGAAATAAATGACTATGTCTAGAGAAAAAGATCTAAATGGGCAAACTACAAATGAGTAAATCAGGCTAGTAGCAAACATATTCAGGAACCACTGTGATAAAACATGGCTGCTTATCTTTCCTGTTTGAACAGGAGGTCACAGTTTTGCTATATAGAGTTGAGAGGTTGTAAAAACAGGATGTGTTCATTTGAGTTAGAATTCAGGTGGGGCACCTGGACAGTTAATCCATCTCTGGGCTTCAGGAATCCGACGCTACCCTAAGAACACTGTGGTAGAATTCATAGGCCATGCTGGACATGAAATTGGCTTGCTCCATTGGTGGTGGGACATGGAGAGATTCATGTCACCCCGGCACATCCCCAGGAACTATATCAGTTTCCTTATTGCCCAAGCCAGTATCTACCATGCAAAGCATCTTTCAACTGTAATCCAGGAGGACTATGAGCCTGCCACCCGAGTTTTTGCATGCAGCTCAGGAACTAGTGCTAAAAATGCATTTTATGGTGAAACAAGGGATTAGCTAATCTTTCAGACTAACAGAGGGCCGGCTACAAATGTTTCCTGCATGTATTGTGAAACTCTGAGATAACAGAGAAGTTCCTTATTGCTCTCTGAATTTCCCTTCCCCCAGGACCTCCACTGGTCACACAAGCCATTACCTGAGGCAAGCTGACCAGAGAGCATGATGCTGTGACTTTTTTTGGTTCATACTTCCAAAATCTGGTTAGAAAAAGAAATGACTAGAAAGTATTTAAATCTTGTAATGAATTCTGGAGGAGTTTGATTATTTTTATCTGTTGGCCAGTCTTTTTTTTAAAAAAAAAAAATCATTATTTTTTTGAAATGGAGTCTCACTCTTGTTGCCCAGGCTGGAGTGCAATGGCGCAGTCTCTGCTCACTGCAACCTCCACCTCCTGGGTTCAAGTGATTCTCCTTGTAAGGGTTATTGCCGAGTTTAAAATGGGAAAACTGAGGCCAGTACAAGAAGATCGAATGCGAACTTACTAAGCTCCCGGGGGGAAGTTCTGCTGTCCAACAGGAGGGGCCAGAGAAGTCTCGCTTGACTCCTCTCAGGAGTGGGGGTTTTATAGGGAGTGGACGCGTCTTGATTGGTTGTGGGGAAGCAGGTCGTGGGCGGGGCAAGCTGCCATTGGCAGGTAAGCAGGATACAAAATGCTATTGGGCAGGTTTTGGCGGGGCTTCTTTTAAATTTTGGCGGGATTCTTCAACGGCTGGCTAGGTGCTGAGTGCAGAGCCTAGTGCCGAGTGCAGAAGTGGGCGTGGGATGATGACGCAGTTTCTAGGTGTGGGGGGGGGTGGGTGTGTTCGAGCTCCCGGAGGAGGAGTGGGCGTGTCCGAGCGCTCGGCGAGGCGACCGGCCTTACGCTCCTGTCTCAGCCTCCTGAGTAGCTGGGACCCCAGGTGTGCACCACCACACCAGGCTAATTTTTGTATTTTTAGTAGAGACGGGGTTTTATCATGTTGGCCAGGCTGGTCTCGAACTCCTGACTTCAGGTGATCTGCCCGCCTCGGCCTCCCAAAGTGCTGGGATTACAGGCATGAGCCACCGCGCCCGGCCAGTCTTATTTTTAATTAACAAACTCATTCTCTGGATATTCTGGAGACAAAAGCAAAACACCCAAGGAAATGGGCACTTAGGCAGTAAGAACTCAGACCCCTGTGGTTTGATACAAATGTACTGACTAAGAGCGTGCAGGCTGCCACCCTTAGGTCTCACATACGCTGCCAAAACCAGGGGTCACTTTGATGACTAATACTTTGAATTGTAGTATATGCATTTAATATCCTCTGGGGCCTTACTTAAAAGAGTAATTTTTTTTCTTTTTTTTTTTTTTAGGGTAAAGGCATGGGAATTTCCCAACCACATTGTTCCACTTCATAATTCATATCTTCTTCTTTCTCTTCTCATTTTATTTTCACTGCAGACCAGAGCGAAGGCAAATGTATATTATTTGGTAGCTTCTGAGCAGCAAGGAAAAACTGACTAGCAACCCCCAAAGCAAGAAGTGAAGCCGTAACCACTAGAACTCTCACATTTACATGTTACTGACTAGCGAACGTCTAGGCATAAAACATGTGCCCTCATAGCTATGTTTTATTATTATGTAAACATGGCTACAAGATTTCTGATATAAAATAGTAGATGACTCAGTGTCTTCAAATGATTAACTGCTGTTTTCTTGCCTGACCTCTTTTTTCATTTCTTCAATAATAAATCTATTGTCATGCATTTAATTAGGGAAGACTGAAGCGCCCAAACGCTGGGCCTGAAAATCACTCACTCACTCCAACAGCGTGAGGGGGTTTCTCATTAGTTTCATAAGTGCCATGTAAATTTCAAAATGATACCAAACAAGAATATTTTAAATTTTATCACACTACCAGCTAAGAAATCTGTAAGCGCATTGTTAATTCACTTATATTCATCACACAGCAAAGCAAATGCAGCATTTCAAAACTGAGAAAGTTAAAGCCTCATTTGAGAATTCTATAGCCACTGTTTCTTGAGTCCTGTTTACATATCTCATTTGTTAACTCAGATTCCTCCCGGAGCGCATCTCTCACCAAGGTTCCTGTTAGATTCCATTCTGGTTCGTGTCTTTGTGGAGGCATGTCTGTCTGTAGCCAAGACATAGAGGGCTAAGCTGGTTGTAACACAAATCAGAAATTTCTGCCTTGCAGCTGGCTGGGGAAGTAACACTTAATTGAGCGTGGGAGCTCTGTGTAGACCCTCAAGACTAACAGTTAAGAGGCAGGGTTTCAGGAAAAATGTTTAGAAGCTGCATACCACACAGCTGGAAATGAAGGGCAGAGCTGTTTTCTGGGGAATTTGAATTATGTGTACAATAATCAAGAACAATCAATGAATTTGTGTCCAGCAATAATAATCCCTCAGTTATAGATAGATTTACAGTTTATGCAGCACTTCCCATGAATTCTCTCTCACTGAGCCTCACAACAGTTCTGTGCAAACAAGGCTGTTAATTGCAAGCCATTTTATTTTATTTATTTATTTTTTGAGAAGGAGTCTAGCTCTGTCGCCCAGGCTGGCAGTGGCGTGATCTTGGCTCATTGAAACCTTCGCCTCCCAGGTTCAAGTGATTCTCTTGCCTCAGCCTCCCGCGTAGCTAGAATTGCAAGCATGTGCCCCCATGCCTGGCTAATTTTTGTGTTTTTATTAGGGATGGGGTTTCACCATGTTGGCCAGGCTGGTCTTGAACTCCTGACCGTAGGCGATCTGCCCGCCTTGGCCTCCCAAAGTGCTGGGATTGCAGGCATGAGCCACCGCACCCAGCTGCAATGTCATTTTAGAGATAAGAACACCAAGACTGCAGGAGATGAAATAGTTGGCCCTCTTTTGAACTAGATGTGAATGGCAAGCTGGGGCTCACATTCAGGTTTTCTGAGGGTCCTTTTTACTAAGCAGGCTGCCTCTGTCCTCAAATCCAGGCACTTGATTAAGGAATCCACCTCCTTAACCAGCTTTCCATTTGACAAAGTGAGAGTCCTATTAATCTAATATTGAACTTCTGTTAGTCCATTTCCATTGTACTGAAACGCAAAAGACAAATGCCCATCATTAAGAAAGTTGTAACAAGGGGGAAATTTATGTCTCTTTCCCCCTCCTGCTTCATATTCTCTTTTCATTTTTTTCTATTGCTTTTGTAATTCAGATCCTATTAGAAATTAGAGGAAGGTTGAAACCAGGTATATGGTGACCAAGGTGTGGAAGATGGAATTCATCCTTTTTTCTCCAGGTTTTTTGAGTGGAAGTTCTGACCATAGGAACAGTTGTGTCACCGTGTTCTATGCAGTGTCATTTTATTTTCCTGAAAACATTTGTCCTTGCTACAAGTAGATTAGAGGTTAGAATGCAGGATTGGCAGGCAGGATTTGTGGTTTCTATTATTAGACCTGCCACAATTTTATCGCACAAGGGTGAGTCCTAAGCTGTGTGGTTTATTGGAGAGCGAACTTGATTGGAACTGGCCCTCCTGTGAATGAGTGATAGATACTGAGCACCACAGCTGAGCATCAGCCGAGAGGCTGGGTCCAGACTAACGTGAGCCCCCCATCACCGAATGCAAGCATTGCTATGTCTAACATATGCGAGTCACTCCTCTGCAGGAGGAACTGCAGAAGAATCCCATTGGGCCTCTTTTCACAACTTTCTACAGTGGGAACAGAAGCCACTCTTTTAAAAGGGTTCAGCCAAAGGAAGGAGAAGGACCTTGAATTGTTGTTTTTTTGTTTTTTTTTTTTTTTTTGAGGAAGAGTCTCACTCTGTCATCCAGGCTGGAATGCAGTGGCACGATCTTGGCTCACTGCAACCTCCACCTCCCAAGCTCAACTGAGTCTCATGTATCAGCCTCCCAAGTAGTTGGGATTACAGACGTGTGCCACCACGCCGGGCTAATTTTTGTATTTTTAGTAGCAATGGGGTTTCACCATGTTGGCCAGGCTGGCTTCAAACTCCTGACCTCAAGTGATCTGCCCACCTCAGCCTCCCAAAGTGTTGGGATTACAGGCGTGAGCCACCACGCTCGGCCAACTTTGAGTATTGTATTCTGAATATGCTTCAGGGTCTGTGCACAGACCTGCAGGTCTCCGCTTAATGAGAATGAGAGAGAGAGAGATAGGGAGAGAAGCAGGTCAGAAGAACAGTACATTAGTTGAAGATGTAGGAACGGAGTGCGGTAGTATGCTTCCGGATGATCGCTGGTACTTCCTTGACTTCAGATAACATGATTTAGACTGGGCCAAAGAATTTAGAAAGCAAAGGGGAGAAAAAAATGTATTGTTCACACTCTAACTCCAAAAGAGACTTAGCCTAGCCTTCTGAGCTTAAAGGAATGAATTGAACCAAATATGGTCAAAAGACATTGGGTCAGCCCTGCACTGTTCCAGATAACATAAACCCAAGACCTCTCCATACTGTGCAGAGTACCTGAAGACACCCATGTTCAGGTCTAATCCAATCTAGGACCTAACAGTACCTCAGCCAGGAGAGACAAATAACTTTGGCCTGGATTCTGAGACTCAGCATCTACGGCTTTACTTTCCTAGCCCCGAGCCATCTTTATTAGATAATTGTACATTTGCCTTCTTCTCCATCAATGAAGCCCAATGTAACCTAACCTAGTCCCTCTCAGAATACACACAATGAACTTGAGTTAATTCATTTGTTCCATCATTTATTCACTCAAGATATATGTATGTATGCTTATTATGTGCCAAACACTGTTCCGTGCCTGTGGATACTGTGGCAACAGCAAAAGTCAATAAGACAAAAACGCATGATCTTTGCCTGATGGGAGACAGGGCCAAAAAAAAATGTACACATATAGGGTATGTAATTACAACCGAGAGAAGTACTGGGAAGGAAAAGGCAGGCTGCCATATGAGCACTGAAGCCCCAGGCAGGTGGTGGAGGATGTGACATCTGAAGACAAATACCCCGAATGCTAACCACCTGCCATCCTGGACTTCCGGGCGTGGCCTACATTAAGTGTCCCCGTTCCCTCCACTCCTGAGAAATTCCTCCTAGAACATCCTCTGGGCCACCTCCCTGGAAAATGCTGGCCCTGTCTTCGTTACAGCCTGCCTTAGCTCCCTCAATCCACAGTGACCTCACCTGAACTCAATGACGAAATTCTGACACTTAGACTTTAGAACCCGGCCCTACCACAAGAAAAAGCTTTCATTCTTTTTTCAAGATAAATTTTAGAGCAAAACTAATCCTAAATCAGAGGGAGCAGAACAGATCTGTCTGAGAACAAGGGGAGCATCCGGAGGCAGCACAGGGCTAATGCTCGGTGACTTCCTGCTGTCCTCTCTGCCCTTTGAGATGGGGCGTGGGGCACATAGAAAGCACTGCTCTTGGGGTCCGGAGACCTGCATCCTGGCTTATTCGCTAAATTTGTCAGCTATATCCATCTCTAGGGGTCCCTGAGAAGGTTTGATTTGCTTAAGTTTGAGGTGAGTGTGTCTGTTGCACACATCTACTGGTCCTATTTAAAAGCTGAAAATTTAACAAATTGTTTTTTAGGCTGTATCAAAATGTCGCTTCTCTGTCAAAATGACTATGTCTCAGTGCCATGTCCACTTTGTGTATGATCGGTGACAGCCCAGCACCCTGTCACTCTAAGCCATCACTCTGGTTCTTGGGTAACAAGCTGGGTAACCCGATAGGAAAGGATCAGTGCTAAATATAGAAGGACGTCGTTGTAGAGGGGGAGAGTCTGAGATTTTGTGTTTAGCTGTGAATCCATTTTCTTCTTGATTTTTCTTGTTGGTATTAATGACATTCTATTCCACTGAAATGAATATTTAATGAACAATAGTAATGAGCCAGGCACTTGGCTAGGATCTGGGAATAAAATGATAAATAAGATTGCCCAAGCCTCAAAGAGCTTAGAACTGCCCAGAGAAAATACAATTAAGTATATAATTACAATAGGGTATATTCAATCTCAAAGGTAGAATCCCTAAGGGGCCTCCATCCCAGATATGGGAAATAGAGAAGGGCTTATCTTAGAAGAAGGGATCTCAGTTAAGGCTGCTGTTACCTACTTACTTTTTCTTTTTAATGGTAGTTGAATGGCATGAGGTTGATGGCTCATAATTTATTCAAACATTCTTTAGTTGTGAAAAATTTAGACTTTTGTGCTCAGGCTCTCTCGCTCTTTTTTTCTCACTGTTCCATTGTAAATAATACTGTCATTAGACAGCCCTAGCAGGTCATTTGTCACTCCAGTGGGCCTCATTGTTACCTATCAAATGAGTTGGGCTGATGTAGTTTAGGAGAACTCATTCATCTCTAAACCTCTATGAAATGCAACCTTACGTGGATGGCTTCACTTTGCACGTTGTAAACAGGCAAAAATACACATCTGTGCACCACTTCTCTCTGACACACAACCTGTAATTTTTATATATTTCTTCCTTCCAGTGATCAGTATATAGGGAGACTGAATTAATTGTAGTTTTCATATAAATAAAGCATAATTGTAATAGTAAATCTTCACATGATTTCATGAAAGAAAATCATATAATGCATTCTAAGATCAAATATAAATTATTTGGAATTAGCTGCCTTTTTAAAAGTAGCTGTGCCATCGTTCCTTGAGTAGAAATGGTTTGGTTATTATGTGTGGTTTGTATTATCTATGTTTTTTTCTCCACTGGGACACAGAGTAATTGAAAGTTGAGCGCAGACTTTACAATTATGTTTTTGAATTGATCAAATCATCTTAGAGTTGCTTTGTAAAGCTTAATTAATGCTTTTTAAATGCTTTAAGATCTTATTAAAGGCATCGAAAGATAGTTTTATTCTGAATTCTGAAATATTAGACTTCCACATTATATCTACAAAGAATATGAGATCTCTTTTATGTCAAAGTCTGCTAAAGCAGAGAAGGAAAGAATTGAGGAAGTGATATTCTCCAAAATAAAACATAAATGATGACATTTCCACTCTGCTCTTTTGTGCAATGCATTGCCTAGGAGAATCATTTCAAACTTCAAAGCTCTTGTAATTTACATCTTAGAATTTATAATGCCTAGATTCATTGTGAGCTACACTTACCAAAAGATGACCTTCAATATTCAATCAGAGAAGTTTCCTGTGCAATTTACTCTATGCCTGTAAGCATAAAGAAAAAAAAAAACATAAAATGCACTATTCCTAGCTGGGCACAGTGGCTCAGGCCTATAATCTCAGCACTTTGGGAGGCAGAGGTGGGTGGATCACCCGAGGTCAGGAGTTCAAGACCAGCCTGGCCAACATGGTGAAACCCCATCTCTACTAAAAAATACCAAAAAAAAAAAAAAAAAAAAAAATTAGCTGGGCGTGGTGGTGTGCACCTGTAGTCCCAGGGAGGCTGAGGCAAGAGAATTACCTGAACCCAGGAGGTGGAGGTTGCAGTGAGCCAAGATCACACCAATGCACTCTAGCCTGGGCGACAGAGTGAGGTGCAGTGGCTCAGGCCTGTAATCTTCGCAGCACTTCGGGAGGCCAAGGTGGGTGGATCACCTGAGGTCAGGAGTTTGAGACCAGACTGGCCAATATGGTGAAACCTCATCTCTACTAAAAATAAAAAAATTAGCTGGGTATGGTGGTGGGTGCCTGTAATCCCAGCTACTTGGGAGGCTGAGGCAGGAGAATTGCTTGAACCTGAGAGGAGAAAGTTTCAGTGAGCTGAGATTGTGCCGCTACACTCCAGCCTGGGTGACAGAGCAAGACTCCATCTCAAAAGAATTTTTAAAAATTCATTTAGTTACCTCTATGTGCTAGCCATTGTGCTAGGCACCGCCAGCATTTTCTGGAGTTCTGCTACAAATGCAATCCATGCTCTTATATACACAGAGCCCAGCACAAGCCCAACAAACATATAATAGGAGTCTAATAAATTTTTGCTGTATAAACAAAGAATTATCTAAAAAATCACATCAGCAAACAGGTGAGGCTTTCGGAACACAGAATTAAAAACATACATGTTTGGGTTTAATTGGCACGGCTCAGAAAGTTGCACTTGATGCCTGAAAACTGGGTGTAGAGAACCTGCTTTTTAATTTTGCCTTTCTCAATACCATACCCATAACTTATCAGTCACTTGGGAAAATTTAGCTTTTTTCAACTCCTGAATCTTAACAACAATTTTTAAAAATCAAAGCAAAGTAAAGGAACCAGCAAACGGTTTGCAGGAGTTATAGTAAAGAACCTTTTCTGCTCAAAAAGGCATAGCATGAAAAATGAGAATTTACACGTGAAATTTAGGAAAAATGTTTACAGAAGGCTTAGCCTTAATAGTAGAAAACAAGAGGCCAGGCACGGTGGCTCATGCCTATAATCCCAGCACTTTGAAAGGCTAGGCCAAGGAAGGCAGATCACCTGAGGTCAGGAGTTCGAAACCCCATCTCTACTAAAACTACAAAATTAGCTGGGCGTGGTGGCACAGGCCTGTAATCCCAGCTACTGGGGAGGCTGAGGCAGGAGAATTGCTTGAACCCAGGAGGCAAAGGTTGCAGTGAGCCAAGATCACACCATTGCACTTCAGCCTGGGCAACAAGAGCAAAACTTTGTCTCAAAAAAAGGAAAAAAGAAAACCAGATGTTTATGAACAGGATGATAGATCACTTGTGTTACCTTCATACCAAAATAAAAAGAAATGAACTGGCCAGGCACGGTGGCTCACGCCTATAATCCCAGCACTTTGAGGTGGGTGGATCATGAGGTCAAGAGATCGAGACCATCCTGGTCAACAAGGTGAAACCCCGTCTCTACTAAAAATACAAAAATTAGCTGGGCACGGTGGCGCGCGCCTGTAGTCGCAGCTACTCGGGAGGCGGAGGCAGGAGAATTGCCTGAACCCAGGAGGCGGAGGTTGCGGTGAGCCGAGATCGCGCCATTGCACTCCAGCCTGGGTAACACCAGCGAAACTCCGTCTCAAAAAAAAAAAAAAAAAAAGATTTAAAAAGTCTTATGCATTATTTTGTTTTGGTTTGGTTTGGTTTTTTTGCAAGGGAGTCTCCCTCTATCGCCCAGGCTGTGGTACAGAGGCGCGAACTCGGCTCACTGCAACCTCCACCTCCCAGCTTCAAGGAATTCTCTGTCTCAGCCTCCCCAGTAGCTGGGATTACAGACACTCATCACCACGCCCAGCTAATTTTTTTATTTTTCGTAGAGACGGGATTTCACCATGTTGGCCAGGATGGTCTCAATCTCTTGACCTCGTGATCCGCCCGCCTCAGCCTCCCAAAGTGCTGGGATTACAGGCATGAGCCACTGTGCCCAACCCAGGCAGTGGTGCCATTCTAACCCACTGCAGCCTCAAGCTCCTGGGCTCAAGCAATCCTCCCACTGCAGCGTTCCAAGTAGCTGGAACTTCAGGCGGGCGCCACTGCACCCGGCATATTCTAATTACATTGCTTTTCTAGAATTTATATTTAAAAGGTAATCTTAGAATCCCAATCTTCATTTTGTAGTTTTTTTAATATGCTTTTTTTTTTTTTTTGAGACAGAGTTTCGCTCTTGTTACCCAGGCTGGAGTGCAATGGCGCGGTCTCGGCTCACCACAACCTCCGCCTCCTGGGTTCAAGCAACTCTCCTGCCTCAGCCTCCCGAGTAGCTGGGACTACATGCATGCGCCACCACGCCCAGCTAATTTTTTGGTATTTTTAGTAGAGACGGGGTTTCACCATGTCGACCAGGATGGTCTCAATCTCTTGACCTCGTGATCCACCCGCCTCGGCCTCCCAAAGTGCTGGTGGAATTATAGGCATGAGCCACCATGCCTGGCCTAATATGCTTCTTAAAATTTGCATTTTTTTTTTTTTTTTTTTTTTTTTTGAGACGGAGTTTCGCTCTTGTTACCCAGGCTGGAGTGCAATGGCGCGATCTCGGCTCATCGCAACCTCCGCCTCCTGGGTTCAGGCAATTCTCCTGCCTCAGCTTCCTGAGTAGCTGGGATTACAGGCACGCGCCACCATGCCCAGCTAATTTTTTTGTATTAGTAGAGACGGGGTTTCACAATGTTGACCAGGATGGTCTCGATCTCTTGACCTCGTGATCCACCCGCCTCGGCCTCCCAAAGTGCTGGGATTACAGGCTTGAGCCACCGCGCCCGGCCGCAAAATTTGCATTATTTTTGTAAATTACACCACAACATGTGTTACATTATGGGTGAAATGGTATCAGCTTCTCTTCAAAAATTAGAGCAATTTGGCTTGCCGTATTTCTGCTTTGTGAATTAGTTCACATGGCAGCAGCGTGCTCTCTCCTTCATAAGCATAAGAACTTCAGGGATATCAACAGGACATCTGTTTTGTTTTTGTCATGGTGGTGGTAAGGCTTTGTGCTGAACCATTAACACACTCTCACCTGGCCTCCAGCAACCCAGCACACATATGTGTGAACCAGTTGTTGAGAGTTAGGGATTGAATCTGTGCCGACTGGAGGTGACATTCTCTCACTAAGTGTATTTGACTGTATGGAAATGAGGACCGTGACCTTGGCCTCCTTAGCACTCTCTTCTAAACAGCTAAGTGCATCCGCGGCTGGCACATACCAATAATAAACTGAAAACATGTTGAGTTGAGAGTGATATGAAGGTGCACAATCGCTCATTCTTTTCCCTTTCAGCCCTTGGTGATAGCATGCAAATTCTCAAGCTTTCTAATACCCAGACTCAAACTCCTATCACCGTCGCTGTCCTGCTTTTTTCTTCTGCACCCACAAAAATACAAGTAAGAAGTATGACTTTTACTCCACAAACAAGAGTGTATGAAACATGTTGCAATACTTCATTTTGGTTGAAGATCAACATACAGCCAGGCACGGTTGCTCACGCCTGTAATCCCAGCACTTTCGGAGGCCAAGGCGGGTGGATCACCTGAGGTCAGGAGTTCGAGACCAGCCTGACCAACATGGTAAAACTCCATTTCTACTAAAAATGCTAAAATTAGCCAGGCAGAGTGGCAGGCGCCTATAATCCCAGTTATTCGAGAGGCTGAAGTGGGAGGATAGCTTGAACCAGGGAGGTGGAGGTTGCAGTGAGCCAAGATCATGCCACTGAACTCAAGCTTGGGTGACAGAGTGAGGCCCTGTCTCAAATAAATAAATAAATAAAAATACATTTAATGATAAGTCCTCATCTTACTGGGTCTTCCAATGGTGTGCAAAAGCCTCCGGGAACTTGCCCAGAGCACCCCATTGGACCAAGCCTCTTGTCCTCAGTTCATAGCGATCACCACATGTGTACTCATGTCCAAGCTCCTGTGATCCCTTAAGGTCAGACAGGTCTGTTGGTTCCTGCCAAGCCCAGCACAGAAATCTTTGCCAGGGCTGAAGGATTCCAAATCTGATATTCAGCCTAAGTACACCACATAGTCGTTCCTCTCCAAGTTCCTTCCAACATGCTTCAAGAGTGCTGGGCATGCGTCTTTACTTGAAGAACAAGCCGAAGACCAGCATTCTTTCTTAATCTTAAAGAGTCTCTCCATTGTCTGTTGTTGCTGTTTCTATCCCTCTTCCAAAGGATTCTTGGGTTAGGATTTGGAGCTTTCTTTCTTCCAAAGCAAATCTTGAGTTAGGATTTGGAGAGGGGAAAAGGAAGGGAGAAAAATAAAACAAGAAAATAAAAGTTAATATCTCAGTTATGTAAACATGCACACACTGTAACAATATCACCAATATCAATATATCAATCAAGATAGCTGGTTTTGGTTTGAAACTCTATTACTGGTCAGCTGTGAGAACTTAGACAAGATACTGAAACCCAGAAAGCCTCACTTTCCTCATCTACACAATGAGGCTGAGCGTTAGCCCAACTGTTTTACAAGCCTAGTTTGAGGTCTAATGTAAACATCAATAACCCTGCACATTTATAGAGTTTGTTTTCCATTTATTTAATTCATATACTCTTCCATGTAATCCTTAAAAGATGTGACAGCATTTTATAATTAGCAAAAAAGGGTGTAAAAGTCATATAACGTTGTGTTTTTTAAATAAAGATCCAGCAATCGTATCTGGATTTTGTTAAAGTATCTTCCATGCCTGCCCCCATCTACCACGTTACGTATTGCATAGTCCCACTTTCTATTAATTGGGAATAACTTTGTTTTTTTTTTCTGAGACAGAGTCTTGCTCTGTCGCCAGGCTGGAGTGCAGTGGCGTGATCTCGGCTCACTGCAACCTCTGCCTCCTGGGTTCAAGCGAATCTCCTGCCTCAGCCTCCCGAGTAGCTGGGACTACAGCTGTGAACCACCACACCTGGCCAATTTTTTGTATTTTAGTAGAGACAGGGTTTCACCAAGTTGGCCAGGATGGTCTCGATCTCCTGACCTCATGATCTGCCTGCCTCGGCCTCTCAAAGTGCTGGGATTACAGGCGTGAGCCACTGCGTCCGACCCTCGAAGAACATTATTTTAATTATTTTCTCATTGTTTCTCAGGCCTAAGCCCAGGCTTCTATATGAGGGCCCTATATTCTGGCAACTAGTAATTTAAGCTTTTTTCTCTACACCAATTTTTAAAAAACTACCGGAAGACACCTTTATCATCTTGTCTCAAGGCTACGTTGAGTCTCATGTCATAATCTAGTGTGCAGGGATGTTGATCCTACGAGAGATCACATTGGTCCACGGCCTGGGATACACCGTGATGGCTGGATGTAAGGAGCAGTAGATAGTGTGTACATCAGGTGCCTCGTTAAGATACAAGCTTGTCAGAAGGTAGAAGTTATAACCCATGAAATCCAGAAGCCAGCTACCTGAGTGACGTTTCTATGAATCTAACATTCTGGATCCTATTAAGATATTCCCTACAAAGTGAAAGGCAAGTTGGTACCGTGCATCAACTATAAACAAGAAAGATTGTCAGTGTTTGATGAGCCTCTATATTGGAGGCAAGATACGGCACATTTGAGTGTGCTGCTCTGACCAATTTAGGGTAATATTAATACAACCAGCTTTGAGTGGTGACCAACGGAGAGCTAGTCCAGAATGAGGACTGTAGATGAATCCAGCGCCAGCGCGTGCAAGGCATGGGCCCCGTGGCTGGCAGATGCAGCGGCACCTGATGTTTCTGTAGTAAACAGGGATGCCATATGGAGCCGACAGCAAACCTTAGGAGGATAACCACGTGCGTCTTCCCAGCGCTTGAAGTAAAGGTGTGCCCTCTTTTCCAGATAACCCTTTTCCTTTTAAGAAACTTCTGTCTTGTTATTGAACTTTCTTTTTTTTTTTTTTTTTTTTGAGACAGAGTCTTGCTCTGTCGCTGGAGTGCAGTGGCATGACCTTGGCTCACTGCAACCTCCGCCTCCCAGGTCCAAGCGATTGTCCTGCCTCAGCCTCCTGAGTAGCTGGGACCACAGGCGCACATCACCACACCTGGCTAACTTTTGTATTTTTGGTAGAGACGGGGTTTCACTATGTTGGCCGGGCTGGTCTTGAACTCCTGGCCTCAAGAGGCCCATCCCGCTAGGCCTTCCAAAGTGCTGGGACTACAGGCATGAGCTACCATACCCGGCCGCTATTGAGCTTTAAAAAGACTGAACACCTGGCTGTGTCAGCTGAGCTGCCCACAATGGACTAGATGTTATTTGATTCATTAGGCCACACAATTAAGCATGCATGGCAATACTTCATCAGCAAGTGGAAATGGTACACATGAAACCAGACTCCAGCAGATCCCGGAGCAACAGCGCAGTCACGTGTACTGATGGCTCGGGCTCCTGTGGCACATTCTTCTGCTGCATTGCCGTCTTTCTTTCATCCAATGGTAAGTTTTTATGGCAATCTCCCTTTGAACAGATCGCTGAAGAAGAACCTGGTTTATAGATTTCTTTTTTTCCAATACACTGGCAAGCTAGAAATAGAGCATTATAGCCACGATCATAGGTGTGCTAAAACAAACAAACACACTAACAAAGAGAAATCCCGGCCAGGCACAGTGGCCCACGCCTGTAATCTCAGCACTTTGGGACGTGGAGGCAGGTCAATCACTGGAGGTCAGGAGTTCAAGACCAGGGTGGCCAAAATGGTGAGACCCTGTCTCTACTAAAAAGGCAAAAAAAAATTAGCTGGGCATGGTGGTGCACACCTGTAATCCCAGCTACGTAGGAGGCTGAGGCAGGAGAATCACTTGAACCCAAGAGGCAGAGGTTGCAGTGAGCCAAGATCGCTGCCACGGCGCCCCAAACTGGGCGACAGAGTAAGACTCCGTCTCAAAAAAAAAAAAAAAAAAAAGACAGAAAGACCTGTCCTCAGAGAAGAGGTAGAATGGTCTCCCAGCAACTCGGTTGAGAGAACACCTGTGGGGTGAAATCACTACCCTATGAGACACAGTATATGCACTTAAACCAGTGACCAATACGTGGTGCTTCTTTCCCCATAGCCAGAAACTACGATTCTGAAAATAAAGAGGAAAAAATGATAATAGTTCTCTCACTGTTCCTCCTAATAGCTCACTTATAGAATTTTTGCTTCCTATTCCCATAGCTTTGTGTTCCACTTGTTAGAGAGCTTAGTTCCTAAAGGAAGACTGATTCTAGCAGGGGGAACAACAATTGTTCTGTTGAATTGGAAGTTGAGATTACCATCTGGCAATTTCGGTTCCTAGTATCACTGAACGAACAGACAAAGGAAGAGGTTACCCACTGGTTGGGGCGATTGCTTCTGTTTAGCTGTGTTGGCTGCTGCACAGCGTGGCCGGGGCATACTAGATCTGGAGCTGAAGGGACTCTCTAAGGCGTCTCTGCAATTCTTATGTCCAAGAAAGATAGGGCTTTAGGCCAGGCATGGTGGCTCACGCCTGCAATCCCAGCACTTTGGGAGGCCAAGGTGGGTGGAACATTTAAGGTCAGGAGTTTGAGACCAGCCTGGCCAATATGGTGAAACCCCACCTCTACTAAAACTACCAAAATTAGCTGGGCGTGGTAGCGCCTGTAATCCCAGCTACTCGGGAGGCTAAGGCAGGAGAATCACTTGAACCCGGGAGGTGGAGGTTGCAGTGAGCCGAGATCTCGCCACTGAACTCCATCCTGGGTGACAGAGAGAGACTCCATCTCAAAAAAACAAAAAAGCAGGGAGCTGAAAAGAAACTCAGACCCTTCTTGGTGACCTCACCAGATAAGGAATATTGACCAACTGTCTGAAGGCAAGGGAAATATAGAATAGGTACTAGAAAAAGGAATTTATAAATATCAACAGTGGTTTTGTGACCAGTTCTAGAAATAAAGTAGCAGGTATTAATCCTTTTGTCTTCATTTATCTTCTTTTTTTCTCCTAACTTTCAATTATTTTATATAAACAGTGTTGGTGATAATTAACTTTACCATACATAAAGAGTATATACATACACTATATATATATATATTCTTTTATAAATAAAAACAAATAATTAATGTCACCCAGAGATAAATGTGAAGAGTGTTAAGAGATTTATAACTCCATTTTGGGGGGAGAAGTTGAAAGCATGTTTTCAAAGGGAAGTTACAGCTTGTTACCAGAAGCATGAAGTTACTATTGCGTAGTCGAGAAGTTTTCGCGTGGGAGCGGACGATGCGTAGATGCTTGGTAGCCAAGGGGGCATCCGTGATGCTTACTCACCTCCTTTCTCTCAGCCCCAGACGCAGCTTCTGCACTGTGCTCTGTGATGTTGGGTTAGAGATGTGAGAAACACATTTCTTTTTTTTTTCTTTCTCGGGATGGAGTCTTGCTCTGTCGCCCAGGCTGGAGTGCAGTGGCATGATCTCAGCTCACCACAACCTCTGCCTCCCAGATTCAAGCGATTCTTCTGCCTCAACCTCCCGAGTAGCTGGAACTACAGGCACATGCCGCCATGCCTGGCTAATTTTTGTATTTTTTGTAGAGATGGGGTTTCACCATGTTGGCCAGGCTAGTCTTGAACTCCTGACCTCAGGTGATCTGTTCGCCTCGACCTTCCAAAGTACTGGGATTACAGGCGTGAGTCACCACTCCTGACCTCGAACCACCATTT
The DNA here is from genome assembly GCF_030222135.1 of Aotus nancymaae. Classification (NCBI taxonomy): domain Eukaryota; kingdom Metazoa; phylum Chordata; class Mammalia; order Primates; family Aotidae; genus Aotus; species Aotus nancymaae. Next base: position 11,122,841 of record NW_026988431.1, read on the forward strand.
CTAAGACTCTTTACCAACTTTCTCTAAATTCTGCCAGTGAGAGCCATTGAGGGAACTCCAGAAGGGAGAAAAAGGGGAGAAGAGATACTTTTCTTCCCCTTGGCCATCGTCAGCATCTCTCCAGCACAGAGACAGAAAGTCCCTATCTTTTGGCATCCCGAGGACGGCCAGGTCAAATCCCCTCTGGGTCTGGACACCAGCTGCACAGTGGCCTCCTAGAAGCCCCCGCAGTTCCTGGCTTAGCCATGGGGCACCTCTATGGAGGACTGAGCCAGCTGGGCAGGTGCTCTCAGTGACTGAGCACAGCTGTATCTCAATAACAACTAAGCCGCAACCTCTCCCCAGACCCCACTCTGAGGCAGCGGCTCCTCACAGCTGTAAGGATGGTAGCTGCTTATGATTTCAATAGTCTCTGGGTTAGTTCACTATCCTTTTTTTTCCTTCAGGTGAGTAATTCCTTGTATTAACCTGCCTCTGTTTAAAACACCTAGTATGATTTCTTTTTTTCCTAACTGGATTCCAACAGACACCCGCATACATTTTTTATGTTGATAATAAAAGTTTTAAAACACACACAGCATCCAAATAAAAATATTTAGTATGTATGAACATCTTTTTTTTTTTTTTTTTTTTTGAGACAGAGTCTCGCTCTGTCGCCAGGCGCCAGGTTGGAGTGCGGTGGTGCGATCTCGGCTTACTGCAACCTCCGCCTCCTGGGTTCAAGCAATTCTCCTGCCTCAGCCTCCCGAATAGCTGGGACTACAGGCGCACGCCACCACGCGCAGCTAATTTTTGTATTTTTGGTAAGATGGTCTCTCGATCTCTTGACCTCGTGATCCGCGCACCTCGGCCTCTCAAAGTGCTGGGATTACAGGCCCAGCATGGCACAATGGCTCACGCCTGTAATCCCAGCACTTTGGGAGGCCAAGGCGGGTGGATTACCTGAGGTCAGGAGTTTGAGACCAGTCTGACCAACATGGTAAAACCTCGTCTCAAAAAAAATTAAATAAATAAAATAAAATAAATAAATAAATGTATGAACATCTTTTATTGGTTTGAGTTTAAAAAAAAAAATTCTCCTCCAGAGTTTAACCTCCTTCTGTTGCTGGACAATGTGAGACCTCAGTTTCCCTTGGGGTCACATCACCATATGTTAGCCTTCCTAGTGGCATTTTGCCCAGCTTCTAGTCTTCCCGCAAACACAGGAACAGGATATATAGCCCCTCCTAGAGTGCTGAGACCAAAGACTAAAAGCATAATTAGATGTGAATATAGGGAAGTCAAAACGATGACTTTTCAAAAACTGCAGCCTCAGCATGTACCCATTACACAGAATGCTGTCTGCTTCTCAGTTCACGTGGCAGTGAACCTGCCTGTCTTTGGAGATGGGGTCACGTGGGCCAGTCTTGGGACTGACGTGAACTTCCTAGTCCTGTCAAATGTCATGAGGAGAGAGGTGATTTAAGCAGACATGCATGCCAGTGCAACCTGGAAGAAAATTTTTAAAGCATTGGCTCCTAAGAGAAGCATTCTTCCCCTGGAACGTGAAAACATGTACAGGCTTCCGAGAAGTTCTATACAGTTGGGGCAGTTTCAAAATGAGACAATGAGCTGAAAAATCACAGAGCGTCCCTCCTTTGCGTTCCATTTTATTTCTGTGGCTCCCACTCCCGAACTGAGGGAAACTTTGTAAGCTGAAATGAAAAAAGGCATCTACAATAAAATGAGAGCTCCCACTGCCACTGGCACTGAAATTCCTACTGTGTCGAAACAAGCAACAGCAAATAGTTAGAAATATGCTTCACTATCACCTCTTCAGTTCATCCACAGGAGTGGAGATGTTTCCACTGCACTCGGGAGAACGGGGATTTCATGTATGCAGATGGGCTACAGGCACGTATAAGATAACATGCTCTTTCCGAAGAAAGAGATGGAGCCCATCCTGGCTAACACGGTGAAACCCTATCTCTACTAAAAATACAAAAATTAGCTGGGCGTGGTGGCGCACACCTGTAGTCCCAGCTACTCGGGAGGCTGAGGCAGGAGAATTGCTTGAACCCGGGAGGTGGAGGTTGCAGTGAGCCGAGGTCACGCCACAACAGAGCGAGACACCATCTCAAAAAAAAAAAAAGGATAACATGCTCTTTCACACTGCTGCAAGGGGCCTCCCCACAACATATTCCCAAGGGCTTATAATTTCAAAAGAGGCTCTTGAATTTAAAAAGGCCTCCTCTAGGTGGTAGTGAGCCAAGATCGCACCACTGCACTCCAGCCTGGGAGACAGAGCTAGACTCCATCTCAAAAAAAAAAAAAAAAAAAAAAGAGAGAGACTTCCTCTAACTTGAGTTGTGTTACCGATCATACCAGCTTTAGTAATTGTCAGAAGGTACAGAAGGAAGAATGGAAAGAAAAAAAAAATCCAGCAATTTTTAAATATTTTAAAGTGCAAAAAAATAAAATATTTAGAAGTGCAAAAAAGGGAGATCATGGCATCATTTTACATGGGACATGCTATTTACTATAAGAAAAGACATTTTGTCCATTGCCCCACAGATGAGGTAGAAGATGGAAAATATTTTTTGCATGTGAAAATAGCACAGGAATATTAAGAAAATTGTGTTGTTTCTTACTCCTAAGAAAATCTTTCACAGTCTCTTCTGCCAGTCTTTCTAGATATACTTTGTCAAGATTCTCTTCTTTCTGCCCCAAACCATCGAGGCAGAATAAATTGTTCCACCGAGAATGGAAATTTAAGACTTGAGAGGAGTAGAGGAAGCCCTGAAACCCAGAAGAAATGTCACCTTTCCCAGGAAGAGTCAGCTTCTCCTTCCTTTGTGCTTCCGCATTCACATCTGTTGTAATTATTTGGCTGGACTCTATCTCTTTGCTGGCAGGCAGGACATACGTCTTCTTCAGCTTAGTATTTCCCCAGCCTTAGCCAGGACCTAGCACAAGAGGGTTTAATAAATGTTTAGCAAGTAATGATTGAACACAGGAAGGCATGCTTTGAAACCAGATCTTAAACTAACCTCAGTAATGAACCTGCCTGGATAGTCAGGATAATAAAACATTCTTTTTTTTTTTTTTTTTTTTTTTTTGAGACAGAGTCTCACTTTGTTGCCAGGCGCCAGGCTGGAATGCAGTGGCACAATCTCGGCTCACTGCAACCTCCACCTCCCGGGTTCAAGCAATTCTCCTGCCTCAGCCTCCAAAGTAGCTGGGACTACAGGCACACGCCACCATACCCAGCTAATTTTTGTATTTTTAGTAGAGATGGGGTTTCACCATGTTGGCCAGGATGGTCTCAATCTCTTGACCTGGTGATCCGCCCGCCTCGGCCTCCCAAAGTGCTGGGATTACAGGCTTGAACCACCGCGCCCGGCCAATAAAACATTCTTAAAGCACATTACCCAAAGCATCAGGATTTTAGCAATAGGATGAAGAATGATCTCGAATCTGGAGGCCCCAGGTCAAGAACAGAATGAAGGAAAGGGAAGATAGTGGGAAGGACATCCTATAGGGACCGCGCTTCTGAAAGCCATCTCACAGCTCCCTTTGAGCGTTAGAATGTCAACTGCCAAGATAACCCCAAGTGCATGATTAAGCACACACTCTGAGATTTGCATAAAATTTAATGTCTTTCCTGTCGAGGAGTCAGCCTTCTGGCAATGAGAACTATTTCTTAAATTATCTACTCTCAAAGAAGAAAACAAATCTCCAGACAGGAAGCAGTGAGGAAAAATGGTGAACTGTTGAAATCCTGAAACAATTCAAAATGATTAACTCTTTGTGATCTAGAAAGAAATGCACGTCTACGTTTCTGGATAGGACGAGGGCTGTCGTAGACTGCGGATGAGGTTCTTGTGGTGATCCCCTCAGTCTCTTGATACTAACCAGCTCAGGAAACCAAGACCCTGGTGACTAGCCGGAGAATGAAGTGCAGCCTGTGCCCTCAACGCTGCTCCAAATCGTGCTCCTTGTTCTCAGGATGGGTATCTGACGTGATTCCGATCGTATTTTTGCCAGTTTCCCCCTAAGGAACTAGTGCTCTGTGCCTATCTCAAAAAGGTGATGAGGGCCTTCTGAGATGCCACCCAGGTTTCCTAACATCAAAGTACCACCCTCCTTGGATTCCCTACTCTGTAATCCTGTTGCCTTTACCTGTCAAAATAAACCACAGAAAAAAGCAAGATAATTAGCTTATTTATGGACTGTTTTTTCTTTTTTTTGTATTTATTTTTTGTTGTTGTTGGTTTTTTTTTAATATATTTTATTGCGTTTTAGGTTTTGGGGTACATGTGAAGAACATGCAAGATTGTTGCATAGGTACATACATGGCAGTGTGATTTGCTGCCTTCCTCCCCCATCACCTATATCTGGCATTTCTCCCCATGCTGTCTCTCCCCAACTCCCCACCCCTCGCTGTCCCTCCCCTATTCCCCCCGACAGACCCCAGTGTGTGATGATCCTCTCCCTGTGTCCATGTGTCCTCATTGTTCAACACCCACCTGTGAGTGAGAACATGTGGTGTTCGATTTTCTGTTCTTGTGTCAGTTTGCTGAGAATGATGGTTTCCAGTTTCATCCATGTCCCTACAAAGGACACAAACTCATCGTTTTTATGGCTGCATAGTATTCCATGGTGTATATGTGTCACATTTTCCCTGTCCAGTCTATCATTGATGGGCATTTGGGTTGGTTCCAAGTCTTTGCTATTGTAAACAATGCTGCAATGAACATTCGTGTGCATGTGTCCTTCTAATATATGGACTGTATATTTTTTAAAAGCCTATATAAAATTGTGGCCAATCAAATCTAGTGCTAAAATTCAAATGATACACAGTTAGGAAACGTTATAATGGCTGGATCCGTCTCTAACACCTGAAATCACTTATCAATACCGAGATCACTAAAAGTAGGACAACTAAATTTTGTGTGCCTTGTCATGTGGTACAAAATCAAGGATACAGAACCATGTGTGGAATAGTCTTGAAGTTTAATGTAATCAAGCCTCTAGGTCTCACCATCAGTTAATAGGAAATGCAGGGGAGAAGGATGTATTCACAACCACAGAGACGCAATCAACCAACTCTTGAATATAGAGATGCACCGAATGACCCCATTTCTTCAACAAAGCATGAAAAAATGAAAAGAGAGAGCTGTGAGACTGCTTCAAACCAACAATTCAAAAAAAAACCTCAATATTTGAGCCAAGTGACTTAAGGGTCACTTAATGACTTAAGTGACCCTAAAAGTTCTGATTTGGGGCCGGGCGCAGCGACTCAGACCTGTAATCCCAGCACTTTAGGAGGCAGAGGCAGGTGGATCACCTGAAATTGGGAGTTCGAAACCAGCCTGGCCAACATGGCGAAAACCCATCTCTACTAAAAGTAGTGGTGGGTGCCTATAATCCCAGGTACTCAGGGAGGCTGAGGCACGAGAATCGCTTGAAACTGGAAGGCAGAGGCTGCAGTGAGGTGAGATCACGTCACTGCATTCCAGCCTGGGTGACAGAGGGAGACTCCGTCTCAAAAAAAAAAAAAGTTCTGATTTTGGTCAGGAGTGGTGGCTCACACTTGTAATCCCAGCACTTTGGGGGGCCCAGGCGGGTGGATCACCTGTGGTCAGGAGTTTGAGACTAGCCTGGCCAACATGGTGAAACCCCATCTGTACTAAAAATACAAAAATTAGCTGGGTGGTTGAGGCAGGAAAATCTCTTCAACCCAGGAGGAGGAGGTTGCAGTGAGCTGAGATCATGTCACTGCACTCCAGCCTGGGTAACAGAAGAGAACTCTGTCTCAAAAATAAATAAATAAATAAATAAATAGTTCTGATTTTATGGGTAAAATGGTACATTTCTAGGATCTGCTTTAAAATACTCAACCAAACAGGGAAAAGAAAAAGGACAGATGAAACGAGAATAGTGATAATTACTGAATTTATCTGTAGGTCACATAGGATTCTTTATGTCATTCTCTAGACTATAGAGTACGTTTGAAATTTCCATAACTAAAAGAAACTATAATTAACACCAGAACCAAATAAGGGGATTTCTGGAAATGCAGAAATGATTTGACATTAAAAATATTTTACCATGGCAAAAAGTTAAAGGAGAAAAGCCATTTGGTCAACTTAATAGATGTTGAAAAGATCTTTTTAAAAGTCAATATATAGTCCTAATTTTAATAACCAAAAAAAGGAGACACTACAGAGGATTTGCTAAATATATTAGGGTACCTACACCTGATAAAAACCATGCATTTGTTTAAAATGATGTTGTAGAAAAATGGCTAGTAAGAGGCTGGGCGCGGTGGCTCACGCCTGTAATCCTAGCACTTTGGGAGTCTGAGGTGCGTGGATCACCTGAGGTCAGGAGTTCAAGACCAGCCTGGCCATCATGGTGAAACCTCATCTTAAAAAAAAAAAAAGAAAGAAAAATGGCTAGTAACATGGAAATATGTTCATGAATTTACTAAGTGAAAAAAATGTTTACCCAAAAGAGAAATGTATGATTTCATTGGATAGTAATATGTCTACAAAAATGTAAAGAGTGGTTAGATGTGGGTTTGGGTTTGAGTTTGCTTGTGACTTTCATTTTCTTTTTTGTACTTAGCTATATTTTCCAAAATGTCCATGGAGAGCCTATGTTTTTAATCAAGGGAAAGCACACGATGTTATTTTAATTTTGAAATTTTAGACTCTTGTGGTCATTTCTGCAGTTATGAATACACTGATGAGCTCTCATCTTACCAACATTTTTTTAATTTTGTCCAGAAGTCTGTCCCCAAGAGACTTGTCAAATGCCTCGTCCGAATTAAAACCCATAGTATTTGCAGTATTCCCAATGTAATGTCATAATTATAATAAAAATCAGAAGCCCTGTTGAACAATAGTGTTCATATTTGCTATGGTTTGAATATCCCCATTCGAACCTCATGTTCAAATGTAATTGCCAGTGTAACCATGTTGGGAAGTGGGGCCTTTAAGAAATGATTAGGTCATGAGGGTATGCCTTATAAGTGAATTAATCAATGCCATTATCACAGGAGTAGGTTAGTTATGCTGGGAATGGGCTCCTGAGAAAAGGATGCATTTGGCCCCATATCCCCTCTCTATGCTGAGAGCTTCCTCACTATGTGATGCCTTCCACTATGGGATAAAGCAGCAAGAAGGACCTCACTAGCTGTCAGCACCACGTTCTTGGACTTCCCAGTCTCTAGAACCATGAGTCAAATAAACTTTTCTTTATAAATTACCCAGTCTGTGGTATGCTGTTATAGCAGCAGAAAAGGGACTAAGACAATATTCAATACCTGAAACCACTCTACAGTAATTAAATTATATTGAACCACTCTGCAGTAATTAAATTATATCGATTGTATTTTCCAATAGTTTCTATGTTACAACTGCATCCATACGGCACAAGTTCTGAGAAAATACAAAAATAGAATCCTTTTTCATATGGCAGGGGTTCAGGAATTTATTTTGTTTTTCTTATTATGAGACAGGGTCTCACTTGGTCACCCAGGTTGGAGAGCAGTGATGTAATCATGACTCACTGCAGGCTTGACCTACTGAACTCAAACGATCCTCCCACCTCAGCCTCCTGAGTAACTGCAACTATAGGTTTGTACCACCATGCATGGCCAATTTATTTTTATTATTTGTAGAGAACCTCCTCCTGGGTTCAAGAGATTCTCCTGCCTCAATTGCCCAGCTAATTTTTGTATTTTTAGTACAGATGAGGTTTCACCATCTGTGTTGCCCAGGCTGGTTTTGAACTCCTGGACTCAAGTAATCCTCTCATGTCAGCCTCCCAAAGTGCTTGGATTATAGGCATAAGCCACCATACCCAGCCTTATTTTTTTATTTTTTAATAAACAGAATTAAGTTTTTTTTTTTTTGAGATGGAGTTTCGCTCTTGTTACCCAGGCTGGAGTGCAATGACGTGATCTCGGCTCACCGCAACCTCCGTCTCCTGGGTTCAAGCAATTCCCCTGCCTCAGCCTCCCGAGTAACTGGGACTACAGGCGTGCGCCACCATGCCCAGCTAATTTTTTTTTTTGTATTTTTAGTAGAGACGGGGTTTCACCATGTTGACCAGGATGGTCTCGATCTCTTGACCTCGTGATCCACCCACCTTGGCCTCCCAAAGTGCTGGGATTATAGGCGTGAGCCACCACGCCAGGCCCAGAATTAAGTTTTATTGTGAATTGTGTTGCTAAAAATATAATTGTATGTACCATGCACTGATATTTAGAAGTACTGAAAAAACAACAACAAAAAAAAGTCAACTAGAAGAAATCCACATCCTCCTAAGTTGCATGTTTTCCAAAAGGCAATCATTGAACCTGACACTGTAGTTCCATTCGTAAATGAGATCAAGCTTCTCTCTGTAAGTGGATTTGGTTTATTTTCAGTCTAATTATTAAATTTCTATGGTAGATATAAACTTGCTTACAGAAGAGCTTTTCCTAAGTTAAAGTTTTACAATTCATCTTTAAAAATAAGCTCCAGAGGCCAGGAGCGGTGGTTTACGCCTGTAATCCCAACACTTTGGGAAGCCAAGGTGGGCAGATCACCTAAAGTCAGGAGTTTGAGACTAGCCTGGCCAACATGGTGAAACCCCATCTTTACTAAAAATACAAAAATTAGCCCGGCGTGGTGGCACCTATCTGTAATCCCAGCTATTCAAGAGGCTGAGGCAGGAGAATCGCTTGAAATTGGGACGCAGAGGTTGCAGTGAGCCAAGATCACACCACTTCACTCCAGCCTGGGCAACAGAGCAAGACTACTCTGTCTCAAAAATAAGATTAAATAAAATAAATAAAAATAAAAATAAGCTCCAGAGGGCCGAGCATAGTGGCTCACGCCTGTAATCCCACCACTTTGGGAGGCCAAGGCAGGCAGATCACCTGAAGTCGGGAATTCAAGAACAGCCTGACCAACATGGAGAAACCCCATCTCTATTAAAAATACAAAATTAGCCGAGCATGGTGGTGCATTCCTGTAATCCATCCCACCTACTCGGGAGGCTGAGGCAGGAGCATCACTTGAACCCAGGAGGCAGAGGTTGCCATGAGTTGAGATCCTGACATTGCACTCCACTCCGGCCTGGGCAACAAAAGCGAAACTCTGTCTCAAAAAAAAAAAAAAAAAAACCACTATGGAGACATTATTGAGCTGAAGGAACAATATATAGACTCTAACCTCATTCAATAACTAAACCCCTAATTGTCACAAAGATTATTGTGATTTCGGAGGGAGCTTGGTCTGATGAAGGTCAGTTGGACTGCATGCTAAATGAAATCTAGAAATATTATTTAGCACTGACTATTGACCTGTCTGCTATATTTAGTTTTTTTGTATCCCTAAAAATATAAAATGGTCTTAAACATACATACTCATTTTCTACATGACCAGGGCAGACTTGATGTAAGATGATCCTTGGCCCATGTGGCCTGGGAACTATATGGTACTATGTTCTGGATTTTTCTTATAATAATAGAAATACATTGATCCAAGTGCTCATGTAATCTAAATTAAACATATCCAGGCTGGGCACAGTGGCTCACGCCTGTAATCCCAGCATTTTGGGAGGCCGAGGCGGGCGGATCACAAGGTCAAGAGATTGAGACCATCCTGGCCGACATGGTGAAACCCTGTCTCTACTTAAAAATACAAAAATTAGCTGGGCGTGGTGGCGCGTGCCTGTAGTCCCAGCTACTCGGGAGCCTGAGGCAAGAGAATTGCTTGAACCCAGGAGGCAGAGATTGCAGTGAACCGAGATTGCGCCACTGCACTCCAGCCTGGCTCCTGGCGACAGAGTGAGACTCTGTCTCAAAAAAAAAAAAAAAAAAGTATCGAATATCTGCATAAATTGTTGAACTGTTATTTTAATGAATATGTCTTACCCTACATGTTCTCATCCTTTTGACACAACTTCCAAACCACAGATTGGAGAAACATATAAAACTGAAAGTGAGAATTTATAATACCGAAAGTTTCAACTTGAGCAAAGTTTTGACTAATACCATAAGACTTACATTAATAATAGTATCATTTATCATTTAATTCCAGTGACTTCAAGAGCTACATGATATATCAAAGACTTTAACAAACTGCCATCTTTTTTCGTAGTCTTATAAAATGTTTGATGTATGTTACACTGTAGTCCCAGATACTCGGGAGGCTGAGGCAGAAGGATTGCTTGTACCCAGGAGGCGGAGGTTGCAGTGAGCCAAGATTGTGCCACTGCACTCCAGCTTGGTGACAGAGCAAGACTCCGTCTCAAATAAATAAATAAATAAGTATTTGAACAATTTTATGCTAATAAATTTGACGATTTAAATGAACTGGACAAATGCCTTGAAAGACACCAACTATCACAGCTCACTTAAGAGGTAATAAATAACTTGAATATTCCATTATCTAATTAACAAAATAAATTTTCAGTTAAAGACCTTCCAAAAAAGAAACCTCCAGGCCACGATGGCTTCATGAGTAAATTTTACCAAACACTTAAGAAAGAAATAATAATTCAACACAAAATCTCTATAAAAATTGAAAATAAGGAAACACTTCTGAACTTCTATGAGGACAGAATTACTCCATTATCAATATTAGAAAATATTACAAGAAAATAAAATTATAGACAAAAATCCTTCATGAGCAAAATTTTTAAAAGTGATTGAACAAACTGAAACCAAATACATACGAGAAAGATAGGACCTCATAACCAAGTGGAGTTTATCTCAGGAAAGCAAGGCTGGTTTAACACTTGAAAACCAATCAATGTAATTCAGCATACTAACAAACAAACAAACAACAAATCACCTCAATAAATGCAGAAAGATCACCTGACAAAATCCAATGTGAATTTATGACAAAAACTCTTTTTTTTAGACAGACTATCCCTCTGTCACCAGGCTGAGTGGCACGATCTTGACTCACTGTAACCTCTGTCTCCTAGGTTCAAGTGATTCTCCTGCCTCAGCTTCCCAAGTAGCTGGGATTACAGGCACGCACCACCACACCCAGCTAATTTCGTTCTGTATTTTTAGTAAAGATGGAGTTTCACTGTGTTGGCCAGGATGGTCTCGATCTCTTCACTTCATGATCCACCTGCCTCAGCTTCCCAAAGTGCTGGGATTACAGGCATGAGCCACCATGCCTGGCCCAGTAAAAACTCTTCAGAAATTAGAGGCCAGGTGCAGTGGCTCACGCCTGTAATCCAAGCACTTTGGAGGCCAAGGTGGGCGGATCACCTGAGGTCGGGAGTTCAAGACCAGCCTGACCAACCTGGTGAAACCCTGTCTTAAAAAAAATAATAGAAATAAATTAAAATGAATAAATAAATAAATAAATAAAAATTAGAATAGAAGGAAAATTTCTTAAACTGATAAGAGCACCCATTAAAAAACCTACAGCTAATAACATGCTTAGTGGGGAAAGATTGAATACTTTTCCCCTAACATCAGTGACGCAACAAGAATATCTTCTGTCCTTACTTTTGTTCGTTGTACTAGAGATTTTAACCAAAGATTTAAGACAAGAAAATAAGTAAAAGGCATCCAGATTAAGAAGGTATAAATAAAACTATCTTTATTAGCAGATCATCTATGTAACAAATACAGTGAACTTTATACAAAAGCTACTGGAACTAATAAGTGAGTTGAGAAAGATTGTGGGATTAAAATTATGTGAATTTCAATATGTGACATTTAACTGTATTTCTACATATTAACAACAAAATCAGAAATTTAAACAGGGTTGGGCATGGTAGGTCATGAGCCAAACCAAAAACAAAGAGTACTTACTATGTAATTTCATTTACATAAAGTTCTAGAAAATGCAATCTAATCCATAGTGATAAAGGGCAGATCAGTTGTTGCCTGGGGTAGGAGAAGGAGGAGATGTCGCAAAAGAACACAAGGAAACCTTTGGGGAGTGATAGATATATTCATTTTCTTGATATTGGTGATGATGGTTACTTGGCTGTATACATATGCAAACCTTATCAAAATGTGCACTCTAATCATGAGATCAAGACCATCCTGGCCAGTGGTGAAACCCAAACCCTACTAAAAATACAAAAATTAGCTGAGCATGGTGGAGCGCACCTGTAGCCCCAGCTACTTGGGAGGCTGACGCAGAAGAATCACTTGAACCCAGGAGGCGGAGATTGCAGTGAGCCAAGATCGCACCACTCACACAGAGCAAGACTGCATCTCAAAAAAACAAAGTGCATTCTAAATACGTGCATTTTGTTGTATGTCAGTTATACCTCAGTTAAGCAGATTTTGAGGTGGGGAAAAAAAGGCTTGTAACTGATCTCCATGACTCCAGTGTCTTGAATTGTCCAGGTGTCAAACTTACCAGTATTTAAGTAATTTTGGATGTTCAACCCCGTCAAGCTTTCAGATGACTTCAGCCCCAGACACTGTCTGATTATGACTCTAGGAGAGACCTCAGGGGACACCCACCCAGCTAAGCCAAATTAGCCCAAAAAACTATGACCCACTAAGGTTTATTTTTAGTCACTGAGTTTTGGAGAAATATGTCACACAACAATACATCACCAGAACAGTGGGTTTTAAGGTTTTGTTCATTTGTTTTTTTCTCAGTCAAACCTTTTCTATATACAGAACCTTATAATTTAGTCGAATATAATAAACAGATAAAAGTAAAACTGCTGGCTGGGTGTGGTGGCTCACACCTGTAATCCCAGCACTTTGGGAGGCTGAGGTGGGCAGATCACCTAAGGCCAGGAGTTTAAGACCAGTCTGGCCAACATGGTGAAACCCTGTCTCTCTACTAAAAATACAAAAAATTAGCCAGGCATGGTGGTGAGTGCCTGTAGCCCCAGCTACTCGGGAGGCTGAGGCAGGAGAATCGCTTGAACCCAGGAGGCGGAGGCTCCAGTGAGCCAAGTTTGCACCATTGCACTCCAGCCTGGGTGACAAAGCGAAACTCCATCTCAAAAAATAAAAATAGAAAAAGAAAAACTGCTTTGGCTAAAATGGGAGTGGAATAACTTAGAGTCCTACTTAGCTAGACTTCCCTGAGTGATTCCTGAGCGAAGAGTGGTTCTCGGAGCACCCCCACCCCAGAATTTCTCCTTTCTCAGATGGGAGCTGAGGACAAAAAGATTGTCAACACAAGCTATTGATCTGTGACTAAACCCTTGGTGTATTTATTCACAATTAACTTCGCCATGCTATTGAGAATAGAAAAATGTCGCCGGGCGCGGTGGCTCACGCCTGTAATCCCAGCACTTTGGGAGGCCGAGGCAGGTGGATCATGAGGTCAAGAGATCGAGACCATCCTGGTCAACATGGTGAAACCCCGTCTCTACTAAAAATATGGAAAATTAGCTGGGCGTGGTGGTGCACGCCTGTAGTCCCAGCTACTTGGGAGGCTGAGGCAGGAGAATTGCCTGAACCCAGGAGACGGAGGTTGCGGTGAGCCGAGATCGCGCCATTGCACTCCAGCGTGGTTAACAAGAGCGAAACTCCGTCTAAAAAAAAAAAAAAAAGAATAGAAAAATGTCATGAGCATATGTAAAATATCAGTTGTTAAATCAGAATGAGTGAAGTAAAAAAGTCAGAAAAGCACATTGTGTATATCTTGACAAACCTAATCACAAATCATTTTTTTTGTCCAAGATTAAAGGAAATATTGGGTATTTGATCTGATATTTCCAGTAAGATACATTAGCACTGGTATTCCTTAATATATATTGGCCATTTTTGTTTGTGATAAATGAAAACAACCCAGGAAATAGGCTGAATTTGAAAGTAAAAATAATTTTTTACTTTTAGTGAATAAAAACACCATGCCCTGCTTATACTGCCAAATGGAAACATCTAATTCTTCTTAGGAGGCCTCTTTCACCCTTTTTTTCTTTTTTTGTACTAACGGTGCAAAAATGGTGTAATAAGTTCTGTGTAATGGCCTTTCATACCGTATATTGAAATCAAATGCTCAGTTTTCAATCTCTACCTCAGATTTGAAATGATTATGCTGATAAGTAGTAAAGAAAATAGATCTAGAAGAGACACGCTTCCAACTAATATGATACATTTATTTTAAAATAATATGAGTCCTGAAAACAAACACAGCCAAAACATACCTTAGAACTTGGCTGTAAATCTCAGTGGCTGGTTCTCTGAACTACAGGGGTAGGAATGTTTCTATGGTAAAAATTTAAGTCTTGCCTAACACTGAGTTGATAAGACCATTTCATTAACACAGGTATGACTTAGGATGGCAGCAGAGCCAAACCTGTGTACATTGAAACTGCCATTCTCTACATGCAAACGCAACGTTAGATTCTGTACCACCACTCCATCTCAAGCTGATATTTACAAATGTTTGCTCCCCAACCTGGTATCTCACTACTCCATTTCTGCAGCTGCAATTGAGTTTCAAAGTTACACAGCAAGAATTATTTTATAAAAACTTTTATTACAGTAGGCTAAATGAATGCAAAAGCAGAATAATCAATTTATAAACTAAAATTAAAATTATAGACACTGTATAAATGGTTTCTTTTTAAAACTCTTCAATTAAGTACTTCTTCTACCCAGACTAAGAATATTTTGAAAGCGTGAATGAAGTGGAAAGCAAAATCAATGTCAATGAGCTTATTTTACTTTTTTTTTTAACGTTCCTTTTTTTCAAGATGGAGTCTTGCTTTGTCACCCAGGCTAGAGTACAGTGGCGTGATCTTGGCTGACTGCAACCTCCATCTCCCAGGTTCAAGCAATTCTCCTGCCTCAACCTCCCCAGTAGCTGAGATTACAGGCGTGCGCCACCACACCCAGCTAATTTTTGTATTTTTAGTAGAGACGGAGTTTCACCATGTTGGCCAGGCTGGTCTCGAACTCCTGACCTTGTGATCCACCTGCCTCGGCCTCCCAAAGTGCTGGGATTACAGGTGTGAGCCACTGCTCCTGGCCTTATTTTACTTTTTAGCATGTATGAGGGTATGACATCTAGACCCATGTGTCAATTGCTTTTTTTAAATATGCATGTTTAAAATGGAAGAATTACAAAATTCAATAATGCTATAGATTGAATAAATAAAAATTTAGTTTTAGGTTTCAAAATAAAACTCATAAGCAATAAATTACTTTGGGATTTTTTTGTTTCTTTTTTCTTTTTTCTGTTTCCCTAACTTCGCCTTCCAAATTATTTTGTTTGAATGCTTTAGTTTTAAGTAGTATTATAAACAAAGTTCACTGCTGAATCTTACGGTCAAAGCTTTCAAATTTCTTCTCTTTCAGGTCAGTAAAGAAAACATTTTTCATGCCTATGTTTTGAAAAGAATCATAATCAAAATTGAAAACAACAGTGCAAGTCTCTTGAAACCCAAAATGAATCATAAAAATATTAAAGTATGATCAATACTATTAACTCTTTTGTACTGCAAGAATTACTTGGGCACAGCCGGGCGCGGTGGCTCAAGCCTGCAATCCTAGCACTTTGGGAGGCTGAGGCGGGTGGATCACGAGGTCGAGAGATCGAGACCATCCTGGTCAACATGGTGAAACTCCGTCTCTACTAATACAAAAAAATTAGCTGGGCATGGTGGCGCGTGCCTGTAATCCCAGCTACTCAGGAGGCTGAGGCAGGAGAATTGCCTGAACCCAGGAGGCGGAGGTTGCGGTGAGCTGAGATCGTGCCATTGCACTCCAGCCTGGGTAACGAGAGCGAAACTCCGTCTCAAAAAAAAAAAAAAAAAAGAATTACTTGGGCACTTAGCCAATATTTATAATAACATACAGCTATATGAGAAACTTAGTCATCTGTTTTTAGGTGCATAAATGTCTAAACCTATTAATTCTCAATGAGAGAGAAATACAGAATAAGCTAAAAACATTTTTCAAACTAGCCACAATCCCTCTCTCTATCAGACTAGAGACAGGGGAAACATAAATGCTTGGGAAAACTTCTAGCTTAATCAGAAAGTTATGCCCCTCACCTTGCTAAACCCCTTCCTAAGAACTTCTCCTCTAACCATCTTTATGATGATCTTCTACAAATAAAGATTCAGTAATAATAATTACAATAAAATAATGGCAACACCTTGTATTGAATGTTACTTTGCTATTTACAAAGTCCTTTCATCTAATTATTTCATCTGACACTTACAATAGCTCTATGAAATAGTCATGATAGATAAAATCAACTCATTTTAGAGCTGAGAATTCCTTTCACTTATTTGAAGGAAAATATATATATATTGAAGGGATATAGATATATATAGTAGCTGGAATTACAGGTGCGTGCCACCACACCCGGCTAATTTTTGTATTTTTAGTAGAGATGGGGTTTCGACATGTTGGCCAGGCTGGTCTCAAACTCCTGACCTTGTGATCCATCTGCCTCCACCTCCAAAAGTGCTGGGATTACAGGTGTGAGCCACTGCTCCCAGCCTTATTTTACTCTCATTACTAATGCTGTCCTTTCTTCTCTCTTCAGCAAACTGCAGGCCTCCCCATTCACAGACCCTCCTCCTCCCTTCACAATGCGCAGCCTTGCCATGGGCCACATCTGAAACTATTGAAGGGAGATATATATATACAAATATATATATATATATTCCCCTGTCTGTAGTCTGATAGAGAGATTGTGGCTAGTTTGAAAAATGTTTTCAGCTTATTCTATATTTATCTCTCATTGAGAATTAATAGGTTTAGACATTTATGCACCTAAAATAGTTTTAGCTATATATACTAGAGTTGGGGCTAGAATTTAAGATTATCTGATGCTCAGTCTAGTTCTCCTTCACTATACAATACAGTTTTCCTGTTTTTTTTTTTTTTTTTTTTTTTTTGAGACAGAGTCTCACTCTGTCACCAGGCACCAGGCTGGAGTGCAGTGGCACGATCTTGGCTGACTGCAACCTCCGCCTCCCAGGTTCAAGCAATTCTCCTGCCTCAGCCTCCCGAGTTGCTGGGACTACAGGTGCGCGCCACCACGCCCAGCTAATTTTTGTATTTTTAGTAGAGATGGGGTTTCACCATGTTGGCCAGGATGGTCTCGATTTCTTGACCTTGTGATCCGCCCGCCTCGACCTCCCAAAGTGCTGGGATTACAGGCGTGAGTCACCGTGCCAGGCCTGAATTTGTTTAAAGTTGTTTTAACTTGAATACAAATCAAATTCTTCATTTAGTTTCCTCTTATACAATTCCAATTTCTGGGTTAAGAATTCTGAAAACATGAAAGGAAATAAAATGTGAACAAAGCGTAGATTTACGAACATTCTTAGGCATGGATTCACCAAAGGCAACCCAACAGGAAAAAGGTGTAACCTAATGCTGTATTTCAAAAAGTAATGATTAGGGAAAGGAAGCCAACAGTCTAAGAGAAACAAGAGAGAGCTGGTTTAACTCCGCTATTAAGCCGAAGTTCAGCTCCCCCAAAGTCATATTAGCTTCTTAAAATAAACAGAAGAAGCCTGGCGCAGTGGCTCATGCCTGTAATCCCAGCACTTTGGGAGGCTGAGGCGGGCGGATCACCTGAGGTCAGGAGTTCAAGACCAACCTGACCAATATGGTAAGACCCCATCTTTAAAAATAAAAATAAAATAAACAGAAGAAAAAGTACTGAGATTCAAACCCTTGCCCAAGAGAAAATCACATTGAATACAGTGGGAATCAAGTCAAGAAGTCTTTCACATCGTAACAGAGTCAAGCCTGAACAGAACTGAGCAAGCAGGAAAGCAATGAAAATAAATGCAATGGAAGCTCTGAAAACGTACTATAGGAAAAGAAAGAAAGAAAGAAGAGAGAGAGAGAGGGAGGGAGAGAGGGAAGAGAAGGACAGAAAAGACCTTGAAGAAAAACCAAGTTGAAGATCAGAAGGAAATTATTACCATTTGTTTCATGCCATAACATACATTAATGAGACTATTAATTCAATAAAGTGTGAGCTCAAAGAGGAGATGATAAAACCACAGAATGAGATTAAAAGGAAGATGATACTGAAACTATATCATCGTAGGACTAATCAATAAACTGGAAGATGGCAAGGAAGAATAGATACCACTGAATATAAAATTATAGGGGCGCAGTGGCTCATGCCTGTAATCCCAGCACTTTGGGAGGCCAAGGAGGGTGGATCATCTGAGGTCAGGAGTTCGGGACCCGCCTAGCCAACATCGTGAAATGCTGTCTCTACCAAAACTACAAAAATTAGCCGGGCGTGGTGGTGCACCTGTAATCTCAGCTACTCGGGAGACTAAGATGGGAGAATTGCTTGAACTTGGGAGGCAGAGGCTGCAGTGAGCCGAGATCACACCACTGCACTCCAGCCTGGGCAACAAAGCAAGATACCATCTCAAAAAAAAAAAGGAAAAAACAAAGAAAAGAAACGTGACTCAGGAGCACAGATTCAGTCATGGCATCTTTCTGTATAAAGATAACAACAGATAGTTTTAAACATAAAAGAACTGGGAATATCACCAAACTGCCTTCTTGAAAAAATATCCGACAATGAAATCTAAGCAAATAAGAGGTGAATCAAAGTAAAGATCAGAGAAGCCTTGGCACAAAGATTGTTGGGGAACAATACTTGCATTTAAACCAGTAAGTTATACTAAAATATAGTTATACTAAAATAGTGGAAACTGTAATTACAGAAAGTAAACATTGTAAATCTGGATAACTCGAAAATAATAATATAACAGCCAATGAAGATGGGCAAAAGAGGGGACAAAATACGGATAATGTTCACACTTTATACTACCTAAAATTGAGAGGAAAATACTTTTTAAAACATTATTGTATTTTTTTGGTGACAGAGTCTCACTGTCACCCAGGCTGGAGTGCACTGGCACGATCTCGGCTCACTGCAACCTCTGCCTCCCGAGTTAAAGCGATTCTCCTGCCTTAGCCTCCTGAGTGGCTGGCATTACAGGCATACACCACCACACCGAGAATTTTTGTATTTTTAGTAGAAACAGAGTTTAGCCATTTTGGCCAGGCTGGTCGACTTCAGGTGATCCACCCGCCTAGGCCTCCAAAAACTGAGATTAAGGCATGAGCCACCGCACCTAACCAGAAAATACTTTTAAATGTTCTTCATAACCTCTTTTATAACTTTAGAGGACTATTTTAGGAAATATTTCTCGGGGAGGAGAAACATTTTTTTTGAAGTTCAACAATTCCTCCAGTTACATTTCATTTTATTTTTCTTCTGTTGAGTTCAACAGTTTTTATTGAGAAATAGTACGTATGCCACGAGGACATTTTTATGCAATATCACTATTTGAGCGCATGCATAGAAAGAGGCAAGTCCCTCGGTGTTAACTGTGGCGGGCTCTAGGTGGTGGTATTTTAGGTGATTCACTCTTACTTTTCATTTTTACTTTCCTAGTTTGAATTATTTTTCAAAACAGTTAAGCAGTTAAAAAAAAAATACTAGGCCAGGTGCAGTGGCTCAGACCTGTAATCCTAGGACTTTGGGAGGCTGAGGCGGGTAGATCACTTGAGGTCAGAGGTTCAAGATCAGCCTGGCCAATGTGGTGAAACCCCATCTCCACTAAAAACACAAAAATTAGCTGGGCATGGTGGTACACAACTGTAATCCCAGCTACTTGGGAGGCTGAGGCAGGAGGATTGCTTGAACCTGGGAGGCAGAGGTTATAGTGAGCAGAGATCACGCCACTGCATTCCAGCCTGGGCCACGGAACCAGACTCTGTCTCAAAAAAAAATAATTAATTAATTAATTTAAAAAAATACTAGAAGCTAAAATGCAAATTACCTAATATATACCTAAATGTTCTTTGTTTTTCTAAAATAAATTTTCAATTCTAAAAATATCAAGTTGCTCCCTAGTTATCTTCTTGCTCTTAAATACTTGATGCAGTGCTTACAAAAAAATGACTCAAAATTCTTTCATGCACCCTTGCCTGTACTCTCTCCCTCAATGGAAGAGAGCTAGAGAATCTTAGGAAGGAAGAAAGGAAAAAAATTGGCTGAATGTGGTGACACATACCTATAATCCCAGCACTTTGGGAGGCCAAGGCGGGTAGATCACCTGAGGTCAGGAGTTCAAGACCAGCCTAATATGGTGAAACCTTGTATCTACTAAAAATACAAAAATTAGCTGGGCGTGATGGCAGACGCCTATAGTCCCAGCTACTCAGGAGGCTGAGACAGGAGAATCACTTAAACCCAGGAGGCGGAGGCCGCAGTGAGCCAAGATCACACCACTGTACTCCAGCCTGTGTGACAAATAAAGATTCTGACTCAACCAAAAAAAAAAAAAAAAAAAGGAAAAAAATTAAGCCTTTTACTTTCTCCCACTTGAAACACACATGCATGACTGCAGTCCATTAGTGAGCCAGACCTTGTCTTCAATGAGACAGAATTCATGTAAGTGTGGGCCATGATACTAGGTTTGAACACTAACTCTCATTTCTAGGTTTGAATAGAAACGTCGGTTTAAATACTGACCCTTTGAAATTTAGTCTTGAATACTGATTCTCATTTTCTAGCTGTGTGATTTTGGCAAGTTCTTCTTTCTGATTCCCAGGGCATATGACCACGGAACATGGTGTGTGATGGGAAGAATTAAACAGACAACATATGTAAATAAATTGGTACATATTAGATCCTTGGTAAATGGTACCTATTATTATTTTCAAAATAATTAATTATTTCATTAACTCAAAAGGAGGGACTTGGAAATAGGACCAAATTGGAAAATGTTCTGGAAACTTCTCCAAAGGTAGCTTTCCCCACTTCCATGACACCTATTACTTTTTTGTGTCTATGGCAGGAGTATGAGGGCTGTTTCCAGGGGAGCTGAGAATGGACAGTTTCAGCAATGAAAACTGGTAGTAAAGTCTCTTTCCTCCTTGGCCCTGTGCAGACCCACACAAAACCTGGCCCTTTCTGGACTCAAATAGAAGGAGGTCTGCACTCATGATTTCATGGTATCAGCTTTGCAGCATCATGCGTCTGGATTAATTTTTATGAGCCCATAGAGTATATCATTTACCAAGTTGTAATTGCAATCAGGTTGCCTGACTTCCCAGAAACCAGGTTCATGAGATAGTGCTGAGCCTTTCCGGGTGAATGAATGACCAAAAGGAAAGCCCTTCCTAGCCCTTCACTGAACCATGGCTCTCGAGTGTGTCGCTGTACATGTATCACTGGGCCACAGGAATGCTTTCCAGTCCAGCTCACAGCACTGTGCACGCAGCTCCTCCTCTCCATCTCAGGAGGGCATTTATAGGGCACACACAGCTGTCCAAAGAGGAACAACTCCAGCATCTCACTTTAGGCTTGGCTTTTGTGAGAGAAGAATGAACACAAGCTCTGCGGAGGTTAAAGATAAGAAACTACTGTATCCTGGCGACAGGTCCAAGTCCAATCTCTTACATTCACAGGGCCCATCCTCAGAGTCATCAGCGTGGAGCTGACCAGTCCTTACCAGTTAGGGCATTCTCTCAGACTCTGATTCTAATCCCAAGTTAGCCTAGACAGCATACTCGCCACCCCCAACTTCGGAGTCAGGAGATGATGGGCCAAATGTATATCGCGTCCATAATTGCTGGGGTGATTTTTTCCCATTCACTCTGGATCTTTATCTTCTATTATTTAGAGAGGACAGAAGAGCAAGGAATAACTGCAGTTTACACCGCTCTATCAGGCACCCTGCAAAAAAATGTGAACTCTCAGTTCGGTGTCAAAATCTGATGTGGGTCAGGCTGCAGACCTAAGAATCAAAAGTTGGGAAATACTGAAACCAACCCAAATGCCTATCCATGATAGACTGGATAAAGAAAATGTGGCACATACCCACCATGGAATACTATGCAGCCATAAAAAAGGATGAGTTCATGTCCTTTGTAGGGACATGGATGAACCTGGAAACCATCATTCAGCAAACTGACACAAGGACAGAAAATCAAACACCGCGTGTTCTCACTCATAGATGGGTGTTGAACAATGAGAACACATGGACACAGGGAGGGGAGCATCACACACTGGGGTCTGTTGGGGGGTGAGGGGTAGGGCAGGGACAGCGGGGGACGGGGAGGTTGGGGAGGGCTAACATTGGGAGAAATGCCTGATGTAGATGACGGGGTATTGAGGCAGCAAATGATCATGGCATGGGTGTACCTATGCAACAATCCTGCATGATCTGCACATGTACCCCAGAACTTAAAGTACAATAAAAAAAAATTGGGAATACTTCCATGAGCATTTACTTACATTTCTTTCACTGCACACGTCTCCCCCAAGCACAGTCCCTGTTTGATTTGTCTTTAAGCTGTGCAGTGCCTGGCACTAACAGAGCCTCAATAAACGTTCAGTGAGTAAAAGAATAAAGGAATTATTGCATTGGAAAAAAATAAGAATAAATAAATAAAAATAAATAAATAAAGAAAGAAAGAATAAAGGAATTAATACAGAGATAATTAAAATAACTTTCCAGACGGACTCCTAATCTCAAGCTACTGTATGTTGCACTGCCAGCTTCCTCCCCTTCAGATATTTCACTCCTTCATTAAAAACTCGGTAACAGCCATTTGCCTTCCCAGAAAAAGCCCAACTCACTAACCTGGCAATCAAGGCCATACAAACCTTTTCCAACAGGCCATTTTTATATTTCCCTTCCTATTTCCTGGGTACCTATCAAACATGTCCATCCCCTCCTCATGTCCCCACACGACCCTGTAGGTCCCCATACAAAAAGAGAACCCCCTTTCACTCTATTCCTACACAAATACGTTTCACCTTGCTGTGTTTGAAACCCTCTACAAAAAGAGGTCCTCAATAAATGATAAATCATCTCTGATATCTGGGAAATTAATTTCTTCTCTTTCATTATACTCTTCAAGTGTAGGGCTATGAACACCAACAGCATCCATGATTTAAGAAGAGGTCTCGGCTGGGCGCGGTAGCTCACACCTGTAATCCCAGCACTTTGGGAGGCCGAGGCGGGTGGATCACGAGGTCAAGAGATCGAGACCATCCTGGTCAACATGGTGAAACTCCGTCTCTACTAAAAACACAAAAAATTAGCTGGGCATGGTGGCGCGTGCCTGTAATCCCAGCTACTCAGGAGGCTGAGGCAGGAGAATTGCCTGAACCCAGGAGGCGGAGGTTGCAGTGAGCCGAGATCGCGCCATTGCACTCCAGCCTGGGTAACAAGAGCGGAACTCCGTCTCAAAAAAAAAAAAAAAAAAAAAAGACCAGCCCGGCCAAGATGTTGAAACCCAGTCTCTACTGAAAATACAAAAATTAGCTGGGCGCGGTGGCACGCGCCTGTAATCCCAGCTAGTCAGGAGGCTGAAGTAAGAGAATCACTTGAACCTGGGAAGCGGAGGTTGCAGTGAGCCGAGATTGCGCCACTGCACTCCAGCCTGGGTGATAGAGTGAGACTCCGTCTCAAAAAAAAAAAAAAGAAGACGTCTGAGTGGGAAAAATCTGTATGATGCTTGATGGTAGGAATAGCTTCTGTATCAGTCAGTGTTGTCTAGAGAAACAGAACCACCCACAAGATGTGCAGAGACCAAAAGACAGAGAGAGAAGGAGGAGGTGGGGGTGAGAGAGAGAGAGAGAGAAGTCATTGGCTCATGAAATCATGAGACTTGGTAAGACCAAAATCTGTAGGGTAGGCTGATAGCCTGGAAACCAGAGGAAGAGGCCAGAGGCAGTTTGCTGGCAGAATAACTTCCTACTCCATCTTTGTTCCATTAAATTCTTCAACTGATTGTATGTGGCTCACCAAATTATGGAGGGTAATCTACTTTATTTAAAATCCACTGGTTTAAATGTTAATCTCGACCAAAAAAAAAAAGCCCTCATAGAAACATCCAGAATAATGTTTGGCCAAATATCTGCTCACCATGGCCCAGCCAAGTTGGAACACACATTAATCATCACAGTTTCCAAACACCCACCAGAGGCTCCTCCCACCAACACTATTACCTTACCAGCCAGGAAAGGGAAGCTTCTCCTTAAAATTCTCTCAGTTTTTCACATCAAATTAAAAAGCTGCTGCACAGCAAGGGAAACAATGAACAAAGTGAAGAGACAACCCATAGAATGGAAGAAAGTATTTGCAAACTATCCATCTGACAAGGGATTATTAACCAAAACATATAAAGAGCTCACTGGGCGCGGTGGCTCACGTCTGTAATCCCAGCACTTTGGGAGGCCAAGGTGGGCAGATCACAAGGTCAGGAGTTCAAGACTAGTCTGACCAACATGGTGAAACCCCATCTCTACTAAAAATACAAAAATTAGCCAGGCGTGGTGGCGCATGCCTGTAATCCCAGCTACTCATGAGGCTGAGGCAGGAGAATTGCTTTGAACCCAGGAGGCGGAGGTTGCGGTGAGCCGAGATCGCACCATGGCACTTCAGCCTGGGCGACAGAGTCGAGACTCCATCTCAAAAAAATGAAACAAAAACCAAAATATATAAAGAGCTCAAACAACTCAATAGGAAAAACCAAATAGTCCGATTTAAAAATAGGCAAAAGAGGCTGAATGCTGTGGCTCATGCCTGTAATCCCAGCACTTTGAAAGCCCGAGGCAGGTGGATCATGAGGTCAGGAGTTCAAGATCAGTCTGGCCAACATGGTAAAATGTTGTCTCTACTAAAAATACAAAAATTAGCCAGGCATAGTGGTGGGCACCTGTAATCCCAGCTACTTGGGAGACTGAGGTAGGTAGAGAATTGCTTGAACCCGGGAGGGGGAGGTTGTGGTGAGCTAAGGTTGTGTCACTGCACTCCAGCCTGGGCAAGAAAGCAAGACTCCATTTCAAATAAAAAAAATGGGAGGCTGTGGGGAAATAGAAGATGTTAGTAGACATTTCTCAAACAAATAAAAATGACAGGCATATGAAAGGGAGCTCAACATCACTGATCATCAGAGAAATGCAAATAAAAGCTACAATGAGATCTCACCCAGTTAAAATGGCTTTTATCAAAAAGACAGGCAATAGCAAATGCTGGTGAGGATGTGGAGAAAAGGGAGCCCTCACACACTGATAGTGGAAATGTCACAAGTAGAGCCACTATGGAGAAGAGTTTAGACGTTCCTCAAAAACCTAAGAATAGAGCTATCCTATGATCCAGCAATCTTACTGCAGGGTATATATCCAAAAGAAAGGAAATGGGAATCTTAAAGAGTTACCTGCACTCCCATGTTTATTGCAGCACTGCTCCCAATAGCTGAGACTTGGAAGCAACCTAAGTGTCCATCAATAGACAAATGGATAAAGAAAACTTGGTATGTATACATAACAGAGGACTATTCAGCCTTAAAGAAGAATGAGATTCTGTCATTCACAACAACATGGATGAAACTGCAGGACATTATGAAAAATTAAATAGCCGGGCACGGTGGCGTGTGCCTGTAGTCCCAGCTATTCGGGAGCCTGAGGCTGGAGGATCACTTGAGCCCAGGAGTTCTGGGCTGTAGTGTGCTATGCCAGTCAGGTGTCCGCACTAAGTTCGGCATCAATATGGTGACCTCCCAGGAGCGGGGTAACACCAAGTTGCCTAAGGAGGGGTGAACCGGCCCAGGTCGGAAACGGAGTGGGTCAAAACTCCTGTGCTGATCAGTAGTGGGATCACGCCTGTGAATAGCCACTGCACTCCAGCCTGGGCAACATAGTGAGACCCTGTCTCTTTTAAAAAAAAAAAAGAAAGAAAAGTGAAATAAGCCAGGCACAGAAAGACAAACCTCATGTGTTCTCACTAATTTGTAGGAGGCAAAAATTAAAACAACTGAGCTCATGGAGATAGAGAGTAGAATGATGGTCAGCAGAGGCTGGAGAGGTAGTGGGGTGGGGGACTGCACGGGAGTGGGAATGATTAATGGGTACAAAAATATATTCAGATAGAATGAATAAGAGCCAGCATTTGATAGCACAAGATGACTACAAGATGTCATCAGTAATTTATTGTACATTTAAAACTAACTAAAAAGGGCTGAACATGGTGGTTCATGCATGTACTCCCAGCACTTTGGGAGGCCAAGGTGGGTAAATCACTTGAGCCCAGGAGTTCAAGACCAGCCTGGGCAGCACAGCCAGACCCTGTCTCTCTAAAAAAGAGAAACTTTTTCTAAATAAAAATTATCAAGGAACTAAAGGGTATAATTGGATTGTTTGTAGGCCAGGCGCAGTGGTTCATGCTTGTAATCCCAGGACTTTAGAAGGCCAAGGTGGGTGGATCACCTGAGGTCAGGAGTTTGAGACCAACCTGGCCAACATGGTGAAACCCCATCTCTACTAAAAATACAAAACTCAGCCAGATGTGGTGGTGCGCGCCTGTAATTCCAGCTACTTGGAGGCTAAGGCAGGAGAATCGCTTGAACCTAGAAGGCAGAGGTTGCAGTGAGCCACTGCAGTCCAGCCTGGGCGACACAGCAGGACTCCATCTCAAAAAATAAATAAATAAACATTTAAAAATAAATAATAATAATTGGATTGTTTGTAAAACAAAAGAAAGGATAAAAGCTTGATGTGATGATACCCCATTTACCTGATATGATTATTATGAATTATATACGTGTATCAAAATAGCTCACGTTCCTCATAAATATATACACCTGCTATGTACCCCCCCAAATTTTAAAACATAAAATAAAATG
This sequence comes from Aotus nancymaae, assembly GCF_030222135.1. Taxonomy (NCBI): domain Eukaryota; kingdom Metazoa; phylum Chordata; class Mammalia; order Primates; family Aotidae; genus Aotus; species Aotus nancymaae. The sequence goes on from NW_026988431.1 coordinate 11,149,473, forward strand.
AACCAAGGACTTTAACTGATGCATACTAAAGAAGATTTAGGCTCTATCACCTGCCACCACTGTCCGGGCCCAGGTGGTTCACTGAGCTCTGAAGACAGATTCCAGACACTGGGAACTCACGCCTCCAATCCCAGACACTGTGTCCAGCAAAGGCTCCGTGGTTCTGGCCTACAGCGGCGGCCTTGACCCTCCTGCATCCTCTTGTGGCTGAAGGAACGAGGCTATGACATCATTGCCTACCTGGTCACCATCGGCGAGAAGGAAGACTTCAAGGGAGCCAGGAAGAACGTACCGAAGCTTGGGCCTGAAAAGGTGTTCACTGAGGGTGTCAGCAGGGGGGTTTGGAGGAGTTCATCTGGCTGGCCATCCAGTCCAGTGCGCTGTACGAGGACCACTACCTCCTGGGCACCTCTTTCCCCAGGTGCTGCATTGCATCACCCACAAACAAGTGGAAATTGCCCAGTGGGAGGGGACCAGGTAAGTATCCTCTGGCGCCACGGGAAAGGGCAGTGATCAGGTCCGGTTGGAGCTCACCTGCTACTCGCTGGCACCCCAGATAAAGGTCATTGCTCCGGGGAGGATGTCCTAGTTCTACAGTCAGTTCAAGATCTGCAGTAATCTGACGGAATCCACAAAGCAACACAGGATTCCCTTCCCAGTCACTCCCAGGAACCCGTGGGGCACAGATGAGAACGTCATGCACATCAGCTATGAGGCTGGAGTCCTGGAGAGTCCCAAGAACCAAGTGCCTCCAGGTCTCTACAGGAAGACCCAGCACCCGGCCAGAGCCCCCAACACCCCTGACATTCTTGAGATTGAGTTCAAAAAAGGGGTCCCCGTGAAGGTGACCAACGTCAAGGATGGCACCACCCACCAGACCTCCTTGGAGCTCTTCGTATACCTGAACAAAGTCGCGGGCAAGCACGCCATGGGACATACTGACATTGCGGAAAACTGCTTCATTGGAATGAAGTCCCAAGATATCTACCAGACCCCAGCAGGCAGCATCCTTTACCATGCTTGTTAGACATCCAGGCGTTCACCATGGATCGGAACATGGGCAAAATCAAACAAGGCCTGGACTTGACATTGGCTGAGCTGGTGTACACCGGTTTCTGGCACGGCCGAGTGTGAATTTGTCCACCACTGCATCGCCAAGTCCCAGGAGCGGTGGAAGGGAAAGTACAGGTGTCGTCTTAAGGGCCAAGTGTAAGTCCTCCGCCTGGAGTCCCCACTGCCACTCTACAACGAGGAGTGGGTGATCATGAATGTGCAGGGTGACCAGGAGCCAATTGATGCCATCAATGCCACCGGTTTCATCAACATAAATTCCCTCAGGCTGAAGGAATATCACCAGAGCAAGGTCACTGCCAAACAGACCCTGTACAGTGAGGAGTTGGGGTCTCCTCACTTTGCAGATGCCCCGAGTACAGGCACTAATTGTTGTGATAATCTGTAATCGTGACTTGTTCTCCCTGGCTGGTAGCGTAGTGGAGCTACCAGGCTCCGGTTTGGTCCCTGGTCCCCCTGAAGCCTGCAAAAGTGGTCAGCGAAGGGAAGGGTGGGGGGTAGCTGCAGTGAGGTGCTGAAAAAATGACAATTTTAAAAAGATACATTTAATAAAGAAGAAGATTTACAGGAAGATAAGCATATGACAGATGCTCCTCATCATATGTCATCAGGGAAATACAAATTAAAACAATGAGGTACACACCTATTAGAATGGCCAAAACCTGGAACGCTGCAAACACCAAATGCTGGCAAGGATGTGGAGCAAGAGGACGCTCATTCACTGCGGGTGGAAATGCAAAATGGTACAGCCACTTTGGAAGAGAGTTTGCAGTTTCCAACAAAGCTAAACGCATTTTTACCTTACAACCCAGCAGTCACGCTCTTGGGTAGCTACCCAAATGAACTGAAAACTTGCGTCCACACAAGAACTTGGCTCACTGCAACCTCTGCCTCCCAGGTTCAAGGGGTTCTCCTGCCTCAGCCTCCCAAGTGGCTGGGATTACAGGCATGCGCCACCATGCCCCTGTATTTTTAGTAAAGACAGGGTTTCACTGTCTCAGCCAGGCTGGTGTCGAACTCCTGACCTCAGGTGATCCACCTGCTTTGACCTCCCAAAGTGCTGGGATTACAGGCATGAGCCACTGTGCCCTGCCAAGATGTCTTTTGGTAGGTGAATGGATAAATAAACTCTGGTACATATAGACAACGGATTATTATTTAGCTCCAAGCAGAAATGAGCTATCAAGCATGAAAAGACATGGAGGAGGCCGGGCGCAGTGGCTCATGCCTGTAATCCTAGCACTTTGAGAGGCCAAGGTGCATGGATCATCTGAGGTCAGGAGTTCAAGACCAGCCTGGCCATCATGGTGAAACCCCATCTTTAAAAAAAAAAAAAAGAGACATGGAGGAAACTCAAATGCATATTACTAAATGAAAAATACCAATCTGAAAAGACTACATATTGTATGATTCTAACTATACGACATTCTGGGAAAGGCAAAACTATGGAGACAATAAAAAGATTAGTGGTTGTCAGGAGTTGGGGGTTGGGGGAGAATGAACAGGAAGAGCACAGAGAACTTTTAGGGCAGTGAAAATAATCTGTATAATTCAATAATGTTCAGTAATTCAAGGCATGTCATGCATTTGTCCAATTTCACAGAATGTGCAACACCCAGGCCAGGCGCAGTGGCTCACGCCTGTAATCCCAGCACTTTGGGAAGCCAAGGCGGGTAGATCATGAGGTCGGGAGTTCGAGACCAGCCTGGTCAACATAGTGAAACCCCATCTCTGCTAAAAATACAAAAATTAGCAAGGCGTGGTGGTGTGCGCCTGTAGTCCCAGCTACTCTGGAGGCTGAGACAGAAGAATCGCTTGAACCAGGGAGGCGGAGGTTGTGGTGAGCCGAGATGGTGCCACTGCACTCCAGCCTGGACAACAGAGCAAGACTCCATCTCAAAAAAAAAAAAAAAAAAAAAATATACAATACCCTCATACACAACTGTGAACTTTGGGTAAAAATGACGTGTCAGTGTAGGTCCACTGATGGGAACTACTGTTCCACTACAGTAAGGAATGTCGATAATGGCCGAAGCTATGCATTTGTAGGGGAAGGAGGCATATGGAAAATCTCTGTACCTTTTTCTCAATTTTTCTGTGAATTTAAAAATGCTCTTAAAAGGCTGGGCATGGTGGCTCACACCTGTAGTCACAGCACTTTGGGAGGCCAAGTTGAGCAGATCACAAGGTCAGAAGTTCAAGACCAGCCTGGCCAACATGGTGAAACCCCATCTCTACTAAAAATATAAAAATTAGCTGGGCATGGTGGTGGGCACCTGTAATCCCAGCTACTCGGGGGGGTGAGGCAGGAGAATCGCTTGAGCCCAGGAGGTGGAGGTTGCAGTGAGCCGAGATCGAGCCATTACACTCCAGCTTGGGCAATAGAACAAGACTCTGTCTCAAAAAAAAAAAAAAAAAGAAGTTCTTAAAAAAGGGGAGAGGGCAGGTGCAGTGGCTCATATCTATAAATCCCAACACTTTGGGAGGCTGAGGTGGGAGAATCACTTGAGCCCAGGAGGTCGAGGCTGCAGTGAGGGGTGATCATGCCACTGTACTCCAGCCTGGGTGAGAGAGTCAGACCCTGTCTCAAAAACAACGACAACAAGAAAATTGTATCACTTTTTTCTCAATCATTCACCAAAACTAGCCACATGAATATTAAGCCCCTCCCATAAATTATGTACAGAAAGCAGAAGGTTTCAGAAGATATGCATGGGGTGAAAATTCCCCCTAGCACAACTGAAGTATGCCCTCGCTTTCAAGAAAAATATTAAAAGAAGTAAAAAGGCTGGGCGCAGCGGCTCAGGCCTGTAATCCCAGCACTTTGGGAGGCTGAGGTGGGCAGATCGCTTGAGGTCAGGGGTTCCACACCAGCCTGGCCAACACAGCAAAACCCTGTCTCTATTAAACAAAATACAAAAATTGCATTAACTGTGGCAGGGCCTAGGTGGTGGTATTTTAGGTGATTCACTCTTACTTTTCATTTTTACTTTCCTAAATGGTTTGAATTATTTTTCAAAACAATTGAGCAGTGTAACTCGTTATGGTGGCCCATGCCTGTAGTCCCAGCAACTCAGGAGGCAGAGACAGGAGAATCGCTTGAACCTGGGAGGCGGAGATTGCAGCGAGCCAAGATGGCTCTGCTGTACTCCAGCCTGGGCGACAGTGAGATTCTGTCTCAAAAATAATAAATAAACAAAAAATAAGTAAAAGGATATGATTAGAGAAAATTCAAACAGCACAAGTCATCAAATTCCTAAAGAAATGATTTCTGGTCCTATAGCTGCCTATCAATGTGTTTCTGTGGAGGTGTGGAGGCCTGGCTACACCCAACACCTACCTGGGAACCAAACAATTCCTACCAACGAATTCCTCCTTTTAATTCCTAGAACTGTCGCTTTTCTTTCCCACACCTTTTTTTACTGCCCCTCCCTCCTGGAGGAGGAGTTGAGACATCTGCAGATAGAGCTTCCCGGGACACCCACGCCTTCATCCTTATCTCATTGTAAATTGTCTTATAAGGAAATAGTCCAGCCTACAATGTCTTTTCTTCCACCAGGTCATGCGTTATTTCCTTACAGATCTTTTCTAACCAGTCTTACCCTTAAAATAGAAGCTTAAGAGCAAACCTCTGCCATTCTTGTTGTGAGATGGGGAAGATTTGGAGGTAATGAAATGCGGAGTTTCCACTAATATGTAGCCAGGCGTGGTGGCTCATGCCTGTAATCCCAGCACTTTGGGAGGCTGATGTGGGTGGATCACCTGAGGTCAGGAGCTCGAGACCACCCTAACCAACATGGTGAAACCCTGCCTCTACCAAACACAAAAAATTAGCCAGCCATGGCGGTGCACGCCTGTAATCCAAGCTACTTGGGAGGCTGAGGCAGGAGAATCACTTGAACCTGGGACATATTGCACTGATTGAGCCACTGCACTCCGGCCTGGGCAAGAGAGTGAGATGCCATCTCAAAAAAAAAAATGTAATCATTCTCCTCATATAGTTGAGCATAAATTCAGCCAGCATGGACTTGGGGATCTGCTGACAGGCCTCCATAATATGTACACAATATGCCCATCTAGAATGCATAAATCTGGAGTGCATGCCTACAGAATTACCTGCCTAACATGTCTTTTCTAAGAATTTATTTCCTCCCCACCCCCACTCTCACAACTCCCACTCAGGTACATTTTTATCATAGGAGTCACCTTACCTATACCTTAGGGCCCTGTTCCCTGGTCATTGTTCATTCATCCACAGGTTAGCACTGGACTTAAGCTGGGCCACGGTCCTTCTTCGTGGCTCATAGCCTAGGAATGACGGGCAAGCTGGACTAATCTCTCTTCACTGGCTCCACATTTATTAATAGATATGAACTCATATGCTTCTGGCAAGTATGGCCTCCGTTAAGAGGAGAAAGCCACTCTGAAATGAGACTGAAGCCAACATTCAGAGGGGAACATGAGAAGAATTCTGACAGCCTTCTAGTGTCTGGCTCTCAGCTGCATCTCTGCTATTCCTGTGTCTTGATTATTCAGTTATTCCTAGAATTCTATTTTTAAAAAAAAAGATCAAAAGAAAATACTGGAATCAGCTGGGTGTGGTGGCTCATGCCTACAATCCCAGCACTTTGGGAGGCCGAGGTGGGTGGATTACTTGAGGTCGGGAGTTTGAGCCCAGCCTGACCAACATGGAGAAACCCCGTCTCTATTAAAAATACAAAATTAGCCAGGCCTGGTGGCATGCACCTGTAATCCCAGCTACTCAAGAGGCTGAGGCAGGAGAATCGCTTGAACTCGGGAGGCAGAGGCTGCAGTGAGCTGAGATCACCACTGTACTCCAGCCTGGGCAACAAGACTGAAATTCCGTCTCAAAAAAAAGAAAAAGAAAGAAAAGAAAATACTAGAATTCTTGCAATTAATTGGGCTTCTGGCATGAGGTAGTTTATGTTGGGTTTCTAACATCTGTAACAAAAAGTTCCTGAAAATTATAGAATGTGGTGCTTTTCAATGCTCAGATTGTGTACTAATGAAGATATCACCTGATTACTGGGAGAAGAAAGTGATACAGTGAACGTAGGAATGCACTGTCATCTATAAAACATGATTCATGGATGTGACTCTTCTGAAGCTCCTACATTCAACTGACTGAAAATAAAAACTGCTGCTTAAAGACCAGAGGCTTTGCCATGCTTTATAATTTTCTTACTTTTTCATAATTTTTTGTAGTATCACCTTTTTTGAAATCTTGAGAACTACCTAATACGGTCTCCTTTGGATTAATAGAACCTTGAATACAAAAACAGTGCATGTTACATAGGCACAATAATACCATTTGTAGAACGGCTTAATATGGTACTTTCCCACCCCTAATACCCAGACTCTTAGGGATTTGTGAAGTGGGCAAGACATTCCAGCGCTATTTTACCATTGAAAAAGCTCTAATGACAATCGTCGTTATACCTATTTATACAAGTCAGCCATAACTTCATATTTCTTTGCTCTGGGCTAAAATTAGATCAATTCAGTCTGCCAGCGGACTAGCTCATGTTGCCCAAGTCCTAATTGGCTGTTGATGACACCTCTGGCATTGCTCTGGTGAAACTTGTGGATCAGACTGTTATCAGGTGGTAATATCCAAACAATACCCAAAGCAGAATAGCCCAGCAGGGGAGCACAGGGGCGGACAGCTGAAATTAAGGAGCCTGTGCCAGCGAATACTGCCTATACATTGCTATGTTTACATATCACTGTGAATAAGATAAATATGGTTCTATTTGCTAAGAAAAGGTGTTCAAAACATGAGACAAAAGGAGAGAGCAGGACAGGTGTGGTGGCTCACACCTGTAATCCCAGCACTCGGGAGGCCAAGGCGGGTGGATTACTTGAGGTCAAGAGTTCGAGACCAGCCTAGTCTCTACTAAAAATTCAAAAACTAGCCGGGCCTGATGGCACACGCCTGTAATCCCAGCTACTGGGGAGGCTGAGGCAGAAGAATTGCTTGAACCCAGGAGGTGGGGGTTGCAGTGAGCCACATTCACACCACTGCACTCCAGCCTGGGCAACAGAGCAAGACTCCGTCTCAAAAAAAAAAAAAGGATAGAGTGGGATGGGAGAACAACAAAAAGGCCCTTGAGTGAGGAATGGTAACTTCTGGTCTGTAATATTATCTAGGATGGCGTCTCCCTTGGCGTGTTCCCTAGAATACCGATTCCAGCGTATTATAAGAGTTATAAAGAGAAGAGTCACGTGTTTTTTAAAGGGGTCCATTATACTTCGGCAACACTGAGCCAAACCAATTTGTTTCTTTATTTGTATGATTTCTCAGAGCCTTTAACATCTTGTACTTTGTGAACCTCCAAGAGTGTCTCCCAGACTTATCTGAACACAGAACCCTTCTTGTTTGAGGCATTTAATAAGACTAATATTCCATGAAATAGACTTTGGGAAAAGCTGCTCTAAAAAACGCTCAGTGAGTGCTTCCTATTTTTATGACCTGGCCCACACAGACACTGATAAACAGAGCTGGCTCTGTCAGTTGGCAGAATCACTTCACCTACCACCTACAGAGCTCTTCCACCTCCCTTCAAACCGCCTTCATTTCTGTCGTTAAAGTGCCATGTCGGCCTGGCGCTGTGGCTCACGCCTGTAATCCCAGCACTTTGGGAGGCCAAGGCGGGTGGATCACGAAGTCAGGAGTTTGGGACAAGCCTGGCCAACATGGTGAAACCCCGTCCCTATTAAAAATACAAAAATAAGCGGGGCGTGGTGGTGTGCCTGTAATCCCAGCTACTCAGGAGGCTGAGGTCGGAGAATTGCTTGAACCTGGGAGGCAGAGGCTGCGGTGAGCCGAGATTGCACCACTGCACTCCAGCCTGGGCAACAGAGGGAGACCCCATCTTAAAAATAAAATATAAAGTGCCATGTCTTTGGTTTTTTGCTAATACTTTTGCTAATCTAGTGCCAGTAAAGATGCTCCTCAGAAGATGAGCAAATTAGGCCAAATTTCCTCAATCATTTCCAGGGGAAAAAATATCTCTAAATTTCCTCAATCATTTCCAGGGGAAAATATATCTCAGATCAGGGTGAGTTAATAACACTGAGTGAACTAAGTCTGCAGCAGCCAGATGCTGAGCATTTCCAAGTCTCCAGCTGGATTTAGCATTTGTGTGAATCCAACATCCTATACCATAATATATCCATTTGCTTTAATATATACTGTTTTTTATTTGTTTTTGAGACGGAGTCTCACTCTGTCACCCAGGCTGGAGTGCGGTGAGATCTCTGCTGACTGCGACCTCCACCTCCTGGCTCAAGGGATTCTGCTGCCTCAGCCTCCCGAGCATCTGGGATTACAGGCGCCCACTGCCACACCTGGCTAATTTTTATATTTTCAGTAGAGACGGGGTTTCACCATGTTTGCCAGTCTGGTCTCAACCTCCTGCCTCAGGTGATCTGTCCGCCTCGGCCTCCCAAAGTGCTGGGATTACAGGCAATACACACTATTTTAAATGACTTGGCAGCAAATAGAGTTGGTACTGTGAGAATATGCACCAAGTCATAGCCTGTGGCTGTAGGTAACCCAGTGACACATTGTACAGCTGGCTGAGGGACAGGCCTTGGGGAGGGGCATGGGTGAGACCTCAAGGAGGATGTCAGCATCCCCGTGAGAGGGGAAAGACACTGGAAGGGGTGGTAGGTCAGTACCAAGGCTTGGGTACAAAGCGGGAAGATGGCCAGGCACGGTGGCTCATGCCTGTAATCCCAGCACTTTGGGAGGCCGAGGCAGGTAGATCATGAGGTCAGGAGTTCACGACCAGCCTGGCCAAGATGATGAAACCCCATCTCTACTAAAAATACAAAAATTAGCCCAGCATGGTGGTGTGGGCCTGTAATCCCAGCTACTTGGGAGGCTGAGGCAGAGAACTGCTTGAACCAAGGCTCCATCTCAAAAAAAATAAATAAATAAAAGCCAGAAGATGTGCCTGTAATTGTGTGCAGCCTCATTCGAGTGAGAGGTGGCACTGCCCAGCCAGTACTTGAAGCAGTAGCCGGTCCTCCCTCAGCAGGCTCTGTTTCGCTTTCCTCCTTCTGATAAGGAAGGCTGCTCTGTGCCCACAGTAACCTTTTTCAAGACTTCCTCTTTCCTTTTCTATTCCTCAACCTCATTTTTGTTACCCGCTCCGCCCAATTTCTTTATTTTCTCTCCTACTCTCCGCGAACCCGTGTAAGAGTGACTGTTGTCTAGGGGTGGGGGACGGGCGGATGGGGGTGACCAAGATCAAAGATTTGCCATCTCTTTGTGAAGAAGAAAACAATTTCAGTTTCTTTAATTTCATGCCATAAGATCTAAATGGGGCCAGGCGCAGTGGCTCACGCCTGTAATCCTAGCACTTTGGGAGGCTGAGGAGGGCGGATAACTTGAGGCCAGGAGTTCAAGACCAGCCTGGCCAATGTGGTAAGACCCTATTTCTTAAAAAAAAAAAAAAAAAAAGGGATAGTAACACAGTGGTGAAGGGCGAGGGGAATTACATTCAGTCACCTTTTCTTCCACTCTGTAATTAATGGTATTGATGCCAGTGTTGGAAGTGGCTTTCAACATCGTCAAATTCTGGTAGTTTTCAAGCTTTTGAAATTGAGGCACTTTGGGAGGCCGAGGTGGGTGGATCACGAGGTCAAGAGATTGAGACCATCCTGATCAAAACGGTGAAACCCTGTCTCAACTAAAAATACAAAAAAAAAAAATTAGCTGGGCATGGTGGCGTATGCCTGTAGTCCCAGCTACTCGGGAGGCTGAGGCAGGAAAATTGCTTGAACCCAGGAGGCGGAGGCTGCAGTGAGCCGAGATTGCGCCATCGCACTCCAGCCTGGGTAACAAAAGTGAAACTCCGTCTCAAAAAAAAAAAAGAAATTAAGAAACACTGTCAAATCAACTTATTTGTTTTGTTTTGTTTTGTTTTTTGGAGACGGAGTCGCACTCTGTCACCCAGGCTGGAGTGCAATGGCACAATCTTGGCTCACTGCAATGGCACAATCTTTGCTCACTGCAACCTCCACCTTCCAGGTTCAAGCAATTCTCCTGCCTCAGCCAGCTGAGTAGCTGGGACTACAGGCGCCCGCCACCATGCCCGGCTAATTTTTGTATTTTTAGTAGAGACAGCGTTTCACCATATTGTCCAGGCTGGTCTCAAACTCCTGACCTTGTGATCTCACCTCAGCCTCCCAAAGTGCTAGGAGTACAGGTGTGAACCACTGCACCAGGCCTAAAATCAAGTTACTTGTAACAAAGAAAAATAATGTCTGTATTTTTTTTAAGTGTATAGATGTAACCATTATATAAAATATTCAGGACCCATGAAACACAGCAGAAAAAAGTCTTCATCTGTGTCTCACTTCTGCCCCTGCATGCCCATTCTCTGAGGCTGCTATTTCTCTTCCTTTGGATGCAATTTAGTGGCAGCTTTTTCTGATCCCTCTCTTAGATCTAAAAAGGAAGACGGATGGCCAGGCATGGTGGCTCATGTCTGCAATCCCAGGACTTTGGGAGGTTGGAGCAGGTGCATCACCTGAGATGAGGAGTTCGAGACCAGCCTGACCAACATGGAGAAACCCCGCCTCTACTAAAAATACAAAATTAGCCAGATGTGCTGGCACATGCCTGTAATTCCAGCTACTTGGGAGGCTGAGGCAGGAGAATCGCTTAAACTTGGGAGACAGAGGTTGTGGTGAGCCAAGATGGCACAATTGCACTCCACCTGAGCAACAAGAGCGGAACTCTGTCTCAAAAAAAAAAAAAAAAAAAGACAGTCCTTCGTCCAGTATTCCCTCAGTTTCAGTTCAGTTATTAATCAGATGCGTCCAGTGGAATGAAAACTGTCAGTTCCTTTCAAAATTTATGCTTCTCTGCTCCCCAGTTAGCACTGCCTCAGGATAAGCTCCAGCAATGAGAAAGGGAAAGGGGCTTTGGACTTTTATTTTTCTTTTCCTTTTTTTTTTTTTTTTTTTTTTTGATACGGGGCCTTCCTCTGTCACCCAGGCCAGAGTGCGGCAGTGAGACTTTAGCTCACTGCAACTTCTGCCTCCCAGGTTCATGCCAATCTTCTACCTCAGCCTCCTACAGGCTACACCACCACACCCAGCTAAGTTTTGCATTTTTTGTAGAGATGAGGTTTCGCCATGTTGCCTAGGCTGGTCTCAAACTCCTGGGCTCAAGCAATCCACCTACCTTGGCCTACCAAAGTGACGGGATTACAGGTGAGACCCACTGCACCTGGCCTAGAGAGTGCCTTTGGTACATGCCAGAAACTCTCTCTTCCTGGTTTATAAACTGATGTCCCCTGTAAAGCTCTCCTTTCTACTATTTAGCCATTAGGATGGAGTTTCGGAAGATAACTCTTCCTCTCATGGGTTCTTGGGAGACTCTCACTTCTATGACTTTCATTTGCTGTTTTTCTGACTTTCACAAGTGGATGTCTTCAAGATGGGTGACTTGAGTCTTCCATCAGTCCCTACCTTGATCTTTCTCAAACTCCTCACTGTTTTTTTTTGAGACGGAGTTTAGCTCTTGTTACCCAGGCTGGAGTGCAAAAGCGCAATCTCAGCTCACTGCAACCTCTGCCTCCCAGGTTCAAGCAATTCTCCTGCCTCAGCCTCCCGAGTAGCTGGGACTACAGGCGCACGCCACCACACCCAGCTAATTTTTTTGTATTTTTGATAGAGACAGGGTTTCACCATGTTGGCCAGGATAGTCTCGATCTCTTGACCTTGTGATCCGCCAGCCTCAGCTTCCCAAAGTGCTGGGATTACAGGTGTGAGCCACCGCGCCCGGCCCAAGCTGGTCTTGAACTCCTGACCTCAGGTGATCCACCTGCCTTGGCCTCCCAAAGTTCTGGGATTACAGGCATGAGCCATTGCACCCGGGTCCTCCGGCCTTTCTCTACTGGGGTCTCCTTGCTCTCCTAGGTAGCTCTCCGAGGTAGAATCTAAGGCAATCCCCCAATGCTAGCTCTTTCTCTTTCTTACAAAGGGAGTACAGTTACTTCCTCAATCACAGTGCTCCAGGCCATGTGCATATCCTCCTGCTCCAGCTTTCTCAAGATAAAGTCAGTCAGATCCTGGTGCACTGGTTCCTCTCACACTGCAAGGGACACAAATCAAGCACTCTAAGTAGTCAGGGGAAGCCCTTTCCACGGGTCATAGGGTAAGAGAAAGCACCCCCTTTTCCCTCCTTTGAAGGTAAAGGGTACTAACAGCACACTGACAACTCCCTATAAAGATCTAGCACTCTTCCCATTTCCACCATTCCTGGCCTCTTCAACTCCAATCTTGTTTCATTCCAAAGTGGGTGGCGGATTGCAAAACTAGTTTTCAGGCTGGGCATGGTGGCTTACACCTGTAATCCCAGCACTTCGGGAGGCCGAGGCGGGCAGATCACCATGAGATCAGGAGTTCGAGACCAGCCTGGCCAACACGATGAATCCCCATCTCTACTAAAAATACAAAAATTAGCTAGCTGTGCATGGTGGTACACACATGTAACCTGAACTACTCAGGAGACTGAGGCACATGAATCACTTGAATTCGGGAGGCAGAGGTTGCAATGAACAGAGAGCGTGCCACTGTACTCCAGCCTGAGTGACAGAGCGAGACTTTGTCTAAAAAAAACCAATTGATTTCAACATCTTTTTATTGGTTCTGCCTAATAGGTCTCTCCTACAATATGTTTTGAGTTCACATTTGTAACATTCGAACTAAGATGATGTTTAGATGAACTCTAAATATTTAGGAATTTGAAAATAAGCGTTAAAAATAATTATTGCCAGTCATGGTGGCTCACACCTATAATCCCAGCATTTTGGGAGGCTGAGACAGGAAGATCACTTAAGACCAGGAGTTTGAGACCAGCCTGCACAACAAAACATAACCCTGTTTCTACAAAAAAGATATTTTAAATTAGCTGGACGTGGTGGTGCAAGCCAGTAGTCCCAGTTACTCTGGAGGCAGAGGCAGGAGGACCCCTTGAGCCCAGGAAATTGAGATTACAGTGAGCTAATCATATCACTGCCCTTTAGCCTGAGGGACAGAGAGAGACCGTATCTCAAAAAAAAAAAAAAAAAAAAAAAAAGATTGCTGTGATCAAAGGTCAGCCTCCAACTCCATGAAATCAGCCAGGCATTTGCAGAATCTTTGAAATACCCGCATAGAGTCATCCCTGTTGACAAACACCCATCTTGTTCAGGCTCTTGCTATTTGAGATGAGCGACCTGAGGCCTGGTTGAGTGAAGAGATTTACAGAGGACCGCATAGTCACAGGCAGCAGCATCATGACCAAACCACGGTGCCTTGATGCCCATTCACATACATTTATTGCCACTTGTGGCCAGATCGCACGACTCTTAGAGAAATGTATGAAATTCGTACATGTTGGGCAGGCCCTGTGGCTCTGCGGTCAGAAACCTGGCTTCAAATCCTGCCTCCTTCGTGTACCCTTGAGTGATCCTGGGCAAATCTCTTCTCTTCTTCTCTTCTCTAAGTCTTGGTTATCTGCCTGTAAAATGACATGGACACTGGTATGAAGAACAAAATGGGTCATTTAGAGAAACTACTTTTTAAACTTCTATGCCTTAGGTGAATGCTGTAGTTGTCATTATTATTATGGTGTTGGCGGTGGAGATATCCATGGTTTGCTCAGGATAACCTTGGTCTTAGAATTATTATGAGATTTATTAGAAGATCACTAATTTGTAATGGTGTTTAGTCACAAGGAATACATAATCTAGGCGGGGTGTGATGGCTCACACCTATAATCCTAGCACTTTGGCAGGCCAAAGCAGGCAAATCACCTGAGGTCGGGAGTTTGAGATCAGCCTGGTCAACATGGTAAAACCTTGTCTCTACTAAACTTACAAAAATTAGCCGGATGTGGTAGTGGGCACCTGTAATCCCAGCTATTCGGAAGGCTGAGGCAGGAGAATGGCTTGAACACTGCAGGCAGAGGTTGCAGTGAGTCAAGATCACACCACTGCACTCCAGCCTGAACATCAGAGCAAAACTGTGTCTCACAAAACAAAACAAAAAAAAAGAAAAAAAATACATAATCTAAGTTCCAAAAGTTAAGTTTTCCACGTAACTTTTACGCAACTGTAAGTCTATACAACCTTGCGTATTAAAAAAGAATTTTAAGCTGGGTGTGGTGGCTCATGCCTGTAATCCCAGCACTTTGAGAGGCTGAGGTGAGATGATCACAAGGTCAGGAGTTTGAGACCAGCCTGGCCAATAAGGTGAAACCTCGTCTCTCCTAAAAATACAAAAAAATTAGCCAGATGTGGTGGTGAGTGCCTGTAATCCCAGCTATTCGGGAGGCTGAGGCAGGAGAATTACTTGAACCCGGAGGTGGAGGCTGCAGTAAGCTGAGATTGCGCCATTGCACTCCAGCCTGGACAACAGAGCGAGACTTCATCTCAATAAATAAATAAATAAGGATTTTAAAGAGAGTAGAAAGCAGGTTCCACTAATATTATGATGTTAAAGAACAGTGAAAGAAATATACATTTTGTGTATATTCAAGAGCTGAGTAAAACTGCTAGATAAATAAACAAAAGATTACAAGATATCATGAAACAAGGCACGGATGTCACCACGGGCCTGGGCAAAACAGTATCCAAAGCAAGAAGACATCTGCCTGCCACCAGGCTGTGGACGAGGACACAGTCTTTCTCTGAGGAATCTCTGTAACAGGCCACGAGGCACCCACTTCAAAGTCACATGGTGCCTGAAAGCCTTTCTGACACGCAGAGGAAAAATACACACCAGGTGGCTCCCCCGACAGGAGTCCCTGGAACTAATCAATGTCAAAGGCACGGAGAAAGTCAGGGCTTGTCAAGGAGCCTCTTACTAAGGCTCAGAGGGGAGGCCGCTGGCAGAGGCTTCTTCCCTGGGCAGGAAACCACGCCCTTTATCCCTGCTTGATCGCTTTGGATTGCAAAATATATGCAATGCTCTTGTCTGACCTAAGAGCCCTTCCGAAAGAGGGAAGGGTGGGAGGGAGGAGGAGCACTCAACAGGGGAAAAACTTTAATCTTCTTTGTTACCATTTTCTGAGAGAAGTGAGAGAGATCAAAGGCAAGGGTTTCACTTAGACTGGAAAGATGTAGGTACCATCCACTTCCAGCCTTCTGCAGGGGAATAAATGGCCAATCTTAAATTTGTTTTTATTTACGTTCAGTAAAAGCAGGAGGAGCAAGTTTGGAATTAACCATGAGCAGTGACCTAAATGATCCACCTGTGAGAGAGGCATGCCTTGTGCAGCATGATGCAAAATTACACAGGTAACCAAGGGGTGTGGTTAACTCTACAACTGGCAGCCCCCGGTCCCTTTATCTCTGCTGCTTAAAGCTATTTCATCTTGCATATCTTCTCAACATAATCATACATGTATATGCTAAATCATTTGTGTTGGCTACTACAATTTAAAAAGAACATGCTCAAAGGAGGCACACCATCTTTATTTTATTGTTTATTTAAAAAGTCATTTCCTGGCTGGGTGCAGTGGCTCACGCTTATAATCACAGCACTTTGGGAGGCTGAGGTGGGTGGATCAGTTGAGGTCAGGAGTTCGAGACCAGCCTGGCCAACATGGTGAAACCCCGTCTCTACCACAAATACAAAAATTAGCTGGGCGTGGTGGCGCGTGCCTATAATCCCAGCTACTCGGGAGGCTGAGGCAGGAGAATCGCTTGAACCCAGGAGGCAGAGGTTGCAGTGAGCCGAGATCGCGTCACTGCACTATAGCCTGGGTCACAGAGCGAGACTCCCTCTCAAAAAAAAAAAAAAAAAGACTTTTCCTTCAGTACTGTGTTAAAGAGGCTCTGAGGACCATCTCTCTACTAGGCTACTAGTCTAGTCATCCAAAAGTGTAGTCATTTTACTCTGAAAGGCCAAACTGGGCTCAGCTGAGGTACTGTGAAGTTCATTCAGCGCATTTGGGAGAATCCTGAGCAGCCAGGGACATGAGTGCAATTGAATGGAAATGAGGAGAGCAATGAAAGTTTTGGAAAGTGGCCTTGAGATCAAATCTGTGCTGAGTCAGCATCCATCTGCCAAGCTGGGAGCAAACTCTGGATATCCTCTGGAGTTTTCAGACTTCACCGAGCCATTATCCTCTCTTCGTGACTATGAGCCTCTCCACTGGAGACCTGTGCTCCCTGGGAAAGGAACTGAGCTCCGGGAACATAGTACTGGCTCAATAGACACCGAACTGTTTGATCACCAAATTCTTTTTTTTTTATTTTAAGACGGAGTTTTGCTCTTGTTACCCAGGCTGGAGTGCAATGGCGGGATCTCAGCTCACTGCAACCTCCGCCTCCTGGGTTCAGGCAATTCTCCTGCCTCAGCCTCCCGAGTAGTTGGGACCACAGGCGTGCACCACCATGCCCAGCTAATTTTTGTATTTTTTAGTAGAGACAGGGTTTCACCTTGTTGACCAGGATGGTCTCGATATCTTGACCTCGTGATCTACCTGCCTTGGCCTCTCAAAGTGCTGGGATTATAGGCGTGAGCCACCGTGCCCGGCCTTGATCATCAAATTCTAAATGTATTTTTTATCTAACCATTTTCCCTTAATTTACTTCTTATTTCCCCAGGGACTAGTGCTATATAGGCAGGAATGAGTGAATGAATGAATAAATGAATAAATGGATGTGTTAATAAACATGTTATCTATTGTCTGGTTATACATAAAAGCATCTGTATACTTTGTGAATGTAAAAGTGTTTTCTTCCTAATGTTGTTTGCTTGAATATGGTGCCATTATTCATTATGATAAATGTATCTTTACATTTTTAAGACTGTGGTATTTACCAAACGCTTTCACATACATTATCTTTTTAATCCGCACAGCAGTGCTACAAAGTAGATATTATAGTCTCCCAGTTTAGATAAGATAGGTGATTTGTCCAAAGTACACAACAAGCACAGAGCTGGACTTGAACCCACGTTTTGCCACAGACGTCGATAGCAGTCCTTTCCCCTAGGATGAAAGGTGAGTAGGGAGGCAAAGGTTATATTCATCTGTAAACAGATGCTTGTTTCTACAGATACAGTATAGCATGCACTGCCTAAATAGGGGAAGTGGCATCTCTAAACTCCTGGCAGGCTCTCCCACCAGGCACCTGGCTTGTCGCTGGGTACACCTGCTTTTGAATGCACAGCTGGTCTTACGCCCAGTCACTCAACAGAACTTACATCTGACTATAGCTACTTGATATGAAAACGACCAGTGAAAAGGAAGAAAATTCAGACAATTAACCAGTTATTATTTTGTCTACACAATGACAAACAATCTTTGTGGTTGATTTTTTGTCTTTAAGTTGCGACATTCATGGAAACGCCACAATTATTTCTTCTCCACTTGAATATCAGCCCACAACAAGGAAGCCAGCAGGCTTGAACAGCAGGAGTCACTATTTAAAAGCTAGGTCTCAAAGTGTAGCCTGCGTCCTAAGGCTCTTGGTGCTCTTTTCTGTGCTAATGACCTCTGTTGTTGGCATGGCTGCTGAAGACACACTTAGTATCCTAGAGCTGTAAGGACCTTAGAAATCACTTAGTGCAGTCGTTTTCAAAATTTTTATAAAAATTGTACTGAATATTTTACTTAAATGAAATCTAACATAGAAGCCCAATCAGCAAAGCAAATCCAAGCAGATTTGCTTTGGCTGAAGAGGAGATTGTGACAAGCCTGAGGGAGCCTGCTATAGTTTGGATGTTTGTCCCCTCCAGTAATCACGTTGAAATTTTTTTTTTTTTTGAGACGGAGTCTCGCTCTGTGGCCCAGGCTGGAGTGCAGTGGCATGATCAAGGCTCACTGCAACCTTCACCTCCTGGGTTCAAGCAATTCTCCTGCCTCAGCCTCCTGAGTAGCTGGGACTGCAGGTGCATGCCACCACACCCAGCTAATTTGTATACTTTTAGGGAAGGGGTTTCACCATGTTGGTCAGGCTGGTCTCGAACTCCTGACTTCATGATCCAGCCACCTCGGCCTCTCAAATTGCTAGGATTACAGGCATGAGTCAGCATGCCCAACCAATCATGTTGAAATTTTATCCCCAAGATTGAACGTGGGGCCTAATGAGAGGTGTTTGGGTCATGGGGAAGATCCCTCATTAATAGATTGATGCCCTTTCTTGGGTGGGGTTGGGGGTGAATGATGTGTTCTTGGTCTATGTGTTCCTGTGAGAGCTGGTGGTTAAGAAGAGCCTGGCACCTCCCTCCATGTGACCTCTGCACACTGTTTCCCCTTAGCCTTTGGTTATGAGTAGCAGCAGCCTGAGACCCTCACCAGAAGCAAATGCTGGCACCATGCTTCTTGTATAATCTGCAGAACCGTGAGCCGAATACACCTCCTTTCTGTATCTATTACCCAGCCTCAATTATTCCTGTTTTTGTTTGTTTGTTTGTTTGTTTTTTGAGACAGTCTCACTCTGTTACCCAGGCTGAAGTGCGATCTCAGCTCACTGCAACCTCCACCTCCCAGGTTCAAGCAATTCTCCTGTCTCAGCCTCCTGAGTAGCTAGGATTACAGGTGCCTGCCACACCTGGCTAATTTTTGTATTTTTAGTAGAGATGGGATTTCACTATGTTGGCCAGGCTGGTCTCAAACTCCTGACCTCAGGTGATCCGCCTGCCTCCGCCTCCCAAAGTGCTGGAATTACAGGCGTGAGGCACTGCACCCGGCCAGTTATTCCTTTATAGCAACACAAACAGATTAAGACATTCTCCCCTTCAGAATGGTCCTGGAGACATCCACCAGGGCCTTAAAACTGGATTAACCCCTTCATTTTAGAGATGTGGAAAAAGAGGCCCAGAGAGCAAAATAACTCAGATAAAGAACTTAGAAATCCACTATTGTCATTCTGCTGCTCTTTGAATTTCTGTTTCTCATCTCAGCTTCACTTTAATTTCCCTTCTCCTGTTATACCCTGTCCTAAGTTTTTTTTTTGTTTTGTTTTTAAAGACGAGGTTTCACCATGTTGGTCAGGCTGGTCTTGAACTCCCGACCTCAGGTGATCCGCCTGCCTTGGCCTCCAAAGTGCTTGGATTACAGGCCTGAGCCACCACGCCCAGCCAATCCTGTCCTAAATTTTAAGTACACCTGCTCTCTGCATACAGAACTACGCCAGCAGTCTAACATGACCGCCACTGCTTAGAAAACACGGTATTTCCCAAATGTCCCTGGTCAAAAGAATGCACAGGAGCCCTTGTTAAAGATATTGAGTCTTAGATTCCCTTCTTTGCAGTTCTGAGTCAATTGGCTTGGAATAAACCTCAGGTCCTGCTTTTGACCAGTGAAGTTTGGCAAACACTTGCTGGGTGGAATGGGCTAGCGATGTTCTTTTACAGAGCAGGTAAAGAGTATCACCAGGTAGGCCATACATCGCCTGTAAAGCCAGAGAAGATCTTCCTTCTTTTATTTTTCATTTATTTATTTATTTTGTTTTAAAGCCAGAGAAGAGCTAAGTGTTCTCTCTTCATAATCCAGAAGTGTCTGTTATAAAGGGGAAAAAGCAATCCATTCCTTTTTCAGCCCACAGGTTTGTAAAGGTGTGTCGCTCTGTGATGTCGTGCCTGACCTGCTTCAGTCAGCACGTGGCTTTAAGATGTTGATCTCTGCCGGGCACGGTGGCGCTGCCTATAGTCCCAGCTACTCGGGGGGCTGAGGCTGGAGGATCTCTGGAGTCCAGGAGTTCTGGGCTGTAGATCAGGTGTCCGCACTAAGTTTGGCAGCAATATGGTGACCTCCCGGGAGCGGGCGACCACCAGGTTGCCTAAGGAGGGGTGAACCGACCCAGGTTGGAAACGGAGCAGATCAAAACTCCCGTGCTGATCAGTAGTGGGATCGCGCCTGTGAATAGCCACCGCACTCCAGCCTGGGCAACATAGCGAGACCCCCCTCTCTAAAAAAATAAAAATTAAAAATAAAAAAAGATGTTGACCTCTTCTCTCTCACTGACCACCAGCTCCTGACCGTCCACTTCTGCTTAGGCACTCCCATGCAACTTGCTCTTTGCCAAAAGGGTCTACTCCAAGTCCTTGATTCCAAATTGAAAATATACTTTATCCAACACCCCATTCCTAGCCTCCCAATGCAGCCTGGACTCAAGGATCAGCTACATTCACCGTTCACTCACTTACCCACTCTGAACTTACTGTCCTGGTTTGTTTACCTGTTTATGTACCACAGGATGCTCCCTGGAAGCTCCCAACCGTCTAGTCTGCTGACATCACCCTTTCCTTTGATATTTACATAAACAGCTTGAGTCCCCTCCCCACTTCTAAATGAGAGTTGCACCCAGCACGCCACCAACACACACACTTTGTTATAGGAAACGTAAGTAATTAAATATTTATCTTTCAAAGTACGGGGCCCATCTCATTTCCTTCCTAGAGACCATCTGGCTATAACCTGTCTCCTCAGTGACCCTGACTCCAAGTCAACTCTGACTTGGTTTCTGGTTCCCTGTTTGTTTGCCATGGAAAAATAAAACCGTACTTTCCTTTGGAATAATGCTCCTACTTGTCTCAGAGTCACTTTTTTTTTTGAGACGGAGTTTCGCTTTTGTTCCCAGGCTGGAGTGCAGTGGCGCAATCTCGGCTCACCGCAACCTCCGCCTCCTGGGTTCAAGCAATTCTCCTGCCTCAGCCTCCTGAGTAGCTGGGACTACATGTGTGCGCTTCCATGCCCAGATAATTTTTATATATTTTTTTCTTTCTTTCTTTCTTTCTTTTCTTTTCTTTTTGAGAAGGAGTTTCGCTCTTGTTACCCAGGCTGGAGTGCAATGGCGCGATCTCGGCTCACCGCAACCTCCGCCTCCTGGGTTCAGGCAATTCTCCTGCCTCAGCCTCCTGAGTAGCTGGGATTACAGGCACGCGCCACCATGCCCAGCTAATTTTTTGTATTAGTAGAGACGGGGTTTCACCATGTTGACCAGGATGGTCTCGATCTCTTGACCTCGTGATCCACCCGCCTCGGCCTCCCAAAGTGCTGGGATTACAGGCGTGAGCCACCGCGCCTGGCCCTTTTTTTCTTTTTAAACTTTTTTTTTTTTTAAAAGATGGGGTTTCACCATGATGGCCAGACTGGTTTTGAACTCCTACCTCAGGTTATCCACCCACCTCAGCCTCCCAAAGTGCTGGGATTACAGGCCTGAGCCACAGCCCTCAAGGTCACTTTTAAACAACATACACACATATACACACACGCACACCTCCCAAAAGGAAACAAAAACATTTCCTAAAGCCAACCTAGTCTGCAAAATATTTTTAACCCTAAGAGAAAAATATCCCTTTGTACACTAAGGCAGAAAAATGACAGATGCCTTCAGCCCAGCCTCCTTTGCTGCAACTCCTGCCTTCCTACCCGCAACTATCAGGCTGAGTGTATTGCCATCGGTGGCACCACAAAAATAGAATTAAAATCAGTCCTGTGCTTTTTCTACTGGGTTTTCATTTTATCTTCTCTCAAGTACTGTGAGTTATTCCAAATACTCCAAGTACTCCCAAGACAAGGCATATTGCCAGTTGCCTTTCAGTATCTGACCTCCCCTTCCACAGACATAGAATTTCCACTGAGCCCATGGCTACCTAACTAAAGATCACTACTTTAGCCACACACCTGCAGCTAGAGGTGGCTATATGACTAAGTTTTAGCAATGAAATGTTGAGAAGCTGCTAGATGCCTTTTTCTCAGCTTTGCCCTTACAAAGATTGTGTATGCTTGACCCTTTACTCTCTTCCTGCTGGCTATGAGACAGACAGAACAAAAGCAGGCATCTTAAATCCAGAGATAGCCAGGCGTGGTGGCTCATGCCTGTAATCCTAGCACTTTGGGAGGCCAAGAAGGGTGGATCACGAGATCAGGAGTTCAAGACCAGCCTGGCCAACACAGTGAAACCCCGTATCTACTAAAAATACAAAAATTAGCCGGGTGTGGTGGCACATGCCTGTAGTCAAGGCTATTTGAGAGGCTGAGGCAGGAGAATCACTGGAATCCGGGAGGTGGAGGCTGCAATGAGCTGAGATCATGCCACTGCTGTCCAGCCTGGGCGACAGAGAAAGACTGTCTCAAAAACAAAAACAAATATAAAAACTCAAAGATGAACTACTTATTTCTGGACATCTACAGAGAAAGAAACAAGCACCTACTGGAGGTTGAGGCAGGAGAATCGCTGGAACCTGAGAGGCGGAGGCTGCAGTGAGCCGAGATCACGCCAGTACACTCCAGCCTGGGTGACAGAGCCAGACTCCATCTCAAAACAAACGAAAAGCCAGAGATGAGCTACCTATTTCCAGATGTCTACAGAGAAAGAAACAAGCATCTGCTTTATTATAGCCAATGTATTTTGGCATTCTCTGCCACAGACGCTTAGGTGGAACCCAGTTAAATACAGGGACCATCCTCATGGATGCCAGGGTCCTTGCAGGAGACACAACCCATACGAGGCAGAGCTGGGGCTTGGACTCAGGGCTCCAACCGCAGTGCTTCCTTCAACCTTTCTAAAGATTATGAAATTCGACATTATAGTCCATGTCTTTTTGTAGTTTTCTTGTTTAAAACAGGTAGTAATTTTTCTTCTGTTAAGATAACACTGTCCAATGAAATGTCAGTGTCTTCCTCAGCAGCTGCCTTAGCTTGGAGCCCAAGCGTACAAAACATTTTCTGGAAGCAATGCTTTCTTTCTCTTTAATAGATTCATCAGGTAATTTGCTGGCTTCAAACTTAGGGGCAGAAAACTTGTATCCAACAAGGATAAAAGAGGCTTTACAAATACACAGAGGAAATGGAGGATCCAGGTAATGAGAGCTAGTTGCTATGGACTCTGTCTGTTGCTCCCTCCCTCGATCCTCTCCAATAATCCTGCTAAGGTCCACGAGTGAATGAAAGTGAAACAGTCTTATCATAGCCAACAAAAACACAGGGAGGCACAAATTTAATTTCAAGCCATCATTCTTCACTCTCCCCAGGAAGAATAAATCACCATTTGACAGCCCTATACGAACTTCATCCGAAGAACAGATGTTATTAACTCTATTTTCTAATTTGCTTAAATAACAAACAATAGCAAACTCATAAAGCATTTGGTATATACCACACAACATTCTACGTGATTTTCCCATATTAACTCAGAAGCCTGAGTTAAAGTAGGTATAATTATTTTTCCCATTTTACAGACAGGACACAAAGGCACAAATATATTTTATATGCCTGTAAGTAGAGTAAATATATTTTGGTTGGCATAAAAATGCCATCTTCTAGAGATTCTTTGTGGATGGTGTGCTGAATGACAATGGTTATGAAGTGTGTTCATCCATCATTTCTCTCCCACCTAAAATTGCACTCCTCGGAAATTAACCCACTTCCTCAGTGGGCAAAACTATTCTGAGCTTGTACACAAAAGGCAGGTTATTCTCAGCTGGATCAACTGTTCTGCTAATCAGGAAAACGGTGTCTTCATGTTGTATAAAACCTATTTCAGGACGGGTGCAGTGGCTCACTCCTGTAATCCCAGCACTTTGGGAGGCCGAGGCGGGTGGATCACGAGGTCAAGAGATCGAGACCATCCTGATCAACATGGTGAAACTCCGTCTCTACTAAAAACACAAAAAATTAGCTGGGCATGGTGGCGCGTGCCTGTAATCCCAGCTACTCGGGAGGCTGAGGCAGGAGAATTGCCTGAACCCAGGAGGCGGAGGTTGTGGTGAGCCTGGGTAACAAGAGCAAAACTCCGTCTCAAAAAAAAAAAAAAATACCTATTTCAGTGTTGAAAATGTTCACCAAGTTGTTCATCTCCTTATTATAGCTCCAGTTTTTTTTTTTCCTTAGAACAAATTTTATTTGTTTATTGCTATATAAATGTTCTTAAGCACTAAAGTACTGCCAGGCACAGTGGCTCACACCTGTAATCCCAGCACCTTGGGAGGCCGAGGCGGGTGGATCACCTGAGGTCGGGAGTTCAAGACCAACCTGACCGATATGGAGAAATCCCATCTCTACTAAAAATACAAAAAATTAGTTGGGTGTGGTGGTACATGCCTGTAATCCCAGCTACCCAGGAAGCTGAGGCAGGAGAATCGCTTGAACCTGGGAGGTGGAGGTTGTGGTGAGCCGAGATTGTGCCATTGTACTCCAGCCTGGGCAACAAGAGCGAAATTCCATCTCAAAAAAATACTTATTGTTATAATAATACAAAAAATTAGCCAGGCATGGTGGCCAGCACCTGTAATCCCAGCTACTTGGGCGCCTGAGTCAGGAGAATAGCTTGAACCCAGGAGACAGAGGTTGCAGTGAGCCAAGATTGCACCGTTGCACGGACTCCAGCCTGGGCGACAGAGCTAGATTCCTCTCAAAAACAAACAAAAGAACTGAAAATATGAATCTCTGTTTTAGGAAAAATGAGTGTTTAAATACTTATTTTTCAAAATATAGCCGGGCATGGTGGCTCACGCCTATAATCCCAGCACTTTGGGAGGCCAAGGCAGGCAGATCACAAGGTCAGGAGTTCAAGATCAGCCTGACCAACATGGTGAAACCCCGTCTCTACTAAAAATTTAAAAATTAGCCAGTATGGTGGCAGGCGCCTGTAATCCCAGCTACTTGGGAGGCTGAAGCAGGAGAATCACTTAAACCCAGGAGGCTGCAGTGAGCTGAGATTGAGCCACTGCACTCCAGCCTGGGTGACAGATCGAGACTTTGTCTCAAAAAAAAAAAAAAAATGTACTTAATGCAAATCAATAGTTAACAAAAAACCTAAAAGTTTCATTGGATTTTGACCATATTAGTTATCAGATAACTCTACTAATGGAATTTATGTGTACTCTCTGTTTAAATAATTTCAAATGCTGAAATAGTTTTGCTTATCAATTCAAAGTCGAAGAGCCTGTACAGCTCCTCTTTTTGAAATAATATTGGTTTTTGTCTGTGCTCTATGTGGCAAAGATTTATGATTTTCTCTCTCCTCACTTTCTTTTACTTTGGGATAGCAAAGTGATTAAAAACAAAACAAAGATGTGGGCAGGGCACAATGGCGCACACCTGTAATCCCAGCACTGTGGGAGGCTGAGGTGGGCAGATCACCTGAGTTCAGGAGTTCAAGAGCAACCTGGCCAACATGGTGAAACCCTGTCTCTACAAAAATACAAAAATTAGCCAGGCATGATGGTGGGTGCCTGTAATCCCAGCTCTTCGGGAGGCTGAGGCGGGAGAATCACTTGAACTTGGAAGGCCGAGGTTGCAGTGAGCCAAGATCACACCATTGTACTCCAGCCTGGGCGACAGAGTGAGACTCCGTCTCAAAATAAAACAAACAAGCAAATAAAACAACAACAACAACAACAACAACAAAGATGTTGGCCAGATGCAGTGGCTCAGGCCTGTAATCCCAGCACTTTGGGAGGCCGAGGCAGGCAGATCACAGGTCAGCAGTTCGAGATCAACCTGGCCAACATGGTGAAACCCTCGTCCCTACTAAAAATGCAAAAATTAGCCGGGCATGTTGGTGCACGCCTGTAGTCTCGGTTACTCAGGAGGCTGAGGCAGAAGAATCACTTGAACCCGGAGGCAGAGGTTGCAGTGAGTCAAGATCACGCCATTGCATTTCAGCCGTGGTGACAGAGCAAGACTCCATCTCAAAAAATAATAATAATGTATAAGTGGATGCCGTTGGGTGGAATTCTTAGGAAACCTCTTTAAAAGAAGCATACTCTCAGCTAACAAATATTTTCCATTGCCTTTTCTCTTCTGTCTTTGAGGGTAGACATGATGATAGAGGTGGTGCAGGGAGCTTGTGCTTAGGAGGCAATAAACACACACTAAGGATGGCTGAGGGGAAGCACAGAAGGAGACTGGACTGGAAGCCACGTGCCAGCCCTGAAATGCCTAGCTCCAGACATCACATAATGGGAAGAACACGCCGGGCGCAGTGGCTCACGCCTGTAATCTCAGCACTTTGGGAGGCCAAGGCAGGTGGATCACCTGAGGTTGGGAGTTCAAGACCAGCCTGGCCAACATGGTGAAACCCTGTCTTTAAAAAAAAAAAAAGGAAGAACACAAAAGTGTCTCCTTTAAAATTCTGTTTTTCTGGTTTCTTTGACAGCCAAAAGAAATTTCTAAATTGCCAGTGATTAGATAAACAGCAGCAGAGGCTATACAGCTTTTCAACATCTTGAAGCTTAAAAATTGGGATAGGTCTACAAAGCATGGTTAGACATTCTGTTCTGCAGCCACTAGGTATTTTCAAACAGTATCTGAAATGGAATCATCTGTTGGTGAATCAGATCACTCATTCAAAAATAAGATTCAGTTATTAAGAAAGAAAAAACACTAATGCTACTATCCTCTCTCCATTTATTTCAGTAAAATTAATTTGGATATAGAAAAGAAGACATTCACTGATTTTTTTTCTTTTAAAATTGACAAGAAGTACATAAAGTATTTTGATTTTTTTTTATGTGAAGAATTCCTGTGCTTAGAAATATGCATATAGGTAATATTGCTCACTCAGGTGAATGGGTTTTAGCTTTAACAAAGGAAGCTGTAGGAACTTCTCAACTGTAGAACTGAATGAGATTTTAGGCCAGGCCAGTGGCTTATGCCTGTAATCCCAGCACTTTGGGAGACGGAGGCGAATGAATCACTTGAACTCAGGAGTTCGAGACCAGCCTGAGCAACATGGCGAAGCCTCATCTCTACCAAAAATACAAAAAATTAGCTGGGCGTGGTGGTGTGCCCCTGTGGTCCCAGTTACTCAGGAGGCTAAGATGGGAGGATTGCTTGAACCTGGGAGGCAGAGGTTGCAGTGAGCTGAGACTGTGCCACTGCACTCCAGCCTGGGCAACAGAGTGAGATCTCATCTCAAAAAAAAAAGAAAAGGAGAGAAAGATTTTTAAAATATGTACAAATATATATTTCATAATAATGATAATAGCTATTATTTAAATGTACCAATAACAGGCCAAGTTCTGTAGCAGATCTTGGCGCTTGGAGACAGGTCTTTTGATTTACCCCCAAATCTGGGCTTTATTTTTTTAAATCACTGGTGACAGCATAAGAATCCTGTATTTGAAGAAATGTATTCAGTAGATTCACTGATGTATTGCTGAATTTTTTTCTTCTCTTCTCCCATATCTTCAAGAAAGTCTTCATTCCAAAAAGTGATGAGATTTTGAGAGGCATTTTTATGCCACTAAGAATTTTCTCAATAGCTCCTGACCACAACTGTATCATTTTCTATATGTGTATAACAAATTACCACAAACTTAATGGCTTAAACAATCCCCATGTATCACCTCAAACTTTCTGTAAGGTGAAAGTCTGGTGTGGCATGCTGGGTTACTTGTGTGGGGCCTCACAAGGCTGAAATCAAGGTGTCAGTCAAGCCATGTCCTCATATCAAGATTAGGACTTTCTTCCAAGCTCCCTTAGAGGGCTGGTAAAAGTTCAGTTCCTTACAATGTAGGACTGCAGTCCCCATTTTCTGGCTGGCTGTTGGCCAGGGTGTATCCTCAAGTCCTTGAGATAACCCGCAGGTTTCAGCTACGCACCTGCCTTCTCTCACAACCTGGCAGTTTGCTTGTCTTCAAGCCGGCAGGAGAGTACTTCACTGATGCATCACCTTCTTTCTTTTTTTCTTTATTTTTTTACATGGTGTCTCCCACTGTTGCCCAGGTTGGAGTGCAGTGGCATCATCTCGGCTCACCGCAACCTCCACCTCCTGGGTTCAAGTAATTCTCCTGCCTCAGCCTCCTGAGTAACTGGGATTACAGGTGCACGCCACCACGCCTGGCTAATTTCTGTGGTTTTGTTTTGTTTTTTTGAGACGGAGTCCCGCTCTGTCACCAGGCTGGAGTGCAATGACACAATCTCAGCTCACTGCAACTTCCATCTCCTGGGTTCAAGCAATTCTCCTGCCTCAGCCTCCCAAGTAGCTGGGACGACAGGCGCGCACCACCACACCAGGCTAATTTTTGTATTTTTAGTAGAGACGGGGTTTCA
This sequence comes from Aotus nancymaae, assembly GCF_030222135.1. NCBI lineage: Eukaryota > Metazoa > Chordata > Mammalia > Primates > Aotidae > Aotus > Aotus nancymaae. Next base: position 11,177,584 of record NW_026988431.1, read on the forward strand.
CCATGGAGGCCAGGATGGTCTCGATCTCTTGACCTCGTGATCCGCCTGCCTCGGCCTCCCAAAGTGCTGGGATTACAGGCGAGAGTCACCGGCCCAACCCACCTTCTTTTAAAGAGTTCATTTGATTAGGCCAGGTCCTCCCAGGACCATCTCCCTTGTGATAAAGTCAAAGTGAATCAATTAGCAACCTCATTGTGGGGGTCCTGGGAATCACCGACTCTGACTCCATCATAGTGACTGTTCCCACTCACACTCCAGGGAAGGGGGTTTTACAGGGCATGTGTATCAGGGGACAGAATCCTGGGGACCATCTCCAAATCCTTCTACCCCAACAACCTAGAGCATATTGTTGCTTGAAGTTATCATGATTACTTTAAATTCACAGCCCTTAAGAGGGAGGCCATGCCTAGATTCTTACCTAATTATCTGGAAGTGTCATTGTCAGCACTGCCCTGTCACCACTGTTTTGAAGTTAGATATTCGGCCGGGCGTGGTGGCTCATGCCTGTAATCTCAGCACTTTGGGAGGCCGAGGCGGGCGGATCACCTGAGGTCAGGAGTTTAAGACCAGCCTGGACAACATGGTGAAACCCCATCTTTAAAAAATTAAGAAAAGAAAAAAATGAAGTTAGATATTCAACACTTGAGGACGGCTATTCCTTCAAACCAGAATAAAAAGAGATGCGCTGTTGCTATTCCATCCTTCGGTATAGATGTCATAAGCAATGCACTTTCAGACTTCCACCCTTGGGGCTGGCACCCAGGAGTTTTCTCATCTGGCTGGTTCAGCTGTGTGGTCTGGAACTGGCAGCAATGGTGGCAACTCTCTCATTAGGGCAGTGCTTCAGGATGGCTCTAGACCGTATTTATGGAGACTCAGCCATTTACCCAGACCTCTCAATTATCCCATCAACTACCTAACATCTTTTATTAAACCTATTTCAGCTAAAATTAGCCAGAGTGAACTCTGTTATTTGAAAACAGGAGCCTTGACCAATATAGTAATTAATAGCAGATGTGGTGATGGGCAACAGACCTTTCAGGAAATGCTTATGTGATGAGGTCAGGTTAAAAGGCAGCGAGGATCCAGACCACCGCAGCAGGGAGAGACGGTAACTAAATGATCACTTGGCCATGTGGAATGAGGAACTTATCAAAGACAAGCGTTTCAGGGACCAAATAATCATAAGAGTAGGAAGGCATGTGGAAGATGAAGCTGGATGCTTTTAATTGAATAAGAACAAAAAAGGCAGTGGGATGGTGATGTTATATGCCATTGCTAGGATATAGTTCCCAAATATTTGGTCAAATGCTAGTCTGGATGTTGCTGTGATGGTTTTCTGTTTTTGTTTTTGAGACAGAGTCTTGCTTTGTCTTGCCCAGGCTGGAGTGCAGTGGCACAATCTCAGCTCACTGCAACCTCTGCCTCCCGGTTATAGCAATTCTCCTGCCTCAGCCTCCCAAGTAGCTGGAATTACAGGCACCTGTCACCATGCCCAGCTAATTTCTTTTTTTTTTTTTTTTTTTTAGACAGAGTCTCGCTCTGTTGCTCAGGCTGGAGTACAGTGGCACGATCTCAGCTTGCTGCAACCTCTGCCTCCCGAGTTCAAGCGATTCTCCCACTTCAGCCTCCCCTGTAGCTGACAGGCATGCACCACCATGCCCGGCTAATTTTTGTATTTTTAGTAGAGACAGGGTTTCACCATGTTGGTCTGGCTGGTCTGGAACTCCTGACCTCAAATGATCTGCCTGCCTCAGCCTCCGAAAGTGCTGGGATTACAGGCATGAGCCACCTCACCTGGCCTGCTATTAATAATTTCAAGGGTAAATCAGAACTGTACTAAACAGATGAGCCTTACAATCACCTTAATACTATGACTGACTTAGTGGCATTTGCTGCTTAAATTAGTCAGAATAGACTTACCTGTTTTTCACTAAAAACCCTAACCAACATAACTTTGGATTTTTAGTATTATAAAATTATTTAATAAGATAGACTAAGTGCAGTGGCTCACACCTATAATATCAGCACTTTGGGAGGCCAAGGTGGGAGAATTGCTTGGGGCCAGGAGTTTGAGACTACCCTGGGCAATAGAGCAGGACACTGTCTCGCTTAAATTTTTTTTTTTTTAGACAGTCTTGCTCTGTTGCCCAGGCTGGAGTGCAGTGGCACTGTCTCAGCTCACTGCAACCTCTGCCTCCTGGGTTCAAGCGATTCTCCGCCTCAGCCTCCTGAGTAGCTGGGATTACAGGCACGCACCACCACAGCTGGCTAACTGTTTTGTATTTGTAGTAGAGACAGGGTTTCACCATGTTGACCAGGCTGGTTTCGAACTTCTGACCTCAAGTGATCCACCTGCTTTGGCCTCCCAAAGTGCTGTGATTACAGGCGTGAGCCACCACACTCGACCCTCTCTCAAAAATTTTAATGGCAAATTACTTTTGCACCAACCTAATATATAGGTGGACCATGTTTACTATGTTGTGTCTACAACACAGGAGAAAATATTCTATTCTACATTTTTATAAAGCAAATTCAGATTAATTTAAATTCATAGAATCTATTACATCAATAATAGCTAACTTATTGTGGCCATATCCTTGTTGCCTAAAGAACCGTGACTCACACTGATGTTATGTGTTGTTAATAGAGCCTACAAAATGGAAACAAAGTATCTCATAACATTTTTACAAACGGATTCACTGACATATATATGAGTTGAGGTTGTTAAATAAAATATTAGGCCAGGAGCAGTGGCTCAAGCCTGTAATCTCAGCACTTTGGGAGGCCGAGGCAGGCGGATCACCTGAGGTCAGGAGTTCAAGACCAGCCTGGCCAACATGGTGAAACCCTGTCTTAAAAAATGAATAAATAAATAAATAAAATAAAATATTAATAGGCCAGATGTGGTGGCTCGTCTGTAATCCCAGTACTTTGAAAAGCTGAAACAGGATGATCATTTGAGCTCAGGAGTTCAAGACCAGCCTAGGCAAAATAGTGAGACCCCATCTTTAAAAAAAAAAAATTTTTTTTTTATTAGCCAGGTGTGGTGCACACCTGTGGTCCCAGCTACTTGGGAGGCTGAGGTGGGAGGATTGCTTATGTCTGGGAAGTTGAGGCTGCAATGAACCATTGCACTCTAGCCTGGGTAACAAAGTGAGGCCCTGTCTTTAAAATAAATACATATATTACTAGGACAAAATGTATACTTTAAGAAATCTGTAAGTTGGTGTGTATTAAAATTGTCACCATCTAATTTCTGTGCTGTAAATATAAATTATTTTATGATATATATATAGCTCTATGTGTATTGTTCTATGCTATAAATATAAACATCTGTCCTATAATACTATTAATGTCAGAAATCCAAGAAGAATTAAACCTCAGTCTTATTTATCATTTCAATGTCTTCATTGAAACCATGTTACTGAAGACTCACTGGCACTTTACTTCCTCATTCAGCAATTCATATAGGCACTGCTAGTAGCTGAGATTATAACAGCAAAACAGACATGATCCTTTGGACATACTTGTAAGTCTAGTGGTCTCAAAAAATGTATTAATTAAATTATAATACAAATAAACACAACTACAAACTGTAATGAGTTCCCTGAGAAAACTGCTACATGCTCCAGGATCTAGATCGTACAGGGAGTCAGGGAAGATCTTCTTGAGGCTGTGGTATTAGAACTGAGGCCTGAAAATGACTAAGCAATATCTAAGTGTTAGAGTGTATAAAAGAGCGTGCTCGGGCCGGGCGCGGTGGCTCATGCCTGTAATCCCAGCACTTTGGGAGGCCAGGCAGGTGGATCACGAGGTCAAAAGATTGAGACCATCCCGGTCAACATGGTGAAACCCCGTCTCTACTAAAAACACAAAAAATTAGCTGGGCATAGTGGCGCGTGCCTGTAATCCCAGCTACTCAGGAGGCTGAGGCAGGAGAATTGCCTGAACCCAGGAGGCGGAGGTTGCAGTGAGCCGAGATCGAGCCATTGCACTCCAGCCTGGGTAACAAGAGCGAAACTCCATCTCAAAAAAAAAAAAAAAAAAAGCCTGTCCTAGACACAGAGGAAAGCATGGAAAAGCCTGTGAAGCAAAACTGGGCATTTGTTTTAGCTCAAGGCACTGACAGGAGACTGTGTGACCTCAGCGAGAGCAATGGAGGGGGGACAAGTAGGGGCTCTAGAGGCAGCTACCACCGCCACCGGGCACTGCAGAGGCCTTGCCCAGGTCCTCTCCCCAGTCCTGGGGGATTGGACAGGTCGTCACAACATTAAACACAATAGCAAGAACAGAAATTAGGTTCAGCAATGGCAGCCAGTGCAGGAATTCCATCAGAAACAGTAAAAGCAAGGAGAATGGAGACGAAACCCAAGCCAAAGTCCTTGTGCAACAGCCAAAAACTAGGAGTGCAGACACAGAAACAGCAAAACCAAAGACAAACATGAAGTTTAGATCAAGCTGTCAGACCAAACGCATATATCTATCTAGCCTTCTCTCCCCAATCCCTTTAGCCTACCAAAAAAAAAAAAGTTTAAATTTTCCTTTGGCTGGGTGTGGTGGCTCTCGTCTGTAATCCCAGCACTTTGGGAGGCTAAGACAGGTAGGTTGCTTGAGCCCACAAGTTCAAGACCAGCCTGGGCAACATGGCAAATGCCCCCTCTCTACGAAATGTACAAAAAGTAGCCAGGCATGGTGGCATGTGCCTGCAGTCCCAGCTACTGGGTAGGCTGAAGTGGGAGGATCACCTGAGCCCAGGGAGGTGAGCCATGATTTTGTGACTACATTCCGGTCAAGTAAACAGGGTGAGACCTTGTCTCAAAAAAAAAAAAAAAAAAAAGGGCCAGGTACGGTGGCTCATACTTGTAATCCCAGCAGTTTGGGAGACCGGCCAAGGTGGGTGGATCACCTGAAGTCAGGAGTTGGAGACCAGCCTGGCCAACATAGTGAAACCCCATCTCTACTAAAAATACAAAAAATTAGCTGGGCATCATGGCAGGTGCCTGTAATCCCAGCTACTAGGGAGGCTGAGGCAGGAGAATCGTTTGAACCCAGGAGGCGGAGGTTGCAGTGAGCTGAGATTGCACCATTGCACTCCAGCCTGAGCAACAAGAGCGAAACTCCATCTCAAAAAAAAAAAAAAGAAAAGAAAAAACATTTATCTTATAAAGGGTAACTTTATAAAGGGTAATTGTGCTTAAAAAAAAATTGCACCATCATCTGACCAGAAATTTGAGGAAGAAACAAAGTGATGTGAAATTAAAGGGAAATAGCCAATAACCAAAAAGAAAACAAAACCCCACCCAGTCCGCAGCACAGACACAAGAGTATTTCAGTGAATTTGTATTTTACAAGCAAAAATTGTTTATAATTTGCATTTACAAGGTATTTATTTTCACTGCACTCTTTCGTCCATTTAAAATGTTGTACATTATGCATGTATTACATTGGGAATGGTTTCAGGAGGCCCAGCTGGGTCTGCTGGAGGGTTAGTATACCTGGAAAAACTGCCCTGGGCAATTGATCTCCAATTCCCCTGTTCTGACAGTAAGCATTCAGGAATGTGCTGGGGGTCACGAGTTAGTTTGCACCTGGTGACCATTAGAAATGTAACCAAAGGATGCAGGACAGTTGAAAGTGATCAAGAAGGAGTAAAGCATCTGAGAGAATGGCAACAAGAGCTCTTAAAGACCCTTAAGATTCTATCCATCAACAGGTGGTGCTGCCAGCAGCAAGACCCCTCTGTGGGAGAGGGCAGCCAGGTGAGTTTCCCCTCCGACAGGGAGGTGGCTGCTGTGCTTTTTGCTCCATATAGCTGCCTGGATGTAGCAACCTATACCTTTTCTATTTCCGTTCAAGGTATTCGTGTTATTTACTTGGCACTTTACTGTCTTCCAACTAACACAGTCATCTTTATGAAAACTTCATAGTTACATTATTTTTAAAAATAAATGAGCCGGCTGCGGTGGCTCATGCCTGTAATCCCAGCACTTTGGGAGGCTGAGGCGAGCAGATCACGAGGTCAGGAGTTCGAGACCAGCCTGGCCAGCAGGGTGAAACCCTGTCTCTACTAAAAGATACAAAAAATTAGCCAGGCATAGTGGTGTGTTCCTGTAATCCCAGCTACTCGGGAGGCTGAGTCAGGAGAATCACTTGAACCCAGGAGGTGGAAGTTGCAGTGAGCCGAGATCGCACCACTGTACTCCAGTCTGGGTGATAGAGTAAGACTCTGTCTCAGAAATAAATAAAATAAAATAAAATAATAAAAAAATGAATAGGCTGGGCATGATGGCTTATGCCTATCATCCCAGCACTTTGGGAGGTTGAGGCGGGCAGATCAGTTGAGGTCAGGAGTTTGAGACCAGTCTGGCCAACATGGCAAAACCCCATCTCTACTAAAAATATAAAAATTAGCTGGGTATGGTGGCACATGCCTGTAATCCCAGCTACCTGGGAGGCTGAAGCAGGAGAATCGCTTGAACCCGGGAGGTGGAGGTTGCAGTGAGCCAAGATTGTGCCACTGTACTCCAGTGTGGGCAATAGAGTGAGACTATGTCTCAAAAATAAGTAAGTAAATAAATAAATAAATATTCTTGAAGAGTTCTTGGGAATAAGGCCACATGGCAGACAGCCATAAGCATCCAGCACAACTGATTTTTCCTCAACATTGGAACAGACATTTCTTTAATTAAACACCTGACGGAAACTTGTTTAGCTTATATTTAGAAGCTGTGCCATAGAAACAACTCTATATCTTTAACCATTATTGTCATACTAAATGTGGTGAATGCTTTTACTACAAGAGGCACATGCTCATTCTGGGACAAAACTCATTGAATTGAATGACAGGCAAAATCATCTGCCACATTTTAAAACTTATTTTAAAAAATTTTTACCATATAATCTAATTGAATTCTGGAAAATTAAATAAGAGTGTAATACAAATCCACTTTAAAATTAAGAGTCATAGGCTGGGCTTGGTGGCTCAAACCTGTAATCCCAGAACTTTGGGAGGCCAAGGCAGATGGATCACTTGAGGTCAGGAGCTTGAGACCAGCCTGGCCAACACAGAGAAACCCCATCTCTACTAAAAAAGTACAAAAATTAGCCAGGCATCGTGGTGTGTGCCTGTAGTCCCAGCTGCTCAGGAGGCTGAGGCAGAAGAATCACTTGAACCTGAGAAGTGGAGGTTGCAGTGAGCCGAGATTGCACCACTGCACTCCAGCCTGGGACACAGAGCAAGACTCCATTCCCCTCTCCCTCTCAGCTGCAAAAGAACCATTCCAGGTATGCTCTAAGCTCAGAAGCAACAAAAATGAAAAGTAGAGTAGCTTTAACATAATCGTCAGAGTAATTCATTAAATTGTGAGTTTTAGATAAGCTATGTGAGTCAGAGTTTTCCTCTTCCACTATAATTAGTAAAGGGTAGCCGGGCGCGGTGGCTCACACCTGTAATCCCAGCATTTTCGGAGGTCAAGGCAGGTGGATAATGAGGTCAAGAGATCAAGACCACCCAGACCAACATGGTGAAACCCCATCTCTACTAAAAATACAAAAATTAGCTGGGCATGGTGGCACGCACCTGTGGTCCCAGCTACTCAGGAGGCTGAGGAAGGAGAATTGCTTGAACCCAGGAGGCGGAGGTTGCGGTGACCTGAGATCACGCCATTGCACTCCAGCCTGGGTTAACAAGAGCGAAACTCCATCTCAAAAAAAAAAAAAAAAAAGTCGGCCAGACTGTGTGGCTCACGCCTGTAATCCCAGTACTTTGGGAAGTCGAGGTGGATGGATCACCTGAAGTCAAGAGTTCGAGATCAACCTGGCCAACATACACGGTGAAACCTTGTCTCTACCAAAAATACAAAAAAAAAAAAAATTAGCTGGGCATCATGGCACATGCCTGTAGTCCCCAGCTACTCAGGGCCAAGGTAGGAGAATTGATTGAATCCAGGAGGCGGAGGTTGCAGTGAGCCAAGATCATGCCACTGCACTCCAGCCTGGGTGACAGAAGGAGACTTCATCTCAAAAAAAAAAAAAAAGTCTATTGTTTTCACACACTAAGTTTTGATGTAATTTGTTACACAACAGTAGATAACTCATACAGATTTTAAAGCTTACACTTTATTTTAGGGAAAAAAACTTTTTTTTTTTTTTTTTAAGACAGGGTTTCACCATGTTGGTCAGGCTGGTCTTGAACTCCCGACCTCAGGTGATCCGCCCGCCTTGGCCTCCAAAGTGCTTGGGTTACAGGCGTGAGCCACCACGCCCGGCCTGGGAAAAAACCTTAAGTAATATGGGCAGCTAGCTAAATAATCCTGCTAAGGCTATTGTCTTTGTGTCTGGCACTGGAATTTGAAGTCTGCAGGAAAGCCATTGGGAAAAAAAATACGGGGGTGTGGGGAGTAAGGACTAATTAGAACCCACAATTATAATCTGGATGAACTAGAAGTTAGACCAGTCTTTCCGCACCTCCAAAGTTAATGAAGAGTTTTCTGCAAAAGAAGTTGGCACCCTTTATCAGGGACCTAAACACACAGTTGACCAAGAGTCAGAGAAACTGAAGGAGGACCAAGGGTAGAGGAAGCAGGGCAGCGGTGTGCCTGGCTGTTGACCCAGACCAGCAAGGTAAGCCAGCAGTATATAGTATATAGTAGAGGCAGAGAAGACTTGAACAACAAAACTAATCGCCACGACAAAGTTAAACGTTATACTCAACAACTGTAGAACAGTCATTCTTTTTTTTTTTTTTTTTTTTTTGAGATGGAGTTTTGTTCTTGTTACCCAGGCTGGAGTGCAGTGGTACGATCTCGGCTCACCGCAACCTCTGCCTCCTTGGTTCAAGCAATTCTCCTGCCTCAGCCTCCCGAGCAGCTGGGACCACAGGCGCGTGCCACCATGCCCAGCCAATTTTTTTGTATTTTTAGTAAAGATAGGGTTTCACCACGTTGACCAAGATGGTCTCGATCTCTTGACCTCATGATCCACCCACCTCGGCCTCCCAAAGTGCTGGGATTATAGGCGTGAGCCACCGCGCCCGGCCGAACAGTCATTGTTTATAAGGGCTTATGGTACGTTCACCGCAAAAGAGCCTATCTGGGCCACATCTCAATAAATGTTAAAAGAATGAAATCCCACAGAGCATGTTCTCTGACCACAATGAAATTAAACTATAAAATGACAACAAATAGATATGTGGAATATTCTCAAAGTTTTGGAAATTAAATAACATGTTTCCAAACAACTTAGGGGTTAAAGAAGAAATTGCGAGGGAATACAGAAAGGTATTTAAACTGAATTGTAATAAAAGCATAGTATATCAAACTGTTTAGGATGTAGCTAAATCAATGTGTGGGAACCAGGTGCGGTAGCTCATGCCTGTGATCCCAGAACTTTGGAAGGTTGAAGTGGGAGGATCGCTTAAGGCCCAGAGTTTGAGACCAGCCTGGGTAACCCCAGCTCTACCAAAAACAAAAATAAATAAGGCTGGGCGTGGTGGCTCATGCTGGTAATCCAAGCACTTTGGAGGCCAAGGCGGGAGGATCACTTGAGGTTGGGAGTTTAAGACCAGCCTGACCAACATGGTGAAACCCTGTCTTAAAAAAAAAAAAAAAAGAAAAGAAAAATAAATAAATAAATAAATACACAAATAAGTTAAATAAAGTAAAATTAACGACAAAGGAGAAATGTATAGCTTTAAGTATATTAAAAAGTGAAGTTTTAAAACAGTCAACCAAGATTCCACTTTATGAAGCTAAAAAAAGAAGTTGAAATAAAACTTAAAAGAGAAAATAAGTCAGGTGCAGTGGCTCATGCCTGTAATCCCAGTACTTTGGAGGCGGAGTGGGGAGGATTACTTGAGGCCAGGAGTTCGAGACCAACCTGGGCAACATAGCGAGACCCTATCTCTAAAAAAAAAAAAAAAAATGCAAAAATTAGCCAGGCATATCCCTGTAGTCCTAGCTACCCAGGAGGCTGAGGCAAGAGGACACTTAAGCCCAGGAGGTCAAGGCTGCAGTGAGCTATGATTGTGCCACTGCACTCGAATCTGGTTGATAGGGCCACATACCATCTCTGAAAAAAAAAAGAGGCCGGGGCGGTGACTCACTCCTGTAATCTCAGCACTTTGGGAGGTCTAGGCAGGTGGATCACCTGAGGTCAGGAGTTTGAGACCACTCTGACCAACATGGAGAAACCCCATCTCTACTAAAAATACAAAATTAGCCGGGTGTGGTGGAGCATTCCCGTAATCCCAGCTACTCGGGAGGCTGAGGCAGGAGAATCACTTGAACCCGGGAGAAGGAAGTTGTGGTGAGAAAATAAAGATAACCATTGTGGAAGACAGTGTGGCGATTCTTTAAGGACCTAGAAATAGAAATTCCATTCCATATATACCCATTACTGGGTATATATCCAAAGGATTATAAATCCTTCTGCCGGGCACGGTGGCTCACGCCTGTAATCCTAGCACTTAGGGAGGCCGAGGTGGGTGGATCACCTGAGGTCAGGAGTTCAAGACCAGCCTGGCCATCAGGGTGAAACTTCATCTTTAAAATATAAAATAAAATAAAATAAATCGTTCTAAGGACACATGCACACAAATGTTCATTGTGGCACTGTTTGCAATAGCAAAGACCTGGAACCAACCCAAATGCCCATTAATGATAGACTGGACATGGAAAATGTGGCACATATACACCATGGAATACTATGCAGCCATAAAAAACAATGAGTTTGTGTCCTTTGTAGGGACATGGATAACCTGGAAACCATCATTCTCAGCAAACTGACACAAGGACAGAAAATCAAACACCCCATATTCTCACTCATAGGTGGGTGTTGAACAATTAGAACACATGGACACAGGGAGGGGAGCACTACACACTGGGGTCTGTTGGGGGGAAATAGGGGAGGGACAGCGAGGGGTGGGGAGTTGGGGAGAGACAGCATGGGGAGAAATGCCAGATATAGGTGATGGGGAGGAAGGCAGCAAATCACACTGCCACGTGTGCACCTATGCAACAATCTTGCATGTTCTTCACATGTACCCCAAAACCTAAAATGCAATAAAAAAAAGATAAGAACAGATATCAATGAACCAGAAAACAGAAAAAAAATTTTTTTAATCCACAAAATGGAAAGCTGGAATTTAAAGAAATCAGTAAAAGTAATGAACTCGTGAATGGACAAGAGGGGAGAGGAGAGGGAAGAGAGGAGACACGTTGTGACAATGGAGATGAAAGACTGGACATTACTACAAATCCTACAGACATTGAAAGGATAATAACAGAATACTGTGAGGATCAGTGTGCCTATATATTTGACAACGTGGAGGGAGTGGAAAAATTCCTTGAAGAAAGCAAAGGAAAATTGATACAAGAAGATAGAAAAAAAGCTGAATACACTTTTTATCTATTAAATTAAATTTGTAACACAAAATCTTCCCACAAACAGAACTCTGAGCCCCAATGACTTTACTGGTGAATTCTATCAAACACTTAAGGAAGAAATAATGCTAATCTTACACAAATCTCATCTTATAAACATTACTCTTATTCAATCCTCCCACTCATTTTATAAGCATTACCATGATATCAAAACCAGATAAAATATTACTCAAAAAGAAAACAATATTCTGCCAGGCACGTTGTCTCAAGCCTGTAATCCCAGCATTTTGGGAGGCCAAGGCGGATGGATCACAAAGTCAGGAGTTCGAGACCAGCCTGGCCAAAATAAAGAAACCCCGTCTCTACTAAAAATACAAAAATTAGCCAGGCACACCTGTAGTCCCAGCTACTCGGGAGGCTGAGGCAGGAGAATCACTTGAACCTGGGAGGTGGTGGTTGTGGTGAGCCAAGATCGTGTCACTGCACTGCAGCCTGGGCAACAGAGCGAGACTCTGTCTCAAAACAAAAAAGCAATATTCCTTATGAACACAAACACAAAACCTATAGCTAAGAAGTACATTTCAAGCCAGGCGCGGTGGCTCATGCCTGTAATCCCAGCACTTTGGGAGGCCAAGGTGAGAGAATCACAAGGTCAGAAGTTCGAGACCAGCCTGACCAACATAGTGAATCGCTTAAATCCAGGAGGCGGAAGTTACAGTGAGCCGTGATTGTGCCACTGCACTCCAGCCTGGGCGACAGAGTGAGACTCTGGAAAAATAAAAATAAAAAAGAGGTACATTTCAAAATTGGAAAGAAATACAACTGATGTTTATACAATGAATACAATATTTAAAAATTGAAAATCAGTTTGCAGAACACAGGAGGAAAACCATGATCGTATCAATAGATGTAAAATAAGAATTGACAAAATTCAATACCTATTCATGATTTTAAAATGATAATTCAGTAAACTGGAAAGAGAAAGTAACTTCTTAAATTTCATGAGAACATTTGTTCTTAAATTTGATGAGAAAGCCCTCAGGTAACATTAAACTTAATGATAAAAGATTATCATTTATCCAAGTTTGAAAAAAGGCTAAGATGACAATTCTTCCAATTTCTAGTCAACTGTGGGCTGGGGGATCTAGCTTGATGATAAAATAAGGCAAAGAAAATAAAAAAGCATGTAACTTGAAAAGAATTAAGTAAAACTGCCTATTTGCAGAGGACATAATCAGGTATTTAGGAAATCTGAAGGAATATTTTTTAAAATTAATAGAACTGATAAGTTAATTTGGCATAGTAGCAAAATACAGGCCGATATACTAAATTCATGTGTATTTATACACACTTGCGCAAGTAATTGGAAAATAAAAAGTAAATAAAACCATTTCAAATACCACCAAAACACACAAAATACTTAAAAGTAGTTGTAAGACCTATATACTGAAAACTGTAAAACGTTGCTGAAAAGAGAGCAGAGAAATCCTAAATAAACAGAGAGTACACCATGTTCATGGCTTGCAAGATTAAATACTGTTATGATATTAATTCTCCCCAAGATACTTATGGATTTAATGCAATCTCACTTTTATTATTTTTTTAAATCTTTTTTTTCCTTTTTGTAGAGAACAGAAATTATATCTCGTTATATTGCCCAGGCAGGTCTCGAACTCCTGAGTTCAAGCTATCCTCCCACCTCTCCCTCCCTAAGAGCTGGGATTAAAGGCATGAGCCACAGCACCCGCCGATTTAATGAAACCTCAATCAAAACCTGAGAAGATGTTTTTACATAGATTGACAAGCTGATTTTTAAATTTATATTAAAATGCTAAAGATCAAGAATCACTAGAAAATAGTCACTTTGAAAGAAAAAAATAAGAGGACTCATACCAACTTGTTTCAGGACCTACTACAAAGCAAAAGTAGTAATCTCAGCACTTTGGGAGGCTGAGGTGGGTGGATCAATTGAGGTCAGGAGTTCGAGACCAGCCTAGCCAACATGGCGAAACACCATCTCTACTAAACATACAAAATTAGCCAGGCATGGTGGCACATGCCTGTAATCCCAGCTACTCAAGAGGCTGAGGCAGGAGAATCACTTGAATCCGGGAGGCGGAGGTTGCAGTGAGCAGAGATCACATCACTCACTGCACTCCAGCCTGGGTGACAACACAAAGCTCCATCTCAAAAAAAAAAAAAAAAAAAAGACTGGTGTAAAGATGGGCCTATGGGATTAATGAATCCAAATTGAAAGTCTAAAAACAAATCCACAAATATATAGTCAGTTCATATTCTTACAAAGTAGCCAAAGTTGGGCCGGGCGCCATGGCTCACGCCTGTATTCCTAGCACTTTGGGAGGCTGAGGCGGGCAGATCACCTGAGGCCAGGAGTTTGAGACCAGCCTGGCCAACATGATGAAACCCCATCTCTACTAAAAATACAAAAATTAGTCGGGCGCGATGGCGAGTGCCTGTAGTCCCGGCTACTCAGGAGGCTGAGGCAGAAGAATCACTTGAATCCAGAAGGTAGAGGTTGCACTGAGCCAAGATGGCGCCACTGCCCTCCACCTGGGAGACAGAGAGAGACTCCATCTTAAATAAATAAAATAAAATAAAACTCTCATCTTACAAATGAAAAAAAAAGTGTCTGTGAAGTTCAATAGGCAGGATAAATATAGAATGGACTCAGTTGGAGATCAAATTAGTTAACTAAAACGTCCAAAGTAATGTTTCTTAGCCAGAAAAGAATACTTGATTAGCAATATCAAGTATTACAGAACAGCTGAATACTTCAGATAATTAAAAAGTTCCATCAGCAGCTCTAGAAAGAGGAAACAGAAATAAAGAATATGGAATATTTTAGAAGAAAAGTACAATTTCCCAGAGTTGAAGAAAGTCAAGGAGCTTAACGCTCCAAGTACCACTGGCTGCAGACCAAGCAGAACAAATTAAAAAAAAAAAATTTTTTTTTTTTTGAGATGGAGTCTTTTTCTGTTGCTCAGTCTGGAGTGCAATGGCACCATCTTGGCTGACCACAACCTCCATCTCCCGGGTTCAAGCCATTCTCCTGCCTCAGCCTCCCAAGTAGCTGGGATTACAGGCAGGCACCACCATGCCCAGCTAATTTTTTGTATTTTTAGTAGAGATGGGGTTTCTCCATTTGCTCAGGCTGTCTCAGACTCTTGACCTCAGGTGATCTGCCCGCCTCAGTCTTCCAAAGTGCTGAGATTACAGGCGTGAGCCACTGCGCCCGGCCAAAAAAAATTTTTTTTAACCAACAGAAATACTGGTTGAATTTCAAGATTCTCAGGAAAACCAGAAAATTCTAGACACAGTCTACAAAGGAACAATGATTTGACTGGAATCAGATTTACATTGGCAACATTGATTATTAGAAGTTAGTTAAGCAGGCTGGGCGTGGTGGCTCACGCCTGTAATCCCAGCACTTTGGGAGGCCGAGGCGGGTGGATCACCTGAGGTCAGGAGTTCAAGATCAGCCTGGCCAATGTGGTGAAACCCCGTCTCTACTAAAAATACAAAAATTAGCTGGGTGAGGTGGTGCACGCCTGTAATCCCAGCTACTTGGGAGGCTGAGGCAGGAGAATTGCCTGAACCCAAGAGGCGGAGGTTGGGGTGAGGCGAGATCGAGCCATTGCATTCCAGCCTGGGTAACAAGAGCAAAACTCCGTCTCAAAGAAAAAAAAGAAGAAGAAGATAATTAAGCAATGTCTTCAGTATTCTGAGACAAAAAAAAAACAACAACATGATTTGAAGTCTAGTTTTTTTCTTTTCTTTTTTCTTTTTAGAGATAGTCTTGCTGCGTTGCTCAGACTGGCCTCAAACTTCGGGGCTCACGTGATCCGTACTGAGTCTCTGGGACTACAGGCGTGCCCACTGTTCCTGGCTGAAGTCTAAAATTTTGAATCAAGTCTGAGCAGCATTTACTTACGATGGCAGAATAAAGACCTTTTCAGACGTACAAGATCTGCCCATCCCCACGTGGTTTACCGCCACCTGATCGCTCTGCTTCCGGTCTTGTCTCAGCCCATACTTCTCTACTTTGCAGGTGGATGATCTTTTTGTCAGGCAAACTGCATCATTAACTCCTCAGGGAATTTATTTTCCCCACTCAGCTCCAGTCACTCTTTTTTTCCCACCAGCTACTTCTGGTCACACGGGAGCCCTTCCTTCTCCACCCTTTCTTTCTGAGTCTCCAGAATCTACCATGGTCCCTTCTGATTCCCTCTGCAAAAGATGCCCTTCTCCTGGTTCATTCTTCATCTTCCTTCAGGTCTTAGTCTTGATGTTATTTCTGCAGAAAAGTATTCCACGGACCCTCACTCCCATTCCCATCACTCCAGCAGATTAGGTTCGACTCCTTTGTTAGTGACCCTAATAGCACCTGTGCTTATAATTATAGTAATTTTATATGCAGCTATAATTTGTATAATTATTTGTTTAATGTCTTTTTTCTCAATAGGCATTAAGCTCCAAAAATGTAGCCTCATTTAACCTACAGCCCCATGGTGAGAATGCTGTCTGTCTGTTCCCAATATCTAATTTCTTTTCCTTTTCTTTCTTTGTTTTATTTTTTATTTTTATTTTATTTTATTTTATTTTGGAGATGGAGTCTTAACTGTGTCGACCAGGCTGGAATGCCGTGGAGCCATCTCGGCTCACTGCAACCTCCACCTCCCGGGTTCAAGTGATTCTCCTGCCTCAGCCTCCTAAGTAGCTGGGATTACAGGCATGCTCCACCATGCCCAGCTGATTTTTGTATTTTTAGTAGAGGCAGGGTTTCACCATATTGGCCAGGCTGGTCTCGAACTCCTGACCTCAGGTAATCCACCCACCTCGGCCTCCCAAAGTGTTGGGATTATAGGCATGAGCCACAGCTCTTGGCCTTCTTTTCTTCTGAGTGTGCACGCACGCTCGTGTGTGTGTGTGTGTTTGACAAGGGCTCACTCTATCACCTAGACTGGAGTGCGATAGCACAATCAATGCTCACTGTAGCCTTGAGCTCCTGGGCTGAAGCAATCCTCCAGCTTCAGCCTCCTGAGCAGCTAAAACTGCAGGCATAAGCCCCGACATTCATCAAATTTTTTAATATAAATGAGGGCTCCCTATGTTGCCCAGGCTAGGCTCGAACTCGTGGGCTCAAGGGATTTTCCTGCCTTGTCCTCCAAAAGTGCTGGGATTATGGACGTGAGCCACTGTGCCCAGCCCAGCCTCAATATATGTTTTCTACTCTTTCAGTAACAGACTAGATTTTCCAGTCTCTCTTGTCTGTGTGACTAAGTGCTGGCTAATGAGGTGTGAGCAGAGCATCATGTACAACTTGTGGGGTGTGTTATTAAAGGAAGTATGTTTGATCTTCACTTCTCCGCTTCTCCTTCCTGCTGGCTAGTTAGCTATTATCAACCTTACTAAGGTAGGCTAGGTGCTGCGGCTCACACCTGTAATCCCAGCACTCTGGAAGGCTGAAGTGAGTGGATTACCTGTGGTCAGGAGTTCGAGACCACCTGGCCAACATGGCGAAACCCGGTCTCTACTAAAGACACAAAAATTACCTGGGTGTGGTGGCACACGCCTATAATCCCAGCTACTCAACTTGGGAGGCTGAAGCAGGAGAATCACTTGAACCCAGGAGGTTGCATTGAGCCGAGATAGAGCCACTGCACCCCAACCTGGGTGACAGAGCAAGACTCTGCCTCAAAAAAAAAAAAAAAACCTTGACTAAGATCAATACCACCTTAGGGATGAATGGTCAATAACGCAGGAACAATTATCTCTGATTGAAAGGCCACCTCATACCCATCCTAAAATAATATTCTTGGGCCAGGTGTTGTGGCTTACACCTGTAATCCTAGCACTTTAGGAGAGCGAGGTGGGTGGATCATGAGGTCAGGAGTTCGAGACCAACCTGGCCAACGTGGTGAAACTCCGTCTCTACTAAAAATACAAAAATTAGCTAGGCATGGTGGCAGGCACCTGTAGTACCAGTTACTTGGGAGGTTGAGGCAGAAGAATCGCTTGAACCTGGGAGATGGAGGTTGCAGTGAGCCAAGATCATCTAACTGCACTCCAGCCTGGGTGACAAAGTGAGACTCATCTCAAAAAAAAAAAAAAGAAATTAGATAGATAGATAGATAGATAGATGATAGATAGATAATAACATTCTTGAACTACTTGTTACATGAGTTTAAAAAAGAAAAATACTCCAGATTACATTGCCAAAACCCAGCCTCCCCTCTGAAAAATAGCATCCTTATCCCCAAAGAAAAAACTCTAGAATCACCTCTCATTTCACTGATGGTTCTTCATGTGCTTTTTCCTTTCACTCATGCGTACTATAAATATTTATTATATTCAATGATCTATTTATATAACCTTTCAATTTTTTATTATCCAGTTATCTGGATGCCCTCTATAAGACCTGCTGCTTCCATGTTATCAATCTTAAATTATAATGGAAAAAGAAGATAACCCTGCAAAATGCCTTCTTACAAGTTATATTTGGAGTCCTAAAGGTGTCCTCTTCCAAGGAGAGATGGGCCATCCATGCCGAAACAAGCAAGATACAAGTCAGTATGGAAAGCTTTTTATTGTATCTCGAGTTTCAAGAGGGATTGATAAGGACAACTTCACATGTACTTTTGGTGGCCAGTTGCATAAATATAAGTATGTATGGACCATTGCACTGGCCTCTTAACTCATCTACCTGTTTCCACTGTGAACCCCTCAAATTTGTCTGCCAAAAAGTTTTTTCTAAAATGAAAAGGATCAAGTCACTTCCCCTGCTTAAAAATTTTTCTTTTTCCAAAAGAAAAAAAGCTGGGCGTGGTGGCTCACACTTGTAATCCCAACACTTTGGGAGGCTGAGGCAGGTGGATCACAAGGTCAGGAGTTCGAGACCAACCTGACCAATTTGGTGAAACCCCGTCTCAAAAAAAAAATTTTTCTTTTTCTTTTTTCTTTTTTTTTGAGACGGAGTCTCCCTCTGTCACCAGGCTGGAGTGCAGTGGCACAATCTCGGCTCACTGCAGCTTCCACCTCCTGGGTTCGAGAAATTTTCTGCCTCAGCGTCCCGAGTAGCTGAGATTAGCAGGGCTTCCGGGCACCTGTCACCACATCTGGCTAATTTTTCTACTTTTTAGTAGAGATGGGGTTTCACAATGTTGGCCAGGCTGTTCTTAAACTCCTGACCTCCTGATCCACCTGCATCAGCTTCCCAAAGTGTTGGGATTACAGGCGTGAGCCACCAAACCCAGCCCTTTTTGTGTGTGTGTGACGGTGTTTCGCTGTTTCACTCTTGTTGCCCAGGCTTTAGTGCAATGGCGCAATCTCAGCTCACCGCAACCTCCACCTCTCCAATTCAAGCGATTCTCCTGCCTCAGCCTCCTGGGTAGCTGGAATTACAGGCGTGCGTCACCACTCCCAGCTGATTTTTGTATTTTTAGTAGAGACGGGGTTTCTCCATATTGGCCAGACTGGTCTCGAACTCCTGTGCTGACCTCAAGGGATCTGCCCACCTCAGTCAGCCTTCCAAAGTGCTGAGATTACAGGACTGAGCCACTGCACCCGGCCATCAGGCTTCATTTTTATCTGTAACTACCAACAATATGAAAGAACATTGGCCCTAGAAAAATGTTAGGCAATGGTGAAATGTTACCTGTCTCTACTAAAAATACAAAAATTAGCTAGGTGTGGTGGTGCGCGCCTGAAATCACAGCTGCTTGGGAGGCTGAGGCAGGAGAATCGTTTGAACCCAGGAGGCAGAGGTTGCAGTGAGCTGAGATCACGCCACTGCACTCCAGCCTGGCAACAGAGTGAGACTCCATCTCAAAAAAAAAAAAAAAATATTAGGCAAACCCCTACTTGTGTACATGATGTCCTGGAGTGTAAACTCAAATGTGACAAAAGAGAGGGAGAGGCTGACATGAGGACAGAGCATGGTATGGTGGTTACGAGCTTCGTCTTTGGAACCCAACTCTCTGGTTTTGAATCTCTGCCTCATTGTTTATAAGCTATTATTCTTAGGCACTTTCCTGTTTTCTTTTTTTTTTTTAGCCCCACCCCCCCAACTTTCCTGTTTTCTCTGTGCCTCAGTTTTCCCAGCTACAACATGGAGCTAAACAGTGCCTCATAGGCTTATGAGAATTCAATCATTTCTCATTAGTAAAGGGCTTCAAAGATTGCCTGCAAGAGGACACGTGCAACATAGATGTAAATAAACAACACGCACTTCATGGGAGCTGCTGTTCCCAAAGAGGTGAAACTGTATTACTAGTCACATAGTCAAGTATTAGATACGTAAATGCCACTTCGGAGGGTATAGGTCCGGGCTACGCCCTTCTCACCATTCCCAATCCATTGTCTTGGGTTAAGGAGTTGTGTCACCAAGGCTTGTTATATATAGATGTTTTCCGGGAGCTATAAACTGGGAGCTATTACCACACCTTTAGCAAGGTCCAAGTGTAAGGTCTAGGATGATTCATTTCAATATACAGGAGTCAGAAAGAAGTAGTTCATTTAGGGTGGGGTACGGTGGCTCATGCCTGTAATCCCAGCACTTTGGGAGGCCGAGGCAGGCAGATCACGAGGTCAGGAGTTCAAGACCAATCTGGTCAACGTGGTGAAGCCTGTCTCTACTAAAAATACAAAAACTTGGCCAGGTGCGGTGGCTCACGCCTGTAATCCCAGCACTTTGGGAGGCCGAGGCGGGTGGATCACGAGGTCAAGAGATCGAGACCATCCTGGTCAACATGGTGAAACCCTGTCTCTACTAAAAATACAAAAAATTAGCTGGGCACGGTGGTGCGTGCCTGTAATCCCAGCTACTCAGGAGGCTGAGGCAGGAGAATTGCCTGAACCCAGGAGGTGGAGGTTGCGGTGAGCAGATATCGGGCCATTGCACTCCAGCCTGGGTAACAAGAGTGAAACTCCGTGTCAAAAAAAAAATACAAAAAATTAGCTGGGCGTGGTGGCACGTGCCTGTAATCTCAGCTACTCAGGAGGCTGAGGCAGGAGAATCGCTTGAACCCGGGAGGCAGAGGTTGTGGTGAGCGGAGATGGCGCCATTACACTCCAGCCTGGGTGACAGAGCATGACTCAGTCTCAAAAAAAAAAAAATTAAAAAAAGCAGTTCATTCAGTCTAACAAATACTGACCGAGAACTTCTGAGATTGGCTAACTGTTTCCCATTCTGCTGGCTTGCACAGCCCAGGCGCCTTGAATCTAGGAAGGAATCATGAGGAGCTCTCTCCAGTGCGTTGTGAGTGAGTGATGGGAGGCACTTTCGGGCCATGGCAGTTGACAGGTGTGTTTTCTACATGCACTCTCTTTCATCCCTTATCTGAGGCTCTGTTGGAGGGCTCCGATGTCCCGGGTGTTGCAAAAACTTCAGAAAGAAGGTCTCTAAGTGACTGCACAGAGCAGAGCCTCCACCTCCCCTAATTCCAACCTGAGGTTTCTCTTTGTTATGTGAATTTAAATTGGAGCCTACGAGTCATTTTAATGGGGCTTCTCACTAAGCAGCTCGATAAATGCTATTACTATGTATATAAAACTACCTTTGGGCTGGGCGTGGTGGCTCGAGGCTGTAATTTCACCACTTTGGGAGGCCAAGGCAGGTAGATTGCTTGAGCACAGGGGTTCTAGACCAGCATGGGCATCGTGGCAAAAGTTCATCTGTACAAAAAATACAAAAAAAAAAAAATAGCTGGCATAGTGACGCATGCCTTGTAATTCTAGCTGCTTGAGAGGCTAGGTAGAAGAATCACCTGAGCCCAAGAGGCAGAGGCTGCAGTGAGCTATGATCGTGCCACTGCACTCCAGCCTGAATGACAGAGCGAGACCCTGTCTCAAAAGAAACAAAAGGCCAGGCAGGGTGGCTCATGCCTATAATCCCAGCACTTTGAGAGGCCAAGGCAGGAGGATCACTCAAGGTCAGGAGTTCGAGACCAGCCTGGCCAACATGGTGAAACTCTGTCTCTACTAAAAGCATAAAAATTAGCCGAGCGTGGTGGCGGGCACCTGTAATCCCAGCTGCTTGGGAGGCTGAGGCAGGAGAATTGCTTGAACCTGGGAGGCTTGAACGTAGACAGAGCTGGGATTACAGGTGTGCACCACCAAACCCAGCTCATTTTTGTATTTTTAGTAGAGACGGAGTTTTGCTGTGTTGGCCAGTCCGTTCTCGAACTCCTGACCTGAGGCGATCGCCCACATCAGCCTCTCAAAGTACTGGGATTACAGGCGTGAGCAACCATACCTGGCTGACTGACTATATTTCAAAGGTCCTTTTCTCAAAGACATACCCAAAAAAAAAAAAACAAAAAAACCACACACACAATTACTACCATGTTACTTCTTCCACACCCCCAGGATTGCAGGAGAAAGGAGCAAAGCTGGCATGGTTTCTCTCTGCTTCATTCACTTGAGAAGGAAGGTCTCTGCACTTTGGGGGAATTACAGTAGTTTCCCCTCACAAAAGGGGAAGAACTTTCAGTCTGTGGCTTCCTAACTTCATGACAGTCTTCTCTCTCCCTGTGGAAGGAGAATTAAATCCTAACCCTTCCACTCCAACCCCTCAAATAGTAAATTGAGGCTATCAAGACAATTCCAATTCTAGGTTTCTTTTTGCTATGAGGGCTTAAATTGGAGCCCTCGAGTATACTTTTTTTGCTGAGTATTATGAATGATTTCATATTTAACACTAGCTTTGTTATTGAGGCTGTAAATGACTCTCAGCAATAGCAACCTTTGGCACCTCTATTCTTGAATATCACATTTTAAGTGAAGTACAACCTAGAAAACAGCTCAGCACCAGGCTGGGTGCAGTGGCTCACGAATCCCAGCACTTTGGGAGGTCGAGGCGGGTGGATCATGAGGTCAGGAGATCGAGACAGTTCTGGCTAACATGGTGAAACCCCGTCTCTACTAAAAGTACAAAAAATTCGCTGGGTGGTGGCGGCACGTGCCTGTAGTTCCATCTACTCGGGAGGCTGAGGCAGGAGAAGCTCTTGAACCTG